>NW_024506993.1:11906570-12629886 GCF_017590055.1 Onychostruthus taczanowskii
CTGGGATTTTTTTTTTTATTTTAGAGAAGCCAAGGCATCTATATCCCATATCTATGAAAGCTGAGGAAAAAAAAAAACAACCAAAAAAAACCACAAACCATGAAATGCAAGAGGAGCTCAGAAGAAAACTAAGGTTCCTAATAGAGCACAGCAGCAAGAGCCTCCCTCGTGAGCATCTTTTCAGCAGGTTGCTGTGAGGGGCTGTGACTGCTCCCCAACCTTTTGCTCACCTGGAGCCTAACTGCACTGCTGAGGAAGGCCAAGCTTACCTTTACAATGGTGACTCCTGTTGGCCACGCTCTCTCCCTGCTAACACCAATCATTAGCGGTGCTTCTCCCTGCTGTCATTGGGGCAGCGTTAATTACCTCCCAAACCGCTGCCACTAACTGGTTTCTGCGCCCTTACTAAACCAAAACTGGGTGACAAAATGTTTGCGCTGGTCCTGGACATTGAGCAAACAGTCTCAAGCACACTTGTGGGGAGCAAATGCTTTCTGCCATGAATAAACACGTTTTGACTTCTCATCAGCTCTTCAGAGCTGGCAAGATGCAACAGCAGAAAGCCAGTCACAGACACGCAGGATGACTGCATCTGCAGAGCAGCAAATTAGATCCTGCTGCTTCACACACCATCAACAAATTCAGGTGCTGGAAATTTAATGGCCAAAACACAGATGAGCAGATGCAGGCAAGACTCCGTTTCCTGCAACAAGGTCTAAAAGCATTTGGGAAAGTTACAGCTGAACTAGAGGGAATGCCCACAAAGTCACCAGCAATGCTGCTTTAACATCAGTGCATTACTAACATGTCAGGAGTAAGCCTGGCAGGCTGCAACCTGTGTTGAGGCTGTAGCAAAATATTATGTTAGAAATGAATGTAAAGTCATAGAATAAATACCTTTCCTGTAAGATTTTGAGATGCATACTAACAAGGTACCTGCAAGAAAAACTGGTATGAGTGAGCAGCCTAGAGAAGGCTCCTCAGCAGGGAGAAGACGTCATGCCACACAAGCAAATGAAGCAAGAGACTGCAGAGAGGAAACTCATGAGCAGCAACCTGGAGCTATGCCACTGTGGGGTTTAAAATCTAGCACTTAATAAGGTCTTTGCTCTGTAACTAAATAGCTCCTGTAAAGAGCTTATTACGGGCTTATTGATCCACAAGATGTCCCCTCCCATCAGGCCATCCTGCCAGGCTGCAGAAGAGCCCCAGCTTCACAGGATGGATGGACCAAGAAGCCATCAAAGAGACCTGGTGTTGCCCTGACACACATACACACTCTCCTGCTAATGCTTGTCTCACTGTAGTGTTCTGCAAAGCCCACACCCACACTTACTTACAGCCTGAGTTACTGCTAATCAGAAATTCAATGGCATCTGAAGGAGCAGCAGCAGCACACTAAAATAAAGAGGGTTGTCACCATTTTCAGAGAGATTCCAAAAGGCCCCTTTGTAACATTCACATGCATTTCTATGCAGTTACCCATTCACTGATGCAGAGTCTTCAACATCCAGGTCCCACAGCTATCCTGTGGCCCAAAAGTACAAAAAGTCACCATGAATTAATTCTATATGAAATGCCTATTTTAAGTTTAGAAGCCATGTTTTCCTTCAGAAGCCTCCACTAAGCAGCCCCTGCACTGTACAAGCCACACGCAACCTGTTTCCCATGACATTTGCATGGCACAGTGCTCACATCCCAGCAGCAAAAGGTGCACTCCATCCTCTGACCCCAGTTAGGGCCACAGCAGACACTCAGACCTTGGGCAGCTCCTGGTATCACCAACCTGGCTGTCAGTGCTGCCATGGCTTCTCCTGGCCCCCAGGAGAGCAGGGGTGAGCTGTGGGTGTCGTGGTGTGCTAGTGGAAGGGGGACGATCACCCCTCGCTATCTTCTCAGTGTGGGGGTACCACACACACGCAGCCCCCAGGCTGAAGAGCCAGCACGGAGCTGGCCATAGGAGTGCCACCAACCACGGCTGCTGGCCGGGACACTCCAGTTCACCTGGAATCACGTTTACTCCGGGGAGGAATCCCCCTCAGCATCGCCCAGGGATCTTCCTATCTTCTCCCAGCTCTGCAGGAGTGAACAGCCCGTCAGACTTCCAGGCCCTGGAGATCCATAACCAGCCCCATTGCTCCGGACGAGCCTGCTGAGCTCTCACTTTGTCCCTGACCCGCAGGGCTGGTGCTTCCCAAACCTGACACCACGGGAGCTGTCTCCTGCCTCCCTGCCACCACGGCATTCCCATCCCACGGTGTCCCAGGCTGTTCCCGCCCGCCGCAGACACTGCAGGGGCAGCCACGGCCACAGAAATCGCACACCGGTTTCCCCAGCCGGGCCAGCGGCTCCCGGAGAAGACCCGCGAGGGACAGGAGCGGCCGGGGCTGGGCTGCTCCGGGCACCGGGCTGTGCTCTGCCACCGCCCGGCACACACCCAGCCTGGGACAGCCGGGAAAGCCCCCTGCCTGCGAGGGGCCCAGCCCCGGGACCCCCGGCAGAGCCGCCCCCGCCCGGCCCGGCCCGGCCCGGCCCACCTGCAGCCGCTGGAGGTAGGAGGCCGGCGCGTAGCCCGTCTCGCCGGAGCCGGCGCGGGTGACGAGCCACCAGTGCTGGTTGCTGCGCTCCAGCAGCAGGAAGGTCTCTCCGGCAGCGAAGGGCAGAGAGTTGGGCTCGGCCGAGCGGAAGCTGTACAGGGCCCGGTACATGGCGGCGACACCGGCGACACCGGCAGCACCGCCACCTCCGCCCGCCCGGACCGGACCGGACCGCCGTCCGCTGTGCCGGCAGGGGGCGCCAGCGGCTCGCGCAGCGTCCCTGAGGCGACGGCACCGACGGTGGCGCTTGCACCCGGGACCGACCGCGGCACCGACCGCGGCACCGACCCCCAGAGCTGACCCACGGGACTAAGCCACGGGACAGACCCCCGGAACTCGGACACTGCCCCCGGGACTGACCCCCGGCACCGACCCCCGAGGGCCCGTTAGCAGGATCCACTAGCACAGGCCCTTCCCCGGCACCGGCCCGTTTGTGTCCCTCCCCAGTCACAGTCACGGGGCCCCTGCCGGCTCTGGGGTCACGGCTCCCGCCCATCGCCCATCGCCCTCCCGCGCCTGGCCCCTCTGTCCCGCACCATGGCCCGGCTGGCCGCAGACACATCGCTTCCCCCCTAAATCCGCCCGTCCTGGCGGGTGTCCCCGAACAGGCCCTCCTCTCGGAATGGAGCACCCGGTACCACTGAGTCCTCGAAGTCCTTGTGTGCCTGCCAGCCCCGCCTGGGTGCCACGAGGGCTTCTCCCGGCGAGCTCCCTGGGCCGGTCCCGCTCCTCACCGCTCCCCCAGCATGGGATCGGGGCACGACCAGGGCTGGCTCTGTGCCGCAGCAGACACAATAACCTGGCAGGTGGCCATGGGACACAGCCCGTCAGGCCTGGAGCTCTCCGTGAAGACACAGCAGCCCCCAGCCCCATTCATCACCTTGCCCCATTCCAGGAGAGCAACCCTTTGGGACACTACCCCAAGTAGCCCAAGACCCCTGCAAGCCCCACCTCCCCAAGGCATCAACCGCTTCCCCTGATCCCTGCTGCCCAGAGATCTGAGCCTTCTTGCTGTCCTGGGGGAGTGGGTGGCAGCCCTGCAGGGCATGGTGCCCCCTCCCTCTTCCCCAGACAAGTCTTTCTCCATGCTGCCCTAGGAACAAGAAAAATTTTCCACCTGACAAAGCCAGCACAGACAGCCTAAGGAGCAGGGTGGGCAGGGACTGGTTACTGCACTCCAGTGGAACTAGTATATACTCCTGCAGCCAAGCCCACCACAAAGACACCCCTCACCCACCCTGCCCAGCCCTGCCATCCTGCCGGGATGCAAGAATGCAGAGATGGAACAGTCCACAGATCCCCGCTCACAGTTACAGGGGGATTTAACCCATCCAGAAACCATTCACAGCCCAATCCAACCAGTGGTAATACGATAAAAACCAGGCTGGCAGCAGCCACAACTCCCTGCCTGCTCCCAGCACAGCCCACCCAGACCCTCACTTTTCCCAGCACTGGCAGTGAGATAATTAATTCTGATCCTGGTTACGCAGGGATGGAGGATGGAGTGGGAGTGAGCGGTTGCCTAGACTCCCCCACTGCAGTGGGTACCGGGAATCACTGCGGTGAGCTGAAGTTGGGCACACTCAGGCTGAAAAAACAGCAGGGTGCTTTAACTGAGAACTGTGAGATGTAATCAGGGCTGAATCCTTCAGGAGCCCTTCAGGTCTGGACTTCCTGCCTGGTCACGGTCCCTTCCAGATGCCCAGCAGGGAACAGTGTGATGGTGGGCAAGAGCTGGGCAGCCAGGGATGGCCACTGCCGGAGGGAAAATGCTCCTGTTTGTGGAGTTATCCATATCCCACGGGAACAGGATTCTCTGCCTGCCTCTCCCCCGCCCGGTTTGGCTGCAGTGTTCACCCTGCCGCTGTGTCCCCATTCCAGGTGAGCCCCGGCCATTCCCTGGCACAAGCCCAGCTGTTTGTGCCAGAATAACGGCGCTTTGTTTCCACGAAGTCGGCAGCACAGGCTGTGCTGGCAGGCAGGGGCAGCCGAGGGGGATGCAGGCACCCACCATCCACCTCCCACGTGCACAGCAGCACCCCAGACTCCTCCTGTGCACAGCACGGCATCCCAGCTCTCCCAGACAGCGGCTGGGAAGGATTTCCACTGTTAAGGTCCCCTTCTTCTGCATCTGGGTAGAATGCAGAGCCCAGGACAAATTCCTGCTGCTGAGAAATCAGCTCTGAATTGCAGGTGCCAGGTGATTTATATTGGACAGGGAGGGGCCACGAACAAGGATCCTGCTGCGTCACTTGCAGGTGACTTTTAAAGCTGAACTTGAGACCTTGGGAAAAGAATACTTGCATCCCTTGCCCTCAGAGCCTTGGGGGACTGGGATCACTGTAAGACATGAAGGGCTCAGTACGTGCGTGGCAGCCCCCACACTCCTGTTTTCCTCCAGAGCTGTGGAGGGGAAGTGTTGCACAACAGCACTCATATGATTGGAACACAAACTTGCCAGCTCCACATACACTTATATAATTCTGCACCGTCTGCTCGTCAACACGTTGCAAAACAGCAGTGGGATCAATCGCTCTACTTTTAGGTATACAAATATTATTGCACTCCCACCAGCCCTCTCTGGGTGAAAAGTCATAGGGATGTGAGGTGTTGTGAGGACCCCAGGCCCACAGCTCTGGGGACAGTGTCTTCAGTGTGTCCTGTGGGGGCTGGGGGTGTCCAAGGCCAGGATGGCCAGGCATGTCCTTATTTCCCAGTGTCCTGATGGCACTACCTCCTGGAAAACCTCACTAAAAGGCTGTAGATAGGACCCTCCAATTGCATACATCAGTATCGCTTCCAGATCTCACCTCTCCAACTACATCGACTCCCTTACGGGAGAAGCCCCCAAACCTGTGCTGCCTGCCAGCAAGCTGGGAAGGGTGCTCCGCTGGGCAGGAGCAGGCCCTGCTCCCGACCCTTGCAAGGAACACAGCGCTCGGTGCTGAGCCGAAAACACCCGCGAGGCGCTGCTCATTCCACGGCCGCTTCCCCGTGGAGCACATGTGGAGAAGCCGAAGCTGCCGGGGCAGCGGGCGGCTCTGGGACCGCTCTGTTCCGCCTGCCTGCCGGGCCGAGGTGCCCGCAGGGCTCCTTGCGCAACGCGTCCTGCACAAAGCCGGGGCTGGCTGGGGCCCAGACCCCTCCTGCGGCCGGAGGAAGGAGCAGCCAGTGCCTGCCAACAGCTGCGCTTCCTAGAAACGAAGAAGACAGAAGGTCGGGAGAGTTGAGGGGTGGTGGAGGGGGGCCGGGGGATGCTGCGGGAAGGATTGAGGCGCAGGTTACGGGGGAGCAACACACAGCCTAGCCTGCCCTGTAGCTTCTCTTCAGGAAAACAAGCTCTTTGGCTTCATACAACAGCTCCCTGTTCTTTGTTAAACTCTGCTCGCGTCCAGACCTGAAGAGCCCCTTGCCAGCCCACGCACTCTGTGGGCCGGCACTGCTCCTTCCCAGCTCTCCCTGCCGGGGCTGCTCTGCAGGCTCCAATGCCATGCTGCAGAAAACAGTGGCTCAGGACAGTGCCACTTCCTCTGCCACCAACCCAATAGCCAGACAGAAGGCATTGGGAGGCTGAGGGAAGTAGGGCACAGGGGTAAGGTGCTTGGCAGCGAGAACACGACTTCCTGGGCTCCCCAGGCTGTTCTTGCAGCTGCACGGCTGCTGGGTGAAGGACATTTCTGACTTCACTTCTCTCTCCAAGCAGGCCAATGCTGCCTTGCCCAACACCACCCTGCTCATGTCCATTTCTTGTTGCATGTGGGAAAGCTGCAAAACATGATGTTGCCTGGGGTACAGCAATGGATCCTGTCTCTGTGGGCTGCAGGAGCTCCTCTGCTTCTCTTTCAAACAGAAATTGGAAAGACTCCACACGGGGCCAATGCAGCCTGTCACAACTGAGCTGATGGGGACACTGCTATGGTGCAAACCCAAGAAAGAGAAGACAGAGCCCATCACCTCACCTGGAGCTGGCAGCCCAGCATGGCAGGCAGCACCCTCCACCATGTGAGGCTGCTTCCAAGGGTTACCCTTTGCTGCCCATGTGGTTTGTGGGGCAGGAGGGACAGGGACCATGGCCCTGTCTTTCCATGAGGAGAAGCCCTGGGCTGGTGGCTGGTGCAGCAGGCCCTGTTGAGCAGGTGAGGGGTGCTGGGATGGGGATCCCCACTAATGGAACACAGTGCTCAGCTGGTGGGGGCTGTCTCCCGGGCTTGCTGTGCTTTCATTCAGGTATCTGAGTTACAGGCTTTAAACAAAGGCCAGGCAACAGAGGGCTGGGGGAGGCCCTTTAGCCAACCCTCATTTCCATACCACTGAAGGAAGGTGGCTTTGCTCCTAGACAGGGACACAAGCCATTCATTCCCTGTCCCCTCTGCCCTGCCCTACATGATTCCAAGGCTTAGGCACATTGGAGATGGCCACAGAGCCATGCAGGACCCTCACCCTGTGCCAAGGATGGAAGACAGTGGCCCCCAGCCCCACTACAGCATCACCAGTTTTGTTAGCCTTCAGTTAAACAAACTTAAGCCCACCACCATCAGAAACAGGGAAGGCACAGCTGCAGGGCCACACACAGAACCCACTGTCTCCAGCAATGGGTGCCCCAGAGCCATAAGGGCACAGCCCCACAGCCCTTAAACACAGCGCATAAGCCCTCTGCCCCTGTGTGCTGAGAACCACCGTGTCCCCAGTGGCTCAGGTCAGCCCTTTGCAGGCTCAGGGCCACAGAGTGAACCATTCTTCCCTGGGCAGGGAGCACAGCAACTTGGAGCTGCTGCCCTGTGAGATGTCACTGCCTGGCAACAAGGAAATACTTTGTTCTCACTCCATAAAAGGCATTTGTGTGTCCCTCCCCACTGGCACAGGCCCAGCTCAGGGGAAGAAGTCCAGCAGCTACTCAAAAGGCAGCAGCACAGGATGGGGAGAGTGCAGGGACAAAGGTGCTTTCTCCTCCAGCAAGGCCAGGGGATGTCCCCTGCCTCTTCTTGCTTCTGCCCTGCCCAATCCCAGTGCCAGGGAGGCTACTTACCCAAAGTTCCCCGCAGGTCCACAGAGCACCATCACCCCCCACCTCAGTCGCCAGTGCCCTGCCAGCAAAGCAGAGTTCAATTCACTGGAGAAACCAGTGCCAGCTGCAGGAATGTGTTTCATCTCTAGCCAGCTGATGCATGGCAATTCCCATCAGCCACCCCAGTTTTGGGCTAGAAGTGACCTATTTACGTAAGGCAAGCTCTCCACAAGCCTGGGCCTGGTGCAGCATCCTCCAGGGGCAGCCATAGGAAAGCAGGAGCAGGTACCTAGGGGCCTGGACCTAGCCAGGCTGGACCACATGCTGTCTCTCACCCAGCCCCTGCAAAGCCACCAGTGCAGGGTGAGACCCAGCACACTGCAGCCACCCTGGTCAATAGTCATGCTAGGGCAGGGCTGGCAGGAAAAGGTGGGTCTTCTCCAAGCATCAGGAAGCACACAGGGAGGAGACCAGACACAGGGGAGCCTTGAGGAACAGGGACGTGCACTCCGCATTGTCCTCCACAGAGCAGAGGCTGCAGAAATTCCAGAATGGGGGCTCCCTGCCAGGGCACAGGCTGTTCCAGCTCCTGTCCCCCGTCCCAGCAGCAGGGCTGCTCTGTGGAGGCGTCTCTCCCATGGTGCAGAGCTCCCCAGGACACATGAGGGAACCAGCCCAGCTGCCCCTTCCCAGTGCTCTTGCTGGCACAACCAGCACAGAGGGAAGCTCACAGTCCAGGGACGACCAGAGCTGTGGGGAGCCATGCTCAGAGCAGGCACACAAAAAAAGTCCTTGAGTCTATTCCCAAGCGCAACTGCTGCTCTCCCATTATTCCACCACTGTCCTTTGCCATGGTCCAACAGGCAGGTGACCACAAACAGCCACCCCAACCCCTGCTCATCTCATTTCTGTCTTCCAAGAAGCACAGCACAGGGCTGGTAGCCATTGACAGCGATTGTGGGAACCCCATTCCCACCCCAGCATGCTGGCAGTTACACAATTGCCTTTCTACAAATAAGGAATTGCTCTGAGGAATGTGTGCACGGAAGGAAAAGAAACCTGCTCTTGAAGTTTACAAGATAGTATCCGATTTAGAGGTACTTGCACAGGGGTTGCCCCTTTTTTAACCTTCAAGGATGTGGCACAAGGAAAGGATTTTTCCTCCTGATGTTTTGCTGTTGCATAACTCAAAGCAACTAATGAAAAAGGTCTTCGTTCCTGCTCCCTCCCTCCCAGCTGCTGCAGCCCAGGAAGCTCCCAACCACCTTGTTGCTGTGGAGCCCTGGCACAGCATCTCTTAATCCTCAGAAAATATTAACAAAAGGATTTCAGCAGTGCTGGCCTGAGCCCACAGGTCCCTCCACCTTCCTGCAACAGCACCAATTGCCACTGAGGGTTTGCTGTCATTCCGCATGGACCCCCCAGTGCTCCAGGTCTGGCTGCTGACACCATACTGCTGAGACTGTGTCCAGCTGAGCTTACCCTGCTGGCAGTGCTTCTGCAGCTCCCTGCCTGTACCCAGGGCCGCGGCTGCAGCTTGTTCTGGAGGCAGCTTGCACCACAGCAAATGCGATTGTTCTCAGCGGATTTTATGAATTCCCTCCCGAGTTCCTACGTAACACAAGTACATTAGGGGACTTTATCCCTGCTAATTTCAGATGACAAAGGCAAACCATGTATCAGATGAATCTGCACAGGGAGGCTTATTCACAAGTAGCAGCAATGATGGGGACTACAGTTCCTGCCAAGAGACTCGTCATTAGCTCATTAGCAGAGGACATCACATCCTAAACTGGAGAACTGAAAAGGAAACATCACCTTGCAGCCACTGCCCCTCACCTTGTGCTGGGTGCATCTTGGGAACAACAGGCAGGAGTGCTGCTCACCAATGCTAAAGGCATTGTGCAGTTGAGATGCCAAGAACAAGTAACCCCATCCTCCCCTCTCGCCCAAGGGTTTTTGCAGCCAGTGGCTCACAGGGCCCTGGCAGCTGCACTCACCACTGGAGTCTCACCCAGAAGCAACATGCAGCCTGTTCATGCTGGACAAGCCCATCTCCAGGGACACCAGCCCATGTACTGGCATAAAATACAGAGGTGACTGTGAGATCTAAAAACACCTCTTTAAAACCCACATCAGTTGGTGCCGGAACACTGTAGAACACAAACCCAAACAAAAACCAAACAATAAAAGCCCACCCACAAACTCATGTACAAGCAAAGGTTAAAAGCTTCTTTAAAGAAAGTACAAAGGAGCACAGGAGAGCCATCAGATAGACTTTGATCAGGAAAACCTGATAGCAGCTGCTGGGGAATATGAAACTGAAGCTACAGGGCTGCAGCCAGCTGAAGAGGGTGACTTTCCACAAGCAGATCTGCAGCGTTCCTGTCACATCCCACCTCTGCTCTCCTAAGCAAGCCTACAGGCAAAGTATGGGCCAGGGAGATGATTCACCTGATTCTTCTGCACAAACTGACTACTTCATTCTAATTATCTGTAACAAGAACTTTCCCACTCCTACCTCAGCACTTCCACACCCATTTTTCTCTTGCACTATCATGATGACGTACAAACCTATCAAGGGGAGAAGTCCTGTATCTAAAAATGCTTAGATAAATGCTTTTAGCTTATGCTTAGATAAATTATAGAACCATTGGTTTAGTTACTCTCTATTATTTCAGTTACTCAGTACCCTCTCACTTTCTGATGCTTCCTTCCTGCCAGTTTGTCCCAAGAAAGATTTTAAGCTGCTTAAGGTTCTTTTCAGGCCTGGCAGCCCTGCCCTTGTTGCTGCTGTTGCAGCTATTCCTGTACAAGTTTTACACATTACGCCTCAGCTTAGGTTCAGTAACATCTATAGCTCTCTAGAAAGAGGTTACACAGCCTCTTTCTAGATACATAAGACCCAGTTACAAGACCCAGAAACAAGAAATAGGTTGTTGGTTTCAAGAGCAAGTTCTCACTGATGAGTCCTCATCCTGGCTGGAAGGGACCTCCGGAGGCCTCTCGGAAGCTGTCTTTACCCCATCTACGCCGGCTCTCTTGCCCCAGCCTCTCCTCAAAGGGCAGGTGCTGGGCCCTGCCAGCTCAGTGGCTCTGCCGGGCTCGCTCATCACTCTTGACAGGAGGCCCAGGACAGACGTGCTGTCCCACAGGTGGTCTCAAGAGGCAGGTAAGCCTTGCTGTTCATATGACGCTTCTGCATTACACCAGAGACCAGAGATCTGAGCTGCATCTCCTCCTCAGTCACCAGCAACAACGGAAGCGTCACTTACAATGAACAAAAAGAATTTTATTGGAACATATACACACAGGGATAACAGAGGTATCTGAGTAATCAAATATGGAATGTTTAAGAAAGTTAAAATAAATAAGGATACCAAGTTTTGCCAGTGCTAGGTCCAGCACCAATGTAAGTAAATGCCCTCTGAACAAGTCTGACTCTGACAGGATTATCCCTGCAGAGCCTGTAAAGATTCCTACCACCAGAAAGTGGCCAATAATTTTGGAATACAAAGAGTCACAATAGTGCTTTCTACTGATGTGCATTCACACTGTTTATTCACTACTTTCGTCTCTTATTTCTTTAATAATATCTATTAAATTCTGGAGTCCAAAAACGTAGCCCGTGTCTTGGCCCTCATGCACCACACTATCTTCTCCATAGTACTTGCAGGTTGTGTGGGCAAAGTCTATCATGCGGACATCGACAGTACTGGCAGTCGGTTTGTAGGCATAGGCTCCTGCCGACTCGTCTGAAGATTCCTCTGACAGGTCCTCCAGGTCCTCTGGATCCGAGTCAACGGCAACTTCCTGCCTCTCCTTTCCATCATAGATGATCAGCAAGGAGCTTGAATAGAAGCGATAGGACTCCTGTTTCTCCAGCACAGACTTGAGTTCAGTAAGTTTTTTAATAACGGACTCAAAGAGTTCCCTGCGCAGGTATTTGCCGTTGTGAAAGAACTGGTAAAGTGCTTCTTTGAATCCTTGGACTGAGAGTTTTCTTCCGTGGTATTTATTCATGAACATCAGCTGGCCAGTGCCTGCCTGGTAGACCTGCATATACAAACACAAGACAAGAACAAAAGGAATAGTTAAAATTGCTGGTAGTTAAAATTACTGACACCAAAGCCTTGAGGGGACACAAAAAAAATTTAAAAACTAAAAAAGCATGTTTCTTAAAACTTTTACAAGATGACATACTAATCTCTAAAACTGCTCTTGCCCAATTATAGAAATTGTTATCAACTGATCCAGCAGTGCCTGTGCAACTCAGAGGAAGTGGAAAATTCCCTCCGTTTAGATTTGAGCTTTTCCACCCAGAATGTAAGAACAAGGACTTTAAGTGAGATTAGGAAAGCTGCAGCCAAGATCTCTGAAGTCAAGCTACAACTTGTACCACAGCCACTCATTCAGCTCGTTACCTGCCTCTGCTCTAGGAGGTACCAGCTGATTCCCAGCATGCTGAGATCGGAGTGACAGCAAACTTTCCTATACAAAACTAAGGTGTACCCCATAATCATCTGTATTTGAAGAAGTCAGAGGTGCTCCTGCAGAAAAATGCCTTCCTGCAGGAAAGCACAGGAGAGTGGTCTATACAACTGATAGTTCAATAATGCCTAAACATCTGGGTCAAGAAAGGATTGCAGGTGCTTCCAAAATTCCCCTCTGTTTTCCAGCACAGAACAACACTGGAAAGTGAACAGTGGCAATGCCCTGCTCAAATCCCAGCACACTGTGGTTAGAAATGCAGCTCCCACACTTTCATTTCTGCCTCATGTTTTTCTCTGAATCTGAACAGTGA
Organism: Onychostruthus taczanowskii; assembly: GCF_017590055.1. Classification (NCBI taxonomy): domain Eukaryota; kingdom Metazoa; phylum Chordata; class Aves; order Passeriformes; family Passeridae; genus Onychostruthus; species Onychostruthus taczanowskii. The sequence continues at coordinate 11,918,977 of NW_024506993.1, forward strand.
GCTGAACACCACACATGCCAACAGTCCTGCTGTGGAACAAGTCCCAGCAAACACTGTGAGCATTCCTGGAATCTATTGGATAGGAGGAGAGAAACTTCAGGAAAAAACTCCAACACAAACATGTTGTTTCCCGTATGACACTCTAGGAATACAAAAACAAGTAAACAAAGAACTCAGGTGAAAGTCCACACCATGTCTCCTCATCTGGCAACAAGTCTTATCACATTTACCAAGCACTTCTTGCCTGCGCTTTGCAACAAGTCTACTTCGAGCAGTGAAAGATCTGTGGCTTTCAAAGTTACAGAAGTGATAGCTTCTTAATATTTTTTACAAATTTTCACATCCTTAATTCAAAATGCATATAACTGGCCTCTCCTCTATCCTGAAATGGTAATTGTATCAGTAGTTTCAACAGTTTTGCGTTTGACCTCGGTGCAGGAGGCTGTGTGTTCAGAGCCTGCACTCACTGATGCAGAGCGTGGCCTGCAGGTTGCTGCCACCACCAACGATCAATGACACTCAAAATCCTCACTCCTTTGTAAGGAAACCAAGCACGGCAGCTCAAGGGTAACAGCCTTTGAGCTGACTACACAAACCCAAACTCCAGTAACACGACGGGCACGATGAGCTCCCCCTCACCTGCATGCCGCAGACGCGCACTCCGATCACGGCCGAGGTGCTCTGCTGGCACTTGCGGATCTGATTCGCCTTCTTCTCCTCGGACGCGTCGTCGCCGTGCTGCCGGGTCCCCATCTTCAGGTCCAGCACGCACGGAACCTCGTAGCGCGACGTCAGGTTCTCCAGCAAAATGAATTCTGACCAGTTAAGGAACAAGCCTCGCAATGAGGAACGCAGGTTTTAAAAACATTACCGCAGATTTTGTAGTGCCTCACTCTTAACTTTAAGCGTATCCAAAACATGCCTAGTATAAAGCAATCTGGAAAAATTACAGTTACACAAACTTAAGATGACCACTCTGTTTTAAACCAGTTCCAGTTTTACTAGTCTAGAGAGACTAGTGAATTTCCACATTAAGTGAAAACCAAAAGTAATCAGTTGTACAGAAATATAGCATGTCAGCTACCTTTCAATTATGATGTATTTCCGGTCTAGCAAGAGACTTTTTTTCCTGTGGGAGGTGAAGATTTTGTGTGTTTGTATTCCCATGTAAAAGCAGTGAAGCATTTTCAAACCATCTTTGCAGCTTTAAAATATCTGTATTATTACTGTCCTAAAGATATCACACACTTTTGAGGCAACTGTATAATATTCTAGTGAAATGGTGAGGGCACCAGCCAAAAAATCCTATCAAATTGATAATTTATTGGTCATAGATGTTTCAGTAATCCATCATCGAAACTCCTCACACTGAGAAATTTGTTTACCTCAGTATTTAGGTACTACTACTTTTGCAGGATGTATCAATTGCATCCAAGCCTACAAGATCATTTTCTGACAGAATGCTCGGGGTGGAGATGTTTGCCTATGGTTCCACAGCACAAAACCAATGTGCTTCAGCCTTCATGGATTCAGTCAGTTTTTTGTTTTTCATGCTGCAATCCTACATGGCTGTCTATATTCAATTTTTCTTCAAGCTCATCAAAAAGAGGCTACTAGAAGCAGAAAGTCCAGGCACTGGAACATCCTCTCTGTTTAAGAAACTGATGAAAACAGGAAGAGGACACTGGCTTTTAACATCAAAACAGTAATAAAAAGTGACAGAACTCATCTCCTTTGAAAACTCTCACTAGAAACTGTTTTTGTGGAAGACACCAAACACACTGTGCTGTAAAACATGTCCACTAAGCCACAACGTGAAGATTTGAATTCAGCTCTCTGAATTTCCTAGCTTAGGTAGTTTGTTACGCGCTGGAAAAGCGCATTTCTAGGAAGTGCCGGCAAACCCTCCAAAGATGCTAAATACATCTCAGTTTCAGAGAGTCTCTTGGGACTGCAGCTAAGCCTGCTCTGCACTCTTATCTGGAATGTTCAAAAACTAAGAGGCAGAGCCCTACTCACTCCATTGCTACGAGGTACTTTCAGGAAAGGATACTATACTGATTTCGGTGCTTTGCGTTTTCCTTCATCCGCTGTAACTGTTGCTGGTGACATTTCATGCTCCAAGGATTGTGGTGTTTAAACTGAGAACTGACATTTCCTTTTTTCTCTACAGTGTAATACAAGACTTCAGATTTCTTCAGCCACTCAAATTCTTCCTCCAGCTTGTGACTAGAAAAACAGAACAAAGTAATAAATTACAGGTCAAGAGGAAAAATAAGCTCTTGAAGAGGGGTTGTCAATGTATTTAACTTTACAACCTATTTTGCTCAACTTCATTAACAGCAAGCAAAAGCTTTATTTTCCTCTCTGTACACGTGAACAAGATGCCCATGAGTAGTGTTTTGACCATTACAAAGCCACTTCCATACTAATATAAATGAGCATATAGCCAAATGTTACAAAACACAGTAATTCTACTTATATATCCTTCACCTGTGTGCATGGCTTCTATGAAGTAATGCAAGAGGTAGCAATGCACTTTAAGGTTTATCCTTTGCTAAGGTCACTGTTTTTAGCACAACACATCAGATCTCACAGTTTATGATGGGCACAATTAGTAGGAATGAACAAGGGGAAAATGTCACTAGCAGGGATAAAGCAGGATTCCTAACAAAGTACGCCACGTTTGGGGTTGGTTTATTTTTAACTACTGTTCTTTTGCAGGTGGGTGAATGCTTTTTGTTTGTTTGTAGAGGTGCTTTTTTGTGGTTAGGTTTCTTTGGTTTGTGGTTTTTTTCTCTTTCTGAAGTGTCAAAAATAACTTTGGGAAACCTGCTTCAACTGACCACAGCAGAAGACGACTCAACTTAGCCTTTACTGAGGGCTAAGGACATTCTAGCTTCATTAGTGAACCTGTCTGCCCTGAAGAGGCCAGGAAAAACGAAAGAAACAAGAGAAGAAAAGAAAATGAAAGCGACAAGAGTTCTAAGGCATTCTCTGGAATTATGGAGAACAGAATTTGACAACTAGAAGTCAAACTTACCTTTTCATTTTTTCCTCTTTCCTGTGCTGCCGGACCCATTCCTTCGGTATCTTCTCGTTCTCTAACAACACTGTCTTTTTGTTAGCCCACCGCAGGAGCTTACTTTTGGGTTCACAGTCAGAGTTATCTAAGTTTTCTAAGTTATCATGGTCCCCATTTAATGGATATGCTATTAGACATAAGTTTCCATCTTCATCCTCTTCAAAGCTCACTGATACCACACCTGAAGAGAAAAAGGACCCAGGCAGTTAGGAATTGCTCGAGTGACAAGCAAGCCTTTCAGAACGCGCTCTTTTACACTACGAATACAGCAACTTTATTTTTTCTCTTACCCCAGTCCTTAGTTTCTATCTTGCCACAGGCCAAACCTCATCTGCCAACCTAACAAATATCAAAAGAGCTAGACAAAAATGACACCTCGCAAAAGACAATTTATCATATTGGCACAACAATGATATAAAAGGTCATTTTCTCTCTCTGAGGCAGTCAAGTAACAATCAAATAATAACAGGACACAATTTCAATTAATAAAAGTTTTTATTAATTAAAAAAAGGTCTGACTGGTCTGATTCTAAGTGAGATGTAAAACATTTGTTAACATCTTGCAGTGAAAAGTGACCTGCACAAAATAAAAATTCACACTAAAAACCTTTTAAATTTTGCACGACAGCAAAGCAAAAAGCAGTTCTCCGAACAATACTTGGTTAATAGATCCCAAGGGAAAGGAAAGATGTGCAAGGAGAGCAAAACAAGGGAAATGTCACATTACAACAGAAACTAGTCCAGAAGTTTCCACTTAAAATCACCATGTTTAATTATACATTTTCTTCTATTTTTTTAATATATTTTATTGATACTGGTTATGCAGCAATCTCATGGAATAAGTAACAAAAATGCAATACAAAGCAGATCTGTTTGTGGTACAGAAACATGGTGAACCTCAAAAGCATTTTTTCTCCTTATCCTCCCCTCAGGAGTCTCTGGAGCACTGCACTGTATTTCAAGAGTCTTAGTGGAGCACTGACAGATGTGCCCAGTACCACATGAATAAGTCTGAGAAGTTAATGGAGAAGCCATAACAATTATCTGAATTGTTTTTTATTTTGTTTTCCAGTCCTCTATTTCAGATCAATCAGTCTGCACAGTTCTTGCAGCTCATCACTAGCTGGGGGAGAGGTCTTGGTGAGAGACTGGAATTCCCAAGCTGGGCAGGCAGCTCCCAGACCTGCAGGGGCTGGGGCAGGGAGTACAGAACCTCTGACTGTCCCGCTGTCACAAAGGAAAGGACAATGGGGAAAAGGGTGGGGGAGCCAGCTAGCAAATGGCTTCTTTGCCTTTACTCTGGAAAAAAAAACAAACAAGAGGTGGACCAAGAGAGGCCCCTTCCCTCTAAATCCCTCCCCATACTTCCCAGAAAACCACATACACTAGTACAATTGTTCTATTACATTTTGAAAAGTATCATTCAAAGGTCAGATTTTCTTCCAGTCCAACAGAACTTGTAATTAGACATGGCAGAAAGTCTCTGTAAACGAGCAGAGATTATTAACTCTGAAACATCACTGAAGCCTTCCATCACTTTCACAAACAGAGCACAAAACTTCATCACCATCATGGTTGTTAAAATCAACGTGCTTTAAAAAGCAATTGCATTTTAAAAAAAGTGCTTCAGACATATTGTTTATTAATCATTAGACAGCAGTTGATGGAATAGGAGAAAGAAGAAGTATTCCTGTTAACTAGTTCAATTCTTAGGAGAACTGGAATTTCCACTCCTACATAATGTCTGACTCAGCCTCATCACAGCTACTTGATCCTTGCCTACCTAAATGCCATGAATTTTCATTTCCTTAATGGCAGAATTAACACTGCAAGTATTCAGCAAGACACCTTACTGGCACGTACTTATTGCAATCAAAATGAAAGTCAGAGGAGAAATCAAAGCACAAAAGAGACCACAACTAAGCTTACACAAAACACTATTATCCATCCTTACCAAATCCTTTGTAAACAAACATTAAACAAGGCAAAAAAAATTCAAATCCACCAAAAAAAAAAAAAAAAAAAAGGCAGATAATGCAAATGTTCTCAAGCTGTTAGCTACTTACCTGTGCCTAAGGGAGATATATGGGCTATCACCAGCAGAGCTGCTCTACTCTAATGCTGTTAGTCAGCCCAAACACCACTTGGCAAGCATTTCCACCCTGCATCTCCACAGCCTGCCTCAGACAACATCAAAATACGTGAAAAAAAACCCCTAAAATCTCTTCCACACAGAAGAGATTTCAGAGAGAACAGAGAGCACAGCACACTCGCATTAACAGAAACAAAAAGCCCAACCCCATTCAAAGGTTTGGTAACTTACCCTCATATTGTGGAGTGAATTTACGCATTTCTGTTGGGAGAGTCTCATAGAACTGGTGTTCTCTCTGAATAAGAGGCTTACAGATGGTCTTGTCGTTAAACCGGAGGACACAGGAGTGTCCTCCAACTTGGTGGACAAAAGGCTCGAGTAAGACTCCCTTGGAATAGTGCTCCACTTCCATTGCTCCAAATGCTGGGCTCATCCTTGTAGCACATTAGACAGAAGACGGCGGCAGTGGTGAAGGCAGTTCAGAGCCTGAAGCCTCCGAGCCCCGCAGGTGTTTAGTGTGATTCAGAAGTCTGTTAAGGCAAGCACAGGAGAGCGGCGGCGGTCAGTGTCGGTCAGTGTCGGTCAGTGTCGGTCAGTGTCGGTCAGTGTCGGTCAGTGTCGGTCAGTGTCGGTCAGTGTCGGTCAGTGTCCGCGCTCCGTGCCCGGGACAGCGGAGCGGGGCCGAGCGCGCGCACCTCCCGCTCCGGACGCGGCCGACTGCGCCGAGCGCGGCGCGCAGCCACGCTGCCTGCCGCACTCCAGCGCCCGAAGGCCGAGACAGCCCCCCTGCACTCGCCACCCCGCGAAACCGGGAATTAACACCGAGGGTACAATTCCTCCCTTCCAGGCAAGGACAGCAACCAACCGACGTCCAGAGTGGGACGTTTATTTCAGAGGTTCATTTACAACAACATGTCAGATACCGAAAATATTATACACGTACAAGCTGTTCACGGGCAAACCATAACGCTCTTGTGCCATTCCCCCCCTACATTCAGCAGAAGGCAGAGGTGTGCCAGCTGCACCCAAAGTTTGGTTCTGTACCTGTGCCCGCACGCTCGGTTCTGGCCGACACCAGGTTCACACAACCTGCACTTCAGAAAGCAATTAAAGGAGCGACGCTGAAAACTAAGACATGACCGTCTTGTTCTCTGCCTTCCAGTAAATTTTTAAGTTGAGTTACTCTAATTTTAGACCAAAGCTTTAATGATTAACTTTTTGTGGCTAAAAACAACCTCGTACTCATTTTGCCTGAAGATAGTTACACGAACAATAATGCACTTAATTCAAAGAGACTACAAAGTGTTCTAGGTCATAGGTCTATTTTTATTTGTCCTCCTTAGATATTTAACAGCTTTACATTAACTGGAAAAGCAGAGACCTGCAGGCTTAAAGCAGCGGTGCTACCAGAACTACAGACGCCTACAGCATGTCCCGAACATAAGAGCATTAATTGAATTAAACAACTAAACTGCTTAAAGAAACAACAGATCGATCAACTGAATGAACTCCAGGTCCTGGAATGTTTACCTGTGCCTAAGGATAACAGGTCAATAAGAGCTGAACATGTTTTTTTGGTGCGGCTTTTTGGTGTTTTTTTTTTTCTCTCCTTTCTTCCAAGGCACCTTATTTGACAAAACATTATCAGGTTCTTGTTGTTTTTTCTTCCCCCACCCCCCCATTTAATCTGGAACAGTATTCCCCAGAAACAATATGTCTTCTGATAACCTATATTATTAAGATTAGATCATTATCAATGAACTTTCATTTCTCTTTGTACTACTTTTCATTTCCTAGTATTTTTTTTCTAATGCAGCTACTGCATCACCGCAGAATTTTCTCACCTACCTCAGCATCAACAATTTGACAACTCAGAGACACATATAAAAACCTCCCAGTTACACCCCAAACACAAGGCATTTCAAAAAAACCCATCCAACTGCACCAAGCTGAGCAACCCAGAGTGCCCTGACAGTGCCGAAAAGCCAGGCCTGTCCCCAAGTCCTGGGCAGTCCAGGGTATCTCTTCAGCTGCCACACTCTTACTGCTCCAGTCACAGATTTATTTCCCCATGGCTCCCCAAAGCAGCACCCACTCCATGCAGAGCCACACTGCTCTTCACTAAGGCTCACCTGCTCACCAGCACACTGTAGCACACTTGGAGCTGTCTCCAAACACACACTTGACAAGCCACATTGCCACCTCCTGAGTAAACTCTGAGAAATGTTTCCATTTTCTCTTACAGAAATTATAAGCATCAGTCTGTATACTGCACCAGTTAATTTTACAACTCTTGAGCTTTCATTGGGATTTTCTATAGCCAATAATGCCTCCAGTCCTCTGGAATTTCCAAGGGAAAGCCAGAAGTATGCCAGGTTTCATTGGAGGTGCATTTCACATGTACATGATCTTGCAGTGCCAGAGCTTTACACTGGCACAGCCACATTTAACAGCCTTGCAGAACAGCAGCACTACAAGAGCCACTTTTTCCAAGGCAGCATCACCACTCTGTGGCTGCCTTCCTAATTACCCCTGATTCAGAGGCACTGAGTGCCAACTGCAGTGATTCAGACTGAGAAAGCACCTTGCAACATCCTTTAACCTCAAACACTTAAATCTGTTCCAGTCCTCCTGCATTACAGTTGTATCAGGAGTTAAGTCCTAAAGATATTTATGCCATCGAAATGACTCTAGCAAACATCTCCAACACTGTCCAATGTACAGCTTGTTTACCCAACACATCTTCAGGGAGCTCATTAGTAGCAGCTCAACTTGTTTGCTTCCACGGATGCCCAAGTGGTCTGGACAATACTTGCATGCAGACTGCACTCAGCAGCGGAACTGCCAAGCACAGAATTGGACAGCACTACTTATTCCACTTCACCCTTTCCTGAACAAGTAAGATCTGGCAGCACATCACACAGTATAACTTCCCAGTGGAGGAAAAAGAAAGCAAGTTTGTTTAGTGCTCTGATATTATACAAATTATTTGATAAGTTATGCAGTATTTAGGGGTGGGTTTTTTGAGAGAAATGTTAGAAACATTTGTACACAGTCCAACATAGTGTACGCAGTCGGCACTACCACAAGACAAATGTGAAACTACCAGAAATAAAGGGGAAGGCTCACACAAATGAAGATGAATTTACTGTGCCTGTATTAGTAAGTTCTCCTTCTGTTTTTATCTTCCAAAAACCACAGCACAACTCCCCCACGTTCCGTTTCCGTGACTGAATTTTTGCAGTACATATGACTGCTGAACAAGCTCTATTAATACAGCTCTGCAGCAGAAACTGTGAGCAAGGAGCTCCCTGCTACAAAGCCTTTAGCAGCTCCTTAATTGTGCCAGGCAACTTTGTGCCTTTTTATGAACCTAAAGCAGATCTGATGTGAACATTGTAACAGTGCTCAAGAAGACAGCAGCAAGACCGCAAACCTTGTCAACAATTTAGGTTTCAATGAGGCCTTAGTTTTCACTTTCATCAATTAATATATTTTAGTTATTCAATTTCACCTCTTTTCACCTAATGAAATTCTTCTCACTTGAAAAAAGGTTTTGAGTAAGATCTTACATTTTTTCTGCTGCATGCCTTAACATTACCATTACTAACAATCAGGATTTGTTTATCATTTTGGCTCTCTTTAATATTTTGCCATTCAGATTAACAGGGCCTGGAGCACAACTGTAATGCCCATCAGAAATGCTTTGCACTGTTTCATTTATAAATACTTTAATTCCATAAACAGCCTCACAATATGCCAAACTGGTTGCAGTTCCTTACAAATAAAAGCTTTGACCTAAGACCAACAGTTTCAAGCAGCATAGACGTTGACCAGCACAAGCACAATGCAGTTTTTCACCGCCTTTCCTCTGATTCTACACCCAGTTTGTTCTCAAGGCTCTTTGGGAAAGAAAGAGCCCAGAACAGCTGATTTTAGGCAATCTTCCCAGACAGCAAATGCAGGCTCACTGTACCCTGCCCTTTTCCTCCTACATGCTTTTAAGTGCCTTGGACTAGTTTTTGTTCAAACAACACATCAGCCAAAAAAGCAGATGTACTAAACCTTCACATGTTGAGCATTTTAAGAGAAAAATCTGACATAACTTGAAGGAGCAAATAAACACGTGCCTAGACATAGCAACATTCGCTTGAGCAGCGTCATTCTTACAGTAAGCAGCAAAAGATGTTTAAAACCCAAACCTGCAAACCAGAAGTGACATTTATAGGCACCTTATCCCCATCACGTGTGACAATGACCATCAAAAGAATACCACAATGAATTCATGTTTTAGGCTCTTAATATGAATCTCAGGTGAGGGCATTCTTTGGAAGGTACTTCATGTCATTACAGATTCTTGACTTAGTCCCACACGTAATTGCATTAATGAACACGTCCTCTGGAGAGCACAGCTCTCAATTAAGCAGCAGCTTCTTCCTTCATAACAATCTCAAATATAATACACCTCCTGCCAAAACTTTGTAATGATAGAACTACTGATGCAGAGCTGCCCTTCTGTTAAATCTGTTAAAAATGGGCTCTCTCTAGTGCAGGCTTTTTGCTTTGGATGGTTAGCGTCTTCAACTCCACAGAGCCATAAATCAGCTTTACAGGGATGGAAATAGCAAGGCAGCAAAGCTTTCTGCCCGCCCTTTTTTCTCAGTTCACTGGGGAGTGCAGAGGAAGCTGTCAGGGTAGAGATCTGCAGAGCAGAGCTGCTGCAGGGTGATGAAGCAGACAAAGGAAAGCCCCTTCCCAAGGTTCCAGGGTGCTGTGGTTTGACGCTGGCACAACACCAGGCACCCACAAGAGTCACTCGCTCACCCTGCCCTGCCACAGCTGGCAGAGGAGAGAAAACAAAAATTAACAAAGGCTTCACAAGCTGAGATGAGGACCAGGAGAAACTTCAAGGGCAAAACAGGCTCAACATAAGGTTGCAAAGTGAATTTATTACCAACAGAGATTCAGAGGAGGATAACGAGAAGTAAAATAAGCCCTTAAAACACCTTCTCTCCCAGCTCCTCCCTCCTTCCCACCAACAGCACAGGGAGACAGGGCACAGGAGTTTTTGGGTCAGTTCATCACCAAGATTTTCTTCCGCTGTTCTGGGAGAGGAACCCTTCCCCTGTGAGGCCGTGGGATCCTTCCTACAGGAGACAGCTCCATGTGAACTTCTCCAGCGTGGGTCCCCTCTCAGGAGCAGCTGGTCTACAGCAGCTGCTGCAAGGTGAACTTCCCCCCACGGGCAGACAGTCCTCTCAAATTGCTGCAATGTGGGTCTCTCTTCCCATGGGGTGCAGTCCTCCAAGGCCAGGCTGCTCCAGCCTGGAACAGGACCCTCTCTCTCCTCTGGGTCTTCTTCTGGATCACAGCCTCCTCCAGGCATTCACCTGCTTTGGCATGGGAGACTCCCCCGTGGGCTGAGGGTGGATCCCCATGGGCTGCAGGGGGTCAACCTGCTTCACCAAGGCCTGCAGAGAAATCTCAGCTCCAGCCCCTCGAGCACCTCCTCCTCCTCCACTGACCTTGGTGTTGCCATATTGTTTCCCTCCATGTTCTCACCTCCTCTTTTCTGACTAGAAGCGAAACTCTGTAACTTTGTTCTGATTTCCTGCTTAAACATGTCATCACAGAGACATGTTCTCAACCTCTCTCATTGGCCCAGCCTTGGCCAGCAGCATGTCCATCTTCACAGCCATCAGAGATTGGCCCTGCTGGACATGGTGGAAGCTTCCAGCAGCTCCTCACAGGAGCAATCTCTGTGGTCCCCCTGCTACCAAAAACCAGCCCATACAAAACAATGTACAAGGAACAGAGGAATGGCACAGTCAGCCTACAGGAAAGAAGAGCATCGGTGACTATTAGATCAGCCAAAGAGAAAGCTGCTTCAGCCCAAAGAACATTCAGGAAGAAACAACAAATCTGAAGATGGACACAAGAAGATGCAAATATCAAGGTGGAAAACACATGGTATGTTTCTGACAGCCCATCCCTCCCCCTGTATCATGCACAACATTGAAAAGTTTCTTGAGGTCTGAGTAGTAAGTCATACATTGCTCAAAGAGAATGCCCTTTCAAACTGAAGCAGGATAAACACATTATAAGAGCCTGCAATAATACACCTACAAACCAAGAATGGTTACAGGAATTTTACAAGTCCTCATATGATTGAAGTACTTGTTCCATTACTAATAATGTGGTACTTTACAAATAGCAAGGTACATTCCTTGAATCAAAGAAAGCAGAGAACACAACTTTAGAGTATGAAAAGCATTAGATATGTTAAACATGCTCAGGTTCAAAGGTCTTGCACAGCTTGTGATTAATTGTTATGAAAATCAATGCCATTCCTCCACACAAAACACTTGTTTTTCAGCAAATATGCCCAGAGTAACATGAGTAATGATTTGCTTCTAACATTCACTCTAGCTGCTGCTTGGCTCAGAAACTGAAGTTACTCCGATGTGTTCAGTTTTCAAAGTTCTTAAGATTAGAATGTAGATACCCATTCTCTAGTGTCCACTCAGCTGGACACAAATGTGTCACAATTAAAACAACTGTGATAAATGACCTCTGCATTAATTTATCCCAATTGTTTTAAACAGTTCCTGATTTTGAGGACACATTATACCTCTACATATAATGCAAATCCCACATTAGGATACTTTTTGAAGACTTCTGTATCTGCAACAGAATTAATATAACTAAGTAGTAAAAGCTATAGTTCATAATTTTTAACTCATTGAGACAGAAATGCAGAGCCCACATAATAATGTGCTTGTATTAATCCTACAGGTTTGAGAGAAGTCCTAAGAGCAGCCCTAAATTCTGCACAATTACAAAAAGCAAACATTTATTCTGATAAGTAATTTGGAGGGAAAAGTTTATCTTTGGTAGAAAAGTGCCCTGACTTTTTTTATTTATAAAGAAACCCAAAAGTATTATAAGCAGCAAATAATTCAAATTTAATAAAGCAGACAATAGTCTTTAACACCATGGGGAGTAGAGGGACAGCATCATCAATCAAGGGGGAGGAAATACTAGAGCCTTTCTTTAAATGAAAGACTGGGGGAGGAAAACCCCTTCCTTCTCATTAAGTACAACTTGAAGCAGGTGGTTGTGATGACGACATGATGCTGAGCTGGAACTTTCTATGCAAGCCAAGGTTATTTAAGCTCTTTTGCAGCAAATCAATCAATACAATGATCATTAAGTTACACGACTTGTACTCAGGGATGAGTAAGCATGACGTTTTGTAAAAAGACTCAGCAGAACACTTGAAACTCAAGAGTAACCAGCTCCTTCAGACCTGCATGTGCATTCCCTTTGGAAGCAGAAACACTTTTACTACAGCTTTTAGTGGTAAATCATGAGGGTGCTGGGAGTCAGACACTGTAGTGGCACATCTATCATCACCACCTACAGTCACAAAAAGTCATGAAAGCAAGTTTTTCTTATTGCATGCCATGTGCTTGGGCTAGACCAATAAAATAAGCCACCTGCTTCTTAAAAATATTGATAATTGATATAATGTCTTTTTTTTTTTTTAACTTATTTTACTAAATGGCTGGTAACTGCAGCACTACATTGCTGCAGTTCAGAAAAATTAAGTAACATCTCCAGATAAATAAGGAAACAAGTGCCTTGGATTAATCTCACAAATCAAGGGCCATGTACTGCAGAGGCATACTGGCTGTCCACAGAACATTCTGAGTCAGAAGAGACCCACAAGGATCATAATTTACTTAATCATGCATAACAGATGGACTCTAGAAACCCAGAATTATACAAGAACTCGTGCACAAAATTCCTACAAAAACCGTTTGCAAAAGCCTTTGGGAACATGATGACTCCACAGCAGTCTTGGCCCATCAAGGTAGAAAGCTAATCCTGTTTTTAACATTAGCTTCAAAAACACTAGCAAACATTTAACATTAGCAAACAGGAGATTCCCACCAAGGAAGAATACATTTTTCTGCTTTCGGAACTGCCAAAAATTACCTTGAAATGCCCTCACTTCTTCTGAGGATGTCACACCTAAAGGTACTACTCCTAGACATTTCTGAAAGGAGAGGGACAGTCCCACAGCAGCTGCAATGGCAAAGGACTCTCAAGTGCTACACTAAAGTCCTGTTCTGTTGTTCCTCAGGAGCCCAAGACAGCACCCTGAGATATCCTTTCCTGTAACCAGAGCATCAAGCCTTTCTGCTCACTATGAATTTTGTCTGTAATACAGAAACAAAAGACCATGCACTGAGATATTGAAAAATGTATAAAGATGCACTCTTTCAAGGAAAAACATTTTTTTAACTAGCAACACGTTTATCCTATCTCCTTTTAGTCCCTAACATGGAGTTCTAGTTTTGTCTTCCTTTAAATAAAACCCAAACACAGACATAAACACTGCCACAGAGGCTGAGACATGTATTTATACCTGTATATTTAACACCATAGCTACAGAGCCACCTCCTATACCAAAAAGAGTTTTGAATACAGCTTTAACAGATAAAACTTAAGAATTATGAAACATTAGGCATAACATATTCAGGGAGCAAACTAAGCACAAACCAGTCTGAAGTTGCATAATGTTCTATGAATATTATTCCTCACACACAATTATTATTCCTATCTTCACTAAACCAGGTCTACATTATTAGGAGAAACTCAGTTCCCCAATCCTTTTGTGCAGGAAAGCAAGACAAGTCACCAAGGCCATCTCCAAGAACTTCCAGCTTCTTCCCATAAGTGTGCACAGCAGCCCCTCAGCTGCAATTTCTTAAAATTCAGCAAGGAGGTTATGTGCCCTGTGCAATTGATATTTCAACATCTAAAAAAAGCAGCAGCTTTCAGCTTTCCCTACACCATTTGTAATCTGTAATCTTAACTCCTACATTTACAAAGTTCTGGGAAAACGCCAGTTTTACCTCTCAAGTAAAGCTATTTTATCTCCCTGCAACTAAAATAAAGCCAAGTTACAAGTTACTAAACATATTCAGACAGAAAAGAGCATGCAATTCTGACCCATGTAGTTTTTTCAGGGATTGTGTAATTTAAGAACCAGTCTCTTTTCCAAGTAAAAATGCCATGGAAACTAAGAAACCTGAACCACCAAAACTAAGCTACTTAAACTTCTTATTTAGAAACTGATCCATCTTAAAACGGGATTCTGGCATCAGCGGCCAAAATCACCAGTTGCTACAAAAAGACAGTACTGCCCTTTGTTGTGGAGAAACCAAAGTAGCACCCAGCCTTTAATCTTCTGAAAATATGACAGCAAGAGCTAAATTGTGTGGATTACACACATGAAAGTATTATTCAAGACACCAACACCCTCAAGAAATTCCAGCATTAAGATTAAATAAATCCTTTCTCATTACCATGAATTTAGCAGTCTGGGAACTGTATTTCGAGTCACTCAATGAAAGAACATGGAATTTGTGACCAGCCTTTCAGCTGTGACCCATTTGCCAAATATGATAAGAAATATAATGTTCATACAGGACAAGTATCAAGTCCCTTTCAAAGTCCACCCTCATTTAACTACACAAAGATTTTCTCTCCGTGTAATTCCTTTAGAAATCCCAACCTCTGATGCTTTTTATACCATAAGCACTAGGGGCCCAAAGGACAAGATTGTTAAATTAAAGCTTTGATGCCTAAATCCTACAATCCAAGCTAACTCCTTGAGCAAAAATTTCCAAAGGAATGCAGAGCGAAGATCATTAACAAATACATTATTATAGGAAGAGTGGTACCCTAAATGCAGTTACCTATTTAATGATTCTTATTTATGTGCATATTCACCTATACCATCAATACCCTAAAAAGAAGTTTAATCCCTTTATGTGGAAAAATGATTGAAAAGTAGCCCAGAAGGAGACACTCATCATGTTTTGGAATGCTCATCCCCATTTTTAACTGTAGTTCTACAAATGCAGGTTCCAAGAATACTTCTGATGACTAAGATAAATGGAGTTTTTGCTCCAGAACAGATCACATTAAAGAAATGCATTTAATATATATTTTAGAACTGTATTTACGTTTCAAAACATCTCAAACTACTGCAAACACACCTCAATTCAAAAAACACAACCCAGATTTGCATCTTAAAGGGAAGAGTTCGAACGATTCAGTGACCTCTACAGGCTCCTTCCCTAAAGAGCTGAAAGTAACTGCGACCTAAGACCTTGAACACAGCTCCCTGCAGGGTTGCCAGTGCAATTACAGAAGTTCAAATGCAAAAGATACAGTAGAACAATTTCCATGTGCTTCTTGTTTAACTGCAGCACATTGCATGAGAGCAAGTAAGGACAGCAGAAATCTTACAAGACAGACTCTCATGTGGCACAGCAAAACCAAGGGAAAAAATCTAGATTGTTTCCCCTAGCAAATGCAACTCACTTCAAGAACAGTTTCTTCCCATGAAAAGGACCTTTTCTGCAAGTACACCTGCCCAGTACTTAAAAATGCTTTTAAAATTATTTATGTATTTCATGTTTCATTATTCAGTGATCTCCTCTTACACCATCTGGGGCAAATTACAGGCATAGCATAATAATCCCTGACAAAGAATTAATCCATTTTAATCTCATACAGTTTACATATTCAAACAGCAATACAAAACCACTTGAAAAAAATCTTATCAACTCCAGTAATCTAGAAAAGGAAGCTTCATCAGGAGCTTGGCTGTATTGCTGTTATCCTTGCAGCAGGCAGGCTGAAATACATTTATTGATACACAAGAGCTAGCTAGTTTAAACAGCCCAGGCAATGGGATACAGCTGGAGTATGTCTTATTCCCTTAAAAATATCTGTTGCTTTAGAGGCAATTTTTATAGCAGTCACCAAGTGTGCACTGCACAAGTGTCTTCAAAGAGAAACCATCACTCACCAAAAAGGGAAGGAGCAGACCGGACGATTGCCAAAAACCTATTTTCTCTTCAAAATCCCACAACATAGCACCACCATCCACAGTGTGCTGATGTTCCAATTCTGCATTTCCAAAAAACAGCACACTATGAGGGGGAAAAATATTTCAAGAAGTCAAGCTTATGAAAAAAGCACTTTATTTTTTGAAAGCAAACGTTGCACATAGGGATGTTAAAACATTATTTGCACTTTAAGACACAATCACGATTCAGCACTTGGGTTTAAATACATCAGAGGCTTTGTTTAACAGAACAACTTTAAGTCAGTCATCCTCTCACCAGGCAATTCACTGCAGCTCCATCAGCATTTACTTCATCTACCTTCACACTCAGGAGACTACTTAACTGTCTCCACAAAGCCCAAATGACATCCCCAGCCTTTATGTTCCCTCCTTGTTGGAAATGCCACAACTTTGAAATTTTTCTTATGTAACTCTGGTCAGGGTTATCCAGAACTGATACCCTCAACTTTAATACCCACAGATGTCTCTTCAGAAAACTGACTGGTTCTATTAAGCCAGAACCAATTTTCCTAAGGTATCTTGAACAGATTCCCAGTTGCAATGACAGTTATATTAGTAGGAACACACCTACCCATCAATTTAACCTTCTAACTTCCGTTAAACTGAATCAACCTTCTGAAAGTGGTTAACACCTTAGAAAGATAAAGATTATGCCTATCACGTCAGGCAGTTTCACTTCTCATTTCTGTAACCTCATTAAACTAAATTATGTCATAACCCCAAAAAAAAAGAAAAAAATCCATTGCCATCACACTCTCTCCATATATCCAAAGGATAAGGCAAATAAATTGCCATTTTTCTGGAAAAAGATATGAAAAGGGAAAAGAGCAAATGTCAAAAGAAAAGAGGTCATCTTCAATAAGCATGAAATGAAGCAGCACCCAAAATTCCCGATAAGGTTGCAGGCAGTGTAGAAAATTTCTGCATCACAGCACTGCACAGCTATTTGGGTATGCTTAAAGCCCTCTCTGCTTCAAGAAAGTAAAACCATTTTTGCAGTGCTCATTCTAATATGGACTTTGGCATAAACCCCCCAAACCCCTTGCTACTTCTAATGAAAAATAGCCTTAATAATTTTATTATTCCTTGAGTCTGTTCATTTTAAGTCTCAACAACGTGGGGTGCTATTAACCAGCTTAAGCAAGTGATCCAAATTAACTTTTATTTTCCCTTCCTTCCAACCTTCTGGATGCCAGCACAGCAGGACAGAAGACAAGCACGAAGAGAGGCAGTACAGCTGAACGGCTGCTGTGTGAATTCGGCAGTTCCTCGGTGTGTTTGGGCTCCTGACTGGCTGATGAGCACGTGCTCAGCTCCAAACCAGGCGCTGCCTGTGCCACCTCTTGCCCCAGCATCCCTCATGGCACACACACAGAGCCAGACTCTCTGTGGCCAACACCGTTTTATGAGCAAGCCCTTCTTTCTCCAGTACAAATGGCAAAGTGGGCAGTAACTGGTTCCAGCTGTCTCCAGTACAGAATCCTCCACACAGGAGCAATCCAGGCAGAGGGTCAAAGGCTGCATGTTGATAGCTGATAACACACAGTGGTACATTCTGTACCTATTATGAAGATCATAATTCTCTTATTCTGACACAGCCCTTCTTTCAGAGACACAGGCAGGGCTGCAGTGGCTTTGTGCCACACAAGCCAAGAATTTACAGAAGATTTCAGATTTCAAGCTCTGAACACCTGACTGAACAAAACCAATGACAGGCCTTCATTGGAACAAACAATCTTGTTTCCACTATGCCTTCCAGTATTTCAGATTTTGCAGGAGAAATTTCTAGTTGCTTGCAGCGATACAACGTCATACAGCTTTTTACAGAAGTGGGAAAGAAAGAACTACTTTGCAATAAATAAATTCATAGGCCAAATAAATTTTGGGCCTTTGATAGGCCCAAAATTAACATTCTAATGAGATATTTCTAACAAAATTACAGAAATAAATACCTGCACCTATACCTTAAAACTCTTAAAATATAACCTCTTGATATTTGTGAACTATACTGTATTGTTTCAAAGATGCAATGACCTTGGGCAAGACAGGAAGCCAGATAAAAGAATTAGCAAGAGGAAAAATCCTCTCCCTGCAATGGAAAATTTTCATCTCTTCAAGCAAGGCAGAGATGCTCAGCCCGAGCTGCGTTGCCTGGAGACCAACGGCAGCTTCTTGCCAGCAGGGAGGAGCCAAGCTGAGAAGCGGATGAACTGAATGAGAGGCGGCAAGGCTTTTCCACACGTCAGTGTAAAAACCTGACAGCTTTCAGCTAATGGTTCTAGCCCATGCTCACCAGATAAATAAGAGTTATTATGAATGTGAAATGTCAGCTTAAAAAAAAACCACTTCAAACTGCTCTATATTTGGCTCTTACCCCCACACTTTGGGTACAAGTAGAGCAGTAAATACCACACACAAGATAAAAATTTTAGTTGCACCTCCATTTCTGCCCTTTCAATCTTTGGATGTGGTACGTGATCTTTTGGAACATGCTCCTACCCATTAAACAAGTTCTATGTTTAAGCAAGGGTGCAGAAACATTAAGGAAACCAGTGAATTTCATCAAAAAATGAAATTTCCCCTCGGCTTAGCATCAAAACCCACATCAAATCTTGGTTCACTTCAAAACCAGCCTTTCCCACTAGCACAGCTCCCCAGGAAGGCCAGCATCATGGATGTTATAGAAGAGACACTTGTTTTGCCTGTTCTGGTGCTGGAACAGCTCTCAAGCTCAGGCAGGTGTTAACCCAGCTGCAGAAGCAGCACTCCTGACCTCAGAAACACCCCAGCCATCTCCCAATTTCGAAAGACCATCAAATTAAGAATCATTGAAAAGAACTGACATTTAATACCAGTTTCTCCAGAATTTCCCTATATCTTACCTAGTTCAATTCACTCAAAATACTCAGACAGTAAAGAACTAGAGCTTTCTGAAGAATGGTCTTATTTCATTTATCCCTGTAGGTAAATCCCACAGAGATTCCACATCACTAGTGAAGTAGGTCTTTCACCACCACCCTGACAGCACACATTTCCCTGCCTCCAGCTAACCCAAAAGGACAGACATTTGTGTGCCACCACTGCTGACAGACTGTGACACCCCTAGTGCCTCGAGGTTTGCACCCTTCCTCTACTCTTCAAAAGGAAAAACATCCCCAAAATACCCTCACACTCCCCAGCTGACTGGAGAACAACTAAAGCAACACCAATACCACTGATCTGGATGGAAGCCCAACCCCTGACAGGCAGCAAAGAACCTCTTTAACATCTTTTCTCATCCCGGTTTTTCAAAAGCTTATGACTGACAAATGCTAAATCTTCCTCCAAAGCAACTGGTAGGGAAGGAATTTTGTGAGCACAAAGCCCATGATTCATAGGACTGACCACTGCCCAGTTTTCCAGCTGCTTCCAAACCACCACCTCATGGTTGTGACAGCTCTGATCTACCTTTCCTCCTAAAGAAACAGCAACATAAAGCCTGTGTTGCTTGTATAACTGAAGTACCACAGACAAGATAACAGACTGTTACTTCAGAAAGGTATAAACATCAAAGACAGAAAAGGCAGAAAAACAGTTTTTCAATTAAATTAATGCAAATTTATGGAAAGCTACACGGCCAAGTTTAACGTCTGGAATTTCTTACAAACAAGTGCATGTGAATGGCTGTAATCCTTCCCACAATCCCTAACCATCAGACACTTCTGAACACTTAAGATTATTTTTTAAAAAGAAATTTTCCTGAATTCCGGCAGTTAAATCATTGGGTTCTTACTTGTTTATTAAAGAAAAAAATATAACAGCAATCTGGAAGATGCTGAATCAGAAATAGTAAACAAATTAATAAGTTCATTTTTAAAACACATATTTATATGTGGATGCATGTGTACATAAACCCAGTTTCCATTCCTTAATGCTAGCAATAAGTCCTGAAAACACACAAATTAATTCAACTTAAAGAAAACTTTACAAGTCGGTTTTGTCTTATATATGAGAAAAATTACGAGCAAAGAGGCCAATTCTTGGCCAAAACAACCCTGACCTTGTTATCCCCAAGTGCCAGATCTAAACTGTTCTACTACCATTTCAGTGCTGCATGTTGAGTAATGACCAATGATACATCACCTGACTAAGAAGTTAAACCAAACATTAATATTCCAGAAGCAAATATTAGAGCAAAATTCTAATTACAGTATTTGAAACAAAACTGTCCCCTTCGATGTTCATGAAAAGCACAGAGGCACTGCCTGCATGTCTAAAACACCTGAGTCTATGGGACACATAAGGAACTGTGTCAAAAAAACGGAGGGGGGGGGAGGGGAAACCAGCCTAGAAGTAGAGGGCAATTAAATGCCAGCATATATCAGGAAAGATATCAGCATTAAACATGCGTAGTTTTCACAGCGAAATTAAGGCCAAGGGCATATCAGGGTGTAACTACCAAGAAGTTGTTGTTCCATCAACAATGATAACATTTATTTTTTTTAAGCTGGATGCCTATTTCCAAAGCCTCAACAGTAAGTGTTTTTGTTTTAACCGTCTGCAGCTCCCAAGCCACGTTAAAAAGGTATTACAAAATCGTCATCCTCAAAACAGTTCTTAACAAGGCATCTCCCAGAACTTCCAGTTTACAGAGAAAAAGGGCATTCTAGAGCATCACATCCACTTATGCAACGCATCCCGCAGCACCCGTTTTTCATTTAGAACTATTCCCGAGCGTACCAAGCAGCCGCCAGAGCAGCAGCACACCCAGCACCCGGGCAAAACGGACAGACAGCGATTCACAGACCTGCTGAGTAACAGCGTGAGGCGACCGCCGGCCCCGGGCTCGGCAGCCCCGGCCCCCACACCGCCGGCCCCGCGGGGAGCGCCGAGCGGACGGGGATGCTCCGCGAACGCCGCCACCGCCGTCCCCCACCCCGGCCACAGCCGCATCCCCGGGGGACTCCAGGCCAGCCCGCCCCTCCCTGCCCGCCGAGCCCGGCAATGCCCCGAGGCCGCCACCGAGCATCCCCTCCGGGCAGCCGCCCATCCCCACCTCGCCGGGCCAGGCACGGATCTGCGGGCGGGCGGAACTGCAGCCGTTCCCTCAGCGGCGACCGCCCCCGGGGCAGGAACAGCGGCGGGGGGAGCGGGGCGCGCCCATTACCTGGTGCTGGGCCGGCGCCGGCTGCGGCCTCAGCGCTTTTGTTCCTCAGACGTCAAGATGGCGGCGCGGCGCGTGGCCGGCCCTCCTCGTTCCGGCGCGCCCCGCCCTCCCGCCCGCCTCTCCATTGGCTGGGCGCGCACCGCCGCGCGCTGATTGGGCGCCGCCGGCGCCGCTGTTGCCAGGGGAGCGGGGCAGGGGAGGCCTCGGCATTGGCTGTGCTCCGCATCCGCCCTTCCAGGGGAACCCGGGCAGCGGGGCCGCGGGGCCGAACGACCCCTCCGGGTCTGCCAGCGGTCCTGCCAACGCTCCGCGAGGCACACACAGGGCACGGTCTCCGCCCGAGCGGGCAGCGCAGGGCAGCCGGTGTGGCCGGGAGCCGTGAGGCACCAGCCAGGCACGCTCAGGCTGCGGCCTGTCCCGCTCACCTCCCTGAGCTGTCCATTCCCCCTCCGCAGCCGTGGACAGGGCTGTCAGTAACTTGCCCTCAGTGCCTGCCTGAAAACCATTTTTCCCCTGGTGTGCGACGCTTTGCCGTCAGTTCGGACGGGCCCGGGCACGGCTGCAGGGCCCCAGCGCAGCTCGCCCGCTGGGAACACCTGCAGGGCGCTGGGGCAGAGGAGCCTCCTGGGGCTGTGCGCTTGAGCTCCTGCCCTTCTGTTTCTGTACACCAAAAATCCCAGGCAAACGCAGCTGAAGGTCCTGGAGGCTCCCCCCACTCGGCTTTACCCTGGGTGACTTTCTCGGGCCAGTGGCTGATGCTCAAAATGCGATCACAGTCGTCAAGGTTTGAATGCGAAGCCGTGAACTGCGGGTAACAACAGCCACCATCGTTGCAAGGAAAAAAGAATAATGAGATAATTGCAGTTTAAATTACTAAGCAACAGTCTCTCTGACAATGAACTTAGTAACGCTCTGCCATCTATTTAATCACACTAATGAGACAGAACAACTCCACTTAGATACAAATTACTCTGCATTTCATTTAAATAAAGGTCAGAGAGCTAAAAGCCACACAAACCGCCACACTTCTGCTGCACAACACACCCAGCAACAGGCATCCTTTTTTTTTCTAGATGGGACCCAGCCTTTCTGGCTCTGAGCTGCCAAGGCAGGCCTGCACAGGGCATCTTGGTCAAACCTCCCACTTCTGCTTCCCAACTGCCTGCCTGTGTGTGGGCCGCTGGCTCCTCTGGCTCAGGAATAGCTCCTTGGTTTGGAGAGGTGAGCACTAGTTCACCAAAGAGGTTTAGAGGGCAAGAGATCTCTGGTTTCTAATTGTTCTAAAGTAAAAGCATAACTAGACTCTTGTGTAAGAGACAATTATACCCCTTAGTTCTCACTGCATAAAATATGCCTTTTGCTCATCAGGCTGACAGTCAAAGCCCAGCAGGCCTGCTTGGTGAGAGTGTTCTCGTTTATCTGGCTGGTGCCATCATGATTACCTTAATATAAAAATCTGGTTTTCTATGTGTCTCGCACCATTTAAACCTGATGACTTCCCTTGGAGATTTAATTTTTTTTTTCCAAATCTATGCCTCTTTGGGCTGAAGCTGTTCTTGAGAAGGCAGGTCTGTAATTTTCTAGAGAAATCTGACTGGCAGTTATGACCAGAGGGTATTGACACATGCTACTAGTTTTAATCAGTGTTTGCAAGTCCAGAGCTAGCCCAGGCTCACATCTGGTTTATATTCCCTTGCCACAGAGGGAAGGGATCTGAGGTGAGCCCCTTCCCCTTCTTCCAGAGGCTGGGAACACTCCCCCATACTCACAGCAGTAATAGGCTTCCTCAAGCCTCACTCCTCGCTGCACTTCTTTGTGTTCCTCTTAATTAGCGGGGGAGTAATTCCAGGCTATTCGAGTTACTTGGCATCTCCACCTCCTCCACGATCAGCTTCCCTGATACAGTTCATGCCGGTAATAAGATGTCAGCATTGAGTTTAGCTTGGCAAGCCTTTCATTCCCACACTGTTCTTGCCTGCACACGTCCTAGAGTCACTTCCTAAACTTCCATCCCCCCATCCCATCAGGTGCAGGATGAGCCTCCAGCTAGCTGTGCTCCTAGGCACACAAGGAAGGCTGATCCTTTGGCTCCTAGGCACACAAGGAAGGCTGATCCTTTGGCTCCTAGACACACAAGGAAGGCTGATCCTTTGGCTCCTAGACACACAAGGAAGGCTGATCCTTTGGCTCCTAGGCACACAAGGAAGGCTGATCCTTTGGCTCCTAGAGACAAGAGGAAGGCTGATCCTTTGGCTCCTAGGCACACAAGGAAGGCTGATCCTTTGGCTCCTAGAGACAAGAGGAAGGCTGATCCTTTGGCTCCTAGGCACACAAGGAAGGCTGATCCTTTGGCTCCTAGAGACAAGAGGAAGGCTGATCCTTTGGCTCCTAGAGACACAAGGAAGGCTGATCCTTTGGCTCCTAGAGACACGAGGAAGGCTGATCCTTTGGCTGCGCGGCAGCCCAGGTGACCCCACAGCACTTTTTGAAGCATTTTCCCCTGAGCAATGATGTGAGGCCAGCTTTAGCTGCAGGAGTCCCTGCAATAACTACGCAGCTCAGCCCTCCTCCTCATCCCCAGGACAAAGGAGATGCATTTAAGGCTGCGAGGATCTGCTCATGCAGGCAGTTTCTCCCACTGCCTAAAGTATTCACAAAACAAATAGGCAACAAATGTTCTGATTCTGCAAACACCTTCCTCTCCCTTCTGTACACTGTGTATATATACACATATGTACAATTAAGTGCCAGACAGACAGTTTAAAAGAACAAGCACTTCCTGTTATTTACTGGTACAATACAGGAAGCAGCACAGTAAGCTTCTCCCTCTTGGGTTGTCAAATTCACAATCCAGAGGACACACCTTCAAGTATAAAGTTAATGTATTTTTATTTTTCCATCTCCCTTGCTAAGGATTTAAGATTTGAACCTTTTACAGGGAGCAGTGGACTAGTGTAAAATTCCCTAATTCAGTATTATTCTTACCATGTGAGTGTTGCAAAATGTCATTTACATGAAAACCAAGACCCTGAATCAAATAATTATAAACCTCCCAAAATTTAACCACTTCTTACCAACCCAGTTTCAACCCAATACAATGTTCTAACTGCATCTTCCTTACCAACAGTCGTAATCCCATGCTTTGTCTACATGATGTGATCTGTGCCATTTTTACGTGCCTGTGGTAGCTCAAATTAATGCACATGGTTCTAGTTATTTACTTGCAAAACATTTCATCAGAGGATGTGTCTGATTCAGCACTGAAAAAGCCAGGCCACTAAAGGAGGACAGTGCTTAATGAAGTAGCAGGGAAACATCACATCATGCTTTAAATGTGTCTTGCACGGAAATAGATTCCATGCTCAGTCCTCCCAAGGTCAACAATAGTAATTATGAGAATGGAGCTAGGAGAAGGATAGCAATGGGTTGGGTTTTTTGGCATGGGGCAGCAGCAAAGCCCCAGCAGTTCAGTCATCCTCTGGGCAACCCTGTCCTTTGCCAGACACTTTTTATTACTCCTGAGCAGTTACATATTGATGGATGGGTCACATAAGAAAAACATAACTGGACTTTGTTTTCTGGATAGAAACACAGCTCTGCAATTTCTCAAGAGCTACAGGGATGGAGAGCTGACAGCAGCTGCTCCACCAGGCAAGGTGTGAGGGATTGCAGGCAAAGGATTAGTGCTTTCCTGAAAAAGGCTATGATTAATGCAAAGGGTTTTCTCCACCCCAAGTTCCTTTCAGCTGATCTGACCAGACCCAGGAACCACAGGCAAAAACCATCTGTAATTTATGGTTTAAGGTTTAATTTGTTGGCTGTGCTTCAGGCAAACAGGGAGCACCTGTGAGCCACCTGTGTTGGTAATGGGGCCAGCAGCAGTGCACTGCTGGGAAGAGATTGAGTGTCACAGCCCAGGTGCCTGTGCTTGTTGGGTTTCTGCAGGAGTCTGAACTGGCTGTTTGTGCCCTCATCCTGCTGCAGCCTGCTCTGCTGCCTGGGGAAGAGGAAGGAATGCAATCAGAAAAGAGGGCAGCAACAAAGATCTGCCTCTGAACCAGTGACACGTGCAAACCACTACCTGGCCCGACACAGGAGGACTCTTGACAGACCCACTCCCAAATCCACTCTGTGGATTTCAGATGAGATGCCCAGCCTCAGAAAGCTTGTCTTGCCCATCTGCCATACAGCACTCTGGAAACAGTGTCCATGGGCTGCTAACAGAGATCTGTCTTGGTCTCCTGACAACAAAATGCCAGCTTCAGCTGTGCCCCCTCACTGCCCTCCCTTCACCAGGCCTGTCTGCCCAGGCTGTAACTCTCCAGTGGAACTCCTACCTAGAGATCTGCTGTCACGGCAGAATTCATGCGCTGCTGTAGGATAAAACAACTTGCCAAAAAACACATGAAAAGAACAATACAGAGATAGCAAGTTCCCAAAGGTTAGGAGAGGGCAGAGGGTTTTTTCCATACAATCTTTTCTAAGTTTTCCTGCTGGGCAAGGCAAAGCCTTTAAATGCACAGACAGGACCCCAGCTCCTGGTGGGCACTGGTAGCACTGGAGGTACACAGCCATGGCCACCCTGGCACGGTGACATCACCCACACATGGTCTTCCAGCACTATTGGGAAGCTGTCCTGGGAATCTGTCAGGCTGCTGGGCTGTGTTTGGGGCAGCAGCCAGAGTGGAAACCCAAATACACAAAGGTTTGGGTCAGCTCCTTACTCCTGCCTCCTTTGTCAGCGCTGTGGTGCTCCGTGGGTGACCATCTCAGCTGCAGCTGAAGCCAGAAAGAGCTGGCAGTCTGTTTCCTCTTGTGCTCGTAGGCTGTGGCAGCCCCGTCCCTCAGTGCCTGATCTCCTGCAGCTTCACTGGCTGATTCTCCTTCTTCTGAGCCTCCCTTAGGCACTCCTTGGTTAATAAGTCCCTCTGCTCCTTCCTCCATCCCACAGGGCCAGGCAGTGGTACAAGGGCTGTTCCAGCAGGCCAGACTAATTATCTCCATTTGTATTATTATTTGTGGAATGCTAATGTTTATCATGGGGGTGCTTAAGGGCAGATCCCTGTGTCTGGGATTGCACTTTCTGCTCCAGGCTTTGGCCAGAGACCTCAGTCTTGGTTGGGGCACCCAGACCTCACGCTGCAGCATGCTCTCTGCCCTCTCTACGGTCACAATTTTGCCTTCAGCAAAACAGGCCCACCTCCCCAGCATGCACAGTAGCATGACTAAGAGCTGAAACTCCTGCAGTGAACATTTTGGGAACTTCCCAAGCTGAGTGATTCTGGGCTTTGGCTGGTGTCCCGCAGACACACGCCCCACCACACCTACCCACCTGGTACTGCCAAAATGTCACCAGCACTGCTCAGTGCAGCACAGCAGTGCAGACTATTTAGGGCACGGGTAAGTTAGTTCAGATATAAACATCAATCAAGATAAGCCTGTCCTTCAGCTGCTTTAAACCTGCCACCCTGGCCTTTGAATGCCATTTTCATTTCTGTAGCCACTTTGCACAGCCTGGTTTTGCCTAGAGATACACCACAAATTCTGCTCCCACTTTTGTGGGATCAGGGCCGGTCTCAGAAGACTTTTTGGGAGGTGTCTGCAGGCAAAAGAAGGTCAAAAGCTTTGTCTCAGCAGCTGCAGACATCCCTTATTGAGTCCCTCAGACAAAGAACTGGTTCAAACTTCTCATCCCCATTCAACAGACTTAATGCTTGCAAGATTTTACATCAGTAAGTCAAATGAGAGAAATAAAACCTGGCAGAAATAGCAATTGAGAGGGGACTGTCTGTATTTCACACATCACAGGGCGCCTTTTGTACAGGAAGGAAAGTACCTCTGACGCCTCACTCACCACAATCTGTCTTGCTGCAGATGGGCCAGGTGTTGTCTGCAATACCTCCTTCCTCACAGAAATCAAATATGACTCCAGCTTGTGACAGCACAGACTCACTTGTGACTCCAGCTTGTGACAGCACAGACTCACCAGCAGCTCTGTCCCCTGCACACCAAGTCCACAGAAACCAAATAACAGCAGGCTCAGGCTGCAGACATTCCAGCATTAGTGCCCCACTGCAGGAACCAAAGCCTCCCTCCTTTTCCCTTCCACCCTTCAGTGGCCCCCAGAGGCACTCCCCACATTGTTCTCGCATTTTATCTCCTGCAGAGGAGCTTGGATGTGGGTTTCCTCCTGTTCCTTCCCTTTGCCTGCTCCTCCTGTACGTTTCCCCCTGAGCAGTCATGCATGTTACTGCAGCCATCAAGGAGATGATGCTGTTGAAGTCAGAACATAACCCCATGTGCCTTTTAGCTTTGCAGATAAGCATTTTCATCCCACCTTGAAGGGGAAAACTCTGCCCGGATGTCATAAACAAGGAGGTCTAGCTCATATAATAAGAAAAAAAAAAAAAAAAAAGCTAAATCTGTTTAGTCATGGAAGAGCAAAATCCTTCCCTTCAATGTATTTGCTCCCCCTGAAGAGCTGGTGGTGCCAAAGGCAGAGCCCACAGTACTGCAGGGCAGGCTGGCAGTGGCTGTGAGCCCCAGGAGTCGCCTTGGGGCCATGGCCATGGAGGGAAGCTCAGCCTCATGTGACAGGGACCATGGAAGAATGGCCTGAACTACTGCAGGTTCCACAGTTAGTTCAGGGGGGCTTCCCAAGCAGATTGCTTCACTCACTAGCAGAACAGTCCCAAAAAATGCTGTAACGTGTGTGTCCATGGCTGTAACTCACAACTCCCTGTCCCTTGCTGAAGATCTCAGTCCTTCCCTACCACCCAGCTATGGTTTTCTCCACCAGCTTTCCCCACCAGCTCTCCATGGATAAGAATGCAAACCAGAAGACCCACATGAGAGTTGGGAAGGATGGGGATGAACAGAGCTCTCTCCCAACTGAGACGAACAAGCTCCATCAGGTCTGCAGGACTCAGGGAGCTGGCAGCAGCAAATGCTCCTGGCCCATTGCCCCTGCTGCAGCAGCACTCCAGGCTATGCCAAGTGGATAGACTGAATCAGCACTGATTGGGAACGTAATTTCTTGTGAATTCAGTCCTCCCATCTATCTCTTCCCTGCAGTTTCTCATGCTGCTTCAGGAACCCTTCCTCAGGCTATTTTTAGTACCTGGTTACATCACTGCCAGCATCTGCTGCTTCGAAACACGCAGCGGCTGCAAACATCCAGGCATCAACAACCGGGAGCTGTGAGGTTGTAAGGATGGGAGCTTTATCACTCAGCCAGCAGACAACCAGGCTGCAGCAGCCAGCTGCTGGATGGAGCCCCTCAATCGTGTCCAGCAGGGAGGAGGAGCACCCTGCTGCAAGAGCCCCCGCTTCCCTCGGGACCGGGACATGCTTTCTGCCAGCACTGCCATTGCCTAGCTCTGCAACACCAAGCAAGTTAATTAATCCTCTGTGCTTCTCCTCTTTCCAAAGAGAGCGTTTATGTTGACCTACTTCTTATAGAGAAATTTGCAAAGGGTTTCAATGCCCATGATGAGCAAGTGGCACCAAAAGCACTAATTATGCCAGCTGTTCACAGAACCCAGACCACTGCTGAGCCAAAACAAGAGCATCATGGCTCTGGAGCAAGTAAAAGAGAGAGCTGCTACGGCAGGGAAGTCATGATTTGCAGCCTAGCAGCTGGCTCGTGCTTTTGGGCGAGAGCAGTTCACGTGCTGGCCGGCCACGTGGAAGGGTGGCTCAGCTTGTAAGATGGCACAAGCAGCCACACAGCATAGAGGAAGCTTCAGCTGGCACCTCTTTGCAAAGAGGACATGGGGGTCCCTGCAGCCCCGGCGGACAGCTGTGGGCAGCTTGCCCAGGGCAAGTGATACAGGCCTGGGGCAGCAAGGAGGGGCAGGGGATCTCCATGAGCCCTCAGCATGCCAGGGAGGCTGTAAATGCTTGGCGTGCCTTCCCAGGCATGCTGACACCGTCACCATGTGTACCAGCACCTCTGGGGCCCTGCAGGGGCTGCCTGAGCCACAACGGTTTTAACCTCTCTCCTCCCCCCATCTCCTTCTCAGAACTTCCCTGGTAGCCAGCTACAGAAATCTGTGCCAGAGCCATCAGCAGAAATTAGGAAATAAGGGGATCCAAGCTCTCAGCACCCTTACCAGGGACGTCTTGTCCCTAAAATCACTCTCTGCCCTCCTCCTGCATCCCAGCTGGCCAAAATCCCTTTCTCAGATGCATCTGGCCAGAACAAGGGCTGGAGCTCTTAAGGAGGAAATTCTGAGTTAAATTCCTTCCTCCCGAGTCATTCACAGAAGGGAACAGCATGTTCTCCCAGAACAGAGATGACAACTTGCTGGCCTCCTGCTGCTCTCCAGCTGCCTGTCACCACCGGGCTAAGGCTCTCCCAGTGAGGCAGCAGGAGGGCTTGGCCAGTGGAGAAGGACTGCAGGGTGTATCCTGGTGCCTCTGCCCAGGGAAGGGCTGGCAGGGGGTGCATTGTTAGTGGCATGGGGCAAACACCTCACCAGAAAACTCAGCATCCCCCAAAGGGGAGAGGCTATAGAAGGTCATCAGAGAATTGGAAAGATCCTCTCCATTGCCCAAAGGAAAAGGAGTAATAGGAGATTACAGATTATGTCTGAGCCCAATATAAAGCAATTATCACAAATTCATAGAATAATAGAATATCCCTGAGGAAGGGACCCACAAGGATCATTGAGTCCAACTTCTGATCCTGCACAGGACAACTCTGGAAAGTCACACCATGTGCCTGAGAGCACTGGGAACTTTGTGACCTCTGGCAGCTTTGGTGCCATTACCACTTCCCTGGGGAGCCTGTTCCAGTGCCCAACCACTCTCTGGGTGAAGAACCTTTTCCTAATATCCAACCTAAATCTCACCTGACACAGTTCCAGGCCATTCCCCTGGGTTCTGTCACTGGTCATCACAGAGAAGAGATTAGTGCCTCTGCTTCCCCTCAAGAGGAAGCTGTAGATCGTGATAAAGTCCCCACAGTCTCCTCTTCAGTTATTAGTGAGGGATCAATAATCAAACCCAGAATTAAGAAGAAGAACTGAAGCCTCATTCAGTGCAAAACCACAGCTATATGAAGGCTTGAGCCCCATCCCAATTCGTACAGAGTTCCTCTGCAGGAATACTGAAACAGTTAAAGCAGCCCAAGGAAGCTGTTAGTTCTGAATTTACACTGAGCTGCTTAAAAAGTAAACATGGCGTAAGGGCAGGCAGGCTAGCCAGCAGCTGTCACTGACCTCAAAATCAAAGATGCTGGGGGCTGATCCAAAGTAGGACAGGCTTCATAAGCTGAGTGAGTGCAGCAGCCGTGCTGGAGATGGGAGGAATGTGAGCTGTGTCTGGCATGGAGCAAGGCAGCTGCCCCCCTTCCTAGGCCAATCTGTCAGATGGGTCATGGAGATGATGAAGATTTCCGAAAAAAATATTCCTGATGATTTTCTCTGTCTCTCATCTCAGAGATGAGGCAAATGCTGCCCTGATCTGGGCAATCTGTGCAGGGATTATTAAACCAAATTCTATCTGGGCCAAGGTTAATGAAAGAGCCTGCAAAATCCTCCTGGCTGCTGTGTTTTGGTCCCTCATTGCAAGCAGCTTGGCTCTGTGCCAGTGGGGAGGCACAAGGCCGGTGCTGTGCACACGTGCTGGGAGCCACAGGGAGCTGAAGGGGCTGGCACTGCCTTTCCCATCCACGGGAAGTGGACAAGAGGCTCACTGCATAATTGCTTGTGAAGCCTGTGGCACACCTCTGCTGACAACTGGCAGGGATTGTTGTCACCTGTTATCACTGTCACCCCCCAGGGACACAGTTTGTGTGGCTCAGCCAGGGTGCAGCCTTCTCAGAGCAGCTCCAGCCCTATTTGCCCTGTCCCCAGGCTTTTGGAGCTCAGCTTGTGCCACCCTGCCATGGCTGGTGCCACAGAAGCAATCCACAGTCAATCAATACCACAGACAGAGCATCTGTGTCCCGTGCAGGTACCCATCCAGGAGTTTTCCTTAACCCCCTGCAGACTCCCAAATCCTGCATCTCTACTGGGGCAGCTTCAAGGCAGCCTCACTCTTGTGGGCTGCCCTGGGGAGGATAGGAAAACACACTCAGGTTTTTTTGCCCCTTATTTTAGGTGAACAGAGAAGCTCTTGAAAGTGTGAATTTGTGGTTCTTCATTTTCCTGCCTTTCTTATCACTGAGTGCTTTGGAAAGGGTGAAGTGGGGACATCACAGCATGAGCTTACACATCTCTGCCCTGACAGACTCCTTATCACTGGAGCAGTTTCCAGCATCTCAGTTAAAGCCAGCTCATCTGTGACCATCAGTGCAAAGCAAAACTAGGAACAATGGCACAGCAGTCATAAGGGCAATAAGGTTTTCTGCTTCTACCAGCTTGAGGCTGCCCAGATCCTGCTGCCTAAATCTGCTGGGAAACCCAGGCTCTCTGGTCCCAGCCTCTTCCCCAGGGCTCTCACCAGGGTGCTTCCCTTCCAGTGCCAGCACCTCAATAAATACTGGTTGTTCCCGTCAAATTTCTCTCACACTGGCTGGTGACGCCAGCCCTGCTGGCAAGTGATCAATTCTCTATTCACTGAGTCATGCAAATTCGTCAAAAATCACCCCACATCCATAGAGACAGGCTCCTCAAAGTGTCGTAGGAGGTTCAAGGCAGAGCTTCAGTGGCGGCCCATGGCCTGGAGATGCAGCACCATTCCTGGTATATCAGCCATCTGCCCTCATGCCTGGCAGGTCCATGAGGAGCTCCTGCAGTTGAGATAAGCAGAGCCTGTACCCCATCTTTTGTCTCTTCAACATCCTCCCTTCAATAAGGCACAATTATCTGTTTACTTAAGAGCAAGGGTAATTGACCACCCAAATGGTGACCAAGGAATGCAGAGTCACAATAGCCCCTATTATGGAACACATCCACTTAATGGAGATCATTGTTCTTCCCAGCCTTAAAAACCTGGCAGCACACCCCAGAACTTTCACCCACTGAGACTGGTATCAAAAACCCACAGGGAGCAGGTATCCCTCAAGGACAGCACTGGGAAACAAGGCTAGCTGCTCCACACTCTCCGTGGCAAGACCAGAGCAGGGCAAAGCCACCAGCCTGCCAACATTTCTGTTCAACGTAGGAATCGGTGCTCAAGGTTTCCCAACCCGGAAGATCGCTGTGCTCATTTGAATGCCGTAAATATTTGACTTTCATCTGCAATTTAACCCCGCCTGCATGCAGCTGAAAGCAATTTCTCAGTAGAAAGCTGACTTCACTGTGCCTCAGGCTGGGAGCTGCACCACCAGCCCCCAAACTCTGCAGAGACTGCTACCAAGCAGATATCCCTGGCACCACAGTGCTCACTCGCAAGGTCAGCTCAATCCCTGCCATCATTTTCAATGTCCTTAACTTCCTGGGTGTGGATTTGTACGGAGTGCAAGGAGGCCAAACACCCCATAATCTCTGCTGACTCTGCCATCCTGTCACAGCTGCGGGCTTTGCTCCCCACCTCGCAGCCATGCTGAGGATATTTATGTCACTGGGCCACACTTGTGAGGTGCTGGTGGTGTCATTGAGCTGCATTTGGCGGACACAGCAGGCACCTGTGTTTACCCACTCCCGTCTCGTGCTGGCACATCCGTGATTACAGCTTTCGCTCTGAGCCGCCCGTCTATTTATATCAAACGCCTTTGAGCAATGTGCTGACGCTTCCTGGGAGTGTTGCTGTGCCAGGCCAGCCTGCCTGGCACCTCCTCATCAGAGATGGCTGCAGGGTGACTCGGTGCACCTACACAGCAAAAAAAAGCTCCTGGGATGGTCTTCCTGCCGTCCATTCCATGACACGCTTACAAGGCTCCGAAGCCACGCTGGATATGCTGGATTCTGCTAATGTGCAACTGAAGCATGGGACACCAAGTGACTGCATTGTCTCTGTCCACCGGGACAGGGATGTGCCAGGCTGCCCAGCTGCTCTGAGCTACTGTGGAGCAGCCTGAATGGTTCTGATCTGCAGTTCCAGGACAGCAGGGGCCTGGCACACAGCAGAGGGATTTTGGGGTCAGCACTTGGAGGTCAGAAGAGATGTGAGTGAGCAGCAGAAAGGGATGCTGCGATGAGATTTGGTCAGAGGCACCCTCAGAGCTATTGCCATCAAAAATAAAAGGAGGAGACAGCCCCAGACAAGCTCACCCACCCACTCCCATTCCCAGAACCATAACGAAATGTTACACAATCATGCCGGGAGGCTCTCTGCTGACGTCACACCTGGGCAAGAAATGGTAAGAGCTGGGCACTTGTAATCAGGTTCAAACCCTATTTATAGCACCATATAATAAGCTACATCTGAGAGAAAAGATGAAAGGGAAGATGAGTCAACAGGGTAAACAGGAATGAACTTTCCTCCTAGCGGGGCAGTCAGAGCGTGTAATGAGAGACATTACTGGGAGAGCTCTCCCCAGCAGCGTTACTTCCAGTGGATAAAGGCTGACATTCACATCCTGCTCTGGACACATCCAGCTCCCACAGAGGCAGCCCTTGATGCACCTCTGGGGAGAGAGGCAGGAGCTGGGAAGACCCAGCTATTCAGTTATTTTTCTTGAGCTTCATCCTGCTCATCAGCCCCTGACAGTCTCCACTGGAGGTGGGGAGAAGGTGGGGGCTTCAGCATTCCCTGACTAGCCCTGCCTTGTACACCCAAGCCATTTGCAACGTTCCTGTGGGGATTCTGTGTCCTCATCCAACCATCAAGAGCTCACGCAACGAGAGGGGACATCTCAGGAGCACCACATTTCAGGAGAGGGGATGTCTGCCCCTAATGCAGCATAACCAAGGTTAGCTCCAGAGAAAAGCAATCCTGAGCTTGGCTGGTGAACCAGCCACGTGCTCCAGGGAAGCAAGGGTTAACCATTGGCAAAGGTCTCCTTGGACACAGGCCTGGGGACCACCAAGTCCCCTTGCCAGCTCAGCAAGCAGCCCCTGCCCAGCCTAGTCACTCATGCAGCTAGAGGCTCACACGATGCTATTTTTATCCTCCTCACTCAGCCTTTCATTCTAAAGCCACCCATGAGAAACATTTCCATTTTATCATGAAAACAACTCTGCTGCAAAAATAAATTATGGTGACATCAAAGTGCTAAAATAAAATAAGAAAAGAATGGCCTCTTTACACCAGGGAGCAAGGAGAGCAGAGGGGTGGCTCTGCTTCTTCCCAGCAGGATGGACACAAAGCAACCTCCTGAAGTCCTTTCAGAACAAAATAACAGTGTAGCAAATGAGAAAAGCATGTTAAAATGAAAGAGGAGAGCTGCAGGATGGGTGGACACACTGGCAGCGATGCAGTGAGCCTTCACAGGGCAGATGGACCTCCTCCATGCAGGCTGGCCTGGCTATGCATGGATTTCACCAGGTTGCATCCCAGGGTAAAGTCTGGCTGCACATCACCCCCACTCTGGGTCCCCAAGAACTCATGAGCACCAGCCCTTGGCTCTTTGCACCTTTCCAGGTCATGAGCAAGATGCTCTACTTAATGCCAGAACTTTTGCTAACCCATGGCGTAGGGAATGCAATGTTTCTGGGCTGCAAAAACAGCTGTAGGCATGCTGGGATCAGGGAGGGGTTGCAGCCAGTGCTGCCATCCTGCTGCTGTGCCAGCTAACAGCACGTGCCACCTCCCTCAGCTGGCAAAAATGTGAACACACCGAGCATGGGCTGCTGCTGGAGTCACCCCAACCTCTGTACAGCCCCCCATGCCTTGAACTGGAATGCTGGGGAATGTCCTGGAGACCCTCTGTGCTCTTTCACCGTCCTTGAGACCCCAGGAGCAGCTGCTGCACCACAAACAGCCATACCAGGCATGGCAGTCCCACACCCCAACAGCTGCCCATGCCAAGCACAGGGCATGCAGCAGAGGAGCCCTTCTGCCCTCATAACAGCCACAGGCATCACAACCCTTAAATGAGGGTAGGGCATGAGCCAAGAGCCTGATCTCCATTTGATATCACAGGGGGTGAAACCAAAACCTCAACCCACAGTGTCCATTACCTAATTAATGGCTTATAATATGCCTGAGGAAATACACCTTTCCCAGCCCAGTGGCAAGGGCTCTTGCAGGGGAGAGGAGGCAACTGCCCATGTGCCCAGACCAGTATTCTCATGTGTACACAACTGGGTAGGAGCAAGTTCTGGGTTCATCTGTGCTGGTTGCAGCAATTCAAAGCTTTCAGCCCTCTGCAGAAAGCACAGGGGAAGAAATCTCTAGAGGAGCAAGGTCCACTGCCTGGGTCCCCAGGACATATATCACCACCCTCAGAGTACCCAGGGCACAGCAGGGAGGGGGAACAGAAAAATTGGCTGTCAACCGCCAATGTTCTGGGCAGAAACCACAGAGAAGTCACCCCCCAGGCTGGTGACTCAGAGAGCAAATCCCAGACCCTCTGTCCCCACACACTCACAGCTCCACCCGGCGTGGGGTCCTGCACGCCCTGAGCTAAGCAGGGACCATTTCATTGTGGTTTATGAGACATCCCGCTGTGCTGATGCAAAGAGAGGCAGTGGTGTCCCACACAGGCTCGTTATCCCAACAGATGTGATATCACCTCCCTGCTGTGCAGCTCAGTGGGGACCAGGCTGTGTTTGCTTCTCTCAGGGCAGCTTGAGTCAAACATGTAATGATTTTCCAGGAAAAATGCCTGCAATGCTCCCCCTCCACAGCCATCTGATGCTGGAGCCAGCCAATGGCTTCTCACAGGAATTCACCTGCTCCAGGGTCCTCTGTCCTGGGCAGCCAGGTAGGGCTGAGTCACTTACTTTTGGAAAACATTGCAAATTCACCTGGATGGGAAGGGAATGCCAAATTACCCTGGCTCCTTCCTTCCCCCTGCCCCTCCTCTATGCATCAGGCTGGCACCCCCTCAACTCCCTGCTCCTGTTAGCAATTAACTGTACTTTGTGGAAGGTCATTGCTCAGTCCAATTTCTCAAAGAAATGCCCTTGGGGAGAGTGCCCATGTGTTGTATTCCTAACAATGACGTCAGCCTGTATTCACCCCAGAGGAGTAGGCTGGCGTGACACAGGCATGGCCAGCCATCAGAGCAGTGTGTGGAGCTCAGCCTTGAAAAATGTCTGTCTGTGATGAGACTGGTGAGGGACACTGCTGCAGCTTGAGGGGGTATGTCTGCACAGCTCTCCCAGAGCCCTCTACTTCAGGACTGTGCCAAAGAGAAAATGAGAAACTGCCTTGGTTTTACTGTCCTTGCATTAAACAGAGTTGCTATCTGGTTATTTTATGAAGCTGGCATGGCCAGATGTACGTGTGCTTTCTTTGAAGTACTGACATGTGCCAGCTGCCCCCAGAGCCATCCAGCCCTGTCATTAGCAGAGGTGCAGTTCTGGGGGTTGTGGGTAGCTCTGTTTGCTTTGGGTGTTGTACATGTTCCTGTATTCCTTGCTATCTGCTCCTGCAGCTCCAGCTGCAGCTTACGGGGTGCAGCTCACCCAGGTACCCTGAGGGTCTGACCTCCCTGGTGCCACATTCCCCTTTGCTCCAGTTTCAGATAATTTCAACTATACTGGCTAAAAATATAGACAAACAATTAATCCCTTCCTGAGAGGTGGGACATTCCCCGCTCTACAGAAAACAGGTGAGGATGTGAAGCCAAACCCTGCCAACATAAACAATCCTGAGCAAGTAAGGTCTGACTGACAGGTTCTGACTGGCAAGGCAGCACATTTCTGCTGGTAAACACAGGGCTGAAGTTCACCCCTTCCCAAGACATGTCCTCTGCAGCTCAAAACTCTTTCACCACATGGACCCCTGTCCCTGCACAGCCAAGGCTCAGCTCCAGCATGAACTCAGAAACAATAATTTCTAGTCTTTGATGACATGGGGCTTCTGTGGCCCTTGGTGTTTGTACCCTGGTGTCCCACCATCCAAAGTTACTTTGTCCTGCTGACCATTGTGTTATTAAGTGCTGACCCCAGAGGCAAAATTTCAGTTGTTTTGACCTCAGGAAGGCTGCAATGGGGCTGGAGCTGAGCGAGATCGAGCACCATACCTAATGGAGAATATCCCAGCAGCCACACAGAAGCAGCCCCAGAAAATCTGCTGGCTGCTTCCCCATCCCTGTCCTGCCCCAGCAGGCTCGGCTGGGTTCCATCCTCTCCAACACACTGCAGGGGCTTCTGTCGCTGTTTTGCAGCACTAGGGAATCCCTCCTGGTATAGTTGACTCTGGGGGCATTCCCAGAGCATACAGAAACTTGTCAGAACAGGACTGCAGCCCAGGCCAGCCCGTGCTGTTCCCCCAGCAGGTACGGATGTGGCGCGCTCCTCCGCGCTGCCCGAACACATCGCGCTCACTGAAGCTGCCGCTTTTCGCGTCCGGCTCCTGCGGTCACACCTCCGTGGGTGGGTGCCAGTGGCACGGTGACACGCCGGAGGCCTTTCGGTAGCCTTGTGGTGACGCTCAGCCTCAGTCGGAGGTGGCACTTTGTGCCAGCTCACCGGGCAGCCCGGGGAGCTGGAGCCACCTCTGCCTGCTGTGAGCCACAACGCTGCAGCATTGCCCGCTCAGGGCTTCCCTGCCGCCCGGGCACACCTGCAGCAAAGCACAGCTGAAGGGGTGTCCTGCAGTGGCAGCACCTGGACCCCGTCCCACAGCATGTCTGTGCCAGGCCAGGGGCATCACCACCCCACATCCTCCTGCAGCCTTGGCAAGGAGGTCCCCAGGCTGCGCTGACCCCCAAGTTACGCTACCAAGGGTGGTGACACGTTACCAGTGCCAGCATCCGTGCTGGGGACAGCAGCCATTTGGGTTATCACGAGATTGTTGGGAGCTGACGCTTCTCTTTCTGCAGTTCTGGCCACACACATCAGTTTTGTGGGGTCCGTGTGTCTCCCCACACGGCCCATTCGGGTCCCAGACTTCAGTCTCGAGCACAGTGGACAGACACACAGACGTGTAAACCCCTGTACAGCACACAAGCAGATCCCTCCCTGCAAGCACCCCAGCCCTGCCCACCCAGGATGCAGGTTGGACCTGGCTGCTGGCACAGGGCTCAGCACGGAGTGAATGATTACACAATGTTGGAGCACAGCGGGTTTCCTCCCTCCTGCTGCCCTGGATTTCACCCCTCTCTCCCAGGCCTGCCCCAGCTCCTGCAGCTCCAGCTCACTGGCGTCCCTGGCTCTGTTTTAGCGCACGAGACCAGTTGTTTCCCTGTCAGACGTTCATGTTTTTATTTAACTCCCTTTCAGCTTCCCAAATTAGCATGGGCAGGCTCCCGCACTGTTTGCCTTGGAAGAAGATGCGTTGCCACAAATTATTTTTGATTCAAGTAAACAAAACCTCTTCTCTCTTTTTTTAACCCCCATCCTCTTTGATGTTGGTGGTTAATTTCAGTGCTCAGAGAGAAGCACAAGGGCACTGGCCAGGGCCCAGCACGAGGCACTGGGGACACCGTGGGCTCCCTGCCCTGCCACTTCTGCAAAGCCAGCAAAGGCCCAGCCCTTCTGCAAAGGGCTGCTTGTGTCCCTGGGCCCCAAAACAGCCCCAAGCTGTAGTACCACTCCAACAGCAGCACCCACACCTCTGGTTTCCAAACCTACTGGCCAGTGGCACAGCAGCTGGTGCAGTACCTGCCTGCCCTGTCCCTCCAGCACTGCTGCTGCACGTGCCTGCGGTGCCAGGGCGAGGGCCAGGCTCCCCACTGGCACACTGCAGATCCCTGCTTCATGTCCCTCTCCCAGCATGCCACCACAGGCACAATCTGGAGCAGCTGGGGAGAGAGACTGGTGAGCTGACATGTGGCTGCCACTGCCATCAGGCATCACCCAGGTGGGCCGGAGGAAACCACACCTTGGAGCTGGTGTAAAATGTGCCAGCTTGACATCACTGTCTGGTGACGTGTCTGAGGACAGATGGTCATGCTGTGAGGGGACAGCACCCCTTCCCAGCAAGTACATGCAGTTGCAAAAGAAGGGATTTTTCCCAGTTTGGCTGTTCCAATTGGCTAAACCAGCAGATTAATCAGTGTAACAATTTCTTCCTAACCTGGAGGGAACAGCACAGGTTCCTATTCCAAATGCCCAATACGTTGCTCACCCTCTTCACTGACCCACCCAGTCCTACCATGTTCCCCTCAGACAGTTTATTTTGCTGCCTCCATCCCAAAAATCCTCTGCATTTGCAGCTGGGAGAACACACAACTCCATGGGGATGGGGAAGGTTGGCACAGGGGAGCAGCAAAGTCTGGGCTGAAAGTATT
The DNA here is from genome assembly GCF_017590055.1 of Onychostruthus taczanowskii. Classification (NCBI taxonomy): domain Eukaryota; kingdom Metazoa; phylum Chordata; class Aves; order Passeriformes; family Passeridae; genus Onychostruthus; species Onychostruthus taczanowskii. The sequence continues at coordinate 11,958,486 of NW_024506993.1, forward strand.
AAATTATAGAGTGCAGAAGCCCACCCTTGGTGCCCATGGAGCAGCAGGGCTGCAGCAAGCCCTGGATGGCACAGCATGGCACAGCACATCAGTGTGGGTGAGACCATGGGCAGGAGGAAGCCGGGTAGGACCCACAGAGCAACCCCTCCAGGCCAGGCCCTGCAGCTGTAACAGTGCCAGAGGATATTTGGGTAACACTGGGCAGGCCCCATGTCAGAGAGAGTGCATGGGGTAGTGTTTACCCAGCTCTTTCTGGGACCTGTTTTGCAACGGGACAGAGCCTCTGCACCCATTGGCATGCAGACACCTTGGGGACACAGCCCTTCTCAGCACGGCCAGCACGGAGGGGCCAAAGCAGCAGCTTTGCATTCTGGTGCAGAGACCCCCCTGCAGTGGGGTCAGCCTCACAGGGGACACTGCACCCACCGTGCTCCACACCCTGCAACCCACCTCGACATATGCATGGCTATTTATAGCTGGGACTGGTGTTGATTTGGATCAAGTGGAAGATAACAAGGTTATTTTTAGGTATATCTCTCAGCCTGTGAAGGGAAATAGGCTTTGCTGGCTCAGACAGGCACTGCCCAACCTGTCGAGGACAGTCAGGTTCTGGGACAAGTGACCCCAGCGTCGGGGCTGGAGAAGGGACACACTCCAGATACAATGAGGGCACAGAGACACAGTGCAAGAGGCCCCGGTGCACTGGTCTCCATCCTGCCACCCTGCCTGCCACCTTCATGGAGGCAGCAGCAGCACAGCGACCCCACAGCTCTAGAATCTCAGGTCTCAAAAAACCAGAGCCCACCATGTCTGTGCCCCTCAAGCCCCTCCATCCCTCCTGGCAGGGTGGGCAGGTGCCCAAGGGGATCCTGTCCCTCCCCACTGGGACAGGACACTGGCACTGCACATGCTTCTGGGAAGGTGGTTTCAAACCAAGAGCTCCAGCTTGGCAACATCCAACTGCCAAAACAGTTCCTTTAATTACAGAGTCCTGACACCGGGCTGAGAGGCATCTAAAAATATGAAAAAAAAACTAACTCACCCTGTAAGGCAGCATTTAACAGAGAGAGCCACCAGAAAAAAAAAACAAAGCAATAGCAAGGGAGGGTTTTCCATTGGTAAAGTTCATGGAGTCACCGTGTTGTCCTCTAAAATACTCCAGTGAAACCACAGCTTTGGAGGGGGGGCAGACAGCTTCTCTATGGCTGCATATTCCCTGAGATTCTGGAGCTTCAGCTCCCTACATGACCCCTGGGGGCACAGGGTCCTAGCAGGGTCTGGGAGAAGAGAGAGGATGCCACGGGTCAGGCCAGACTCATCCCACAGGGTGCCAGTGCCTGTAGTGCCATAGTATCTTATATTTGCTTTTAGATTTTATATTTCCTTTCTGATTTTGTGATGATGTGACTGGGTTTGGCCACATCTAAAATGATTTCAGCAACAACAGCCTCAGGCAGTGACCTGTCTCATACGCTGCCCGCCCTACAGCTGAGATGGGGAAAAGCAATGGGCAGTTGCAAATAAAGTTTCAAAAAGGCAATTTCAGGGCCATTGTAACACCACATGGTGCCAGTCAGCCCAGCTTGTGGCAACAGGATTGTTTTGCAAGTGCTTGGAGAGGTTTAATGGTCAGAATTTGGTCATGCTGAAGGCACACTGGCAGGGCTGCAGGGGGATGGGTGTCCACCATCAGGTGTTGTCAGCTCTGGCATGGGACCTAGAATTACTTTGGGGCAGATTTCTGAAGGACATGGTGATCACTGAGGATGGGAGGTGGCACAGAGCCTGGAAATGGGGAACCAGCTCCCACTGGTGACAAAGCTGGAAGAGTCACTCCAGCTGCAAAATGGTCCCAGGAGTTTGATCCCCACCCCCAATGACTAAATCTTATACAAACTGCTTCTGATTTCCCCAAAAGAGCTCTGAGAACCTCATTGCTGCTGGTATCTGGGAGGCAAACAGGGAGGGCCTGCTCTCACTACCCACCAACCTTTGTCCCCCCACAAAGGGAAGGGAGCAGGACACCAGCTGTCCTCAGCTCAGGGAGAGATGTATGTGTGGTGGGACCAAGCTTTGACCACAAGCACGCTGCAGAGGAACACCAGTGTCACATCCCATCCCTGCAGCCTGGGACCCAAGGGCTCATCCCAGGAGTGATCCTGGTTGTGGTTCAGCTTTTGATTTATGGCAGCACTTATCAAGAAAGCTTGCTGTGCTCTTTATGGTGGGGAAGACACAGATAGGACTGTGCAAAGGTTTCTGCCACTCTTTCAGTCCCTCCCAGCACCACCTTGGAGAGGCTGGCACTTTCCAGGGCTGCTCTCCCACTCATCTCCCTGAGGGCTTGTGCTCTCCAGGGCACTGTGATGTTCCCATCCCAGGAGCTGGCTGAGGCCACTGCAGTAGTTTGCTCCCTTTCCTGGGGATCCCTCGCTTTCTTGAAGCACTGTGAATAAGTCCAGCTGAACCCTCTGGCACAGTCAATAACCTTCCTGGGTGTAGGAGCCACTCAGAACCCCAGTGCTGACACAGAGATTTAAATACATGGTCTTGCCTGTGCAGCCCTGAGCAGGCAGGAGGGTGGTGCCTGGGCATGCTGCCTGTCAACCCTTGGTGGCCTTTTGTACACCAGCCTCCCTCGGTCATCAGGGCAAGATATCAGGCTCCCTGCTTCCCTGCCTGGCACAGGATTGAGGAGATCTGGAACTGACCCGAGCTGACCGCTGGCAGGCACCTCGCTCACTCAATTAAAGGCAAACCCAGAGAGAGCAGTGTCCCAGGCTGGGCTGAAGTCAAGTGACAAGTGTTTGGTTTGTGGCATGCCCAGTGCACGAGGGCACAGTCACCTGGCTCCTGGGCACCCTAGGGATGACCTAAATAACGGCCTGAAAAAGCTTTTTGCAGGCAGCTACTCCCTGCCTCATCTGATCCACCATTCCCAGCCCAGCCACGGGCACCTCCCAGCAGCTGCCTGGCATGGTGGGGAGGGCTGGAGGCAGCGGGAGGAGAGCACTCCTTCCCATGGCACCCACCAAGAGCACGAGGAGAGCACCTGCCCCCTCTCACAGCCCCTCAGTGCCAGCCACACACGGGTCACTCTCCCCAGGGCTCTTGGTGCCCAGCACACAGAGAGGGGAGAGGGTTTCCTGCACCCCACTGGTGACAGAGCACCCCAGCCCAGGGATGGCACACCTGCCCATGGCACCTTGAGCATCCCTCAAGGGCTGGGATGCCAGGCTCCTGCCAGCATTAGCAGCCTCTCCAAGGGTTGTTTTTCCAAACGGTGCCCATGCCCTGATGCCCTCTGAACCACGGACAGCATGTCAGCCACACATCTCTTACTCTGGCCCCTGGGTTTTGCAAGTTTTCCCTGCTTTCCCCCTACACATCACAAACAGCTTCACCTTGGGAGCTCCATGGCCACACCCTACATCCCTGTGCCTGCTCTGGGAACCACAAGCAGAAACACAGTGAAATCAGGGGCACACACAGAGAAGATGCCTGAAATCCAGTAAATATGGGTCTTGCTAGAAAGATGCTGGTTAGAGCACAGTGCTGTGCCTTACTCCTGTCCCCAGCTTCACTCCAGGACCAGCGAGGAGGGGACCAAAGTGGAAGTGGGGAGTAGGGAAGCGGCATTTGGCAGGTTTCAGAGCAGAGTGGAGCTCACATCTCAGTCCTGTCTGGCCAGGAGCCTGAAGCCACATGGGCAGGGCTCATGTGGGGCTCTACACAAGAGGGATGAGATCAGCTGTCCCTTGCCTGCAGCACGAGGTCTGGAGCAGGGGTGTTGGTACCCAAAGCCCAGGGCCCTGTGTGTGCAGGGGATGGATGCAGTGGGCTCATACCCTGGGCCGAACTATTACATAAGAGCAGAAACACATGCAGGCTGCCAGGCAAAACTGTAAATGATGTTTGTGCCAGAATCCCAGCTCCAGAGCAAGTGGGACTGGGGAGTCATGCTCAGAGGAAGCAAAGGCTGGGCAGGTGAGGGCAGCTGGGGTGGGCACAGGGAGCTTCTGGAGCAGGACACAGCACTTCAGGGCAGGTTAGGCAAAGGGTCATGCCCCCTCTCAGCCTGTACTATTTAAGTTCCTTGTTTGTGAAAGCAAGACCCAAAACAAGCAAATAAATATTAACTGAAAAAAACAAAAGCCCTGACAAATCTCCCAAAAATTCTCTACGTGGGCTGTGCAGCAGTTGCACAACAGGAAGAAGCTGTTGATCCCATTTCTGTGCGCTGGCGCCGCACTGGCCTCCACCCAGAGCCGCCTGCTCGGGTTCAAACACAGCTACAGCAAAGCCAGGCACAGCCAGAGAGCCCTGCCAGGTAACTGTGCTCAGGTGAGTCTCCCACCAGCTGAACCAGGCTGGTAGCTCTTGAGCACTGCAGGGAAAATGGCAGAGCCCTTCACAGCTCTCTGGTTGCTCAGACAGGAACTGCTGAAGAGAGATGCAGAGAGGAGAGGAGAATGCTGCAAGGGCTCTCCTGAGCCCTGTGGGACGGGAGGACTGACATCATTTCTCCAGGGACAAAGGGAGAAGATAGATCACCCCCACCTCCTCCAGCCCCCCTGGAATGGGATGCATGAACTGACACTTCTCCCAGCAGGGCTGGCCTGGCCCAGCACCACCTAGTCTTCTTCTTTCACCTCCCTCACATCACCCACTCTGAGCCAGAACCCAAGACCAGCATTTGTGAGCTGGTGACAGCATCCCCAGGAGCACAGAGGGGTTTGCTTGCAGGCCATATTGAGGCTCTTGAAAAACAGGTTAATTATTTAACTTCTTGCAGAGGTGACTTGCCCTTAAACTCCAAAGTCTGGTCCTCTTATGGAAGGAGAGAATTTGGCCCCAAGAGCACCCAGTTCCAAGCATGAGAGAGGAATGCTGGGCTGTGCCCTTGGACGGGTAACACACGGCCTGGGGGCGCACACAGGACCCAGCTCCTGCCGAGAGAGACCAGACCCTGCCCGGGCATCAGCCCCAGGCAACGAGCTGGACCCCACCTGGGGGCACCTGGAGCAGGGGGTGCAGCGTTACGGCTCTCGCTGCTCCCCTCGGAGTGCCGCAGCAATTCCCCGTGCCGGTCCCTTGCTGCCACCTGGTGCCACCTCGCCACAACTGCCGGGAAGCTGGGATGTTGAAATTTGGGACGCCGCGGGCATCGAGGATGGGAAGCCGCTGGGCACAGAAGCACCTGTGAGGTCCCCGCTCTCAACACCCACGGTCCCAAGCAGCCCCATGTCCTCCAGCCTTCACCTGGCTCTGCAAACAAGCCAACGACCTCTCCTGCCTACGGGGTCAAAGGCAGGACTCCAAATATTTCCCAACCTCGTGGACACCACCAATGGCTATTTATGCTAAGGCAAACATGTTCCAGGCATTGGATCTGGTCCCCATGGCATCCCCGAACAGCTCGGGAACGGAAGTACAGAGCACCTAGAAACGGTCAGGGTGGTCAATAAGAATTAGTCATGTTACTCCAAATCAATTTGCTTTTGCAAGAGGACAACAGGTCCCAGAAGCAGAGAGAGCAGCAAGGACTCTATTTCTTTAGTAAAGTTTTTTTTGCTCAGCAAGGCTCTGTCATTCCCATTGGGAAAATAAAGAAGCTCAAGATTAACTCAACCTGCAAGATGGCTGCAAAATATGCAGCAAGATTCTTTTCATTAGTTACCCGAGGTTCTCTGTGGAAAGGGGAGGAGACAGTGGGAGATTCTCCACGGCTCCATGAGTGGCTCAGCTGAGAGTGCCCCAAGGGGATGTGCTGGAGGGCTGTGGTAGAATACAGATGATCTTGGCAAATAGAAAAAAAAAGGTGTGGGAAAGGAGGATGTAGTTTTGGAAAGACTTACGCAGTATTCTGCTTCCAGGTATGAATTACCCGTGTGCAAAAGCAGGCTGGGGATCAAGGCTGCATGAAAAGATGGCTCATAGGCTGAGCCACCTCACTTTGGGGCGGTGGAGGGGTTGTTATTGTTACTATTTATTTATTTTAACCCAAACTGACTGGGATGTTTGCCCTTGAAACACTGTCGCAAGACACATGTTGTTTGAAGCCAGCAAAGTGTAAGCCCAGATCTTGTGCCCAGCGGCTGCATTATCCCTCCAGGTACAGCAGCAGCTGGCAAAGCCTGCGGGATTTTATTCTGGACACAGCAGATCTGTGAACATCAAAGAGGGAGCTGCAGGGAGATGTGAACACTCTGCCAGCATCTGATGGGAACAGGAGAAGTAATAAGCTTAAATTTCAACACAGCTTCAGGCTGTTCATTAGGATGCCCTCTGAACCCATCAGCTCCTGGGGAACTGTGGTGGAATATCCAAAACCAGTGGGAACCTTCAGGGCTTATGCAGGAGATGATCTAGGGATGGCCTGGATAATCTTGTGAAGATTTCTCCCAGCTCTACATTACTACTGTCCCATGAAATGGCTTTGGGGCTGCTCCTTCAGTGACAGACAGACACTGTCCTGGTAGTCAGGCTGTCCCGGGCATTCCCAACGCTCGGCTGGCAAAGGCAGAGGCCACGGCAGACCCGAATGAAGCCTATCCTGCAGCTGTGCCTGTCCCTCGAGAGGACATTGTGTGACCCACCCGGGAGTGCAGGACACTGCGAGCCAGGGCCCGGGCCAGGGGACGCTCTGCAAACCCACGGGGAAGCGAAACCCCAGCGCAGTTACCAGAAACCTGCTCGGCCAGAGCTCCCGCGCAGCTTTCCCGGAACGCGCCCAAACAAACAAAATCAGCGGAGCAGCGCACCGGGGCTGGGTGCGGCTGCTCCCCAAGCAAACGGAGGTTTCTGGGAAAGAGTGGGGTTCGGAGAGGCTGAGGTGGCCCTGGCTGCCGTGTGCCGGACTCCCGGCACCGCCGGAGCCCTGTCACCGTGTCACGGCACCCCGCTCATGGCTGCTTGCTCCCGCCGCCTCTGTCCCTCCGCAGACCGGGATGCTCAGCAGCAGAACAGCTCGCTCACAGGCAATATTAGATTTTTTTTCCAGCCAGCCCTGTTGTGTTTGGGAGCCTCTTTCCAGGATATAGTGAAACAGCCTCAGCAAGACTGATATCAGCCTAGGAGCCTGCTTTGTATGAAAGGAAGCCGGAGGTTTGCTTTCCACGTCGGGAGCTGCGGGCAGAGGCAGCAGGCAGGCAGCGCTGTCAGGCAGGGAATGGCAGGGAGAAGTCACCGACTGCTGGGGGCTCAGCGAGCGCTTAATGAACAACCCCAAACCGCCCCCAGGAGGCTCCAGTTCGGAAAACTGCCTCCCAGAAGGAAACACAACCAAACCCGAGCCCCCTGCCAGACCTGTATGTTTTTTCTTGCATTGGCTGCAAGTCTCAGCTGGAGGGTCCTGGCAGGGGACCCCTGCCATGTCACCAGGCAGCACAGGGAACACAGGGAACACTGCCCCAGGCTCTACAGGGGCTGCGGTGCCCCCTCTGCAGTGGGTGAGGGGAGCATGCTCCAGGGCACTCTCATCCAGGCTTCCAAGGGAAAAATGATGTGTCTGGGAGGACTGTGACACACATCGGGGCAGGGGAAGGCTCAGCTGAGTGGTGGCTGCCCGAGTGGGGAGCACCCATGACAGCACTCAAACCACAGTGCCAGACCCCCTGGGCACCACTCTGCCCTTCAGAGGGTGCTCTGTGCAGATATGCTGGTGAAACCCTCCCACAAGGCAGCAAATGTTAATTAATCTCCTTTGCTGGCGGAAAAAAGGGGAAAAATGGTTTTCTACTGCAGACAAGCATCTGTCTGTAGCTGTGTGGGACCAGGGTTCCCTGAAGGTCCATGTTTCAAGGCCATCACATTTTCCTTTTCAGCATCAACTGAAAGTACCCTTTCAGCATCACACACCAAGTACCCAGGTACTTGGCTGCCACCAGCTCCGTCCCTCCTGCTCCCAGTGACACTCCATGAGCAGGTACCACCACAGACTTGGATGCTCAGCAGCAAAACAGCTCGCTCAGAAGTAGTATTAGATTTATTTCAAGCCAGCCCTGATGTGTTTTGGAGCCTCTTTTCAGGATACAGTGCAACAGCCTTATCAAGACCCACAACAACCAAGGGCCTACTCCTCACTCAGCTTTTGTGGGAACCTGCACCTCCAGGAGCCTCGTGAGCCAGCCCAGCCCAGTACAGACCTGGCTTAGCCACGTGGCTACAGGGAAAGCAATACTCACACATGGGGCACCAAACCAAACGGGCAGCTCCTCCCTCCTGCCACACCAGGATGCTCAGGCTACGTGCAGGTTCCCAGTACTGGGCTTGCCACAACTGGGATCCAGTAGTTTCCTTATGGTTCCATCAGTTCTGCCCTCCAGACACAAAAACCCACCAGGAGCAGCCGAAGCCTCTGCCCCTTCCCAAGCCCCCTCACCAGCCCAGAGCCTCAGCTGTACCTGGGTGGTGACGAGGGCTCACGGGGGGCTCCGTGCCACGGGGACAGCAGCCAGAGCCAAGGCAGCAAGCCTTGTTTGGAGTGGGGCTCTCCTGGCTCCCAGCAGACAGTGAGGGTCAATGGGAGCAGCAGCCAGGTGTGTTGCAGGTGCAGGCTGCTTGCATCCCTGCCTCTCCAGCAGGCTCAGCTGCCATGGGGCCAGCCTGGGCCCCCTCCAACACAGACCTGAAGGGTTTTACTGCTGAACTACAAGAGGCTGCAACACATGATGCAGATGCCCTGAGCCAGCCCAAGCTCAGCCCCTACCTGTGGGGGAGAAACCCCCTCCCACCTCTGTGCTGTGATCACTAACAGGGTCACCTTGAGGCATGCATCACTGCAGCAGTGGAGCAGCAGCAGGGCGCAGCCAGGAAGATGCTCCTCAGCCCTCCCTGCAGCTCCTCTGGCAAACAATGCAGCTGCTGAGCCTCAAGAGCCTCCTGGGAGAAGGAGAAATGCAAATACTTTTGCCTGCAAATTGATGTAATGCTATTCCTAGCACAGTGTATGAGTTCAGTAAGGCTTGCAATAATAGATGAAATTGGTATTTAACATGCTTGCAAGGGTTTTAAGAGGAATCTTAGTGCTTAAAACACAATTCCCTTGCTCCTTGAGGTTTTATTTTCTTCTTGAGTGTTTGGTGCCACCTTCTCCTAATAATATGTAAAATAAAGGAAAATGTGTGTTGGCATCAAAGAAATGAGACTTGAGCCTTCTGGGTCCTCAACTTCTCTCTTTCTTTCAAGCAATATTACATAATATTCCTTGAGCCAAAACCTGCATCTCCCAGAAATGTGGGGAGGAAAGAAGCAGCAGAGCAGGATCCCTCTGTCATCCCACACCACAGTCACCTTCTTCTTCAAAGGAAAAAATAGTCATTGCACCATGGACTCCTTAAATCACTAGATTTTAATAGCCATATAAATCCTCTGCATACAGCAATCTGTGGCATGAGAAACCATATAGATACTGAACAAGTTTTTCTGGCTTTTACCACATAAAACTACCAGCAATTTTGTTCTTTAAATCAACTCCTGTAGTAGAAACAATACCAAGCAATTAACAGCAAATTTCTATTTTTCTAAAAGAACAATATTTCTTCTCTTAAAAAGAGCCAAGAAGCTGACAGGGAGTTTCAGATGTATGTACAGATCCGGGTACCCCAGGAAGCTGTCAGCTGTGTTCCCAGTCGGGGGGGGACACTCTAACAGCACCCACTGTCACCCCCTGAGGAGGGCTGGGGTGACAGGGGTGATAGCCACCTGCTGCTTTGCCTTTGAGGGCACCACGCACTGCCTTGCCCTCCAGCACCCCCTGGTCCTGCCTGAGACCTGGAGCAGCGCTCTGTCCCCGGACAGGCAGTGAGGGACCACGCCTGGAGAGGTGCAGGATCCATCCCTGAACATCACCTTGGAGCCTGTAAAGTGCAGCTTGCCTGTATTGCCTGTTCCTGCCTACAGCTTCACTTGGGCAGGAGCTGTAACCGTGGAGAGGGCGCAGAAGTACATTGTACCTCTCCCCACCACGGCCCAGCACCTCATGGGCGAGCTGACCCCTCCTCACCATTCCCTGTGCTGGTCACACACAGCCCCCTCCCCCCCTCAGCCTGTTCCAGTGGCATTGGCTTTTGCAGAATTCACAGAATTCATTAAGAAAATCATTATTTACACCCAGGTGTTCAGCAGCACGATGTGATAGAGGAGCTGAGACAAGAGTTCACCCAAGGTGGCTGAATCACACCGTGGCCATGGGCTTATTGCTGACTCCAGCTCAGGGGCCGGATCACCCCAGGCAGTTCCCATTGCCCCAATCCCAAAGCTGCTGCCTGCACCCCGTTGTCACTGGCTGTGTCCACCCTCAGGTAGAACCAACCCTGGGCTGTGCACAGACACCACGCCCTGGGCAACGTTAAGGCATTACAAATACACAGGAGCTACTCAGAGATTTAGAAAAACCCACTCGGAGTGTAAACATTTTTGCACATACAGTCATTGGACTTTCACACATGAAGGTTTCTGTTGTTTTCTGGATAAATCATGAGATCAGGAGCTACACAAAGAGCACTCAAGCAGACGCCTGGAGCACTTGGGGGTTCTCTTACAGCACAGCAGCATGCAACACGATGGACTCTAAGTAGTAAAAATATTGTTAAGTCTCAGTCTCAGTCCAGGTTTCCAGGTATCTTCCTACATTTCATATATAGTTTAGGTAAATGTCATGAACAACTACGTGCTGGTAACCCAGGTAAGATGGGTGGCTGTGTGATGAGCACTGGGTGATTTCAGCTCATTTCTACCTTACCTCTAAGTAGAAAAGGGAGATACTCTGCTTCTGTTCCTGCATCTATGGAGGTTGCTCAATGACCCCAGGTTGCTGTGCCAGTGGTGCTATAGGTTTAGGTATCAGTGATTCTGCCTTCCTCAGGGACTTTGGCACATTGACCCCAATTCGTACAAGATCCCTGAGAACGTATCAAAGCTGCAGTACTTTACAATTTAACCTGGCATGGGCACTTGGCTCCCTGCCACGCTCACGCCTGCTTCTTGTTGTTGTCGATGCTGTGCAGCAGCGCCAGGAACTCCAGGATGAGGTTGGCTGTCTTGCGGGGCCGCTCCACCACCACGGAGTGCCCACAGTTCTCCAGGATGTACACGTGGCAGTCTGGAATGGCGCTGGCTAAAACACTGGCACCGGAAACATCCAGGACCTGGACAGCAGGGAAGAACAGTCACTGCCACAGCCAGAGAGGGGGTTTGCTGCAGAAACCCTGCTGGGGTCCAGCCGAGATGCGGAGCAGGGACGCAGGCACAGACCCTGTGATGCCAGCGCCCTGCCTGGGGACAGGGCAGGAGGCTGCAAGGTGCCAGACTCAGCACGCAGCAGGGAACTCTCTTGCATGCTTTTCAGCTGCTGTCTCAATGCAAAGGTATCACAAACACTTGCATCTTTGCATTTATAGAGCCCTCTGCATGCCTGCAGCCTGCTTCCTCCCACATCTTCCCTCCCACTCCTTCCTCTGAAACAAACCCTAAGATTTTGTCTCGAAGCCTGCCCACAAACAGCACATCTCTTCCCAGTTGCCAGGACAACTCTTCACTGACTTCATTCTTCTTCCCAGCCCTTCCCTGCTTCAGTGCTGGCACCTACCCCCCACCTGCCCCTAGCAGTCCCCAGCCCTGGCACTGCCCTCTCCACCCTCTGGAAAGCTGGCTGTCAGCTTTCTGCCCATCACCCTGCTGAACCCCTGTGTCTAAACCCACTGGGGACCAGGACACATGTGCCAGCTCCCTGCAGAGCAGTGCACGGCTCAGCTGCACAGCCCCCACCGTGCCCCGTGGGTGGGCACAGGCAGAGATGGAGACAGTCTGTGGGGGATGTGCCTACCTGGTCCTGCTTTCCCCAGATGACCTGTGTCGGTGCTTTGATCTTGCTCATGTTCTCATGGAGAGAGTGCCTGGACTTTTCATCCACGATTTCTAAAAACACTAGTGGGGCAAGAGGAGAGTCAGTGCTACAGGGAGATGTTTGGCTTTCCTGTCTCAAAGGGGGCCAAGTGGTCCTGCTAGTACCCCCTCACTGGGAAGCCCACGCAGAGAAGATGGGCTGTCCTTGCCCTGCCACCAAGCCCAGCTGCAGAGGAGCCCTGAGCCAAAACACTCCTCACAGGTACCTGTTAGCCCAGGTGGAAGGGAGAGGGTGAAGCAACAACCCCATCACCATTGGGGGTGGCAGTGCATTGCTACCAGTGACCAAGGTGTGTCCCCAAATCTGTCAATGACATTGCCCCCTCCCACCCTCAGCAAGACAGCACGGGGGTGCTGGGGCTCACCCATGTGCTGGGGACATGGGGGCTGGGAACAGCTGGTCCCCAGGCCCCGGGGATCCTGCTGGAAAGCCCAGGGAGGAGGCTGCCACCAGGCACTTACATTTCCGGTAAAATTCATTGTGTGGGATGCGAACATCAACGAGGCCCTGGAGGATCTGCAGGGAGAGCAGAGGAGAGCTGCTGGAGGGGACCCATGCCCTGCACAGGGCTGAGTGTGCCCAAGAGCACTCAAGAGCAACCCTTGTCTTCCCAGCAAGTCTGGCCCCAGCATGAGCTTCTTCCTAAGCATGTGGGGCTGTTGAAACCACGCTTAAGCAACAAGTAATATTGTCTTTTATGATGCAGACCCAATTTCTGCCCCTGGCCAGCAGCCACCTCAGCCATGACTGCACTTTTCTTCCTTCTTGAACTCTTTCGGCAAAAACACAAAAGTTCTTGGCACTACCTTACATTTTTTTCTTACTCTCCAATCTACTCACTCCAGACTTCCTAAGGAAAACTAGTTTAATAGCCAGCCCCTCACACGTTCCTCTTGCTTGACAATGACGCAATTAACATTTCCATTACTTTTACTTTAAAGCAGCAAACAATCTCCCTCCACATCAGACAACAGCTGCCTTAGTAATTTAATGCTTCCTGCCAGCCATATTTACTAAAAAACCCTTCTACATCCCAGCCTGCTGCCAAAAACTTCACTGGAGGAGGAATTCCAGCAGGGACTGCCAGAGGGAGCTTGGAAAAGAGGCTTTGAAGGGAAAGTGCTGGAAAAATGCAAGGAGCGGGGCTGGGTGTGTCTCCCCTGGGTGATGGCAGCTTTAGCTCTACCCCCAGCATTGCCTCAGTTGCCACTATGTAAGCTCAGGGAGGAGCAAACCCTCTCACCACCTCCAGGCTCCCCTTTCCCAGCCTCCACAGCCAGCTCCTCACCTGCTGTGGCACCTTGAAGCGAACGTAGGAGCAAAGCTTCAGCATGTCTGCCATCTCCTCGGGCGTCGAGGGGATTAAAGGGATCCTGTCAATGCTTTTGGACTCTTGCTGCTCCCTCAGCTGCTTAATGAACTTGCTCTCTGTGGTACTTGGCAGGCCTGGGTGAAATGAGAAGGGGTGAAACCCAGATGAGACTCCCCCCCACAAACAGACCAAACAAAAAAACATCCTTGCACTGACCTTCCTCATCCCTGCCTCTGGCTTCCTGCCTGCTCACTCTTTGAAAAATTTTATAAAAAGAGGGGAAGAAAACATCTGCACATACAGCCACTTCAATATGCACCCAGAGGTACCCAGCCTCCCTCCTGCTCCAGGGCTTGGCACCCCACAGGCTGGCACAGCACGAGGTGTAGACATGCATGACTACTTCAGCAAAAGCTATAGTGCTTGTTTTTATGTGCTCATCACATGCAAACACTAGTGCCCAGGCTGCCACTGCACGGGGTTGGACAGAAAATTTCAGCAGCCCCATCTGCATGCAGCACTGAAGAAAAATTCCCCAGCAGTTTAATCCTAAACCTTTCAGCAGCCCCCACACAGAGGTTTCACATCCAGCAACAGCCAGAGAGGCAGTCAACACTTCTCCCAGAGGGGAGTGGGAACCCAACACCCCCAGAGCCTGGTAGCTAGGTAACATTTGCTCGGTTTCATTCCTTAGTGCTTATTTGGAAGTCACTTTCCTTGTGTGGGAGGGGAAAGGAGCTGCTATGACAACCGGGATGCAGCAAAGCCTCCCTGGCAGAGAGGCTCTCTGCCTTCCATGCCTCCTGCAGCATATCATGGCCAGGCTTCCCTGAGCCCCCTGTGCAGGGGATGCTGGGGATGGAGGGGACAGAGGGGACACCCTGCTGACCTGTGCCCAGCCCTGAAGTGTTCTTCCCACTGCAGGCATCCAAAGGTGGGAGGTCAGAGCTCTCCAGTTCCCAAAGCCCCAGGCCTTCAGCACACTAGGGCCTCCAGGAGGCCAGAACAGGGAGGCCATTCCTGTTGCAATCTTGAATCCTGCCCCTGAACTGAGAGGCTGCAGACATGCCATGTAAAATGCCTGCCATTCCAAGGGAAAGGGCATTTTTCTTCAGAGCTGAACTTGTCCCATTTGCCCTAGTCCTGACTCTAACCAAAGTACAGTGGGGCAAACACCAAACCCCTGGAGAAGAGTAGTCAGCACAAAGATGCAATTTTCTCTTGTGCTTTGCCAGAGATTTGCACAGTGTAAATATGAATCATTTCTAAATGCTTTGCACTACACATCTATGCTGCGTCCAGCACTGCCCTGGGCTTTTGCACTGGCTTCTGCTTGCCCTCTCTCTGTCTCCCCTGCCTTGCCCACCTGCAGGACAGATGAGGGTCAGGCTGCAAATATCTTCTGGGTACTGAGCAGCATAGACGCCAGCAACATTTCCCCCCATGGAAGTGCCAACCAGATGAAAGGGCTTTCTGTTCAGCTTGATGCACTCCACGAACTGGCAGGGAGCAGAAGGAGCGTTGTTAGGAGAGAGGAAACAACAGCATGGGGTCAGGTCATTTCATTAGAGAAATTCAACTCAAAAGCTTGAGGCTGGTGGCTCTGGCTGCCTGGGAAGGGAGAGTGAGGCCACACAAGACAGACTCACAGGGCTTAGCATCCCTCACGTCCCCACATCCCTCTGCAGAAGCGATGTGATGCTGGAGCTTTACCTGGTGTATTCTCTTAGCTTGCCCACTGATGGAGTAATCATCCAAGTCCGAGCGGGTCGTGCCCTCGTGCCCAGGCATGTCCACACATACCAAGTGCAGGTTCTTTGGCAGGAACTGAAGAAACAAACCAGGGGTGGTTACAGTGCAAGGAAACTGCTGCAAAGCCCAGGGATGGTAAGTGGGGAGCCTGGGTGGGAGCAGGGGCGGGGGGGGTCACTCTCCTCCTGGCAGCCCTGGTTGCTCGTGTACCAGAATAAGTCAGCTTGTGTACCAAGGATGACATGATGAGAAAACATGCCCAAGACTTGCTTCCCGTGGAGGCAGCAGGTGTGTACTGGTCTTCCCCTGCAGCTCTGCACGTTATAGGGTGAAGGGATGCAGCAAGCAATGGGCATGGAGCTAAGCAGCGTGTTCCTAGCATGTTACAGCAGCCATCCCATCCCATGCATGCAATCACTGGGCCCCCCACACTGACCCCAAGCCCAGGACCATCAATTCTCAGTAAGGAGCAACATGGTAGAAACAGAATCCCACCTTGACTATGGACAGCCACATGTCTTTGTGGGCTGAGAACCCATGTAACATCAGGATGGACGGTCGGTACCCAGGTCTGCCTCTATAGGAATAGCAAAACTGATAATCGTCGTAGTTTGCATATCTAACCTGCATGCCCAAGGCTCGGCGCCAGTACCTGGAAACAAGGAGAAAACACCAGTGAGAAAGACAAGACCAGGGCCCAGCCACAATAGAAGGCAGGTGACAAGTCTGAAAGCAGCCACAGATTTTTTTGGCTTATTAAGGCCAGTTAGGTTGGGCTCTCACTGGTGCCATAATGGGACTACTGGGATTAACCCTGTGCACCTGGTCCCTGGACAAGTGTAGTACTGGCTGCTGGCTGCACTGCAGATGGTTTGTGGAGACACTCTGTCTGTTAAGAATTTTTAAAAAGAACAATGGGCCAAAAGAACAATGGTGAAAGAGAAAATGCCCAAAGGCTGGTACTGGAACAGAGACCCAAGGGAGGGGGGACAGCACACGTGGCAAGGCAGTGTAGAGGATGGGCAGGCCAAGGGAGACAGTTCTCCCAGGTGGATAAGGTAGATCTCTCACAGGGTTATTTGGACACAGTCCCGCATCAATGGGAGTACATCACCCCACAGACAAGCACATCAATTCCCAGCCAAAACAACCACGTCACTCTGGAGTACCACAGAAACCCAATTCTCATGGACCAGCTAGACAACCTTTGAAAATGTATTTACGCACACACTAAGGACTGGAGTGGACCATCCTTACACTAGGTTTAGCACCTCAGAAGATAGCAGGCTAACCCTAAGGCTGTTCCTCTAAAAGCAGACAGTCCTGCCAGCATATGCTTGCAGCCTGCTCAGAGGATGCAGCAGAACTGCTGGCCTGGAGGACCTAGACAGAGATTATCAGTGACACTTGGGACACATGATGTGTACGTGCAGCCCAAGGCAGAGAACGGGGCCCCTTTGTCTGCTCTTCCCCCGTGCTCAGATATGACCCTTGTCAGGACAACTGCTGGGCTACTCCTGCTGGCCAAGACACTGGCAAGTATTTTTATATGCCGTATCAGAGTTTATTTAAGACACAAGAGCAAGGTCACCAACACTTCTGGACTGTCCCACCTCTCTGCCCACTCAAAGCTTATGCACAGTGAAATCCTCTTTTAGCATAATCCCTTTTTCATGCGAGTTAGTGAGGCTTAAGCAGCATCTCAGCTCTGTGCTGGTCCTAGGAGGAGAGGTGAATTTCTCCCTAATAAGTGTCTTAAGAGTCCTTGTCTCAAAGGCACTGGTGTAAACTACCGAGGGGCAAGATGATAACATTTTTAGCAACTGATCCTAAAGGATCAATTCAGTAGAAGGCAAAATAATCTGTGCAAAGCTGAACTGATCCCCCACAAGGTGTTAACTCACTTAGTGGCAGCAGCTAAACTGATTAACCCCTGTGGCAGCAGAGGCAGAGCAGTGGCAGGGCTGGGGTCAGCGGAGCAGACTTGGATATCCTGCCAGGCAGGAAGGCGCATTAGCAGCAGGGAAAGCAGTGAGGCCCTGGGTGAGGGGGCCCAGCGTGACCCTTGACTGCACCAGCTGAGGACACAGACTGGCAGTGAGGAGAAGGAGCCGGCAGGGAATTATGGAAGAAGGGAGAAGCTTCCCCTGGGACCTCCGAGGAACGGTGCTGCAAAGCTGGAGCTGCATGGGGCTGAAAGAGGAGGGCAGCATGGCATGCTTCCTGCACCTCTCCTGCCTCTGCTGATGGGGAAACACAGTAATTTCACCCTTCAAAAAACTCCAACTTGGAAAGAAGCCAAAAGAAAAGAAAGAGTAAGGGCAAACCCACACTTCACGTCCACTGTCCCTAACAAAAGCGGTGCCCATGACACACAGTGCACTGCAATTACTCCTGCAAGAAGCCCATACTGCCAGAAATGCTGGACGAGAGAGATGGGGGGACCACACCCTTCAAAAGAAGACAGTCCTTCTGACCCCTGCTCACATGCTCCCTCCCTCACCTAAACACAGACCAAGCTGCCCACAGTGCATTTTCACTCAGCTCCTTATCTGCAACCCCAAAAGAACAAAGGCAGCAGGGCATTCTCTACCTTCCACTCAGCCTGGCTCCTCCAAGCTCCTGGCATAGACCCTGCACCTCCTTTGCCCTGTCCTGCCACCCCTGCCTGTGGCTGCTGAAGGCTTCACCCTGCAGTGCTTTCCAGAGATCTTCCTCAGTACCTCAGTCCATGAGGGTCCTCCCTGGCTTCCACCAGCTGCTCACATATCCAAAGAAATAAACCACTTTGACTGCCAAACCCAGTACCATCAGACACCCATGGGGCAGCCAAAGGCTGTGGCACTGCCTGCTCTCCTTTGCAGTGGTGATCCCATCACTGGGGCTTTCATCCCATGCTCCCTCCTCTTTATTAAGAGGATTCATTTATGCTGTGAATAAATGGCTTCTAATTAAAGTGCCTTTAGAAAGCCTTTAGCTTCATCCCATTGCTTCATCCCTGAGTGCTGTGATGGACAAACACCTTCCTGTCACAGGAAGTCACTTGGATTTGGAAACAACCCTAAGCTGAACTGTAGGAGCCACCATCTGCCAGCAGCACCTGAGGGCAGCCTGACACGCTGCCTGCTCTGCCTGTGCTGTCTGCTGCTGCCTGCTCCACGCTGGGGATGAGACTCTGCCCTGACTTCTAAAGAGAGTAACTCCAGCTTTTCCTTGCCACAAACCCAGAGAGGAAAGCTGCCAGTGGGCTTATCACTGATATCCAGGGACAAAGAAGGACTGAAGGATTTAGTGCTTGCCTCCTGGCATCAGAAAGGACAATATTAAAGGGAATAAGGAAAAGCATCCCTCCATCTTCTATGATGCTCCATTCCAGAAGAGAAAGAGAGGATAAGAAAAGCCTCATCCGTAACTACTAATGAGGGAAAAGTCCCTGGCTGCTGAGCAGGCTGTCAGCTGGGATGGAGCATGTGAGCCCAGGGACACCCACACCACAGCCGCATTGATGAGCTGGGAGGCCACCAGACTGACACAGCTGCCAGGCTGGTGGAGCTGCTGCAACAGCAGTGCTTTTCCCAGTCTCAGCCCTGTCCTTGGAGAAAGCAATCCAAAGAGGCTTAGAGAGATCTTGCAAGCTGGCACTGCAGTGGCAGCCTGGCCAGCCGTCCCTTGGCACAGTCAAACCCCTGGGACAGCAAGAGGCTTGACAGACATAGGCCTCCACAGCAAAAATGCAATTGAAAAATACCATTTTCTTCTCCCAGACATGTTTAAGGCTGTGCACAGCTGGCACGGCCCTGGAGGACCTCAGGTCACTGCTGCTGTTGCTGTCAGGGGCAGGAACACCCAGCTCTGTCCACAGCCCTGGGACCCGTGTGTGGGGGCCCTGCTGGGTGCAGGTTCCACCCCTGCCACACGAGAGGAGCCAGGAGCAGGGCTCACACACTCACCAGTAGTAGATGCGGATGAGCGCCGAGGGCCAGAGGAGGAATGAGGCCACAAAGGCCAGGATGGGGATAGCCAGGGTGCCACCAGCGATGACAAACATGTTCAGCATATCCAGGTCCATGCTGCTCTTCACTACTCAGCCTCACCTGCCTGCATTTAGGGAAAGTTCTGAGGTTAACCACCAGAAATTATGACAAATCATTGCTAAATGAGAACTCTGCTGCAGAAGAAGAGGAAAGCAGCTCTGCACGAGGCAGATATCCTTCAGGAGCACAGCAAAGTCTCCTTCAGTTTTAAAATCCACCTATTTCTTCTGGGTCCTTAATGGATTTAATCACTGCACTGTCCTCTCAGGAGAGCACATCTCAAATGGACAATGAGCCCCATAACAGGCATAGAACATGTCCATGAAAATGACAGGGCACAAATGGCCCTTGGGACACTTTGCAGACACAGCAAGCACAGCCCCCCGAGAGGTGCAGGCAGCCTTTCTCCCACCATGAGGGCAGGCAGGGCCAGCTTCAGGCAGGCTCCACGCTTCTTTTTGGAGGCAGGCATCCAGCTCTGTCTCCCTTCTCTCCCCCTGCCTGATCCCAAATCCCCAGCACACAACCACTGACCCAGAACTGATGGGTTGAGCCCAGCTCTCATTACTGCTCTGCACAGGCACCAACCAATCAAGGAAGCAGAGCCTATTAATGGACTCGGGAACAGAAGGAAACAACTTGGCAGGGCACTCTTTAGTGTCCAGCCCTTATCAGAAACAAATTTATCCCCATCCCCACACCCTCACTTCTGCCCCACATTTTGCACTTCCTGTAGATAGCATGTTCCCATCCCTGCTCCCCAGCATCCTTCAGAAAGGCTCAGGGACAGCAGGTGGAGGACACACAGAGTAAGGACAAGCTCTTGCACAATGTCATGTTTGTCCCTGAACTCTCCCTACCACAGGCAGCTGTGATATATTTTTCTCATTAAGAGATTAAACGCTGCCACACACACATCTCCTCTAATTCCCTCTGCTAACCAACTCATGGCTCCCCTTTTCCTCAGCAATACACTTCTGTCCCACATTTGTAAAACGAAATATCCTCAATGCCTGCTCTCCCACCAGCCGCTCACCCCCCATCACCACTTCCACATTTCTCCGCGTCAGGACAGTCAGATTTTTTCCAGCTTCCTGCAAGACTCCCGGTGGTGTGTGTGTGGTACGCGATGCCATGAAACAGAAACAGTCACCACAGTCACAGCGTCCCGCCCCCGGACACCGTCACAGGATCACGCTGGAGCCCACGGTACACAGCCCGGAGGAGCGGTGTGCAACAGAGCCTCCGAAGCACCAGAAACGGCGTGCAGAGCCTCCGAAGCACCAGCCAGATTTGCCCTCTTCCCCCATGGAAAATAGGAATAACTGAAATTCGAGGAATACTGTAAATATTTCTACCAGGCACCTCCTTAACAAAGCTAAACCTCATTTCCGTCTTCAAGCCGCAACAACACGTCGTTATTCACTTAATTAACACTTTGTAGAAAGATCCTTGATCTCAGCATGGCTTGTTCGTAGATAAACATTTTATGCAACCGATAAACCTCATCCATGCGAGCAGGGCTGCGAGGGAGCCCACCCCAGAGCTCTCGCTGCCTCTGGCTGTGTCACTAAAGCAGGGCAGAAATCAAGCACGGGGACTCGCCGTTGTTCCCGTGGGTGACCCGTATCGAGAGAAGGCCGCAGGAAGCAGAAAGCGCGGGATGGTGGAAGCCCCTGTGACACGGGATCACCGCCTCCTTCTCCACACCACTTTTAGGAAGCTAAACGAGGAGAAAGCCTTTACAAAGCCCGGCTTACCTTGCAGAGATCCCCTCCTCCTCTCGGCACACGTCCTGCTCGCTGTGGGCAGCGGCAGTGTCTGAGAACACTGTCAGGAGAAGAGGTAAAGAACAAGGTCAAAATCGCAGCTCTGCTTTCACTCCTCCCTTCAGGCTCGCGGCCCGCTGAGTTTGGGGTATTTAAACCACCAGCTTCCCTTCAAGACGTCTCATATTCACCTTCTGACCAACCTCTCCCCTGTTTATGTAAATATGGTCTTTTGTACAATAAAGCCCGCTGAGTGCACTTGTTCCAAGCAGGAGCAAAGTGCAAGCTGCCGTCGGGGAGGGAGCGAGAGCCGCGGCGGGGAGAGCCGAGCGGCAGCCGGGCAGGGCCGCGCGATCCAGCGCCGCGGGCTCATGCTCGCCCTTCAGGTGATTACTGCTATTAGAACAAAGCCAGCTAAGCTGCTTCTCAGCCCCTTCCTCTTTGTCTTAAAGGTGCTTTTCCAAGCGCGCTCCGCGCCCCTCCCCTCCCCCCGAGCCTGCCCTGTGCGAGGCAGGCTGGAGCGGGGCGCAGCCGCAGGAAACGCCGGGGAGGCGGCGGAACGCTGGCCTGAACTGGCTGGCAGGTTTTGGCTGTGAAATTCACGGGGCGCGATCAACAGGTGTGCCGGAGCCACGCGGCATGAGGCCTGGGGGCTGCTTCAAGCCACAGAATCCCTGAGAGGTCCCCTTGCCACGGCCGCAGGGGCAGGGCCGGCCGGGGCTGCTGTCCCCATCAGGCCCCAGCATTTCGGCAGGGCCGTGGCAGCCAGCGCTCCCCCCGTGAGCCCAGTGCCGGCCCGGCACACCCGGCAGGCCCGCTCAGGGCCCCGCTGGCCACGGGTGCCTGGGGGAACAGGGTGCGGGCAGCCCCATGGCGCTTCCCAGCCTCCTTCTGCATGGTCAGAGCATCGTCTCTGATTTCCGTGGCTAACTCCGTTGGAGGAGAATGTCAGCAGGCTCAGCTATGCAGTCAGGGGCAGCCACCATCACCACAGTCCCCAGCACCCCTGCCCCATAAAGCCACCCCTGCTCCCATCAGTGCTGCAGGGACGCTGGCTCACCGGCTTGTGGGAGCACCCACAGTCACAATGCCCTGCTGCTCTGCCCATCCAGGAATTATAATCCTCCTTGCTGCACTGAGACCAGGCACCATCACCCCAGGCCCAGCACAGTCCTTTGCTACCAGCTAGAGAGTAGCTTTTTAAGCTGTTCAAAAATAAAACAAGCCCTCTGGTAACAGCCCTAAGTCTTCATACCACAGCTCATCCATCATTGTGAGGTGCCCTGTGACCAAGAGTCACAGCAAGTGGCCCCAAGTGGTGCTACTGCTTAGAAGGAATCTCCACGCACTTCATGAATTAACTTGGAAACATCAATTAGGCAGCTGTGATAAATGATGTGTGATCATGGCGGTGATAACGCCGAGCACACTGAACACATGGCAGGGCATGGAATGCCAAACCAGGAGCACTGGTTCCCATGCTGGCAACAAGCACTAACCACCACAGCCTACATCCCACCTGGGAGCAGCCCCAAAACAAGGCACCCCAGGTAATGGGATGTCCCAGGACAGATGCTAAGGGGAGACTCCACATCTCCATTTGTTTGCTGCTTCCTCCCCTGTGTCAGATTCAAGCAGGGATCTCAACACCTACAAAGAGAGGGGCCAGCAGGTCTGTAGGCAACTACAGAGGACAGCATGTTGGGGACACTCCCAAGGTCATGAGACAAAGGTATTTTTCCTCTTTCAAACTCAGTGTGTCGCCTGCAAGGAGAGGGGCCAACAGGTGGAAGGGGTCTGTAGGTGACTACAGAGGACAGCATGTTGGGGACATTCCCAAGGTCATGAGACAAAGGTATTTTTCCTCTTTCAAACTCAGTGTGTCACTCCAGGGAGGCTGGGGAAGACCCAAGAATGCTGCTCACGTGTATCTTTAATTTTTTTCCCAGCCCCACAAGAGAGGCAGCAGCAGCACAAAACCCACCCCAAGGCAGAAGGCCCTTGGGTTGGAAGAGGAAACTGGCAGCTGATGCACCAGGGAGCCCTGAGAAAGGCCAGGCAGGGATTTCACAAACAGGAATCACATGTATGCCATCACTGCCAACATTCAGGCACAAAGGCTGTCTTGGCCTGTGCTCATCAGGACTGGGCTGCACAGCTGCTGTTGCACCCAGGGTTTTGCTCAGCCGACCTGTACCCAGCGCAGTCCATGCCTCACTGATCACTGAATCACTGAAAGCTAAGCAGCACAAAAACATATGGTTTTTGGGGTTTTTTTGTAAGATCTGAAAAGGAAAATGCATCAACCAATTTTAAGATTCCACTGCAGAAATAGGGTGCTTTGAGGAACCTTGATGACTGAGGTGGGCCCCCCAGAAGCCCTGACTCACACCACTAACCACGCAAAAAGAAAAACCCAAAACATGCAAGTGAATCCTTTCCCTTGGAAACTCCCTCACCCTTGCATCATCTACAGCCACAAAAATAATATTGACTATAAACGATGACATAACAACTGGTTATGATTCCCCAGTGGTGTAGTTTGCTATGGGATCCTTTAGGTGCTAATCACAGTGAAGTTATAATTTAATATCTATTAATATTTGAAAGATCTCTGTCTGTCAATCAGCCAGCTCTCAATCTTAGTCCAGCCTCCAGTTAGCCGAGAGTGGGAAATGTGCCCTTTCACCTTCATTTATTTATAGATGGCAGCAATGCAATCGTTATTTCTGCAGCAGTGTTTGACAAAATGTACATCTCTGAGCCATTTGTATCTGTGCAACACGGCTCCAACACGAGCCAGAGAGTCTGGGCTGGTCCCTGACCTGCTGCTGTACCCCAGGCTGGGAATATGCAGGGACAAGCTATCAGCATCACTGCTAGCCAGCCTGGGCACGAGGTGGATGGAAAGCATGAGCCAAGCGAGCTGTGCTGCCATCAGCTGCTGCTTTAGCGATTCACAGCGCGCCCATCCTCCTTCCGGACCCCGGCGCCATCCTCATCCTGCCGCACACGCACGCAGCAGAGCATGCACGGCGCATCTGATGTCACGAGTGCGCTCGGACTCAGCCGTCTCCTGGGGAGGGGGTAGGAAAGAGTTGGGCAAGGATGAGGTAGGGGTACCCAGGGGCCACATCCTGGCCCCTTTCCTCAGCACACAGCCCCCCCCCAAAGCATCCTCCTCCGGCAAAATGACAGCATCCTCTGAACAGCAGCAGCTGGGACCACGGAATCCTTTAGAGTCATAAAACGGTTTGCTTTGGAAGGGACCTTAAAGATCATCTTGTTCCAACCCTCTCGCCACCAAATGAGTAATTGTTGGGGGGGGGGGGTTTAAAGGCAAATTAAATAAGTCTTTGAATATATATTTTAATGTTTTTCTTGGATTTCGTCTTTGCTCGCGATCTTCTGCCCACCCTCAGCGATACCACAGTTGGGACTGGGGAGACCCGGACGCCGGAACGGCTCCCCCTCCGCTCACTTCCCTCCCGGTCCTGTCACTGCCACCGTCAGCCCCGCATCCCGCCCCCCCGCCTCTCACCGTGCCGATCCGAGCCGTGCCTGGCCGTAATGGCAGCGCCGGGCGGCGAACGCGGCGGCTCCGCTGGCCCTGCCCCGCGCCGGTGCGGCTCCGCGGGGCGCAGCGAGAGGCGGGGATGCGGCTCCGCGGGGCGGGATGCCGCGGGGGATAGGCGGGACACCGTGGGGCGAAAGGGGGCTGAGACAGGGGAGAAAGCGGGGCTTACAGCGCGGTGAAACGGGGGATGTGGTAGGGCTGCTTTGCCGATGACAAAGGAGACAAGGACTGCAAGATGGCTTCAGTGGGGGATGTAGAGGGACGTGGATGTGCAAGGGGGGATGCAGTGAAACTGCAAAAGGAATGCAGAGGAGAAGTAATGGGGCTTCCATGGCGATTGCAACAGGGGTGGAAAGGGGGATGCAGTGGAGCTGTGATGGGAATTCAGTGGGGCTACAGCAGGGGATGCAGCTGGGCTGTAGCAGGAGTGCGAGCCGTGTATACGGTGTAACACGGGTGCTAGGGGGCAATGTGGGGGTACAAGAGGGGACACAGAGTGGCAACAGAGGGATGTGATGTGACTTTAGTGGGGGTGTAAGGGAGGGGTGCGGGTGGGCTGCAGTTACACCAGGGTTAGGGTTAGGTTTACCCTAACCCCGGGGAGATGATTCACCCCGCCGAGGATTGCAAACAGCCTCAGCATGTGAGGTGTAAAAGGGGGTATTGCAAGGGACACACAGCAGGGAGCCAAGAAGGATGCAATGAGGCTGCAGAGCTCTTACAATGGGGTTGCCATGGGGATGCAACTGGGATAAAAAAGGGAATGTGATACGGCAGCAACAGGGAGACAACAAGGAGACACAAGGGTGGATACAACAGCGGTTACCACAGAAAAACCTCACAGCCCCCTTGCATGAGGCCTGGGAGCAAGCTTGGGGTGGGAGACAGCTGTTCCCAGGTATGGGGGAGGGCTGTGGTCAGGGATGTTCCCATGGGAAGGACATAAAGGTTGAAAGCAGAGCATCCCACTTATAAAAATCCTATTTCAGGTGTTAAAGTAAGTCTGTCAGGTTACAAATTTTTTACCTTCCCAACAGATGACACTGCTATCAGGACCTGCATTTCAACTTGCATTTTAAAATCTGCTCTGATTTTTCCTAAACCTGCCAATTGAATCCTTTTGCTATAAACAAATTTACTTTCATTCCCCCTGGGTCACATATCAGGCTGGTGTGTACCTTTAAATTATGCCAAAAAATTATGAGAAAACTTAATTAAATTGGAAATGAGATCAGCTCCTGAGTAAATGCAAACTAGGTCAGATCCTCACCCCACCTGTGCTCTGATAAAGCATGTCCCTTTGGTCAGGCAGGCTGGGGAAGGTGAGATAATTGGTGTAAAGGCCTTTCCAGGTCAGAGTTTACTACAATAACCATAGGATTTTGATAACATGAACTGTCAGAAGAGATTGATAACCAAAAATCAAGGGGTTTAGGTGGCCTGGTGAAGTTGAGGCTCAGCCTTTTTTGGGTTTTCTTTCTCAGTCAAGCTGGGCTAAACAAAGCTGAGTTTGCGCTAAGGTGACCGAGGTGGACAGGAGAGGTATTTCACAAGCCTTCAAACACTGTCTGCAGTCAGAGTTGTTTGTTCAGCTTTCTCATGCACGGCCCCAGGCTCCCGCGGGACACCTGCAGGGCAGCGCTGACTCAGAAGGGATGGATTGCCCACCCGATGGTTATTCCAGGCCACCTGGTGGGAATGCTCCTGGACACAGTCATGGCAAATGATGGTGCTTAAAATAGAGAAGCTGAAGCAGAGACCTGTGGTGGTTTTGTGTCATAACATGGCACGAGCTAAACAGGGAACCCAGTCCTGCAGGCTCAGTGTGCAGCCACAGGAAAGAGCCATTGAGAGTCTCCTTTGGTGGTGATGGGCTCCTCTGATCCAGCCACTGCCAGGGCAAGGCCACAGCTTCAGCAGGTCACAGCCCTGCTGGCAGAGGCAGTTTGCAGTGCCCTGATCACTTTACAGGCAGGGGCTGAGGCTGCCCCTCTGTCCCAGCACAGCAGAGCAGATCTTGGGCACCTGAGATGGCACAGGGGGAGCAACGGGGAGAGTGCAGGGCACGGCTGGGCTCCCTGTGCCCAGAGAGAACAGATGAGCCTCAGGCTTCAGAGGAAACCTCAGCAGTCCTGTGGGCACCTCCTTATGACCCTACAAGGCCATGTTTGGGATGGCTGCAATGTGGCAAGCCCCAGTTAAAAGCCAGTGCCTGCACTGACCTGCCCCATGAGTTTTGTTTCTTTTCTCAGCCCACAGACGACTCATCATACAGCTGTGGCAGCTGGCAAGGGCTGAGTCACCCCTTGGTCACCCTCTGAGGCTGCTGGCATTTTGGAGCCCAGCACCAGCTATGCTGGCCCTTAGCTGAGAATCACTCATTCCTAATGCCCGTGTCAGCAGCTGGGCTTCCCACCAGCACAGGAGCACAGCTTTGATCCTGTGAGCAGGACAGACAATGACCACAACGATGACTTATGATCCATTGCTGACTTATGAGAAACAAAATGTATCTAAAACAGAGCAACCACACAATAAAAACCATTAAAAATAATCGGAAATAGCTGTTGCATGGCCCCAGAAACCAGGACACGAGACTTTTATGTAAACAGTTTTGTTTTCCATATGAAGGTGGAAGCTGTGGCTGGATTCAGTCCAGGGTGACTGTGGAGAACTCAGAGTTCTCCCTCACCAAGCTGAGAAGCAGCATTGCTCCACTAGGTGAAAGGTTTCCATGTTATTTTCCACTGCTGGGTGAGGAATCCCCAGGGCACGTGGTGAAGCTGTTTGCAATCATAACAAGTGGCTGCACGCTGCCTTGTGGGCTGAATCACCTTCCCAGGGTGACTTGTCCCCATCTATTTCCGCTGGCACAGTGGTGGCCCTGTGGCACAATCCACGAGCAGTGCCCGGGGGTCGGTGGGCATGGGGCAGTGCCAGGCAGGTGGGTGCCCCAGAGCCCACCATGGGAGCTGCTGTTGAGGAAGGCCTTGCCATGCCCTGAGCTGTGCCACTTTAATAACACAGAGCTGAAGAAAGTCGTCCCCCAGGACAGGGATAGGATCTCAGCTCACCTTGGTTGCAAACAGCAGCTCTGGGTGAGCACAGGGTAAATAACTCTGTGCACATCTTGAGCAGCCACCCTGTCACTCTTCAGGGGCTTCATTGCACAACCTGGGACAAACACAGCAACAACGCTCCTGCTGTTTAAAACATTATAAAGCAAGACCTGCTTGCCTAATAACAGCTTTAAAAATGCTTTATTAACTCTACTCAAAGTTAATGCATGCATTATATGCATTTTAATTACATCTTTAACTGCTAACAATATGGGTGTACTTATTGACACAAAAGCTTATTTGGTGGCTGCAATATCTTTATAGAGGATTAACTTCAAAGCCTCATCTTGTCGTCATGCACGAAAGCCTGTATTTCAGATTACCTGCTCTCCTACAGCTCAGCTAAGCAGTCTCCTTCAAGAAACTGGAAACATCATGAGACATTTTTCCTTGGACTGCCTTGTAGTGGGAAGGCTATCATGCTTCAAGCCACTAACTGAACAATACTGACATATTAAGTTGAAAAAGAAAACCCTATCAGAGTCCTGTAATTAATTAAGTAGAACACTTACCCTCCAGAATTATAAATACAAATTGAGTATCAAAGATTTGATTCAAAACATTCTGTGTATCTTGCACACCAAATACTTTTACCCTGCATTGCACTGAAATCTGAGGGTCACAGCAGGACAATATTGCCATTGTATTGGCACTGAATCCACTTCCCAAATGACCATATATGGCCTGCAGCACAGCTATGAACTTTAGCAATCCAAAATGGCTCAAGTGCTTTGCTACTTATTAACTTGAAAGTCCAGGAGACTGTGATAAAATACTCTGCCTGATGGTTGTGATGAGGTCACTAAGAGCCCAAAGGTTCATTTGCCCAAGGGAACCCACTTTTATGGTGATGGCATCTTCAGGGTTGGCCCTTTCTGGACCTCCCCCTGTCATAGCAGATGTTGTCAGAGCAGCAATTTGTGTAAAAATGGTAAAAATTAAGAAACATGCAACACTTTAAAGCCTGCTACATGGAAGGGGACGCCCCTTGTCCAGAAAACAGAGCTGTGGTGGTTCCTGGGGAGCACCAGCCTGGGCGTGTAGGTCCCCACACTGCCCCTCACACCCAACATCACCTCTGCCCATGCTGGCCCTGGTTCCTGAGGCCAATCTCCTCTTTGGGGGAACAGAATAATGGGGATACCAGATAGGGCAGCAGGGACACCCCGACAGACTGGAGCTCAGGCAGGCCAGGCCAGTCTTGCACCTTTGGTTGAAAGGGCACAGCAGCACTGGTGTCCCCAGCAGTGCCAAACCCCTGAGCAGCACACAGACACCACGTCTTTCCTACAGAGGAGAAATGAAGCTTCAGCCAAGCCCCAGGCACCCCATGGGTGCTTGCCCTCATGGAGCATCCCGTGATGCCCTTGAAGCGCAGAACAGGCTTCCTCTGCCAGAGCAGAAGGGGATGTGGGCTGACCCCGCAGTGTCTCCCTCCAGCCCTCCCAGGGAGGCACAGGAAACCTCAGAGATCCTCTCAGTCCATCTCTGCCAACAAAAACAATTCTGTATGTTCCCTACAGGCAGCCAGGGCTGCAGCCAAGAGGAAGCAGCTGTGCCTGAAGGGAGAGGAGAACCTCCCACATGGCTGCAGGACCCTCACACCCCGCAGTGCCATGGGGACCCTAAGCAAGCATGTGACACAGGGACACGCCTCACCCCTTCCATCCCACAGCACCTTCTGGGCAGTGGGAAGAAGATGGAGGCTGAGCTGCTGCTCCAGGTGTAGTGACACACCAGCCACAGCCCCCAGGACAGGCTTCACCAGAGGGCCTGGGCAGCACCTACTCACTGCTCAGAGCTCTTGCCCAAATGGGCTCCTGCCTCACCCTCAGCCTCCTGAGCTGCTGGGAGCTCCTGGGATCAGGGAGAGCTGAGGAGGGGCTTTATTGATGAATGTTCCACAGGTGCTGCTCGGCTGGAGAGGGTGTCCCTCACCTGCCATCATTCCAAGTGGGGACAAGACCCCCAGACTGTGTTGGTTTCACCAGCAGCTCCTTGTGCAAGAGCAGGGCAGCCCTGAACTGTCAGTGTTCATGCACCCACATCAAGCATGTTTTATGATCTGATAAGGAGCAAAGAGGATATGCACAGAAAGTGCAGTAAACAGGGAGTAAAGTGCTGCAGAAATGAGCATGAGCTCCCTGTGTCACCCCCACAGGTCGACTGGCTGCTGTTTGTCCCCCTGATAATGCCTGGGGTGGAGGAGAAAGGGGTAACTGATATGCCAGGAGCCCTGAAGATAAAAACAGGACTGACAGCCATGGTTCAGGGTCAAAGCCTTCATGGCACCACAAAAGACACTTGCTCTTTGATGCCAGGGTAGCCAAAACAAGCGTGATTTTGGGGAGAGGTCTGGGTTTTGATGACTCTGACCCTGAAGCTGCAGCTGCTGTCGCAAGCGCTTGGCTCAGGCTGAGCTTGTAGCAAGGTTAAGCTGGAGATTTACACCCCTCCAAGGCTGTCACTTTCCCTCCCCTCTCTCTTTATTAGTTTCTTCCAGAGCCTGTCCTGCCTGGGGACACCTCACTGGAGACCCAGAGTAGAAGAAGCACCACCTAATCCCTGTTATTTTGGAGGATGGCCTGCCCACTTCCCAGGCTAGCTCTGTTGGTTGGCAAACACTGGAGTAACGTGGTGGTGACATGTCCCTTGCTGGCAGCCAGTGCTCCAGATTCCAGTAATGCCAAAAGGGATTTGTGGTGCCTATTCCAACACCTGCAGCACATTCCCTGGAGAACTTGCCTCCCCAGCAAGCCACCTAGATCCCACTGCTTTCAGCTGTGCCATGTCTTTGGGAGCCCTTCCACGTGCTGTGCTCTGTGCTGTCTCCACCTGAGCCTGTTCAGTTGGTTCAGAGCTGGCAGCCATGTCCTGCTGCCTCTGGGTCTAGACCTGCTTGGGCAGCAGGGTGCAGGCAGGCCGGGTGTTCCTAGAGACAGGAAGGAGGATATGAAAGCACCCTGTAAGCACAGCGAGAAAAATTCAAGACACTTAAAGATGTCATTTAGCTTGAGCTCTTGTTACACCTCCTGCCTTTATAACTTGATTGAGGGCCAACAAATGTGTCTCTGGCTGAGGGCTGGCACTAGGTAGAGGATTAAGAGGGTAGGGGGGTGATTTCCCTGCAAAAGCCTCAGGGGACCAAGTCATCCCCCCTGCAGCATCCTCACTCAGGTGTTGTTTTAGCCAAACTCCTGTGTCCCCTTCCACCACACAGCACATGCACAAACCAAGACTCCTGTGCTGGGGACATTAGGCCAGGAGTTTGTGGGGCAGTGCTGGGGCATCATGTATCTTACCATGGCTGCCTGGCAGTCCCTTCCAATGTGCTTATGGTGCCCTCCAGAAATTCCAGTCTTCTCCCCTGCTGCTTCCCAGACCCTCTCACCATCCACCCCATCCATCTCCTGGCCTGGAATGGCCCAGGGAGCCTGGTCCTGGTCCAGCACAGCCCAGAGTGGTCCCAGCCATGGCAAGCATCCCACAGCTGGTGTCTCCCCGTGGGGAGAGATAGTGGGTTCTGCTGGAGCTGCTGCTCTGCCAGGATTCAGAGGTTGGCTCAGAAAAGCCTTTTTTCCCCTCGGGCAGAAGTTCAAAGTCTCCATGCTGCTTTGTGGTGGGAGATGGAAGTGAGGGCAAGGAGGAAATGGTGATTCCTGTTCATGACTGACACAGCTGACTGCTGGGTTTGACCTCCCAACCAGCCATAGAGGGACGGATGCACAAACACACACACATTTATAGGCACGCTCGCAGCAACTCATTTTGCCCAGATCCATGAAGATGCTGCTCTTCTTCTTACTTTCACTCTTCCACTTCAACACATCTCTGAGCCTAAAAATCTGCTCCTTCAATGTGAGGTCTTTTGGAGAAACTAAAATAGCCAGACCTGAAGTCATCGATGCCGTGGTAAAGGTACGTTTGTTTGTTTGCCTGGATGAGACAGACACTGAGCTTTCTAGGGTTTCTTAGATGTACAGTCTTGCACTTTGTTTGTCTTTCACAGTTAAATATCAAGCAAAAAAAAAAAAAAAAAGAGCTAATTATTTTAAAAATATCGTACTCTGAAAGTAAAAATCAGCCTGTGGTTGAACAGAATGTATGTTGTTATTTTAGCCTTCATGGGAATACAACAGAAAAAATATTTGCTGTTTCCTTTGAAAATTGAGTTACAAAAGGAGGAAAACCTCAATGCACAGTAAAAATAATTTTCACTTTAAATCCACAAAGGTTTGTTTTGTTATACATTATTTACCTTCTTTATGTGCTAATTAGTCTCAAATATTCTTGTTTAATTAAACCTATTCTCAGAACAGCAAATAGTATCTGTTAAATTAGAGTCTGGTAGAAATTTGAAAAACCAATTTCTGTAAGCAAACCCTCACCATCAGGCTGCCTCCACAAAAGCTGAAGATAACCCTGGTTTTAAAAAGAACCACCTTTTAGACTTGTAGCTTTGCCCTCCAAGATGCCACAGTGAGGGAGGACAAGGGGCTTGGCATTAGTGAGG
Organism: Onychostruthus taczanowskii; assembly: GCF_017590055.1. Classification (NCBI taxonomy): domain Eukaryota; kingdom Metazoa; phylum Chordata; class Aves; order Passeriformes; family Passeridae; genus Onychostruthus; species Onychostruthus taczanowskii. The sequence continues at coordinate 11,990,470 of NW_024506993.1, forward strand.
GGCTGTGTGTGCAGAATGGCACCGATGAGGAATGGCACCATGTTGCTGGGTTGTATTCCTTTTATTGCAAACGGGCAGAGAAGAGTGGTTTGCTTGGCTTTGCTTTCCCAGACTGTTCTTCCTGTGCTGTCATCACTCTGGGCAATATATACTAAATATATAATCATATATAAATATATATACTAAATTTTGGGGTCACTTAGATAACTGTGGGTAAGTTTCAGGGGGCAAAGAGGGGCTTTTTTTCCTGACAAAAATCACCCACAAGGTTTAAAGGACAATGAAACCAGGGGCAGAGGGAAGCCCCTGAGAATGCTGGGCTTTGGTTGAGCTGGACTTTCCCACGGGGAATCCCAACAGTAGCTGTGGGAGCTGAGCCTTCAGTGCCTCGGAGGTGTTGGGACCCCATTTTCAGACAGGGTGTTTCTTTGGGCTGCAGGGGCTGTTTCAGAGGAATCTGCATCAGCCTGAGGCAGGTGAGTGCTTGCCGTGGGGAGGAGTGGGGCGGGGCAGAGGCAGCAGCCCAGCGCTGGTGGTGATGCTGGAATCAGGCTCACGGGAGTGGCTTTTGCTGCCCCTTCCCCTCCACACTTCCTCTTCAGGGTCAGGTGCCGAAGTTTTTCACTAAATCTGAAACTCTTCTGCTGCCGGGTTCCCTCTCCCAGTTCCTGCTGGGGCGTGCAGCAGCTCTGAGAGCAGAAAAGCTGCGTTCCAGCCCCTGCTCCCCTCCCACGATCCCAGGCTGCAAAGCACTTCTTTCTCAAAGGACTTCCCCCATGCCTGTAACCACTTCTTCTAACCCTTCCAATCCTCTAAAACCAGGCGTGTGCCAACTTCCTCCTACTCCTTCCCCTGGCAGATCGTTTCCCGCTGTGACATCATGTTGCTGATGGAAATAAAGGACAGCAAGAACCGTGTTTGTCCCCTCCTGGTGGAGAAGCTCACCAGGTAGGGTGGCCGTGGGAAAATGGACAAATATTGGGAAAGCTGCTTGGCAAGAGCCTGTGCACTGCTCGGTGCCACTTTGCTGGGGCAAAATCCAAGGATGTGGGCTCTGTCCCAGTGTCAAGGAAGGACCAGACTCTGACAGTCTCGCTGAGGGACAGGAGCAAAGGCAGTTCCAGACCATTGTAAAACACATATTAAAATCAGTATAACCAAGTTAAATTCAATTTGCTACAGAGAAGTTCCCAAAGGAGAAAAAAATAAGGGGAAATGTCTTCACCGGGCTGGCATCAGGCTGCAGCAGGACAGCCACCTTCCTGCAGGACTCGGAACTGCTTTAGATTAGGAACTGCTTGCCTGGACAATCTAGACATGCAGAGGAAATAGCAGTGTTCAGCTGGCTGGACATGATAGCCAGCTGAAGGAGAGACAGAAGCTGCAATAAGCAGGGAGAGGGTGCAGTGAAGAGCAAATGACAGAGCAGGGGTCCAGCTCCTGAGAAGGAGCATTACCTGCCTCTGAGGTCAGGCAGGTAATGCCCAAACCCCTGGGCACAGGAAAAATTATCTCACTCTCAGCCCCCTGTGAGTGCAGAAATAAACTCAGGAACATCCCCTTCCTTCCAGTCAGCTGAAGGGGCCAAAGGAGGAGTACAGGTGCATGGCCAGCGAGAGGCTGGGAAGGAACAGCTACAAGGAGCAGTATGCCTTCATCTACAGGTGGGTGAGACCCCTCCCCTGTCCTCTGGGGCACAGCCCCTGGAGATGGGCTGGACATGGTGGTGCTTTGCTGTGAGGGAGCCAGAGAGGTGCAGGCTGTGCAGGTGGGCTGGGCTGTGCCTGGATGTGGGGATCATGCCAGCACAGACACCAGTGTGTCTGTATCCACCCCAGACTATGGCCTGGGGTCCAGGTCAGAGCACAGAGTCAGTGTGACACATCTCAGTGAGCCACGGGTGTGACATCCCCTATCCCGTTCATTCTGCTGCAGGCAAGACCAGGTATCGGTGAAACAAACCTACCAGTACCCTGACACCCAGCCTGGGGATGAGGATGTCTTCTCCAGGGAGCCCTTTGTCATCTGGTGGCAGTCTCCCAAAACTGGTGAGGTGTTTCAGAAAGAAGTCACTGTTCCACTGTGAGGGCAGGCTCCAGAGGCTGCATCCACACCCCACTCTGCTTTTCCAAAAGCAGCATTTTCCCTTTAGGGCTGCTGCCTCTGGGAAATCCCACAGCCCTGCACATGCCCTGCTGGGAAAGCCTCTGCTGCTGCCATGGGCAGTGGGTTGGTGGGTGCATTCCATGCTGCTGGCATGGCCTGGGAGCAGTTCCTGTGTGCGTGCTGGGTCAGGATTTGCCTGCACTGGCACAGCTCCTCAGGCCCAGCTGAGTGCCTGGAGGGGGTCACTGTGCAACCACAGACATCACCCTGGCCTACAGTCAGAGCAGAAGCTGCTTCTGCCTCAGAAAAATCCCCTTGCTTACAAGTCAGTCTCTGTTTCTTTGTGACTCATTCTCTGTTTAACCATTACATTTTTCTTGTTCCTCTGCCTTGTTTTGAAGCTGTCAGTGAGTTTGCAGTTATCCCTCTGCACACCACACCAGACACAGCAGTGCGGGAGATTGATGAGCTCTATGATGTGTATTTAGATGTCAAACAGCGCTGGAAAACTGAGGTTGGTTGCCACATCTGTGTCACTAACTGGGCTTTGGTGCTGAGTCACTGGCCACGTTATTCGCTATTCAGAGCTGAAAACCTTAAACCCATTGTCAATGCACCCCAGGTTTTGAGTATCTCTGGTGTATTTTCACTGAGTTCTCCACATTTTATATTTATATAAATTTGATCACCTACTAAAACTATTATCAGATGCCCTGATGTGCCCAGCAGAAAGGAGAAACCCCACTGCATCCATGGACCATAAAATCCTCATTGGTCTTCTTTTGAAAAGCTGTCCTCATGATTACATTTGGAAACCCTCCTGCCTTCCAGAACTTTGTCTTCATGGGGGACTTCAATGCTGGGTGCAGCTATGTTCCCCAAAAGCAGTGGAAGAACATCCGCTTGAGGACTTACTCCGAATTCCTCTGGCTAATTGGTGACAAAAATGACACAACTGTGAAGAACAGCACCAGATGCTCGTATGACAGGTAAAGGGCTCACTGCCAAACCACCCACTGGTTATGAGTCTCTGAGAGAAAAATTGTACCAAGAGGTGTCAGTGACCAACAGAGGAAACAAATGCTCATGAAGCTATCAAAGATAAAACAGTGTCCAGGGGAAATGTGATCCAAATGCTTCTAGTCAGGAGCACAAAGCCCTGTGCAGACCAGGCTGGGCAGGATTTACACAGAACCAGCCATTGCTGTGGCTCAGGGGGGACAGATGACAGGACAGCCAGCAGCACTTCTCATCTGCAGGGAGCCCTGCAGACACCTGGCAAGAGGTGCTGCTGCCTTCTCCATGCCAGCTTTGCTCCTATGTTTTTAATTTGGATTGATAAACGCACAGCGAGGTTCTGCTTGGAGAGGGGACCCCTCACCTTGCCCTGGGCATGTGGCAATCCTGCTGCCACTGCAGTTTCCTCTGCAGGGACAAAAATATCTCTGCTACTAGATCCCAAAATCCACTTGAAGGATGAGTTTCTGGGTCTGAGCAGGCCTTCACTGATCCCTCAGCCGTTGTCCTGTGATTTTTGTATCCAAAGCAGGGCTTTGAAATTTGCAGCATTGTTGGGTTGGGTTGGTTTAGACAGAAGTCATTTAATGGTGCCTTCCAAGGCCAGTGCACACCAAGATATTTATGTGCCTTGCTGCCAAGGAGGCACCTAAAGGAGCTGACATCTCTGGGTGGGCAGTCCATGGGTAAGGACAAACCACACATAGCTGTGACTTCATCAGAGCCACCTCTCTGGCCACCAGCTCAGTGCAGTGTGGCTGCCACGGGTCAGGCACCCCATCACAGCACCCCATTCCCCTGTCCCTTGCAGGATTGTGGTCAGTGGACAGAAGCTCATCCAGGCTCTGGTGCCACACTCTGCCAACATCTTTGATTTCCAGGAGGAATTTCAGATGACTGAGGAGCAGGTAGGCACAGCCCAGCCTCTGCAGCAGCAGGGAAGGGCTGACACGGGAGCACAGAGCCAGCAGTGTCCAGGCAGTGCTGAACACAGAGCTGGCTGCACAACCAGCTCACTGTGACCATCACTCCCAAACTGATGCAATGCTGACGTGCCACCTCCCCAAGCCAAGCACTGCACATCCAGGCAGGGCTTGCACAGGGAGTGGCTGGCTCCCAACCCTCTGCGCTGTTGTCTTGCAGGCACTGGGAGTGAGCGACCATTTCCCGGTAGAATTTGAGTTAAAAGCAAAAGGTGGCTTTTTCAACTGGCTGAGATCAAAGTTTTCAAGGAAGAGGAGACCAAAGAAGAGCCGGTCCTTGAGATCATGAGCATGCTGAGTCCTCCTACCTGGCATAGATACACAGATGCCAACAGGTCTTGTAGAAGTCTGGTATAGAAATGCTCACAGCAAGTGCAATATTTAGCCCAAGTATTTTGTTAAACTTCAAATATTTTGAATGAGAAGGCAAATTAAGTCTTCACGCTGTTTTTTCTTCATTGTATACAGAAATAAATCAGCTAGAAGCAGCACATTGTACTTACTGTACTGGTCACAGATGTAAGGAAGCTACTGCAGGGCTAAAATATTTCTGTGTGCTTTACCTGCCACACCTGAAGGGCAGGGAGCTCCACATCTTCCCATGGGCCCTGGAGCTCTGCCATTCCTCTGCAGGGGCAGAAGGATTAAAGGATTTTTGCATCACGTTTGTGTGTCTCTGTGTGTATTTATGCTTCAGAGCTGCAACCAGTGGACATGAGGTTGTACCTGCTGGTTTGCAATGTAGAATATAGCTGAATTTAGAGTATTTCTCAGTGTGAGGTTTAAAGCACAGCATCCAGGGTATGGGAAAGACAGAAGAGACAGAGGGACAGGCAGTGAGAGCCTGTTTTCTGCACTGCCCCAAGCTCAGGGCAGCAGGAAGCTGATGGTTCTCACCCCTGCCCACCTGCAGACCTCAGGTGAGATGCCCTAGGGATCCCAGGTGACACTGCTGCCAACAGAGTGTCATAAAATTCACATCAAAATCTGATTTCAGCATCCTGACATGGAAGTGAACTGCATCCCCCCTCAAAAAAAACCCAAAATCTCCATGGCAGTCCAAAGTCCTCTGATGAACCAGACTTTAATGATGATTATTTAATGTAATGGTGCAGCAATCTGTTTTCCTAGCTCAGCCCACAGGCAGTACTTAGTGCAAACCAAACCCTGTAACACAGATGGCATCTGGGGAGTGGGAATAATCCAACTGTTAGTAGAGACAAATATTCATCTCCCTTCATCAATGCACCCCAGGTTGCCTGCTGAAGGGGCAGGGAGGGCAGGTGAATGAGAGAGGCTTTGTGGGGAGGAAAACAGTTTGGTCTTTGTGAAATCCACTGTTCAGGGAGGAGAATTTGAGGAAAGAAACTAAATTAAGAGAAAATTATCCCAGGAGGTTGTGTGCAAGGCAGACAACAAATCCTCCAACTTTTAGTGGCAATTAGACTTGAAATGATACAGCATTTCATATGCTCCCTCACTTACACTGCAGTCAACACAAAGGTAAAAGCCTGATTTAGAACATATATTTACACTGGGATTTTTATAGAGATGCCACTGTCTGGCTGATGTCAGTAATGGTTCATGTGAAGGCTGAAATCAGTCTGAGTCTCTGGCCTCACATCTTGCTTCTGTGTAAGCACTTTCTGTCTCCTGGCTTTCAGAAAGGAGTAGTGCACAGAGAAAGAAATCACCCTCCAGAAAAACAATAATGGACACATTCAGTCATGAAAAATACATAATTAGAACTAAGTTTTACTGGAAATATTTGTCCTTACTTGCAATATTTGTTATAGCCCTTTATCCAGCACTTGAGACTAAGAGATGTGGCCAGAGAGCAGCCTGGGGAGTGATGGCAGTGCCTGTCAGTCCAGAGCAGTGGGCTGGGTTTGGCTGGGATAGAGTGAATTTTCTTCACTGTAGTTACATGGAGCTGTGTCTTGGATTTGTGCTGAAAACTGTGTTGATAACACAAGGACGTTTTTGTTGCTGCTGTGCAGCACTTACACAGAGTCAAGGCATTTTCTGTCTCACCCCACCAGCGAGTTGGCTGGGGATGCACAAGAAAAAGAGGAGATGCAGCCACAGCAGCACTGACTCAAGGAATGCCCCACACCAAATGGAGTCCTGCTCAGCACTCAAACCTTGGGGGAGAAGAAAGGTTCATCTTGCAGAGAAGCTGAGCTTCTGACCAACACAGAGACATCTTAATGCAAAATGATGCTCCTCCATGGAGAGCTGGGACACAGTTTTGTGGGATTCACAGCAGAGAGCATCTGCACTCACATTGTACATTTGACAGAGGCTGGGAGGTGTCCCAAACTCCTACTGTCAGCACAGTCTGTCTCTCTAGATATTCATTAAACAATATTATAATTACATCCTAAAATATTTAACAGTTCATGTCGCCTCTAGATTTTCCCCCCTGAGGATCATTACCCAGCTGTCCCAGCCTGCAGGAACCTCAACATATTCTGCAGCCAGAAAAAAGTTTCTCTTTTTGATGAATAAGGCTTCTTGAGCTTTATTTATGATCAAACAGAAGTTTTTCACTGGGAATCCAAAATTCCTGGAGAGACTTTGTCTCAGGCAAGCCAGATCTCAGATCACGGCTGGGAGAGAAACAAAGAGGCTCTTCAGAAGCGGAAAACTGTTTCCTCCCCAGCAGTCCTGTTCACAGAGAACACAGAGCAGAGGGGGTTCAGCTGAACAAAAAGTGCTAAGACCCCCAATCCCTCAGGCTGGGGTCCTTGGGAAGCCCTTCTCCAGACAATATTACATCCTAAAATATTTAACAGTTCATGTCGCCTCTAGATTTTCCCCCCTGAGGATCATTACCCAGCTGTCCCAGCCTGCAGGAACCTCAACATATTCTGCAGCCAGAAAAAAGTTTCTCTTTTTGATGAATAAGGCTTCTTGAGCTTTATTTATGATCAAACAGAAGTTTTTCACTGGGAATCCAAAATTCCTGGAGAGACTTTGTCTCAGGCAAGCCAGATCTCAGATCACGGCTGGGAGAGAAACAAAGAGGCTCTTCAGAAGCGGAAAACTGTTTCCTCCCCAGCAGTCCTGTTCACAGAGAACACAGAGCAGAGGGGGTTCAGCTGAACAAAAAGTGCTAAGACCCCCAATCCCTCAGGCTGGGGTCCTTGGGAAGCCCTTCTCCAATGCATGGCACTGGAGGCATCCTCACCTCCCGCAGACCCAAGGTCCCCACTGCCCTGCAGAGAGACCCCTCCCCAGCCTACAGAAGGTCTCTCTGCTCCTCACCCCACAGAAACCCACACGAGGAAGGGAATGTCGTCTCTGTTGTGTTGCACTAAATAGTGTATTTAGTTGTTGCTTTGCACTGGGTGATTAGGGGTTTGCACTGAGCAGTCTTTATATTGCACTGAATAGTTGATGTTATATCACATGGTCTTTCCCTCACCCACCTCAGTACCCCCGGTGGTCTCTTCCTGGGTTACCCCGCTCCTCACCACTCCTCACAGGTATTCCATTGGCTCAACAGCAGCTCAAAGCAGGACTGCCTCTTCTCTACAGCCTCAATCATCTCTGCTGGACAGGTTTGTCCTTCACCTGAATAGGGCTCATGTCCTCTTCCTGCCTTGGCACTGCTCCCCATTAACCCACAGCCCTGACACCTCTCTGCCTGCCCTCAGGGTGAGAGACCCTTTGGCCCATGGCCAGGCTCTGCCTACCTCCTTCTGCCTCTTCTGAGCTACTGGCAGCAATGAGGACACAGGAGAGCTGGTACAGAGCCCCACGGAGACACACCTGGCCTCTTCTTTCAGGGTCTGTACCTAATATCCAGTGTAAACCTCCCCTGTGTATCTTGAGGCTGTTTCCTCATCCATCCCCCACCTGGCTACACTCTCCTGTCAGGTGTGATAAGGTCCCTCCTGACCCTCCTTGTCTCTAGGCTGAACAACACCCACCTGCCCCAGCTACTCCCCATAAAATTGTGTCCCAGAGCAGATGTACACACGTACAGATGTTTGGCCACATACAGATGTGCAGCAAACAGCTGCAGCTCCCACAAGGGCTGTGCTGTGCTGTCACACAGCAGGGCTGGTGGCACCGACAGCAAAATCAAAGGCAGAAAAATCAAAGAGCCTACCAGTGTGATAAGAGCAGCTGGTCCCAGCTCGGCTGTTCCGTGGCTCCCTCAGCCTCGGGAGGGATTGTGAGGAGCACTCGTGGCCCAGGCTGGAGCTGGCCACTCAAGCATTTGCCAGGGAACAGGAGCACGAGTGGAGCAGGGCCTTGCGGGGCAGGAGTGCTCATGAGGCACTCCAGGGGAGCTTCTCTCAGCGCCCCTGTAGCCCAGAGCTCCGTGGTCCTTGTTATGAATAAAAATATACCTATTTTTATTTAAGGTTACAGTGCGGGGCTTTCCTCTGCCAAGCAAGCCTGGGAGCTGGGGAGGAGGTGAGGGCGGCGCTCACCTTTCTTCTGGCTCTAGTCAAAAGGAAAAGTTTTAAAAACCACCTTCCCCCCCTCCATCTGTGGACGGCTAAAAGCCCCTGCGGGCTCCCCTCAGCTCCTTGCCCGCGGTACTAACGCGGTTTCGCTGCCGCCGGGCCTGCGGGGAGCACACGGCCATTACCGGCCCTCTGGCGGCGGCGCTGCGCGGCCCGGCATGCCCGTGAGCTCACACCCACACCCTCAGCAAACAGCCGCGGCAAGGAAAGGGAATTTCACCCCCTCATGGATCTGCATCACCCCGTGTTCTGCACACAGATGTCTCCATTCACTGCGGACAGCGCATGGCTGTCCCAAGGAGTCCCCGGGCCACCGTGTTTCTACATGAAAGGGAGCGCTTTGTTGGTCTGGTTATTCACTGCCCACAGTTATTTAACTGGGAAACATGCTGTGATGAGCCTCACGAGGTGGCAGCAGCTCCCAGGACCAGGTGCTACCAGGGTACAGGGCACAGCCAGCCCTGGGAGCCCTTGGTGTCCCTGCCATAGCTGCACCAGGCAGCTGGCTTGGGCCGGCAGTGACCACAGCCCTGCCTCCTGTCCAGCCCCTGGGATGGCTCTAGCGACTGTGCTGCTGCTGCTCTTTGGTGGTTTGTACCTGGTTTTGGGAAAGATGTGGCTGTTCTGGCACCAGCGCCACCGACCCCTTTTCCAGTGCCAGGGAAAACTGCAATCAATTTGGATCTGAGACTTTCTGCAACTACAGAATCACAGAATACCTGAGTTGAAAGGGACCCACAAAAATCATTGAATCCAGCTCCTGACCCTGCACACAACAACCACAAAATTCACATCATGTGCCTGAGAACACTGTCCAAAGGTTTGTGAACTCTGACAGGCTTGGGGCCATGGCCATGTGCCTAGGGAGTCTTTTCCTGTGCTCAGCCACCCTCTGCATGAAAAAAACTTTTCCTAATATCCAACCTTGACCTCCCCGAGCTGGGTTTAGCTCACATTCCTCTCCATCATCCTGACAGTTCAGGGACACAACCTCTGCACTCTCACCTGGTATAAAACCACAAATGCCCTTTAACTGCAGGCTGGTTTTCCAGCCAGTGTGAAAAACAAGGTTAAATACTTTGTGTGTAATTTTAAATATAGAGTCTCAGCTGTCACTGTTTGCAGGGGCAATTTTCTGGTAGAGAGAAGACAGATTTATAAGAATTAATTTCCATATTGGCAAAGTAACAAAAAGCCTTCCCTGAAAAGCTCTGGAAATGCTGGCATTGAGATATGAAGGCTTTCTGTGCCTCTCTGTTGGGAGGAGAGGAGAACCTGACCCCAGCCCAACCTTCCCCCATTTTTGGGGAAGCCAGATACAAAATCCCAGCCCCCAAACAAAATACCCTACCTGGACATCACTGTCAGAAGGAAATATCCACCCTGGCAAGGCAAGCTCCTCCATGGGGCCCAAAGGACTCAGCCTTCCAACTCAGCAGGGATGTAAATATTTGCAGTACCAAGGTCTTGCAGAAAGGGAGCTCAGCACAGGAAAGAGCTGTCAAACATACCTCTAGGTCCTGCTAGATCATATTTTCCTATTAATTTTTTTTTTAAAATCATATATACCAGCCTTTCATTCATGTAATTTAAAAAATGTGCTTTAAATCTCAGTCAAATTAACAGCGACAGGAGCTATAAATCCAACCTGATTTAGTGACAATATTTCTTCTAAGCCTGCAATATAAATTCACAACTATGAAAATTAACTCTGAAAGTCTGAGAAATTCTGAAAAGCCATTTAAAAGCCTTTTCTCAGGAGGCCCTGGGGAAACAGCCCCACACAAGAGAGGGGGCCTGGCAGCAGGGCTGTTTTGATAACCTTCAGTGAAAGGGACCTGAGAATATTAACCATTACTGATGGCTGTGGAGGAAAAAAATGCTGAAGCTCTCCCTGCCACTTTTCCAGCTCAAATAGAGCTGTGAAGATGTGGCACCTGGGATGGGAATATCTCTCAGTTACTGTAACACAAGGAAAAAATACTTTTAAAATAAACATTTGTTTAGAGGAGTTTGGGGGTTTGATGCTGAAATGTTCAGGCACCCAGTGGGTTTAGTCCCAGCAAGGCTGGGTGCTCCAGTGCATGTTCTGCACCGCTGCTGTCGGCAGCAAAATTCCAAGTGCTCCTTTCTGCTGCTCTGGATGTGGACAGGAGATGCAATAAATAAGAAAAAAAAAGTAAGAAAAAGAAGATCCTCCAAGCCAGCTGGCACAAAGCACAGATAAACACCTGGGGATGCTGCCAGCAGCTTTGCAAGGCCCATTCCTTATGTGCCTGAGCTGTCCCTGACCTAGCAGAGGACAACTGGGCAACCAGTTTCATTTGGCTCGTGGGAGAGCATGGCACAGCCAGCTAGCATAATAACAAATGGTTTGGAAAGTCTTTCCTCGAACAAATAAAAAACACTGTGTAAAAAAGCATTGTGCCATTCCCTGAATTAAGTTTCATGCAACTCCTTCCCAGTTTCTGTCAAGCAATGTCTGTAACCACTTTCGGTAGGCTTTTCCATGTGATTTATACACAGTTTGTTCCCCTTTTTTTCAGGTGAAAAAAGTGCATTGTCTGCACTGCAAGTACATTTCAATGTGGAGTAAAAATTAGTTAGAAAAAAATAATAAATTTAAAACAAATAAATGCAGAAGCTAAAAGTGAATAGAGAAAAAACCCCCAGTTTCTGTATTAGAAATGTCACAATCTCACTTTCAACAGACAATTAGAAGGAAAAGTAATTACAGGGTTTGCATAATCTTACCAAACCCAGAGCCCTGCTAAGCAACAGCCCTAGCACCCACATTGTAAATGTGCCTGGCTGACATCAGAGCAGGTCAGGGCTTTTGAGGGTGAAGGGAGATCCAGCTTGGACACACAAAGTGCTCTGTACAGGCCCAGGCCTGGAGACTGACCAGTGCAGCAACACGGACAAAAAAAAAAATTAAGTATACTGGAACACCTTAACACACACATATCTATATATACACACATATATATAATGATTCAAGGATTAATTATATAAAGATTTAAAGATTAATTATGCAATGATTAAATAATTTGAACTATTAAATAAATATACTATTTATATAATTTAAATAATATCAAACATTTAAAAGTGAAAGCTATTAAAGTAATTTAAATGCATATATTTATTAGAGATACAGCTGCACAAGGCAAAATGCAGTTATCAGTTTTGCATGCAACATCCCAGTATATGAGGTATTGCCATGCTGGCTGCAGAGATGGCCATCAGAAACACAGAGCCAAGGCCATGGACTTGATGGGTCTGAAGAGGGAACTCCAACAGCTCCCCAAAGCAAAGGAGAGGGCCAGTGGGCAACCAGTGAGATCCACAAGTATGGCAGGAACAAGCACAGCCTGGGGTCAGGGATGGCTGCAGGGCAGGCTTGAGCTGCAGGATGAGAAGGACAGGCTGAGTGTACAGGTTGTGAGGAGCTCCAGGACATCACCTCCAAAGAGCCCTTCTCTTTGGCCATTGAGATGTACAAATGCATCCCACCAGTACCAGGCAGGGGCTGGAATGCTCTGGAGTTACCATCCCATGGCAACGGCTGTGCTGCAGGGACTTACCTTCCACCACCCACCAGAACACCCAGGGACCCTGCCAGATGTGCCATGCATGTGTTCCCATGTGGCAGTGCCCTGCCCCGGGGCTGCCCTGGGTCACTGCCAGCAGCAGGCAGGGTTCCAGCTGGCCACCAGGGCACTGCCAGACCTCGTGCAGTGCTCACAGGACAGCTTGGGCCAGTTAAGGAAGGATGAAGTTCCAAGTGGGACCCACAGGTACTGAGTTGCCAAATCCTACTGCAAACCACCACCAAGGAGACTATAAACAAAAAGAACTTAAGGTCAACTGAATTGATAGAAAAGCACAAGGACAGGCTGAGGGTTGTGAGGAGCTCCAGGACATCACCTCCAAAGAGCCCTTCTCTTTGGCCATTGAGATGTACAAATGCATCCCACCAGTACCAGGCAGGGGCTGGAATGCTCTGGAGTTACCATCCCATGGCAACGGCTGTGCTGCAGGGACTTACCTTCCACCACCCACCAGAACACCCAGGGACCCTGCCAGATGTGCCATGCATGTGTTCCCATGTGGCAGTGCCCTGCCCCGGGGCTGCCCTGGGTCACTGCCAGCAGCAGGCAGGGTTCCAGCTGGCCACCAGGGCACTGCCAGACCTCGTGTAGTGCTCACAGGACAGCTTGGGCCAGTTAAGGAAGGATGAAGTTCCAAGTGGGACCCACAGGTACTGAGTTGCCAAATCCTACTGCAAACCACCACCAAGGAGACTATAAACAAAAAGAACTTAAGGTCAACTGAATTGATAGAAAAGCACTTCCACAGCTAAAGGCAAAAAACTGATGCTAGTTCTGTTCCTATACTGAAGTGCATCTTGTACCATTGCAAGTCTGCCCAGCAGGAGGCACTGGGACACCAGTAACATGTACACAACACCCCAGCTTGCTAAGGGTAGCCACTGCACTTAGAAACCTTGGTCAAGGTGCCAAAAGCAGAGCAGAATGTTCCCCAAAGCACGGATCCGTGCCCAACACAGTCAGTCCTCAGCTGGCAGAGCTGCTGGAGGTAGCTGAATGTTGTTGCCCTCCAAAATCAACCCTGCCAAGCTCTTCTCATCATCACCACTGCGTGCTTGCTGTCCTTAGCAAGGTCATTTTTGTGGCCACTCCACAGCTGTCAATGCCCAGGCCAGGCAGAGTTGGTCACTTGAAGCAGAGCTCAGCTTTTACTGGAGATAACCCCAGCCACAGTAGCAACCAGGGTCCCTCAACTTCACAGACAATTCCTCCTAATTTCGGCCAGTGTCATTAAACCAAGACAAAGGACAACAGGCAAGAGAAGGCCAGACAAGCACAGGCTGGACTGGGACATAGGAGTTATGCAGGTGAGATGCTCTGAAGGTTTACTCACACCAACAGCTGTATCCAGGCTTGTTTTGTTTAAAACACTGAATAGGAGGCTCAGGATGACATATCTACCACGAGGCTAATGAGTTAACTATAAAGAGGAAATAATCTGATAAGCCTGGGGCAGGAAAGTCCTTGGCAGCCACTGCATCTCAGGTTTCATGGGGGTTTTCAGCAGAAGAGTGTTTGGGAAAACATCTGCTGGTTTCCATGGCTGTGCCTGGAGGTGCTGGCCCCAGGTGCAGGGAGACACCTCCTGCAAACAGCCCCCGGATCCCGGGGAGCAGCGGCTGCGGGAGCGCTCTGGGATCACGGCCCAGGTGGCAGCTCCAGGGACACAGCCCTGCCCCGTGCCTGGGGTCTGCACAGGGGCAAACCAGCACAGCTGTGCAGTGCTCCATCACACTGTGCCCACTGCACCCTGCACATTCATGTATGGCTTAAACTTCTGCCATTTTGTTTTAAGGAAAAAAAAAAAAAAGGTTTCAGGAGAAAAAAATCAATGGTGTTGAGGTTCTGCCCAAATTTTCATGGCTACCTGCACAGCCCATATGCTATTTGGTCTGCCTGAAGCTGCTGTGTGGTGTAGTGTCAGTTTCAGTCTGAACTTTACTGACTAGATATGAAAAGAATCCGATGTTGTTTTAAACATGCACATTTTAATGAAGCAAACATTTCTATTTAATAAGTTATAAGATACAATTTTACAATCCTGCATTTTATTCCAGTTTATTTTGTTTTTACTTTCTAGTTTACAATGTAGTGAGCATTTCACATTAAGGCACTAAAAAAGCACAGTAAAAAAAAAAAAACCCCAACCTTCCTTTTTTTGCCAGTAACTGTGCTGGAGAGCAGTACATCCACACGTAATTACAGAACCGTAAGCATGAACTTCTCCCAAGGGACAGTGACATGTCAACAGGTTTTCAACAAATCCTACCTTCTCCAAACTGCAGAGTTTGAGCTCATCAGGAGAGTTTACTAAAGCCCCAGCAGCTGGCAGCAATTCAGATATGCACCTGGGAAGTAGTATGGAGTAATCCGGGACAAACAGACAAGTTACAAGGAAGTTTCCACTCCCTAACCCTCAGCAGCAATGCCTGTTGCAGCACAAAGGAGTTTTCAGGAGAGCTGAGTTTGCTTCAGGCATGTCCTTGGACTGAGATACAATAAAACACCTTGCACCAAAGAGGGGTTTGTTCATTGATACTGCTGTTATTGGTATTGCTATTACTGGTAACTTCACAGACCGACCCTGTGTCCCACTGCAGATGTGGGTCCCATTCCCAGGATGGCTTCTTTGCCTCATCTCAGACACTGGCCTGGCCTGCAGCCTCCAGGGAAACCAATGGTCATCTTCTCAACACACCCTGGTGCTCTGGACTGCAGTGACTCTGGGTCACACAGGCGACAGCCATGCCTGGCTTGGCAAGTTCAGGGGCTTTACTTAACCCAGCCAACCCAGGGCTTGTTCTTAAATCAAAAACAGTGGGAGAGGGTTACCTGTAAAGTTGAAGAAACATCACCAGCATCCCAAGCTCATAAAAAACCGCATTACTAGCATTATGGCCAAAAAGCTATCTGTCTCTAGAGTTACAAAGCGTTAACATAGAGAGGCTGAAAGCTTACAGGAAGTAATTTTCAATCTGCTTTTGGTTTGCTATAAAAGATAAACTTTTCCTAAATGTAAACCATTGGCAAAGCATTTTCAAAAACATTTTAAATTTGAGTGGTAAAGCTACTTTTAATAGCTTTTTATAATGTTAAGCATTAAAGTTGATCAAGTATACAAAGGCACCTACTATAGTACCAGTTTTACCTCATTTCTTTACAGAAAAGAATTTGAACTGGGGACAGCCCAAGTCATATTCCATAACTAAAACGTAAAGTCTCCAGTCAAATAAAATCAGTAGTTAAGATACCCAATTACAAAGACAAATTCCAGTTTTCAATTAACATCTAAAGTCTTTAACATCCGCAAGGGAAATTAGTGTCTACTCATCCACGTGATTCTCCAAACATTAAGAGTGACCCGGACTGTACTACAAAGGTACAATTTGAGGAGATATTAAATAAATTGACATTAGGTTGGTAAGTAGGATAGAAGTGAAATGCTTGTAAAAACAGTTAGAATTTATGTCTGACTATTGAAACGTGAGCCGTGTGTAACTAGGAACTGCATTTTGCACCACGGCTGCACCCGGTACAACTCTACGTGAACTGCGAACGCAGGGATCGCCCGACAGCGCGCCTATGGCACGGTGACATGGAAGGGACTCCCAGGAATGTGCTCGTCACCCCACTTCACTGCCAGCACATAGTCCCCCCTTTCCTTGACAACATAAGTGACGTTGTACTGATGGCTGCCCAAATGCTTGATGGACACTTCTTCGCATGGTATTGTAGGTCCGTGGACGCCAACTAACAGCATGTTGGAACCTATAGCAAAAGACACAAGTGTTAATATCCCTGAGCTTAAACAAGGCAGAGTGGTTGTATCATAATATATTGGCTCTGTAACACATGGATTTTGTTATTTTAATTCACAGAGTGGTAGCTGAGCCATACCTAAGATTAATTTGGTGTAAGAAGGAATTTTATATTGAGAAGCTTTCAACCTCATAGAGGTGAGAGTTTATCTGTGCTATTTGCCAGACCTGACAGGTTACCACTAAGCAGAGCACAGGAGACATCAATGCTGCTTGTGAAAACAAGCTGGTATTGCTTTACAAGTACTTCATCAGAAGTTAGTAGCAGGGGCCAGCGGACACAGCTGGCCTGTAATCCACCCACCACAGAGCTCCCAGACGGTGATGATGATGAGCATCGAAAGGTAACAGGAACACTGTGCATTACATGCTACAATGCACCACAAGGGCTGCTTAAGTTCAGCAACCTGTTTGTTCTCATGCCATAATCCTGTGGTTCTTTCAGGTGCATCTGGCTCAGACTAACCCATTTGGAGAGGAATTTACAGCCTCTGTATTAGGACTGACGTGGTGAGCACAGTATAGTATTTAGCACTTTTCCTTAGTACCAGATCATAACCCCAAGCTCTGAATTTTAACCCTGCAAGTTGGTTTATGGAAAAAAAAAATGCTCAGATAAACCACCAATCCTGAACACCCATCTGGTTCCTGTATCCATACCTGCTTTGCTGCAGTCCACAGAGAAGGAGCTTTTCTGACCCACAAAAGCCTTTGAGAGTCCTGCTCCACGGGAAACCACTTTGCTGGCATCCGAGGTGGATTTGGGAATGGCGCTATAGCAAGTTTCAGTTGATGACCTTGTCACTGACTCTACCAGGATGGAAGAGGTTTCGTTGGCACTGCCTGGACTAACCAGTCGCTGCCCTGGAAACAGAAAAGGTTTCTAACATTCAGATTTGCCCCATCTGAAAGGCATTCAGAAGGAGGTTTCAAAACCCTCCTAATGACTAGCATGCATTCTGCATCCAAAATGCATTTTTGCAGAGGAGCAATTTCCTACTTGGGTTTTTAAGCTGACATCTTCCAGCACCACTGGCAACAATCCCATCCCAGAGCCCTCAAGTGGCTAAAGGACCACAGGAACTTCAGGATTCATTGAGCAAAGCAGATTGCTTAAGAAGAGTTAATTGTGCTCCAATCACCAAATGCCAAAAATGACTTGAGTTGGCAGAAAAGCAGGTGCAATTTTGCAATAACCCATTTTGAAAGCAGAGCATGTCCCAGCCTGGGGGAGCGCAGTCCTTGCCACCCTCTCCCAAAAACATCACCACGCTATGGGCACCACAAGAGGGTTTCACAAGCTCAGGGGGAGGAGTAGAGATGAGCTTCAGCCTGTGCTCAAACACAGTGCTGGAGAGAGAACAAGCTTCCTAAACCAGCCTTCCTGACTCCACCTAGGAGCCTCCCAGGCATTACTGACCTTTGGCTAGGTGATACCTGCACCAAAATTAGACCAAGAGAGGCAACACATGCTACAGGTGAGCAGGTTTCAGGCTTTGAGGGTGGGGGGAAATGGGTAAATAAGTCATATTTCCCTGTGACCCACGCAAGACCCTAGCACTAGATCAGGACTTAATATTACCCCATAAAACTGCTTTATGACCCATCACTGAGTCAAGCTGCCAAGCTCTGTGACTGCGGCTTTTGTAGCTGCTCCTGAGACCCCTCATCTAGGCTTTGGAGGTGATGGGGAGAAATGTTTTGCTTCTTATGGTTTTGGGCATCTAGACCAGAATACCACATTGTCTCAGGAGGATTTTTTTGCTGAATGACACGACCTACTTCAGGCACAGAGTAAATACTAGTTAGCTTTTTACCTGTAACCTTTGCCTTGAAAGGGCTGCCCACTATGTGGTTAGGTCCACCATATTTAACTCCAATTAAATAGTTTCCTGGAGCCATGGGTGTGTACATGACTTTGTAACCTTCTGGAGTTTCCTGGCAGTCCATTTTCACCTTTGATGGCCCTTCAATTGTAACAGAGAGGGTACCTGGACCAGCCTTGGTCGTGTTAATGAAAAACTCCGACTGCAGTCCTAGAAAGACGTAGCACAGTGAGACACACTCTTCCTCACACCCGATGTTACACACGCAGCCTCAGGCATTAAATACGGGGTCATTCGGCGCAAGATCAGTCTCCCAGGGCTTCAGGCAGGGAGGGACACCACATCCCCCCCAGCAGCCTCGCTCAGGCCAGCCCCAAATGGAGCTCTGCACCCCTGGCAGCCTCCCCAGCTTCGTCCTGCTCCCTCCTCCAATTAGGTTATGTGACCGTGTGGGAAAAGGGGTCATGACAGCCATTCAGGACTCAAATAGAAGTAATTTGGTATCAAAAAACTGGCTTAGAGAGAAAACAAGAGCTTTTCTGCTGGGCATCAGAGTCCACACCCACACAGCTCCAGCATGGCTAAGTTTGAGTGAGTTCAGAGCTGTCTTGCTGCCTGGACTGCAAATCAGCAGTGAAGAGCCCACAAGAAAGCAGGAAGGACAAGGGGCAGGAGATGGCCTGGAGGAGATGTGTGTTTGAACTGCTCGGCAACAGCACTCCAAGCAGTTTGTGGAAACAAAAGCTTGTTTAATTACAGCATCTGGTTAACACAGCTGAATTATTGCTGCTAATACTAAGCCAATGACACAATGCCAGCAACACAAGAAAAAATTAAGTAAGGCTTTCAGCCCCCAAATAATTTACTGTCAGACTCTGGCCTCAAATATTTATGATCTTTGGGCTGTTGCATGAGACACTGTTGAGGAGGAATAAAGTGCTCAGGCACACTCAAAACCAGGATGGCCATGGGAAAGTTTACTGCTGCTGCGATGGAAGCATGAAAATGTGGGAATAAACTCAGAAGAAGTTTCTAGCCTCCCCACAAAAGAGGTTGCTGTGTCGCAATGCTGGAAGAGCCCAGCTCCCACAGAGGATTATGCCATTTTCCAGTGCTCCAGCAGCCCATCCCCCTGGCACCACCAGCCCGGGAGGCCAGGCATCAGCCTGCAATGCCCTGCTCAACTGGAGAGAAGTTAATTCTCAAAGCCAGCAAGCCTCACAGCTTCTCCCTGAGAGCTCTTGCTCCAGAGGCGCTGCTCTCTGCTGAGCCCCAGATGAAGGCTCGCATTGTTGGAGGCTGCAGACGCTCAGCCCTCCCAGGGGCACGGCTCAGGTGCTCAGCCACAAACCCCTACACTGGGTCATTGTTCTGAAATGCTGCTCAGCAGCTCCCAGGGCACTGTGCTTTTGGCAGTGGCCAGGATTCAACAACGGGGCACAGAGCAGCTTTGCTGAAATTAAACAGTCTATTTAGATTAAAAACAACCCCAAGCACCTTTATAGATGAAGAAATATTCCCCTGTCCCTGATGCATCACCGACTGGTATTAATGAGTGCTTTTGTTTCCACCTATTAAAGGAGCTCAAGCTACATCTTTATTTTATAGAGTGTATCTGCATGTTTCCAAAACCAACTGCTTAGTTCCTCCAGAACAGCAGAAGCTTTGACTGAATAACTGCAGTGTTTTTTTTTCACAGGGAGAAAAAAGGTATGAGATGAAATCCACAGCAGACAGCAGTGGATAGGACAAAACAAACTAGCTATTCCCTTACACTACAAAAGGAGAGAAAAATAATCATTTTACTCTATTTACCTGTGTGTGTGGCCTGAGCAAGAACACAAATAAATCAAAGTGCATATCCTGGAATGTTTTCGTACTTCCTAAGGCCACAAATCATAGAAATGAAAAAACAAACCCTAAACCCTACATTCTTGAGCTGAGAACTATCAGATGAGGCAGCCACAGCAGACAACAAGGTGCCAGATTTCCAAGAGACTGTTCAAGCTGCATCTGGAGCACGAATAGCACACTACCAACAGAACAACCCACCTTCTCCCTAGGGTTTACATATCCTACTGCATTTCACTTGAGATTTCTTAGAGGTGCAAGCACCAAAGGGAAGCTAGCATGGAAGGTAACACCCTCATACCCATTTAATTAACACAAGTTAAACTAGATTCCTTCATCTCTAGACAGCCAACTCAGACATCATGTTCACATGTGGAAGGGAGCCAGAGCATCTCTGGAGCTCGAGGGACCACCGACGTGGAGCTCAGCTAACCAGCAGAGCTGTAGCCCAGCTGCTAACCAGCACTTCAGTGAATGCGTGTTGCAGTTGCTGATTTACTAAGTTTTAAGTTTGTTAAGGCTCAGTATAGCTGCAGGCTTGTGAGTGATGGTTATAAGACATGAGGAGCATGCCAGAAAGCAAAATTAGCCTGCACTCAGGTCAGCAGAGAATGTGGGTTAGTTCAGCTGCCTTAGCAGGTGAAGTCATGTGAAAGTATGCCTAGAAACAGGTTCTGTACGTCTCAAAGCCCCAGCGCAAGCAGGTCTGCAGAGAAGGGTTACCCGTGGTGCCGCTCTCCAGGCCGGCTCCGTAGGCTGTGACAAGGGCAGGGTTTCCCGCCTGGCCGGGCTCGCCCACGCGCACTTTGAAAGGGCTGCCCACCACGTGGCTCCCGTTGAACTTCACATCGATGGAGTGGACGCCGTTCTCGTGGGGGATGAACCGAACAGCGTATTTATCTGCAACAGAGAAGGGGCTCTTCTGACCAACAACCCAACCAGAAACCACCAGTTAGACCCAACGCAGGGCTGATCAGCAATCCGAGCTTCTGGAAGACTTTGGTCCCAGTTTAAGCGAACTCAGCTACATGAGCTGCTAAACTTGTATTTAAGCAGGAAAATGCTGTATTTCTCACAGAAGGTTTTACAGCTTGTGTTTTCACCTTATTCACCAGGACCTGATCTCAACTGTCATCTAGTCTGAGGATTATTTACCTCACTCATGCACTCAACATGAAAACTGAATCACAGCCCATTCTGCTGGCAGCTGAGGGAGCCGTGTGTAGAAGAAAAGCAGCTGGTCAGAGCAAGCCAAGTCTTACCAGCAAGCTGAGTGTGCTGCTCTGACACCACACCTTTATCCAATGAAGTAATTTAGCAATTTGCTGATATTTCACATTTTTGATTGTGTGTTAACTCAGAGGCGGGACTGATCTCCCCCAGCTGGACAGCTGCTGTTTGTTCAGAGTACAGACCATAACTCATACAGACTTCAAGTGAAAAAGAAAAGCTCATTGCTGAAACAGGTGTTGAGCTTTCTGTAGTGTTTGCTTATAGACAGCCTCCTTGACATTTCATGTGAAGGAGTGAGTGTGAGTTAAACATAAACTATTAGTCAAAGATCGAAGCATGGCTTTGAGAAATAAACTTCTTCCCTGGTTAAATTCAACAACCACATAATATTTAATTTATTACTAATGTCACTGTACCTTCACTGGCAAGCCAAGACTTAAATACCTCTATCTTACACAAGCTGGGGCTCAGTCAGTTCATGGAAAAACACGGACATAGCCCTGACTGAACAGCTCTTGACACCAAAAAGTAATTTTCCAAGCAACATGCTCAGCCTTGGGACACACTATTCGTAAGCCAAAGGAACTGAATTCCCAATGTGGCAGCAAGTGTGCTTTGGAGGTCATGCAATTGTTTTGATCATCATCAAGCTGTGCTCACCTGGCTCCAGCTCAGACACATGGCACTCTTCGACAGCTCCGGAGGGGCTGTGGACTTTAGCATCGATCTTGCCCTTTGCCCCGTTCAGCCTTATAGCAAAGGATGCTGGCTGATTAACTTTTAATCCAGACTCCTGAGAATGCAACAGTCAGATTATCAAATTCAAACTTTCATTTCAGACAGCATAAGATTTGTGGCAGGGAAATAACCACTTCAGCATTAGGGTTTTTTGATTTTAACAAAAGGCATAAAGTTGTGACTTGCATTAACTCTCAAATCAGATGCTCTCTCCCTCTTAGGGAGTGGCTGATTCAGGAGTCACCCACGTTGGCTAGGCTGAC
Source organism: Onychostruthus taczanowskii (assembly GCF_017590055.1). Taxonomy (NCBI): domain Eukaryota; kingdom Metazoa; phylum Chordata; class Aves; order Passeriformes; family Passeridae; genus Onychostruthus; species Onychostruthus taczanowskii. The sequence continues at coordinate 12,012,400 of NW_024506993.1, forward strand.
TTTTCCCATGGTAACAGACTGTTTTTGGAAGCCAGACAATTGTACCACATCAAAGAGAGGCAGGTTTATAATACTAGTCACCCATTATCACTGAGGTCAGTCCTTGGTACCCAGGCGCTTGATTTAAAGGATGTTTAAGCTATAGCTCCATTTTCAGCCCATTCATTCATTCCAGATTCATTCAGGGAAAAGCCTCTGATAATCCAAAAGTCTGAAAGAGTAATATGCATGTTTATATTTGCCACAAGAGGCTGCATTTAGAACGCCACCACAAGATGTCTCAAACATAAGAAAGTAATTTAAAACATGAAACCAGATGTTGTGGTGCTGTCAGGCCATTGGTGGAAGGCAAGACAGCTCCACAGCTCCACATCTGAGCCACAGTGGTCCTCGACCAGCACAGCCCATGCAGCTATGCAGCAGTAATATCTCACACTTAACATACTTTACCTCATTTTGTTTTCAACTAAGTCCTGAAGAGGGAAATAAATGCAACTGAGTAGAACTGAGGTACAATGTATAAACAAGTCTCTGATGTGGGTTTAGTGGAGGCTGATGCTGCACAATGGACTCAGTTACAGAATACTCAGCTTTATCTGCCTCTCCAGGACTTAATTGAAGTGAGTATTCCTGTCAAAGAGTCTTTAAATGAAACACAAGGCAAACATCAATACCACAGTGACTAATTAACGCCCTTGTAACTCCTAGTTAGAAAAGATACTACCGGATCAGGCTGTCATGGCTCATTTACACAGCCGAGGTGGAGAATTCCTGCAGCCCAGGCAAACTCCTGGGGATCACAGCTGGGACACGACCCAAAAAAGCCTTAACTGAAGTACTAATCACCACTCAAGGAGGACTGAGGTACAGTATATTTAGACACAGATTCTCAGTCTCACATCCAAGCTTCTGGCTTTGGATATTTCAGTCAGGTCTTTAATGTTACTTGTATTTTAATGCCTGTAACCACACACATACACAAATTACATGGTTAGGTTACCAGATGAACCCAGACCAGCTACAAAGTTGTGATTCACTCTGAGATTCACTACCTTTCATGAATCATCTCAGCTGTGACTCTGTGGTTTTGTAGCATCAGCCAGAGCAAATCCTGTACTCTGACCTGATGGTGGGGCCACCTCTGTCTGCCAGGCCAGGCCACAGTGATGTCCCACCTATGCAGCCCTGTGCTACCATGGAAATGCAGCTCTTCATGCACGTGCCAAATGAGGAACCTGGTACCAGCATGATCACTAGTGGTTCACCTTTAAATTTCAGTTCTCCTTGTCCTTCCCCCTAGCTAATGGCATGGGAAACATGTCTTAGTTCCTCCAATGCTATTTCTGGAGCTTCTTATTCCTAATTCCCAAGTGTTATCACTTGTAACACACTCAATTGAGCCTTCTGCCTTTAAACTCTGGCTAGCCAGAGTTACCTAGGGGCCAGCTGCCAAAAATCTCTCTGGCTACAAGCTGAGCTTGACAACAAGCACCAACCAAGACAAGGCTATTACTCAGAACAAAGGACAACCATTTTGGTTTTGGAGAACAAGGACGAAATCAGTCTCTGTGGTAAGTTGTAGAGATGTTTCCTTATGTCTCACCTGAAGACTAGTGACAGTGAGCCTGCGAGCATCATCGGAGGGGGCGATGACAGGAACCAGGTAGGGGCTTTCAGGAATGTGCTCATCATTGAATTTTATGGACACCTCATAGTTGCCTGCAGAGAGAAGAGAAGCAGTGAGTGTTCTTAGTTTCTTTGAAAGTCACAATCAGTGTTGTTTCCATGTGATTTGGTCTCAGTACATACCTGGCTCTTGAACTATATATGATGCACCACAAGATCCATCTTTATGGTCATCAAAGGTGATTTCTGCTTTACTTGGGCCTTCTACAGCAATAGACAGCCCTCCAGCTCCAGCTTCCCGTGTCCATATGCTGAACTCAGCTGTTGAAGCACACGAGAGCACACACAAGGGTAAGTTTGCTGCTGCTGCTGGGTTGCAGCTTCCTCCCAACAGACTGTAAAGTTCCCCATTTGAGCATATTTGAAGAATGGCAGCTCATCCCTCCATCCTAGGAAATACTGCTTAGCAGTTTCAGAGGCTCCTGTTAGCCAAAACGCTGCACTGCTGACCTGCACAGAGCACATTCTGGAGCCCAGTGGGAGCAGAGGACTCACCTGGAACACCTGTCTCTCCACGCTCCAGCCCTGGGCCTCCAGCTCTCACTTTATGGGCTCCTCCCTCGCCCAGCGGCCCCACGGTGAACTGGAAGGGGCTGCCTGGCACCGGCTGCCCTTTGTATTTGACATCCACAGTGTGGACCCCCATTTCTTGTGGCACAAAGCGGACACAGTAGGTGTTTTTGTCACACTCTACAATTTCGGCATCAAAGTTTCTACCAGAGGGACTGGTTACCTGAGCCGTCATATCAGCACAATCAATTTCTAGCAAGAGAATAAAAAAATGCAGATTAGAAAGTGACAAAGGGTTTTGGAAGCAGGACCTGAGCTCAAGTGATTACCCAGTACAAATAACAGAAAAAGCACACAGCTATCTGTGTGCTTCTGAGCAGAAAACCTGGCCAGCTGCAGCTTCCCAGGTGCTACAGATGCAGATGAAATGGCTGGATAAGTGCAGCCAGCTAAGCCTGGCCTACGTGATTCATGGTTTCCAGACAGCAGTACAAACATTTAACAGCCGACATGATCTCAAAACCCTGGAGCTAAAGTGAGATGTACAGCCCATTCTCCAGCCCGCTGTACACAGAATAAATTAAATTAAGGCCTCACCAGTATTTATTTTTTCATGTGTTGATCATGGTTATGCTTACTTTTAACTGTTTGAAAAGACACATTACCAGTGTTTCTTCCCTAAGATATGTTACTATGAGGATGTCCTTAAAAACTGAAGTTTGTTTTTTCCCCTTTCTCAAGTACCCCATGCTATACACGTGCAAGTTGTGGTTTTGGGGATAAGGATATTGCTGCTTACCTGGGATTTTTAGGTTCAGATCACATATGCTTCCTACTGTTGCAACAGAAGGAGCCCGTCTTGTTCGTGTGATGCTCTCCTTAACTCTTCCTTCACCACTGATCTTCACGCTGAATGGGCTGCCTGTAAGTATCACAGCAAGTCATTTCTCCTCTGCTCATTACACACACCATTGAGGGCAGAAACAAAAGCTTCCTCTGACTTGTAGGGAATCACAGGGGAACTTTCATACCCAATTAACAGTCAGGCCCAAGTCAAATACATGCACGTAACCAGAACAGTTTTGGATGCTCGCTACCTGGGGAGAACCTCCTCGAATTTTTGGGACTTATGTCCAAGCCAAGTCACACAGCCCACCCACAGTTCCAGAGCACTGGTCAGCCAGGTAAGACTTCTGTTGTACTATTCAAAAATTTGCCCAACACTTCTGCTTACCTGGAATATGTTCGTCTGCAAATTTAGTGGACACAATGTACACACCAGGTACAGTTGGAAAATAGGACACTTTGCAAGTTCCATCTTCTAGATCTTCAGTTTGGATCTCTACCTTGCTGGGTCCTTCAACTGCCAGTGAGATCCCACCATAACCTACAATATAAATAAGTTAGCTTCAGATTTCCAAAGTTCTATTCTAAATCTGACACAAAATAGTCCAAAGCCATAGCAGGTGCTAGTTGGTAGGTTTGTATCACAATGTGCACATGGGAGTTGCACGGTGCCTTAATGGCATTTCTGTACTCCTAATCAGTCAGAGGCATAGCATGCATTCAGCTCCTAAAATTCTCTGACTATATTCCTTTTTTTTCAATAATGTTGAAAAGTTATCTACCAAGCCAAAAAGTTATCCAAGGCTCCACATTAAACTGACAGGGAAATAACTATCTTCCTCATTTCCTTCTTGCAATATCAAATGATACTAGAGCCAACACCACCTCAGTGACAGTCCTTCTTGGCTGTAACAAAGACATGTGCCAGCACCTTACAAAGCATATTCTGAAATAGCACTGTCTGTGGTTACTAACTGACAGCAATGACTGTGCTTAATGGCAGCTGCTGCTTTGCAGCTCGTGACCTGGTGGGTGCATGCTGAGGGAGGCAGTGCTCTTGTGTGCAGTCAATATATGTATCTCACAGCAAGGGTCCTTCATGGACCCCTTCTGAGGGAACTAACCAGCATCTCTTGTGTCTACGATGAAGTCACACATTTCAAAGGTTCGTCCTTCTACCAAGCCACGTCCAAAAACTCTTGCCCGTCTGGCATCCCCGATCTCAGACTGGACCACCATGATTGTCACAGGGCTGTTTGGTACATGGCTCCCATTTTTCTTGATGCTAACCAGATGTTCTCCTACTTCCCGTGGAATGAATGAGATGCCTACAAAGCAGAGAAATGTGAGAAATTAATTCAGTTTTTATTTGTGTTATACTTGATTTAAATGCCTTAATCACACCAAGAAATGAAATACTGGAAGAGCAGTCTCTTTACTCATATTGCTCTCAAGTGGACCACAAGACCATTCATATATGCTGACAAAACCCACTTCAACTGCAACCTGGCACGTCACATGCAAGCTAAGACAAGAGGCCACTTTTCATACTTTTCTGTCTTTGGACAACTGTAGCAAATACTATCAACCATTTGATTCAACAACACTTTTCTGGGAAGGAGCACAGAAGTCAGTCATTTTACAAAGCAAAGCAAACTGGAGTAAAGACTATCACAGTAATCTGTCAGATCTTACCAATGTGGTTATTGGGCAGCCTCTTCAGAAGACAAGGCTCATCACGACCAGACGGGGCTTTAATGCTGGCTGTCAGGAGACTGAGATCAGTCTCATTGATATCCAACATGAAGTCAGCAGCAGAACCAAGCTTAACCTGAGACCGTCTTCTGTTATCATCTGAATACATAAAGAGAAATGAGTCACAACACATTACAAGGTTAACTGCAGAACAAGTCAGAGGACTTCAAATTCCTGCCACAAACCAGGTTCCCCATGGTATCAGAGGTTAATTTTTAATATGAAGTGCTTCCAGAAGTTTAAACTTCATACCTGTGATCTTGGCTGTGAATGGACTGCCTGGAATGTGTTTGTCATTGTATTTTACCAGGATGCTGTAGTTCCCAGGTAGAGTAGGCAGGTACGTGACTGTGCATGTCCCATCTTTGTTATCAATGCAACTGATCTCTGCTTTTGAAGGTCCTTCAATAGCCAAGTCCAGCCCACCTAGGAAAAAAGCAGAGTGGCACTTCTGTAAATCTTTGTGAGCACCAGGTCCAAAGACAAATATCCAGTACCTGGTACTGAAAATGGAACTTAAATGTGTGTTTTCAAAGGACAGCAGCAAAACCAGCTCAGACGAACCCACTAAGGCCACAGCTCTGTTCAGTCTTTAGATTTACTGAACAGTGATTCCACACCCAGACATCATCCCCTAGATTTAAGCTGCTTTCAGTTTATTTTTAATTGAACAAATTATTTGCACCCAGTACCACAGGGTACATCTACTGCTCTCAGGAAGGAGTAATAAACCAGTTTTCACCGACATTGCGTAAGTCGTTTGTGTCACATCACAGAGATTCACAGCTGGACAGATGAATGTAAATCAAAGCCAAAGTGCATTACACTACCAAGAAGTTCCTTGTTTAGGGTAGGATGGGTTTAAAGGACTGACTTACCCTCTCCTGCATCTTCTGTGACAATGGTGAAAGTTGCTGGTTTATTCGCAATCCCATAAATGAGGCCAGGCCCATAAGCAGACACACTGCCACTGTTGGGGTAATTGACATAGAACTGCAGAGGGCTCTCTAAAGGGGAAAAAACCCAAAAAGAAGCACTTGTAAGGATGAGTGGTCTGGACTACAAGAACTGGTATCCATGTTCCTGAATGCCCTTCTTATTACGTGGTATCTGAAAAACCTTACTGTGACTGTAATGCACTTAAAAACCAAATAAGCCTCTGTTTCCATCCTCAAAAGACACTCTTCCACAATTTGTGCTACATTCAGTCATGGAAGAGTAAGTGTTACTCTAGTTACCAGAGATAAGCTTAAATGATGTTGTAAAACATTTTGTTCACTGCAAGTTTATTTTTAGCACATTAAATCAGAACATGACTCAGAAGCAGGCTTCCAGTTCAGGCACTGATTCTGAATTTTGGTAGCCCAGAATTAGGAACTAGCACAGCACATTGTCTGACTCAATGAACCTGACCTACCAAATTTGAAGGGCATCCAAAAATGTATTTGCCAGCCTCAGATTAGCTAAGCTGGTGCACAAGAACAAAAAGTACAGTCACTAACAACCAACAGTGGATTCAAAAAAAGGCACAGATAGCTCTTCAGTCCAAAGATAGATTTTGCAGTTGAGGCAGTAAAAGGTTTAATTCCTGACAACCTTCCAGAATGAAACATTGTGGCACATCATCTTTCTATCCCAGCACAGGGTAATGGTCTCAGAGAGACAGGTCAGCACCTATGGGGGCGCTATATCCATAAAGTGCTGAAGAGACTGAAGCAGCACCACACATCACATCACTGAGCTCCCCACTTCAGCCTAAGTTATGCTGTGTTTCTGTACAAACAGAACCAGCAATCCCTCTCAGCCAGTGCTGAAGGTATTTTGTCTCATATCTACACATCCCTCTACAGATCTGCCCCTTTCTGCCCACTCCCCCAAAGCCAGCATGGCTGGAGAACCACAGGGCAGCCAGGCGAGGCAGTGCTTCCACTGGGGAGCTGGTGAAGCAAGGACAAGAGAGAAATGGAATGAAATGCAGTGGTTTCTGTTTGTTAAGAAGCAGCCAGGAAGAAGGAAAGGTTACAGCATAATATGCATGTGTGTTTTATTTTATTGCAATCAGATGGAAAGAGCAACTATAGTATTTCAACCAATCAGTTCTCCCAACAGTTTTGAGATTTTTTGCCAACACAGTTTTTAAGGATAAACACACACTGTAACCAGTAGTTTTGTTGAGCACCATGGCAGTAAATTTCAACCTGAAAAACTAGTAGTTAGAAAATTGTATGTTTCTTCTTCATAATAAAATGCCACAAAAGCTAGTTTCCCCAAAACCAAAATCCATTTTAAGCCTGGCTGGTACTATTAAACCACAATGGAAGCTCATATGTACTGGCGCTTACTCCTTTGCTTTAGTTCTCTCTGGACTGTTTGCAGAGAAAGAGCTGCTGAATGGTAAAATATCCTGGGCAGATCTTTCCACAGCATGTGTGACTTAGCTAAAGAATCTCACCAGGGAGCAGATGCATCAACAGGACTCCGCACCCAGATTTGCGTTGCCTGCTTTGTCAGACTTACCTGGGATGTGATTTCCCATGTATTTTATGTGCATTTCGTGCAGCCCAACCTCAGTAGGAGCATATTTCACTGTTACTGTGCCATCTTTATTATCCACGATATCTGGTGTATCCATCTTTCCAGAGGGCATGTGTACTTCACCTACAAAAGGCCACCATGGGAGTTAGAGAAGGAGAAGCTGCCTGCTTCCCCTCTCCCACCCACAGAGAATTGTCGAGCCATTTTAAACAAGCATTTTAAATTGTTAAATTCCTTACCCACAGGCACAAATAGGAGACTAATGGGAACACTAACCAGACATGTTTTCTACTTAAGCTACATGAATACAAGGCAGTGGTAGACATCTGGCAAACAGTCCTGTGACCTTACAAACTCTACAGGCAGGGCTGTTTGCTGCAGCCACAGAGCTTTTCAGAGCAAACTGCATAAAAAGCACTGATCTACCTTGTAGCAAGATGCTCCCTCTTCTGCTGCACTTTTGAAAAGCTAAGTTTGACTGTTCCTTCAAGGCCAGGGCTTGGGTTGGGACTGCTGAGCTAGAGGGCAGAGGGGACACAGGCCTTGTGTGTAGGAGCTTAGTGCAACCAGGGTGCTACTGGAGCAATGCTCTCAGCTGCCAGACCTGTAGAAGAGGAATCACCTGCTTTGGAGAAGGTATGTGTAACAGGAATGCAGAATTAACTGCTTTACAGCATCTGCAGAAAAGAAATAATGGAGCTTACCAGGGATGCATGTAGCTGCCCCAGAAGGGGAAAAGCATCAATAGGCCCTATAGCTCACAGCCTAGCACTAAGGCCACAGCAACACACCAAGAATCCCCTCACTTAACTCAAACCATTGAAGGGGCACGTCCTACTCATCCTCAGCGGGTGCCACTCAACGTGAAATTAAACAGCTATATTGCTGGCAGGATACAAACCTCCCACACACACTGTGGTCTAGACCACCCAGTCTGTTACTGCAAATGGATAAACACACTAACAAAAAGCATGAATCTCCCTGAGGGGCACTCCAGGTACCTGTTATTTCTCCTTTCCTTACAGCAAATGGGATAACCATATCAAAAGGCCTGAATCCCATGCCGTTCATGTCTCCAACAGGGACATAAGCTTCTTCTGTAACCTAAAGCAAGCAAAAAGACGGGTCACTTCAAAAGGGCTGGTAGAGCCAAATGAGCACTGAGCAACTCCACTGCAAGCACAAGCAGAAGAGAGTGTGCAGTGATTATTGCAGCCAGCCAAGGACTGGGCTCCACCAGAGCAGTGTCCGGCCAAGCTCTCCTTTACAACACCACACCGCAGAGCAGAGCAAATCAAACACGGCGCGATGGAAGACATGCTGGAAAAAAGGAAGAGATAAAAATGGAACACAAAGGGATGGAAGACAATGTAGTGCACACAAGACCCAAAGTGGCTCCATCTGAAAGGATTTAGTTGCTTAAGGCCTGGAAGAGAAAGTGATTTTTAAACGGGGCAGAATGATTGCAACACAACATGGACAAAAGAAACAAGTTTCACAATGCGACTCTGAACTCAAGACACTGATTTTACTGGGAAAACAAAGCAGTGCACTCAGGGTGCTTTTGCCAACAGCAGACATTTCAGAAGTGGAAGCTGTGGGTGCAATGATCCTCTTCATGTTTACATGAGTTTATTTGGAGACTCCCTTCAAGCAGCAAAGAAAAAACAAGGTCTGGATCCCAAGAACAATTGATGAAACAGAAAGAATGAACACAATGACCAGAGCGATCAAGCAATCCCAAGAAGCAGGCTGTCATCTGAAATGGAACACAGATGGGGAGCTGAAAAATGTAAAAATTGTACCCAAGGGTGGAATCCGGGGGAAGAAGCGCCCACTGGCTCCTGTGACTGTGCGGCGACATCATCTGCATCTACAGCCTAGGCAGGGGTAGAGGCAGGTTAGTTGTTATTAGATGTTATTCTGGCATGAAGGCATTCCTACCTTCCATAGCTCAGAACACTGCTCCTTCCAGTTCAACACCTTCCTCCCACCACTGTGTAGCCCTCCCAGTCCTCTTGCCATAGCAAAGACCCAGATCCAGTCAGGGAATGCGGGAAACTGCCCTTATCCGCAGGCACTGGAGGAAGCACCAGTGGCACAGCAAAGGGACAAAGCCAGTACATGCCATCGTTGCATGCTTTGGAGGGAAGTGGAAAGCTGTGCCTGAACACTGCTGGAATTAAATATCAGAGTTGCTTTCTTATGGGACTGATGCAGTGAAGGAAGGGAAAGGTTTAAACCTAAGATGAGAGTCCATGAGTGCTGTGCAGCATGACGTGCCAGCTGGGAGGCAGGGGAGCTGGCTGCTGTGGGAAGGCTGCTCCAGTTCTTGCACTTGGGTGAATGACCCAGCCCACGTCCAGCCATAGCAGCAAAGCCTTTCTTCTGATTCATAGCTGGGACTGTGTCGTCAAGACACCAAATGTGTTTTCCTGTGGCGCAGCTGCTCTTCTCACCAGGTGTGCCAAGAGCATGACTTGCAAATTCCCATCTCCCCCATCAACTCAACACGAGTGGCTGGCACTGATACCCACGCAGGCAGCTCCCCCCGACTCAGCCATCTCAGCCCCTCCTGCCCATTTACACCACTGCAAACCACCCTAATGAAATAACCCACTGGAAACTTCTGCATGGATGGACTCCACTGAGAAAACCAACGCAAAACAGAAATGCTGCTGTTTCAGTGTTCTCTGTCCCCAGCTGAGACACCCAAGTCAAACACATAATGTATCAGTCAGCAAGGAAGTGGGAATTTTGGCTGGCCAGCATTGGGCTCCCTGACCTCAAGAGGCATTTCCTGTGGTGAACCTTGAGCAGTGACCAAGGGAGTAATTTCTCTCAAGGAAATCTTCAGACACCCGTAGCAATCTGCCAGGATGACAGGTAGGAAGAGCCAGAGTTGTGCACCCCAGGGACTTGCCCGCAAGCTCCATCTGGACTCAGTACAAGTACAGTCCTTGACTTCAGGGACAGAGATGCACCAGAGGCTGCTTGGGCTGGGATTACAAGACTGAGAATTGTTTTGCCAACACAGAGAGATGTTCTTCACAAGAAGGGCTTTTGTGAGCCATGAGAGGCACCTAGTCTGCTTCTCAGGGGACTGGGTTCTTGTTTGCTAAATGTGGAGTACTGCACATAGGAAGGAAGATAATTAGAAGGAGGGAAAATTTGGCTATAGCAGTTTAACTAGCACTTACAAATAATTTTTAAGTGTGAGCTAACAGTCTGCTTTCCCTGGGATCTGTCAGCAGACCATTCCTTATTTTGGGATCATCTTAATAAAAAGGGAGAGACAGAGGACGCAGAGCACTGTATCTGACAATGGCCAACATAATTAGTTCTAGAACCTGACTACAACCACCCTTACATCATTTAGGAAAAGAACTACATGGCCAGGAAATGAAAAATCAATTTCTTCGAAAAGCCAAGTCTTCATCCTCTGATGGCTTCTATCCCACTTCACTTAAGCATATTGCCTGTTCAAAATAAGCTCTGCAAGGAACAAGGATTCATTAGCTCCTGCTAGCCTAATAAATATCTGAACATTTACACATAGAGTTAACCTACTGCTAAATAAAAGACGGCAGCAGGGATCTGAGTGGGAGGTACTTCTGGAGCAGAACTGGCTTACCATGACAGTGAAAGGACTGTTGGGAATGTCCACCCCACCAAAGCGGACATAAATCACATAGGTTCCTGGTTTGGCAGCAGTGTAGAAGATATCGTAAGTCCCATCCTCATTTTCAACAACATCTGCTTCAGCTTCTGTCCCATCTGGCGTGAGGACGGTACACGTCACTTTTCCCTTCCCTGCTGATTTGGCGTCCACCACAAAACCAACCTCCTCACCAGTCTTCACAGTGGGTGCAATTCCAGGACCTACAAGGCAATTTTAGTTACAGGAAGCATTTACAGGACAGTTTTCCCAGGCAGACCACCTGTGAGGTGTCTGGGGAGCATGGCACCAAGACACTGGTCCCTGGGAGCCACAGACGTGGTTTTGGGAGCAGATGTACAACAAGAGACATTTGTAAAACTGGTCAGCACAGTCGTATGCTAGAGCTGGCTACCAGCTCTCTTCCTCCTCTGCAATCAGAGAGGCTGGATGGGAAAAGAGAAGAAAAAAGCTAAGTTTGAAGAAAGCAATGCCTTAACCCATACTCTTGTCATCCTACTTCTTTATGCAGAGCCAAAGGCAACTGGCCAGCAACTGGGCTGCACTGCTTTAACATAAACCTCTCTGTGTAAGCAGCTATAAAAGGGCACACTTTCTCCACCATTACCCACATACAATTTTCCACTGTTCTGCCACACATCCCAAAAAAAGAACATCATGCAACAATGCCAAAATTGTAGCAATCAGATCTAGCTTGAAGAACACTGTGTTTAAATGAGAACTATTATGTCTTATTTGCAGTAGTACCTATTGAATACTCCTGCTTCTGACCCTCACTTGTTACCAGGTAAGTGGCTCATTTTCAACTGGCAAAGAACCTGCTAGTTTAATACATTGGCAATATTCCAGCACTTACTCCTACAGTGATTGCATTTCAGCTTTACAGCACTGAATCAGAAGCACTTCTTGGAAATGGGAAATTTTAGCTGGCATCTGGCAGTAATCTCCATCTCAGTTACTTTCAATAGTTAGTGACTTGAGTTACTTCAAAGAGTATCAGATTTACCCATTAAGGCATCTTTTAAACAAATTTTGATGATATCTCTTCTTTTTTTGATGATATCTCTTTTTTTCTTCCATTGTGTCAGGAATGTATTTCTGTTTAAAACAACTTGATAGCAGCCAGCTCATGGACAGGCATCAGCTGCACTCTAACTGCACAATGCCCAGGTCCAGCACAATGCCCACACATTCTCCCAGGTCTACAACAACAGATCAAGTTACCCTGTTCAATTTGGCCTTGCCTACTTTATTTATTCTACAATCAAGGGACTTAATGTTCAGTGGTATTCTTGTAACTAGCTCCTGTCACTTCTGCTCCCTGCCACAGCCTCCTGGGAGGTGGGAGCATGCCACAGTGACCAGCCCAAAGCCACGTGATGAACACCTGTCCTTAAAACCCGTGTGCTCCTACAGCAAAAAATCTGGAGAGCCCTACACCAAGGCAACAATTTTTTGAGTCATAGTAATATCTTATCTTTAGGCTCTCTCCTTCCCAAAATCTTATTCAGATCCAGGCCAATCTTGACCACACAGAAAAGCATCAGAAACCTCCATTAATAACACCTAGCCTGAATAAGCTTTGCACATGACCAACTATTTACATCCTCAGAATCAATTCTGTTGTAGCTTGCAATGAAAAGATTCTTGGAATGCTCACTGTGCAAGGAACAAGACGCAGCAGACACACACACACACGTGTTATTTTTAAATCAACTTCACTTAAGTTCTCAGCTAGATTTGTTGATGCCAAAATAAGCATCAAACAGTTGCATCTGGCTTTTTATAACAGCCCAGGCAGTCTGACAGATTTTGCTAGAGGCTGCAGGAGATCCCTGCTCACCCACAGGGTGGACACTTCCTTATCTTTAGGAACGCCCCTTCTGTAAGAGCAGCCAGACTATACAAGTCTCAAGCATGTCTTCTACACCCATCACATCTACTTCCCATGCTCAGAAGGCAGCTTTACACCCAGAACAAGCAACAGCAAAGAGAGGAGTTGAACACTCACCTGTGGCCAAACACTTGCTGGCATCCCCAGCTGGAGATGCCCGGATCCTGTAGGGAGAGGCCGGGATATCATCTCCACCATACTTAACGCCAATCGTATAGCGGCCTGTTTTGTCAGGGACATAGGTGACTGTGTAAGTGCCATCCTTGTTGTCATGAATGTCCACTCTCTTGGGTTTGCCCTCTTGGTCCTGAGGAATGCAAACCAGAAGATTTAAGCACTATGAAGGTTTTGAATTTCCTTAGCTGGGCATCAAATCTGTTCACAACCACACTTAGGTGGTCTCAAACAGATACAGAACTGCAGCTTTTTGAAGTTTAAAGATATTTTGCTCAATAGCTTCGTAACAAAACCAGAGTATTAGGAGCAGAAAGACATCAGCCCACTATAAAACAATCAGTACTATTATTAACTACTCTTTGGTTGATATGAGAATGTTTATAAGACCAGCAAGCCATTTTAATTAACTTCATATTAATTGTAAGAAGTTCAGGCTTCACTGTCTTCACAGACTTCACTGCTGTTGGAAATGAAGAACACTTCCCTGAGGCACAAATGGGCAGTCACAATGTGCAGCTCTGTCCTGAGTAAGGACTGGGTAGCTTTGGGCAGCTGCTCCCTGAAAGGTCTGAGGGTAAGGGGAAGCATTACTGGAGTCTGCTGTCAGCCCTCCTGCATGAGGCATCCAGCTGCTGGCACACTGCAAAGTCTACAGTTAAAAGCAGGTCTATGCAGCCCCTTCAACTACCATTTTTCATCAGCTGCAAAGCACAAAGCACTTTAGAAAGTCTTCCAAGCCCGCTTATAGGGAATCACATGTTGACTCAATTTTGTATTTTGACTTAATGCTACCTGGGGTACAGTATAAGCTACAAAGGACTTGAGATTTTAGGTACAGCACGAGATTACTTCTTTCAGGAAGGCTTGTGAAACATTTGACATTCAACAGCTCAGAATAAGAAGCAAACAAATGCCTGCCAGAAGGATCACCTAATGCACTTCTACCAGAGAGGTCTTGTGGAACTTGATCTTCAAAGCCCCAGCCAGGCTAGGAGCCCTGATAAGCATTTTGGAACCTTTTAAGAGCACACTTGCACACCAGAATTAATGGTAACTGCTTTGGTGCACCTGAGCAGGCATTGAGACAGGACAAGAGCAAGAATGCAGAAGGGCAAGTACAACCAGGCATACCATGACCTAGGCATGCCAGAGGTCAGCTATGTGCTTTACAGTCCACTAACCAGACACCTTTTTGCTGAGGCCACAGAGTCCATGCACCAGAAACTTCTGAAAGAGTAGTAACAAAGATAAATCAAAACATTCCTGCAGTATCTCCTTAAGCAGTTTATGACTTCTGGCAACCTTGAGGGAGATGTGTGTGGTAATTTATCATAACATGATGCTCAGAGTGGTTGTTATCTCATGGCCTTGCTGAACACTGCTGGAAGACTGCTTCCATTTCAAGTGTCAGTATTTTCATAATCTTAGGAAAAATTACTTATCTCATTTTGGGCGTTTGCAGAGTGCAAGGTTAGGCAAGACCCAAACAGATCACATCTGATGACTTTAAGACAGAAGCTTCACAAAAGCACTGTCAAGAGCTTCACAAATGCAGAGTGCAAGACTTTCCTGTACCAGACCTTAGTGTCCAGTCAGCAGCCCAGTCTCCAGGACACTGGGTATATTAGGACAAAGCTGTGGACATTTCTGAAAGGAGAGACTCATGCACACCTAGAAAACATGCTTCCTGTCCTGCTTGCTTTTGTTTACTCACCGTGATCTGTACAGCCAGAAGTCCCTGCCCAGCATCCTTAGCATCCACAGCGAACTCCACAGGCAGGCTGGCTAGAATGCCATAGGAACTGAGCCCTGGACCACTCGCTGTCACTTTACTGGCATCGTACGTAGGAAGCACCTTCACCTTGAAGGGACTTAAAGAGCAACCCATTATTTTCCCTCCTCCCAAGTCAGTGGCTGATAGTTGCTGCAGTACACGCTATACAGCCCTCTTACACTGCCTGCTGCAGGTGCAGTGGGCTCAAAACACCAATGAACCCCAAAGTCATGCAAGGAGCTGCACTGGTTAAATAAAAAGGACCAGTTCATAAATGGTGCTTATGTGCTGGGAGAACACCATTAGATTGTTAAATCTTCAGTTCTCCAAAGTTTCTCTTATCACCTTACCTTCGAGGAATCTCTTCATCAGCATATTTGACAGTGATCATGTAGGGTCCCTCCTGCATAGGGGTGTACACCACCGTGTGGGTGCCATCTCCATTGTCTACCACATTAACAGGTCCCACAACTCCTAAAAAAGCAGTACGTTTTTTTCTCAGTTATGCTATTAAAATACAGTCATTTTCAGCACAAAGCTGCAAGATGGACTGCTCATAACAAATTTCAATTTTTTTTTTTAATGAAAGCAACAGGCATGGATCAATAACCAGTTTCCCTTATTTTATATTCAAAGCCATTGACTTGAGATAGATTTTTTTTATCCACTGCTCTCTGGGCTCCCATCTTCTTGCTGTAAACAAAAGCTAGCATGAAAATACTGGAGAAAGATCTGCCTTTTGGTACAGTCTAGGTCAAGAGCAATTGCTAAAGGTGTATTGAAGATCTTTCAAGACAGAAAATGAGTAATGCTTATAACTGTCTGAACTGTCATTTGCAAGATTATTTCGTATTACTAGGATTCACTGCACAGAATTGAGCTCTAAAGCCAGTTGGTGTATAGCATTCACCAGCTGAGTCTTTCACAATCAGGTGTTTAGAAAGGCAGGCTTGCTGCCTAGGCAAGAACACCCTGCAAGCTGCCAAAGACCTAAGAAAGCAGGATCAATTATTTCAATTTGCATTAAGCTAAATCTACAATAGATTATGTGACATATCAGTTCAGATCAACACACAAAGCAGTCTACAATTACAAGTTGGCTTTAAAACACAGAAAGGATTAGTAGTAAAGCAAGCACAAAAGAAATGTATATAGCTGCCATGCACAGCCTAAAAGCAACACCGTTGGCTCCCACTCCCTCCTGCAGATGATTCTTGCTGCTGCCAACCGGATTTCCAAGAACCAAAACTGCCAGTAGTTAGTGAGAGTTCAAACCTGTCTCAGTGTCACCCTTTGGAGCACCTTTAAAGAAATCCGAAATTGCTTTCAATGGGGAGCGCCATCCCTGGGAATCCGTCTCATCCGCTAGAATTAAAGAAGTGTTACCTGCAGGGCACCTGCACAGCAAGACTGACTCTCCAGTGGGGGGGGCAGCTCTCACCTCCCAGCAAGGTGAGACTTGCAGCCAAAAGCTGCTCTCTGACAAGATTCTGTGTCACTGAGACACGGCTCTCTAGGTTAATGCAAACACCATTAATGCTAACACTCGCAGGGCCTTGCTGTTCTCTGGGGACCAACTACCTAGGACACAGCTCTCTGTCACAGCATGACTGGGTCAGCTGCCAAGGGGCACACGACAGATGAACAGGAGCAGAGGGAAATGCTCATTCAAGTGGCACTGCCACCTTTGCAAGCAGGGCCAGGACCATGTTACCAGCCCAAACACAGATATGGGCACAGCCAGATGAAATACTTTAGTTCTTACCTCTGGGTCCTGTCACCACCACTTCAAGAGGTGCTATTCCTGCCTTGCTGGTGTCTACAGTGAAGGACTGGGGGATTTTGGCTCGAACAGCTGTACCCAGACCTGGTCCTGCTATCTTCACCTTGCTGGGATCCACAACATCCTTCACAGGAACCTTGAAAGGACTGCCTGGAAGTTGACATTTTGAGTGTTAAACACCACAAGGTTAACAGTTACAGAGAACAAAAGGTTTTGTTCTCTACCTTTCCTTAGGCTTTTTTATTACTATCCCTCTGTTGCAGGCAGGAATTACAGCCCCACAGCCTCCACACTATCCCTCTGCTTCTGCAAAAGCCAGAAGTGTAATGATGGTGCTTCTACAGTTTCACAGAATTGGTGTCAACCATCTGTGACCTATCTACTTCTCACACCCCAGGAAAAGAAACAAACATGAAAGAAATCAGCAGTGCAAATGAAGCATCACGGAGGCAATACATTTCCTTATATCTTACTGTGTTTAGTATGTCAAAGAGAATGGGAACAACAGGAAACATCCCCTCTTACTGCAGAACAGGATCTTTAATGCATCCACAAACCAAAGGGCTATTTTCATAACCTAAAGTATTACACATCACTTGTATATAATACCAGTTATTTGTCAAGGGTTAGTGTCCCTTTTCCTGTTCCACTCATTTGTACCCATTTGAGCAAATGTCACTGCCTTTTCTGCCTGAATTCTGAGGAAAAGCAGAAAGCCAAAATCATATCAACATCCCACAACACAAGAGAGATGCAGCCAAATGAGAACTCTGAGTCCATAGTCGGACTTCATCCCTCTTCTGAAAGGAAGTGAGCAAGAGCTCTTACCAGGAATATGCTCTCCCCCATAGGTGATGTTAACATCGTAATCTCCTGGAACATAAGGAATATACTCGGCACTGCAGCTCCCATCTTTGTTATCTTTACAGCTAATTTTAGATTCTGAAGGTCCTTCAACAGTTATTCCAAGGCCACCAATTCCTGCCCCTCTGCAAGACAAACACACATTGTTAGAATCCCCTGCTTCTAAAGCAGCTTTGTAGCCTTCACATGCTCTGGCTGCATTTTCATCCTTTTTGGAAATGTGGTATCCTGACTTCCAATGTTCAGCCTTCAGCATGTGCTGCCATGCAAAGCTGTGCAGTAGTGCCTCACTCAAATTTTCCTAGAATTTTCTCCTCAGTAACTATCAATCCCTCATGTTGAATGTTGGCAGAGCACAGTATATGATGAGGTAGCACACAGTCATCAGCTGGACATGGCTTGGCCTTTTTACAAATATTTGTACTGAGTTTAGCATCCTGCATTGCACACACCACTATGCTCCTCCCTCCCTCAGATATTCCTTCAAGATCGAAGAGGCCCCATCACCTGGTGACAACTGAAAAGGCATTGGGCTGATTTGTGAAAGCTTCTGTAAGTCCAGGTCCTTGTGCCTTCACACGTGATGGATGGCAGCCCTCTGTGACATTCACTCTGAAGGGACTATTTGGCACAGGCACACCATCATATGTCACGCCGACTGTGTGTGGACCTGTTAAAAAGAGCCAAACATCTCCTGAATTCCCTAGAACTGCTCATGACTTAACATAACTCTACAAGATGCTACAGACTTCAATGTCAGTATATGGATAAGAGCTTCTTCTTGCATTTCACAAGACTTCACTAGTATTGTGTAACTGAGATTCCATCTACAAACTGTTCTTCTAAAGACAAGTTACCATAAAAGCCAGTTCTTCAAGTTGAAAAACAGCTACTTCCTGCAGAATTAGCTCCTCTGCTGGCAGACCTCTTGCAAAGATGCCAACAAGTTACTGGCAGACCTCAGGGGTTTGCCAAACGAAAGTGGCAGAAGAGCTGCTTGCTCTTGGTTTTCCCCTTTCAAGTGAAAGAAAACAAGCCCCGAGGTTACCCTTTTCAAATGGCGTGTACTCCACTGAATATGTTCCATCCGCGTTGTCTTGGATGAGACAGTCTGTGGGGGAGCCAGATGGGCTCGTGATCTGTGTCCTGATGTGGTCACCACCGGCCTTCGTTAGAGGTCGAGCATCCACAGTGAACTCAGTTGTAGCTTCTCGGAAGACATCTACAGGAAATGTTTTGAAGAGTCACTTCAAGAAGTGCAATATATTCCAACAACAAAACATTTGGTGAAGCAGCATGATAAACAGCTTGTTTGGGAACATGAGACTCTTGTCTGTCCAAGGATCACCATGGAAACATTTTACAACTTTCAACACTCAGAATTCACGGAAAGGACAGCAAATCGTCCTACAAATTCTGATAACAGTTAGTCTCACCTTTTCCTTCGACTCCTGGCCCAAACACTTTAACTCTGCTTGTGTCCACAGCTGGCTCCACTTTGACCCGAGCTGGGAACTTAGGCACTTGCTCTCCTCCGTATCTCATCTTGATTGTGTACATGCCAGCTGAGAGGGGCACGTAGGTAACGACATAGGTCCCGTCTTTGTTATCATCGATCCGGACCTCAGCTTTGGAACCAGTATCTGACACCATGTCCACGCGCAGGTCCCCGGGACCCGCTTCCGTGCAGTCGACATTCAGCAGCCCTGCCTCGCCTACTTTACCACGCTCCAGACCTGGGCCTGTGGCAATGACTTTAGAGACATCAAATGGCATTTCTATATCTGCCTTAAAGGGCGAACCAGGAATGTGAACTTCTTCAAAGAGGATGTTTACAAAATACTCTCCAGGCTTTGTAGGCAGGTAGGAGACAGAGCAGGTTCCATCGCCATTGTCCGAACATTCAATTTTAGCCTCACACGGGCCTTCCACTGTCAAACCCAAACCTCCAGTTCCTGCTCCTTTGGTATCTATTGTAAATTGGGCTGGTTTTCCAACAAGGCCCCCTCGAAGACCTGGACCATGAGCTTTTACCTAGAAGAGAATAAGAAGTTGAGCTACATGGCCTTTTCCATGTTTTTGCCAGAAGACTTCCTACTTAGATTTGCTTGTACGTGGGACTTGATTAACAGGCTCTTAAAAATACACAGAAGGCACCGTCTCCTTTGCCACTCAGCCCTACATTTTTACTGTAAAGCTGGTACTTCTCCTCAAAAGAGGTTTCTAGGCAAGGATATTTATAATCTCCCCATAGCTGCTTTTATACAGCCATGGGAAATAAAAGGTGGAAATGTTAAAATATTTGATGGCTGTACACATGTTTTTCTTGAAATACATTTCCTTAAAAAAATAGCATCTTAATACATCAGAGATACTTATCAGACTTCTATTAAATTAGGAGAGACACCTAAATTTGCTACATTATGCAGGATATTTGCCATATTTTTTATTAGTTCAACATTTTTTTTCAAATACAGCCTTACAGGAATTAATTCTACAAGCCATAGAGGCTGCAGAAAGAATCACTGAGTACTCTGAGTAAGGATGTTACTGGGTATGTTTTGGCCAAGACCAAGCCAAGTCTCATGCAATAGCCCACAATTCAGTTTTCAGGTACCAGTTGCTGTTACAGCCCTATACTGTTCACTTACCTTGGAAGGGTCTGGAGGTAATGTGGCCTCCACAGTGTAGGGGCTCCCTGGGATTGGGTTGCCATCATAACTCACATCCACCACATAAAGTCCTTCTTCCCGGGGGATGTATTTTGCAGTGCTGCACTCCTTACCCAGAACTGGTTCCACCAGACATGGCACAGCTTTCCTCATAGGACTAGAAATATTAACCTCCAGTTTACCTTGCCCACCAGCTCCTTTGGTATCAATTACAAATTCCTGATCCTTCCCTACTTCCACTCCTGAAAAAGACAAAACCCATATTACATTACTTAACATCAGACAGCGGTCCAAGGAATCTCCCATGCACATATCACTGAGGGAGCAGGTACTGGCAGAGCCCTACCCAGTCTGCATTCCTCTGCAGGCAAAAAACCCTCCCAAGCCAAACAACAAAAAAAAAAAAAAAACCCAACAAAACCAAATGCTTTGGTTAATTGACATTACAAAGCTACAGGGGAAAACAAGCCTGTAAGGTGTGGTCTGACAGTATCAGAGGCTCATTTCAGGAAAGCAACAATATTTCACAGGCTTAAGTTCTTCCACTTTAGCAAAACAAAAAGACTGTATGAATGACACTCTGCATTGTAAGAGTTTGATACATTTGAACAGCCATCTAGCCCTCAGGGAAACAGATTTCACCACTGAGTGCTCAGTCTGGTGAAGCATCCAGCTCTGTTCACCACAAACTACCAAACCCAAACACATATTTTCTCCATATTACTGTGTAATCTTAGCAAAAAAGAAAAAAAAAAATCTAAATTGAAATTCAGCCTTCAAGAGGACCACCTAAATAAGTGTAGTCAAGTTATAAAGTTGGAGCTGGTTGATCCCCAGCTGTAGTAAATTAAAAAGGAGATTGTTTTGCCTGCTCCTGTTCCAGCAGGACATGTTGGCTATTACCCAAACTCCAGAGACCCTTCAGAGGCTTCCAGCCCACAGGTACTTACTGTTTTCGAGTCCATTGACTATAACTTTGCTTAGGTCTAGAGGAGCAGCAACGCCCACTGTGAAAGGGCTTTTAGGGATAGGATCACCGCCGTAAGTTACCAAAACCTTCATTGGACCCTAGTTGGAGAATTTACATGTTAGCTCAGTTCCTCACTTCACACAGACACACCAACATCCAAGCAGAACATAACCACATCAACTAATCTATTTTATCTGGCCATAGCCAAACTTACTGGTTTATGGACACTAAAGCTCACACCACTGCAGACCTTCAAAGCACTAAACAGATTTTATTTAACACAGGAAGAGCAAAAAAGACAGTTGTTTCCAACATTTAACTGGACTATTTTCAAGCTGCCTGGCAAAGCCTCCAGCTCAGGCTGGCTCCACCCCCACTGGCACTCAGACCTGACAGCTGAATGAATGTCCCACCGCTCCAGACCAGGTATCCCTTTCCACCACATCGAGAGGCCAAAGCTAAGACTGCAAAGAGGCCATATTATTATAGCATCTGAAATACCAGGGGTTTAAGCTCTACAAGTCAGAAAGATTAATGCTCTTGTGTATTTTGGCTGGAATGCTGCACAGCCACAGCAAGCTCCAGCCCATGATGTGTGTTCCTTTTATTCTCTCCTACCGCAGTCCATATTTTAGCTATATTTGCTGTTTGCTTACTTTTCACTCTTGGCCGGTCCTGCTCCCAAGTGAAATAATCATGGATGTTTCATGCAAGCTAGTGAATAGCTTCCATGATTATTTTTGGTTGTTTTTAGAAAACACTCACACGGGTAGCTGTAGCAACACCACGAGATAGATAAGACCAGATAAACAACATTAAACCAAGGCTGCTCTGCAACTGACGCTGCCCCTCAGGAATTTAACTACCTACTCCATCCTCCCTCTGCTCTGAGGAGTCCACAGCCTCATTCATAAGCTACTGCTTAGGAATCTGAGGAGGACAGGGTCCAGGAAAGACCTATGTGCTCACAGCATGGAGGGACAACAAGGCTACTCTAATAACTGAGCAGTCTATTTTCATCTCTTAACCACTGTTCTCTTGCCACTGCTATTTGCAAGCATCTCCTGTAAGCCCTTCCATAGCGCTTCCATGACCCATGGTACTTCTCCAGATGGAAGACCCAAGTGGAAAACCTGGTTTGGGCATCCTGGCTTGTTTCACCAGTGATTTTCAGGTGAAGCACAGAAATCTGGTACTGCTCATGAATGCATGGAGTACAGAGGAATCCTCCCTTCTGCATACCAACCCTGACTAAACAAGCCAAAGCCTCTCCAAACAGGCACGCCAGCCACATCCTGAGATCATGCAACTGCTTTATCAAAAAACAAACGCTAGCTCTACGGTGCTTCCAAGAACTCTGAACCAGCATTATCAGTTAAATAGTACTGCAGTTTTCCTTATCAGTTCACTTTTACATAGCTCCATTCAAGGAAGCTGGGGCAGATGACCTAGTAGTACATTTGGTTGTTCAGGAGAACAAGAGTATCAAAGCACTTTCATCTCAGCACCAGAGCACCTACATCCTCAGAAATACGAGACTGGTGCATTCTGTTGTTTAGTGGCCCTTTACAAACATACAAGTACAGTGTAAGGAAAAATACTTCTAGCTATTAGGATCTCACAGTTTCAGCTCTTTAATGGTGTTGCTAGAAAGGCACCAACTTCATCATTTGCCCACTGGGAACTTGTGCAGCGTCACCCAAACTCTTTTTTTTGTCCCTGCTCTGGTTTGCACTCCAGCTCCTCTGACACCAACAGCCTGCTGACAACCTCAGCTCTGCAGGACTGCGGCAGCTGGGACGGCAGTCAGCTCCATTGTGGAGTCTGGGAAGGTTTGCCACCTTTCTTCTTCAACTGATAAGTTATGGAATGATGATGTGAGCTGTGTGCTACTGTGTCAGTATCTCTCCTTGCCACAGAAAAGCAAACAGTGGCAAGCTATCAATAACTACACCAGAAAAACTGCATTAGTGCTTTCCAACTCCCACTGTACTGCAGGCATGAGAGATCCTGGGGAACAAGATACACTGGTAAGTTTTTTCTGCTTTTTCCTCTGTGCACAGGTACTAGGGAGGGAGGTCACTGCACTACAGCAACACGAGCTGCTCACTCCTGTACCGCTAAGGAGTCAGACATACCTGCTGTATGGGCGTGTACCTAATAGTGTGGGAATAGTCATAGTTGTCAATGATATCCAGATCCATCACTGCCTCTCCTGGCACTGAGCTGCTGAACTGCACATCCAGTGGTGCTTTTCCAGCTCCCTTGGTGAACACTGTGAAGTGTGTTGGTTTGCCATTTTCCACACCTGAAGAAAAATGTTAATTCTAATTTACACACAGCTGACACAGAGAAACTCTCCTCAAGAAGCATTCAGTACCAATAAAGCCCAGCCAAGCAAAATATCAAGGGAAAGGGATTGTTTGCAACTGCCTGACACCCCACCCTGCTGCTGCATCCCAGCAATGCCCAGCCAGGCTGTGACCATCCTGCAACAGCTCCTCATGATCCAGTACTGGTCACACTACATGAACCCAGCTCTCACCAGTTTTGTTCAGCCCAGGTCCTTCAGCTTTCACTTTGCTGGCATCATGTGAGGGGTCCACCTTAACTCTGAATGGGCTGGCAGGAATTTCCTGCAACAGAAACAAAAATAACCAGGTCACTCTTCACTAGCCAAAATTAAACAGAATAGTTTTAAGATAATTCTGTTCTAATTCCAGCATCTTGAGCAAAATTTCACCTCACTTAAACATTGCCTTACTGACTAGTATAACTCAAAATACAGGGCAAAGTTAACAGCTGGAAGTTTGTCTCTCTCTGCTTTTTATTTTTAAAGAAGACTTTTTCCCCCATCTTCTTTGAAAAGCCACTTAGGTTTTTTACCTTTAAGAAGGCAACCTTGCCCCACCATGGAGACCACATTCATTATGCCAGTCCAACACATCACAACAAACTTCAGTGTCCCCAACCAACTCCTCTCACTTGCATACATGCAAGTATTATGAAAGAAGTCTCCATTTTTTACATTGCGATAGAAACAGTGACCAAACCAAGTGCATGTGAGTTGATGTGGAAAGAGCCAGCTGTGAACTGGCACATGCATGGTGATCAAAGAGCAGATAAACATTCTCGAAACATCAGGCTGCAAAATGAAGATTACAAACCTCTCCTGCAAAAAGCACTTTAATAGTGTAGCGCCCGGCAGCAGGTGGTGAGTATTTCACTGTGAATGTATCATTAGCATTGTGGATGATGTCGAAATCTATGTCCTCTTCCTCACTGCTGACCACACGAGCATCACACTTAATTCCAACACTGACATCACCTAGGAAAAGCAAGTGGAGGTTTTGCTACTGGACAGCACAGACACTGCCAGCCAAACAGCCAGACCATTCCCACTTCTAGCTGAGTCACCATGTTAACTAATTAACAGATCAGATCACAATTCACTGCAATGTTCTGCTTCCCAAGGTTT
This sequence comes from Onychostruthus taczanowskii, assembly GCF_017590055.1. NCBI lineage: Eukaryota > Metazoa > Chordata > Aves > Passeriformes > Passeridae > Onychostruthus > Onychostruthus taczanowskii. The sequence goes on from NW_024506993.1 coordinate 12,037,023, forward strand.
TTCCACTAAATAAGAAAACCAGCATGGAACAGTACACTAACCCCTCCTTGCATGACCTGTGAATCTGATACCACAAAATAACCCAGCCTGCTTTTACCTTCTCCTGCATCTGTGCAGTCCACAGTGAAGTGGGTCGGCTCACTTGCCTTCAGGCCAGTTCTCTCCACACCAGGTCCAAACACTTTGACTTTCTGAGGATGACTCCCTTGACCTATAAGGACCTACACAAATTCACAAGGGTCAGAATCACACATCTCTGTCGCACTTGAGATCACAGCCAAGTCAGAGCATTGCTTGGAGAGGAGCTATAGGATAACAGGTGAAAATGAATGGCCCCAAATCGCCCAGGCTGCAGCTGGGCTGATAGGATACCACCATGTGAGCTTGGGAAAACAAAGATTTATACAAGTGGATAGGTTTCTAAAAAAATAAAGCAGAAGGGCACACATCCTTGAAGTTTACAGAAGGGTTTTACCATCTAGTTGTACTAACAAGTGGTTGTGAGCACCAATGTCCTATTTGGCTAGAACTAAGAACTATTATCTCTGTACTTACCCTAAATGGGCTATTGGGCACATTGGCTCCTCCCCAGACAACAGAAATTGTATGTTTGATTGGTTTAACTGGCACATAGGAGCAGGCAAACACACCATCAGGCTTGCTCTTTATCTGGATATCAATAGGGTTTCCTTCTCCATCCTAAAAAGCAGTAATACAAGCAGAAGGTTCAGGCACTTCAAAAATGTTTGCATAGTTTAAACTGCCCAAGACTGCTCCAAAATGTGTCAGGTTGGTTTTTTTTCCCCAGAACTGCAGTTCAGAAATACTGAAGAAACGTGCAATTTACACTCCTGCAAGTCGTCTTCATCTAACACTTCCTCACTCATACACCATCCTACAACACACAGAAAATTCATAGGCTCAGAGACACTTCAGTGCTTCCAAATGACAACTCAAGGAAATTACACCTTGCTTTGCTTCCAAGTAAGGAAGCAAAGCCATGTACTTCGTATACTTCAGAGCAGTCACTTTGTCTTCAGCTGTTGCCTGACTACATTACACAGATCAAAGCACAGAGCTTTGACTGAATTACAAATGCCCAGAATTAAGTGGTAAGTGAGTAGGAATACTTAAGGCATTTTTCTAAACAATATTAAAGTTCTTGTGCTGCAGTTTCACACAGCTGCCTTTGGGTTTTTACCTGTGCATACATCTTCAGAGGTGCTTTCCCAGCATCCTTGGTTTCAACTGTGAACTCAGCAGGATTGTTCACTATACAGCCAGTCCTCTCCAAGCCCGGGCCATAAGCCTTCACCTAAAAGAGCACCTCAAGAATATTAGTTTGCAATTCAGAAAGAGAAACAAAACTAAATGATTTATGTATGAAGACCTGCCCCCTCCACAAACCCCACGAAGCATGTGATACTACTTCAGCAAGTTTTCATTACATTAAATCAAAACCACAACAGTGTTATTCGAAAAAGCTGGGGAATATCTGGCTGGATAATATCTTGGCAAATTCAGAGCTTTAAGCAGAGGCAGCTTAAGAGTCTGCTACCAGAATCCTTTAGAAACATCCCTACTGTAGTTACACCCATGCTGTGCCATGGGTGAACTCCTGTGCCTCACCTTATCTGCGTTCCCTTTAGAAACATCCCTACTGTAGTTGCATCCAAGACATGCTGTGCCATGGGTGAACTCCTGTGCCTCACCTTATCTGCGTTGAAGTCTCCTGAAGCCGGTCGAATGAAGGCCATGTAAGGGCTGTCTTTTATGTCCTCATCATCACACATGATGTGCACAGCATATTCACCAGGCTCTTTGGGCCAATACTTCACATCACATGAGCCATCGTTCTTGTCATCACACTCAATTTTAGCCTGAGAAGGGCCTTCTATTGCAAAGCCTGAAAAAGGAACAAGTTAGGATTGTGGTGGCCACTAATTTAACACCGCTTCCACAAATAGCTTTTCGTTAGCCTTAAACATGCCTGATCTCTCAGTTACCCCTCTTCAGCAATACCGGAGGATAATACATCCATCATTCCCTTCTGGATCTCATCCCACAAAACCACAGATTAACACTCTCCATCATACACACTCCTGTCTCTAGGACATGCCTTTGATACCCTGATAGATGTTAGTGTTTAGAACACAACGTGTTACAGACATGGTTTTTTACTGTTGGGAAACCTGTTGTTTCTCATGAGTTCACTGCTAGCCTTGCAAGATACAAATATTTCAGGGAAACTAAGTCAAGTAACATACCAAGAGAGCCAACTTCTGTGCCAATGGACTCAACCACAAAGTCAGCCGACTTGCCCACAACTCCCTCGTGCAGCCCAGGTCCCCAGGCTCGCACTTTCTGAGGACCTGCTTCATGACCCACCTGAACTTCAAAGGGGCTACCAGAGAAAAACAAAACATGGTATTAGAAACAGGGACACACACAGCATCTATGTTTTTCCCCAGGCATTTTAATGAGGCTCTACATTAAATTTTCCAAATTAATAGATGGCATCATGTGGTGGCAGAGTGCTCAGCAGTGTCTTTCTAGCAGAGATGTCATCCAACCCGTCACCATCTTCCACTACAAATCCTGAGTGCCAAATACTTGCTCTGCTTGCTATAGCTGTGGACACTGAAATAATAGAGCCCTTCAAAATTTTACAGCAAAGTTCAAGCTGCATGATCCACCATGTTTTATTAGGTTTTTTATTCATGATTTTGTGTTAGAAAGACTGACGCAAATCACCCTTCAGAGCTTTGTCAAGCTGCTGCAGCCCAAAACCAGGCTATTAAAAATAAAAAGTTACAACAACAATTTGCCACTAACTTCTCCCCAGTGCTTCTTCAAAGGTCAGTGTTGCTTTAAAAGCCCACCAACTACACAACCCACTGAAGGACATAAAAAAGCCCAAAAGGCTACTTTTGACTCACCTTTTTGGGATGTTTTGCCCACCCCATGTAATTGTGACAACGTACTTCCCTGGTGTGGCTGGATAATATTCAAATGTATATATACCATCCATAAAGCCTTTTTGTTTCACCAACTCCTCCAAGCCCTCTGTTGAAAGATCAATTCAGCATTGAACTTAACAGTTTCCATCCTGCTTTCAATTACTCAGACAAGTTCATGTTTTCTAGTATTTATTTTAGCTTGCAAGAATAAATTTCTTCCACCAGAAAAAAAAAAAAGGTCAGGTTATAAGGGAAGTTAGTTCTAGCTGCCCTCTAGGACAAAGACAGCAAACACTTCCAGAAGAAATACAGCAGAAAGTATTTTAAGTTACCAGACTTAATAAGTTCCCTTGTGTTTTATTTTCTTAGTCTGCAGTATGATGCATGTCATATGTTAAAACAAAAAAGCTTAACATTTGTCAGACTTTGTAACCACAAGTATGCAGGGAATGCCTACTTTTCATTTTCTTCAAGATGAAGAATTTAGGAAGAAAAGCTTAATACGCTAAAATTTACATTGATATGTCTGTTGCTTTTTTTCCCCCAGCCTCAAGAAGCCACACAGTCAGAGCTCTGTGTGTGTGGAGGAGGTGAAGGCAATACAATGCACCTTTGAATGCCGCCAGAGGTGGGGGGAGGTGGCGGGCTCAGAGTACCACACAGGGACTGCTGCTGGCGGCCGCATGAGCCAGCGGCCCCTGTGCTCCCATCCTCCCAGGGATGGGGCCACATCCAGGGCTCAGGACCAAGGGACCTGGGGCTGGATCCTCATAGATGGTCTCTGTTAGCCTATGGGTTCCTTTCCTCCTCTGTTTGTGGGCCCAATCTGCTAGTGGCACCAGGAATCCAGCTTTATGAGAGCAGGATTTGCATCATGCCAGAGACCATGGCGTGTGACTTGCTTCCACAGATTGGATGAAGATGCAATGTGTACCCATAAAGCTTGGAGGCCACAGCAGGCACACGCATGGATTTTCTCAGTTTTGCTAACTGATGCATTAAAATGGAAAGACCTAAAACCAGATTTAATCTTACCCAGCCCTGCAGATCAAAACTTCCCCAATAGACACAAAGTACTCATAAACCATTCTGAAATCTGGCTTTTTATACAGATCCCATCAGTTCCATCAGGACACCATCTCCTTCCCGCTCTTCCTTTTCCCAGGCTCTGCTCCTCCCCCTTCTCCAAAACACATGCACAGCACAGATTCACCCCAGCACTCACTTGGTCCCTTTATAGTCACTCCAAGATCTCCGCTCCCTGCTGCTCTCGTATCAACCTTGAAGTCCGCCGTCTCCCTGATACGGACGCCCTTGGGCTGCAGACCTCGACCAGTGGCACGACACGCGTTGGGGTTGCAGGCTGCAAAGGAACTTCAGGCATTACTATTGTCTCTGATCTCAACATACAGGTAGCCTAGCCAGCCTGGGACAGCCTTCAGTTTAACGTTGACTCAGGACAACCACAGCTTAGCTTTCAGCAGAAGGTTATAGCACTAAGGCAGACAGACACGAGTCTGCCCGGCTGCTGTCTATGCCCCCTGGCTTTTAGGCAGTAGCAGTCAGTGCTGTCAGGCAACACTGACCCTGTCCAAGACCATTGTTTAGAATGACTGCAAACACTGAAGCCCTTCTGCTTTCCAATTCAGTGCCACTTATCAATACAAGACTTTTACACAGCTATCACATAGAGATATTTGCCACAGACACGACCTTCCCGACGCCTTCGCACTGAGGCCCACTGCAGTGTAGGGTGAAGGGTCCCTCTTGCAGATAACAGAGATATTCGCCACAGACACAACCTTCCCGACGCCTTTCGCACTGAGGCCCACTGCAGTGTAGGGTGAAGGGTCCCTCTTGCAGATAAGCCCCAGTGAACAGTATTATTCTGCTGGTCTTTCAGAAGCACATGACTGGGATAACTGCTATTAGCAAAGCTGAGTTTTGCCTGTGCTTCATTAAAAGATGTCGCGTCAAACCCCCCCGTTTGTCACAGTTCACACTTTCACAGAAGCAGTCACCAAGCCCTCTGCAGACTGAAGCTGGGGGGCAGGAGGGTTACACATGGCTTAGGCTTATCTTGACCTCTGTACTCTGAGCACTTCTCTGGGCCTGCAGAGTGGCTACAGAAATTTTGCGCACTTAGGAATAGTTTTCATTACACAATCCCAGCTGTCATGAGGTTTTCAACGCCAAAGACCTGAGAGGTTTGAAGAGACTTACAAACAACCACAGCTTCCCAGCACTGTAAACCAAACAGGCATTTTCCTCAAGCATGCCGTGCTTACAGCAGGAGCACAAGTCTGCCAAGCAGCTTGTTAGGTTTTCACTCATTATACAACAGCTTACAGGTTTTCCCCTCACCCCTGCAGCAGCGAACATCATCCCTTGCCCTACACCGGACGGTGTGAGTGGGGATTGGGTGCCATCTGCCAGCTCTGAAAGCTCAGTGGGAACACGTGGCTGATGTGGAGTGGGAACAGCTTGCAGGGCACTTACACAGCTGCGTCAGGCAGCTTGTGGTTAAGCCAGTTTCACTGACTGGGTCACACAAAGCTTCAGTTCGCTTGCAACTTTCCTCCCCAACCCCAACAAAACCAAAAATCCTTTGGCTGGGACAAGCTGCAGGCTAGAAGCTTACAAAGAGCAAACATGACGGAGCATCCTGCACACCTCTTACCAACTATGAAGCCATTAGCAGTGAAGTCCAAAATTCCACAAATGGAGGGTAGCTCAGGAGAGATGAGCAGAGATCTAAAAGCATAGGAGCACGTAAGGATGGAACAGAAAGCAAATTAGGTGTCCGTTAAGGAGGAAAACGGTAAATATAGTCATTTGAGGAACAAGGGTGGAAAACAGCAAGACACTGCACAGCTGGATAAATTACTCAAAAAAATTCAAAGGGCAGCTTAACATTTGTAAGTCTAGGCAGAAAGGAAACTAGCAACAAAAGCCATATTACTGTTAGAGAGCACTGGTTTACCCTGAGAGTACTCAGGTGACCCACTGAAACAGGACCAAGATGTTGAAAGGTACAGAGAATATAAAAGGCATGATCCAAGCATATTCTGTGATCACATCCAAGGAGAAAAAAGTGTCCATCTACATTTATATGCATTTTTAAAAAACATACCCTCTCCAACGAGAACAGTGCAAGGAGTTTTGGGAATTGCCTCCCCAGCAAAAGTCACTTTGACAATGTGAGGACCAGCTTGAACAGGTTTGTAGGTGCAACGGTAGACCTGGTTGCCTTTGTCTTCCACTACAACTTCAGCAAGGCTCCTTCCCTGAGGATCCTCCACTTCCACAATCACATCACCCACACCAGCACCTGCAAAGGAAACAAGCCCAGCTGAGCCTTGGCTTCCCCACCAGCAACAGGCCCCCTGTTTCAGACTACCACCAGCTGTCTGGGCTCAGCCAGCCATCCTCTGCTGCCAATTCTAGGCACAACCTCTGCCTTCAGCTTTTGCTGACAGCAATCAAACATTTGAGCAGGGAGTGGGCAAGACAGCATGGTGGCATTCCAGGAAGCCAAACTGACAGGGGCTCTGCTGCTCCAGCCACAGGGTTTCACAACATAGTACTGAATATACATACATCCTGGTTACCCTACGGACACCACCCTGTAGCACCTCTATCGCAGATCAGCCCACAGCTTTACCAGTCAGTTCCATCTCTCAAGCTTTGAAGTGGTTTAGATTAAGAGATTGGACAAATGAATGCTGGTCTGACAAGGATCCTCTCTGCTGGACTATATATATTCACTTTTGTTCAGACACCTGCTCCTCTCACATCTTATTCAACTCATCATCCAACAAAAACAGTTTTCTATACACTTTCAGAGGCCAGACATGTCTTTACATGATTCAGACCACTCCCTCTCCCAATTAGAGGCTGAACATAATACTTGCCTTACTATAACCACATTTAATTTTATTCCTAAGCTCCCTCAGGCAGAAGGCAATTTCAAATACGCTACGCAGCATATTTTGGTGTTTAAACGCTACAAGTAACTGCCCTAAGTAGTTTCACATTGTTCTAAATGAATTAACATTTGTAGCATCTTATTGACTCATTCCTCTAGGCTACAGCATTGGTCTAATAGCAGGTAACAAATAATGTGATGGAGATGCCCTAATGAAGATAGTAACCCTCTAATAATTACAATAGAGGTTGAAACCAGTTCATCATTGAAGTATGAACTCAAAGTAGCACTGCAGCAGGTTCTTTCTGTAGAGCTAAATATAGAACACACTACACGTTTACAGTTGGCTCACAGTTTATCCTTCACATTTATGTTCAACGTGTCACATTCCTGTTTAAAATGAGCTGGGGAAAGAAACCAGCCAGGAACTTGACTGCTGCCATCCAGCAAATTCATGGCAAATTTCTGGGTCAGGCTTAGCACCCTCTTGTCCCAGCTCAGCTCTGCACTTCAAGTATTTCATACGCAGCTGAAGCCTTCTGAGCAGCCCGGCTGTTGTTTCACCAGTGAGTTTGATGGAGCTACAAATCCTCATCCATCTTACAGGTTTTTTTTTTTTTGTTTTTTTTTTTTCCAAGGCCTTAGGTTCTCACATTTGAGGACACTGCAGGATTTCCATCATCATTCATCCTGCTTACCTGCTGTGTAGAGGTCAAAGTAGGTAGATTTATTGGCAATGTTCCCTGCTGCCTCCAGTCCTGGTCCCTTTGCTGTCACTTTGCTTGCATCTCCCTGGGCTTTGTCAACATTCACTTCAAATGGGCTCTTCGAGATGTGCTGCCCAGCAAACAGGACTGAAACCTAGGGACAGACAGCATCAGCTTGGACCTATCAGGTAGAGGCAGAGCTCAGATCACCACCATAAAGCCAAGCACAGGGTCAAGCACCTGCACTCCTAACACAAAGACTCTTTTCCTCAGAGGTGAGGGACCATCCATCCCACAACCCTCATCACATTCATGCTAACTGCTGGCCACCTTCTTAAAGTTCTATTGATTACAGAGTCAGGCACACCAGCATGGAAGCTTGAATCAGGATGTGCCAATGTAAGGTGGATCTCCATCCAGCAATAAAGTGGCAGCAGAACTTGCATTTTATCTTTTCAGGCTGGCTGTGGGGACCAGTCACCCTAGGAAGTGTCAAAGCAACAGGATCACCCATCATAAACCTGTGACTATGGGCATCCAAGGACAAAGGGAGGGAAATCCTTCTCTGCAAAATCCTTACAGTGTACAGTACCATCAGCATACCTCACAGAAACAACCTGCTGTTTTCTTCTGCATCTCTTGTGACAACCCATAAAACTGGCTTTGTGAGTTGCACAAGGTGGTCCAGCTATAGCACTTGATACCCAAACACAAATGCAGTTTTTCCCAACACACACTTCTTTCCCCCTTGCAAAGGGAGCAGCCCAAAAGCCAGATGGAAAACTAAGACCACATCAATTTAACTTTTCTTCACGATTCCTGAGGTGGCTCTTACCCATCAGTGAACAGGGAGCCCTCAGGGGCTGATGTTAACAACCAGCAGAGCAGAGTGTCTAGCAAGAGAATACTGGTTATTGACACAAAACCCACCTTGTGAGGTCCAGTAACCCTTGGAACATACTGTACTGAGTAGGTCTTGTTTTTGTCACTGGACGGTGTTATCTTCGCCTAGGAGAGAAAACACATCCATCATGAAGCTGTGCCTATGCATGCCAGCTGAACTCTTTACTGATACTGCAATCTGTTTCCAGAGTCAGCACTGTTAGACACTTGTTGCTGTGAGAGCAGGGACCCTTGCTATCCCCTCTTCTCACACAGAAAAAATCCCATTGGTTTTGTCTTTGCAAGAGAGGAAGCAAGCTACCTTCTCCCCAACCCAGCCCTTTCCTTTGCTGTTAATTGCTCTATTGAGGCAGGCCAAAAATGAGAAGACAGTAAGTCTGATGTACAGCTGTATTTTTCTGGAATGCTGTAACATGATCAAGTGGAACACTTGGATGAGAAGTTTCTATAAACATTAAAACCAGCATTTTAACTCAAAATGATTCATGGCATCTAAATAGTTGCTTTAGCCATTCTTGCAGAATGAGTAAATGCAGACAGTGATTTACTGATGTATGTTATCTAAAAGCAGGTCAGAGTGTACTTGGCCAGTCAAGCTAAAGCTCTGCAACTACTGGACACTGGAGCTGTGTTGCTTAGTTGCAGGTAGTGACTGTTTTTCAAGGCAATTATGAAGAAAAGCTTGAGGCTTCTTGCACTTTAGATAAACGGTATTTTGCAATTTCTTTTTAGATTACTTATTTGTTAAGAACTCACTTGTGAAAGATGAAGGTTACCGCAAAAACTACAGCGTTCAGACCAATTTGACTTTTCCATACAAGACATTCAACGTACATACCTCCTCTCTGTTTCCTTCTGGATCTTCTATGAAGACCATCAGGTCACCCTGCCCAGCACTGATGGTGTCCACTGTGAAGATGGCAGGCTGCTTCACCATGTTCCCATGAGGCTCAATCCCTGTGAGACAGATACAGAACAGCACATTAGCTGTTGCCACAAAACCTGGAAGACAGTTTGGAGGCTATCCAAAGGCTGTCCAACCCATTCTCCCTTGCAAGCCATCAGAATCAGTTTCCCCAGACTTCTGCACATCATGTCTTTACCCGCTGCCCACAGCATGATGCTCACAGTAAGGCCTTCTCTTACAATACAAGTATTTTTAAAAATTGGTTGAATCATCAGCACTCAACTCATCTTAAAATCTCTGACCAAGTCATGAACCCAGCTGCTATCTGGATTCAGGTGAAAACCAGTTACCCTGACAGGTACTGAGGGTCACCCTGCTGGTAAGTGCAGGGCTGATGTTTACAGCAAGTGGGAAATGTGCATTAGCTGCTCTTTAGGAGCTGCTCTTGTCACACAGCTGCTGCAACACAAGATGGGTGACTAGAGAAGCAGGAGAGAAATTCTGGGAAGCCTTTAGGTGAAGGCATTATTCTAGAGCCAAGAGTAAAAGACTTACTTTAAGCAAGACAATTTTTACCTATACTGCCCCATCTCACTCCATTTTCAAAATTCAGCAGTGCAGGTATTGCTCAGATTTACTATCCTTTGAAATCTGCTCAGACTAACTGGCCAGAGTGTCCACTGTACAAATGGCATGCAGGAACCTCTTAAAACAGTAAAAATCTTGCTACTCGGTGTGGTTTCCACTTAACTTTTAATCAGTTTCCTTATTCCCCAGCACAGGGCCTGCTACAGCATGCATTTACCAGCAGGGTTTCATCATCTCCCTGTACACAGTCCCAGGTCATGACATCTATCATGGTGGTGTCAGACTGAGTGGGTGGAAGAACTTCCCAAAGTTGCTGATTCCAGACTAGCCCAAACACATCCATACCCTTCCGTCCAAGGCTGATTCACAGAACCGTGGGCACTACAGCTCCATAGCACAATTAGTGGAAAGTGCAACGTCTGATAGATTATAAAGGAAGTGGTTGTGAACAACAGAATTCCTGAACTTGTTTATCTTCAGAAAACAGTAACTTGAGAGTAATGCAAGGAAGACCATGTTTTTGCTAGGAAATCTGAGCATTCTGATAAGGTGTTAACAATTGACATATTCATTCTTTTAAACTAAGCCCTAGATTATCATCTAGCTGAAACTGCTATGTATTTGCGCTGTGTCTCTCCAGTCCATCCCACAAGCATTTAGGATATGGCATTCAAGTTAAGTATCACACCTTCTGCAAGCATAAGAAGGATTGATTACCCTCCTCTGAAGACAATTTCACCCAGGACACCATTAGCTACAGCACTTTCTTAGCCTAGACTTCATCTTCTAGATTTTACTATCTTATCAGTGGCCTGCTTTGGATGGTTAAATGAAAATGCCTAGTCCACCACTGATCTCCTACACAACTCTGTACATCCCCTCTGCAGGCTCATTTCACACCAGCTCTACACATGGCTATCCTTGGCACAAACCCCCACAGTGCTACAGCTAGGACTCTTGTTGGGAAGTTATGAATAGCTTACATGAAAAAGGATAATAAAAAGACCTAAGATTGACCCACTTTGCACTGGACAGTCATCTTCTTCTGGAAGCATAAAACCTGTTTCTCACCTGTCCAAAAGACCCTGCCCAGTCAACGACTGAGCTCCTTGCTGCCAGAGTCACCTTCCAGTTCTGACATATCTTTGCAGTCAGAATTATCAATTAGTGTATTTAGTGACTCTGTTTTGGCAATTAACTTAATGAAAACATCAATCTTTCAAGAAGAGCCAATCACTCTAAAGTAATTTTCATTACAAAGGCTCCAGAGACACATGAAAGCAGACAAAGTAATTCCAGTTTTTGAATGAATAAAAACATGACTAAGACAGACTGAGGCAGGCTGATCAGTCGTTTACACATCTGGGCCCTGAAAAATGTGTCTGTGTATTGTGGTTTGCCGTGGAAGGCACCAACAAAGGACATAAATCCCAAGTTGCATAGGTGCTAAACCCACTCTGACTGTAGCAACTGCTCTTAAGTGCATAAATGAAGTCCATGTCCCTTCAGTCCACTAGTTATGTTTCAACGGAAAATCAAGTTTAAAAAACCCCAGGTAAATAAGACAACCAGAAAAAAAAATAAGGAAAGTTTTGTTTCTTTCAATTTCACTCTTGTACACCCAATTCTGAAACACACTCATCCTAAAAATCTTGAAGGACCAACAGCAGCACAGAGATGTGGGGGAAAAAAAAAAAAAGTGTAATGGAGAGCCAAATGTAATGCTGAAGAGATGTCTTCCAAAATGCCAACCATATTAAAGGTAAAAATCTGCTACTTATTCAGTTGTGACTGTGAACCAATCTAAAATAGAACCTGATCAATAGTTATATGAAATTATCAATTTAAAAGGTCAGTTAAAAATAAGAATGCCTACATAGATCTACAGTTGCATAAGCATCTATGGACAATCAGCAAATTCAGCCTACAGTCCTTCCAATGAGTAAACACAGCCTTTCTAACTAAGGCTCAGCACTATTTAATGTCTCAAGGGCTACCAACCCATATTTGTACATGTGCAAAGTATTCAACACTCTCAATCAATTCAAGTAAGTAATTTAGAATTACCCCACTCTAACACGCATCAAGCCTGGGAAATGGAAAACTGTCTCTACAGAGAGCCTGCCAGAGAGACAGTGAGGTGATGAGGTTTTAAGGAGTGCTTTATCACAAGAAGCATTCAGTGCTAGATCATCATCCATCAGCAGCAATACTGCTGGCCTGAATTCCACGCCAAGGCTGTTTTACCTCCATATCATGCTACTTCTTCCAGCTGTGGATGGGAGGCTGGCAGCTTGCAGAACAGGTTTAGACTGGGAAATTTACATGTTAGAACTAGGAGTGCCTTCTGGACTATATCCATGTATTTCTGAAACCAGGCACCACACCAAGAGTATACAAGTGAAACTTTGAAGTCAGTTAGTTACAGTAGGTCTGAAGTTCAACATAAGCAGAAAACCCCACCCAGCTTTCTGAAGAGTTACTGCTCTGTGCAGCTTCAGCTCACCAAGCCCTTACCTCTGCCATAAGCCCTCGCTTTCTTTGGATTCAGTTTGGGTTTCAAAGGAGCTCCTGGTTTCAGCTTGGCTTTGGGGAACTGGGACAGGTAAGTCATCACAGAGTGCTCATCCACATCAGGGTGGATAATTTCTTCAGGGGTAATAACCTGAAAGACAGAGCAATTAAGCACATTGTACCAGTGCCTGGTTACCGCAGGTCAACACAGAAACAGAACTATGACACAGACTTAGATTTCAAAACTCCCACATGCTAATGGGATTTCTTTCACTTATTTTCCCTTTGATACACACAACATCATTTATTAGGCAAGAAAATCAAGAAGCTCATTATTGTCCCAGTGTGGTTTGGGGGCTTTTTGTGCCTTGATTACTAGGGGTTCTCAGGAGACTCCAACTAGCTTAATGGTACCAAGGCAAGACAACAGCAGTTATGTTCCCCTTGAAAAGTGACATGGGGATAATTGACACTGAAAAAGTTAGTAATTCATAATCCTGTATACAACAGCTCTGAACTGCAAGGCTTGCAAAGTAAAACTTGTGACTCCTGCTTCCACAATACAAGCTGCTTCAGAGACTTCTGGAATTCTGTCCAACTTTATCAGCATGAAGATAATCCAGTTTAAATACTTTGCTCTCTGTTTGACCATTATCATTGCAGGTGATTTCCTAAGCCAGTAAGTTTTTCTTCTGTGGAATTCAGTGCAGGAAAAAAAAATCACTCCATGGACTAACATGTTAGGCACCACCATACAGGCCCTTTCCTCCTACCTTACATGCTGCAATAGCAGCTGTCTTCAGCAGAGACACCTACACAAATACAGCCAGAGCTCTGAAACGTAACAGTGTGTTTCATTACAGTGCACCCTTTCTCAGGCAACTCTACATGAGTTAAGAGTAACTTTTCAAAGCATCCAAGCAGCTTCATCTGCTTTCCTCAATTTAAACTCCAGCTAGTCACAAGACCAAAGCTGGCCACTGTGCTCCCCTGGGCAGCCCAAGGTTGGTGGCCTTACCTGCGGCACACCCAGCCAGTCATCTGCCTGCTGCATGGCTTCCCGAGCGTTGTCCACGGGCTTCTTTGGGTCCCAGGTCTCCCAGTCAGGGCACAAACCTGCAAGTACATTTCAATTGTTGTGCATTATCTGCCAAGGTGCTTCCCTAGCTGAAGAAACCAAGTATAAACTCCTTACACTGCTCTGCAGAAAGGCATTCAGAGCTTTGCAGAAGTAGCCAAAACAAGACAAGCACATCTGCTTACTGAAACAACTCTAAGGCAACAATCAGTGTAGAGTCATAGAATGGTTTAGGCTGGAAGGAATCTTTAAAAGTCATCTAGACTGACTCCCTGTGCAATAAGCAGTGACATCTTCAACAGAGCTCTGTGCAACCTGACCTTGAATGTTTCCCAGGATGGAACATCTACCATCTCTCTGGGTAGCTTGTGCAAGGTACCACTCTAAATTTAGCACAAATACATCTACCATCCTTTGTGTTTCACTGGTTCTCTTGCAGCATATTTGGTAAAAAAAATTCCAACCTCTTGCCACAGAAGATTGCATTAGATGAGCACCTATAATCCCACTAGCAAGGCTGTTTTATAAAAAAGTAAGGAAAATTTGCCTTTTTCACACTACATCAAATTATTTGCCTTAAGCAGCTCAGTCTCAGCTTGCTAAACACTGAAGTTTCAGTTAGTGTGCAGCTTCTGACTGCTTGGTGCTCCCTCTGCAAACCTACTTCAGGAGAACACATGAAGTCTCCCACTGCACCCTGAAGCTGAAAGGTTGTTGGCACTTGCCGTGGGAACAATCCTTTCTTCCATTTAGGAGCCAGCATTTGTGCCTTTGTCCCTTGCAACCAATACAAAGCTTAGAGGTGGCGCCTCCCATAATGCAATCACACATTCTGCTACAGGCCAGAATTTCTCTTGGCCAAGAAGTTTACAACTTGCTGCTTCCTGCACCTGGTCTCTTTGGACTCTTTTGGTTTTCTTGAAAGCTTCATTCCAGTCTCAAGCTCAGCAGTGAAGATCTCCTCCCATAGGAAGGCAGCCACAAGGACAACAAGCAAGGAAAACACTGGCTATCAGAACAGAGGACTTACCTGGAGCACAGCTGTCAACAAGAGCACCCAGTGCTTTGCCATCCTGCCAGTTCTGATTGAAGTTTGTGATTGGCAAGTAAGGAATTTTGTTCTGGATCCAGCCCAGCAGCCTCTGCTTAGGGGTCTGCTTCTTTGCATCATCATCACCTTCATCCTCCCACACTGGCATAGAAATGGAGTAGTGAAGGATAAGGGTCCATATCAGGCCAAGGATCAGCTTCAGGTTTCCATCAACTATGGCTTTACTATCTGGAAGACAAAATGCATGCAACGGATTACCTGCCATTCTAAAGAAAAGAGGTGTGTTTTTAGAACAGTGTGCCTGCACTCATGCAGGCATCAAGGACAAGAAAACTGACCCAGGTCACTTGCAGGCATTTGCTCAGGTAGAGACACCACTCCTCACAGGACGCATTAGACAGGACAAAAATAGAGGAGTCAAAGGACTCAGCGCTCTCCAGTTGTCACTTGCCCTCCAGCTTTATGATCTTAGCTTTGGAGAAGTGGCAGTTTAAGCTCTCTAGTATTTTCATTTGGATAAGTACCACCTCATATTTTGTAATGGCATTTGTATCTTATGAAAAAGGCCAAACAACATGTGATGGAGGTCACAAAACCAGCATCCCAATAGGCATGATACACTCCAGGGCATAGATAAAAGCATCATTTAGGAAACAGCATTTATATACAGAAACATATCTCCCACACACATCAATAATTTGCCTTAAAAATGGTAGGGAATAAAATAAAGTGCTGCTATGTAGTGAAGACAAGCAAATACAGAGTTTGGAATTGGTCTGTACTGGATATAACAAGACCTGTGTACGATCAGCAAAGTGGGCAGTGGAAGTCCCTGGACAATCCTTTGCACCATCACACAAGACATCATCCCTTCACTCCACAAATTCAGAGCTACAGAAAAGAAGAGCCAGCTTTGGCTTTTCCATATCATGCTTCGGCTTAAGAAAAATTTATCACCAGAGTGGCTATGCTGCTGTTCTGCTTTAAGACACACTATGGAGCTAAGTTTAAGGCTGCTGGGTATCAAGATCAGATTTCATAAGCAAAGTCTGCAGGGGCAGGATGCCTTTCTGCATCAGTTTGGCTTTGTGAAGCGACCACTACAGTTCCACGAATTCACGTGCAAGTTACTTCAGCTCCATTGAGTGACAGACTGGATGCCCTGTTACAATCAGCACTGTTACTTTTGCTTTATTGATTTGTCCCTTATGAAACTCTTGAAATTTTGAGGCATGGGCTTCGTTTCTCACACCTCCCTCCTTCTGAGCTTGTAGTTGTCACTCAGACTGTATTACACTGCTAAGAGCTCCAGTTTTTTCAAGCTCACACAAATCAGAGCTCTTCTGCAATGTTTCAGGATGCTCTCAGCCTGACAATTCCTCTAATTCCCAGCAGAATGTTACGGCACAGCATTTTTTGGTTCTTTCCTCCATTTCCAGTGCAAACTGTTACTGAAATCCCTTTTCAGTCAACAGAAGTTACAAGTGACCTGGAAACTTCTGTCTATTCTCCAGTTCCTGCAGCATATGCTGGAGTAAAGAAAATTACAGCTGTGTAAACTCCCTTTCATGCCACCAGAATGATTGTACAGAAATCTTTTAGAGTCCTAGCTAACAAAGTAAAAGTGTTCTGTAACTGGATTGCATTCTCCAGTTCACATCCAGAGTGTGTGTGCCCAATACCCACTGGACATGCCTTTTACCTGCTCCTGTTCAGCTGCAGAGACCACAGCAGCAATCCAGCACCATCTTATCAATGCAAAAAGATCTACTAACTTTCAAAACAAGTGTTTATACAGACTAGTGACCAAGAATAGTAATCACCCTTTAACCCAATGCTCAGGCAAAGCAGTTAATATTTACATGGTTTCACAATAGAGCAGCATGTCCTAAACAGATAATGGTGTAACTTAAGACCTTGAAAGGCATTTGGACTTTCTCGCTAGTTAGTGTCTGGTTTCTACTCAGATTTATTTGTATGGGATTTTTTAACATCATTTTCGACTAATCTTACAGGATTACGATATGCGTCTGCCACTTGACTGCTCACTGCTATTACACATCCAGTCCAAGATACACAATAGATAGCTATGGGGTGATTAAGCCCTACTGGGTTTTAATTACAGGTTCCAAGGTAAAAGTCTACATCACATAAACAGTGGGTCTCCTAGCAACAACTAAACAGGCCCTACTGTTACCCGTTTCTGTCCTCTTTCCAGCTGAGCTACAAACAGGTCAGAGCCTTCCCTCCCCCTGTGCCAGCAGCTCCTTCATCCCGCTCCATGGCACAACTACCAGGTCACACTGTGGTGCTGGAGCACACCAATGGCCAGCCCATCTCTGCTGCAAAAATGCCTCCAAGCTTCATTTCAGATTTACATTGACATTGGCATTTTTACTAGAGGGACATAGCAATGATTTAGCATGCTACAAGCAAGCTCATTTCAGAAAACTATCCAGCATTTCCAGGGAGGAATGCCAGCAGGACAGAACCACCTTGAGTACAATGCTATACACACATTACTTGAGATAAAGAATGGCTCATTTTATATTTATAGCACATAAATAACGTCTATATGTGGTTGCACTGTGGTTACTGCAGCACCCAGCTGCATCTTCAGAGCTTCCCCCAGCACTCCACTGCCCTCTCCAAAGGCACAGCTGGGCTGTGTTCTTGACCTGGGGAAAAACAGCCCGTACAGGCTTCACAGCAAGAGCAAGAATATCCCATCTCTCCAGCCTCAGGAAGGCTGGGCACAGGGCTGCTGCCCTGAAGACAGGAAAAGATCATCACAGGAACAGGACAGCTCTTCCTCTCTGGGGTTGGTGCCATTGCCACGACTGCACTTTGTTAGCAAGTTAGCAAGCCCTCACAGCCTCCCAGCTTCCTGACAGGCATAGGGATCTCATGATGTAATTTTTTCCAAGCTAAGAAGGAGGGCTTGTCTGCTTTCATTTGGGGTGGGAAGTAGGCAGGGAGAAGAACTCCTGGGCAGGACAGGAGACCTTATCAGCACCCAGTAGAGCTGCCCGTGTGCCCTTCTCACAGGCACCCCACTCCCAGCACCGGCTCACAATCTATCACTATATAATAGAACCCTCCACATTCAAGACTAAAGTCCAGCTCATAACAGGCTTAGCTTCCATGCACTGCTGTAAAGCTCAGCTCCACCTGAGCACTCAGCCTCACCAGAAGAGCCTCTGCTTTAGTGCTGCCTTTCTCATTAATTGATTAAAGACATTCAGTGCATCTTGGGCATTAAGATATGCATCCATTCAGGTCCTGTACAGGGAGCACAGAGCTGGCCCTGTGAACACTTAGTACAACCAAATTTACAAGCATCCCCCACCAGCTCCGAGTGCACACTGTTAAGTATAATACTGCCAAGGTGTAGGGATAGTGGAAAAAATAATATATTCCAATGACACTTAAGCACCAACAATCGTTACTGCAGACCCTGCTTGTACCCCAGCTCAGCTGGCTTGCCACTGAATTCCCTCTATTCCCTAGTCTGCTTCAAGACACTTTCTGGCCATCTCAGGCTGGAAAACAGATTACATAAACAGCAGACTTCCACCACTGCTTTCCTATAACAAAAATTACTTTTAGGCATACTTATTACTCACACAGTCAGTGCTTTACAGAACCTTTAAAGTCATGTTTCTCAATTGCTCCACTGAAGCTCATAGTAAATTTACAATATAGAGATGCACACTTGTGTCAGTGCTTCTGAACCAAAAAGCCTGGCCCCTTGACAATTCATCTCCACCAGCCCCAGCTGCATTTGGCTTTCAGCTTCAAGGAGTTAGGTGGACAGAAACAAATTGCCTGCCTTCAGCTGTGAGAGCATGTTTACTCCATAACACCAGCCACGTTTCCGCAGATTAAAGGAGCCCTCTCCATGCAGGAGACAGCCACAGGTCCCTGCCTTCCTGTGGCTTGGAGGGAGCGAGCTGCTGGATCTCATCTGCCAAGATCATTTAGCAGGGCTGAAAGAACTCTATACAGCATCATTGCAGACAGCTTTAATGTAACAAAAAAAAAAAAAAAGCAGTCATCTGCATAACTTGCTTTATTCATGTCACAGTGCTTATGTTAACATCTGCAAGATGCCCTTACAGGTGTGTCAGAGAGCAATGTTCCCTGGTTTCCAGTAGAAGATGTGTGCTTGGGAGATCAAAGTTCCTGCACAGCTGACTCATACTTGCTGACAGTCACTGGACTTCTACTTTCAAAGGGCACATTTTTATGGGAAGCCCAGGCATGCAGCAGGAATCCATGCCACAGGCCCTCCCTCTTGCTTCAACACTAATATTTGGGAGGACTTTAGCTCAACTGGAAACTGGCAACTTTATAGATGCCATCTAGAAGAGCCAATGGATGAAGGGTTTGGAAAGAGGGTTTTGGTGGGTTTGGGATTTTTTTATTTTTATTAGAACTAAGAATTTGTGGGTGTGATATGCAAGTTCTCCTGCCACTCTTGCTGTGGACTCCAAAATTTTGAATGCTGTAATGTGACCACTTTCAGACAGTCTGCAAGTTCTTATGGCTAGACATGCTGTCCTAAAACAGCAAGAAGCAAAAACCACAGAAACGTTTAAGTTCAGATTTAACACAAACCTTCCTTCTCACCTACACTGTTCAACACACATTTTAACTTCAACTCTCCATCTCCAACTTGCTTTCCTCCTCTAGAAGTACCCGATGACAATCCAATATCAACAAAATAGCAGCAGCCATCAGCAAGATGCAGCCCCCACTCAGCTGCAGGCAGGCAGGAGCTGCTGTCAGCCCACTGCTGTCAGGGTGCATCTCAACATGACATACATGCTGACTGCTGGAGAAAACCTGCCAGCCAGACTTAAGCTCTTCTGCAGAATCAACAACAGTATTGAATAAGCAAGCACACTCTTTCTTAAAAAAAAAAAAAAAAAAGGCACCTATATATAGCCTACAACATTAAGTTTTATGTAGAAGTATCCTGCTTCCTAGTCAGCTATTAAGTGGCTGCCTAGTAGGGTGAACAGGAAAACAGGCTGAACCAGAGCTCATTTGCTTCCATCACACCTCTGAGTCTAGATTGTAATTCTTCCACTTTTATTATCCTATTAACTAAGTGGCAACCAGCCCAAAAAATGGATTATGGCAATTCCATAGGCCAGCAGTACATACCACCAGTCTCAGTCTTGAAAAGGAACCAATTTTCAACTGCTGAAACTGATTTATAACTGTTGCTCTATACTAAAATACTAATACGATATGTTACACTTGGACTGCTAAAATCACACTCCTCAAAGCAAAAGGAAAGACATCCAAGTGCCAGGGCTTCAGCTAGCAGTGTGCCTAGTCTGAGTCGGCAATGTGATCATTTTGAGACAAATGTGTTTCATTTTTATGGCTTGGGCCACAAAAAGCTTCCCAACTCAACCTACCAAGTAGAAACCTGCAAATGCTTGGTCCTCTGCATTTCTGCTTATAGCTGCCCCAGGAGCCAGTGCCAGAACTGAAACCTGGCACTGGGTGGAAGCCTGCACATTTATCTACTCCAAAAGAACTCCCTAAATTCTACTTGGAACACACGGCTTGAACAATATGACCTTTATTAGGTCTATAATTCTACAATTTAGGGGGGAAAAAAAAAACCAACAAAAAAGCATTATAAACAAGTTTGTGACTAGTATCTTCTGCTCATGTGCAAGTCTGTTCTGCATTCAGATTAAGCATAAGTACTACCTAAACTGCAGCAATGTTCCTTGAACTCTGCCCTACAGCAGAGCTGCAAGTCATTCTCTGCTGGACAATTAGTGGAAGCAAGCTACCAAAGCAGACAGCTTCCTTACTAAATCAAGCTAGTCATACAGACTGTGGAAGTATTGCAAAACAAATTAAGGGCTGAAAAAGCAGCTTTTGAGTAGTGTTATTTTTTTTTTAGTAGTTTCATGGCTGAGGCTGCAGTCAACACAGCTTGTTTACTATCTCATAGAGCCATCTCAGAATGCTGTTGATTTTCACACGGACGAGTTAAACCACAACCAGCATTTATCTTTGCATCCACCTTCTCTAAAAGGTGGTCTTCCTCTTCATTTTTTATGTCTTCCATATTTAAACTTTTGTTCTATGCATTATATGTAGGGAGAAGTCAAATACATGGTTCTCAATATAAAACAAAGGAGAAGTCTCAGCAACAGACCTTACTCTTTATTTCCATGCATGGAAGGAGTTTTGTATAGCACACTAAAAGTTCATATCACTTATGGATCAGTAATGAAGAGACTGTAGGAATTTTAGATCTTAGTGTCTTTAAGTGTCTGAGCATTTCCCCATCTCCAGTTAGTCTCACCTATTGTTAAATAGCTATAGCAACTCTGGGACAGAAAAATTAAGCAATGATTAGGGCTTAATCTTCTGGAACAAAGAAAACACCACACTGAGCGGAGCCACATGCCAAACAGAAGTATGCAGATGAGATGGAGCTGAGCAAGCTGCCCAAGGAAATTCTTTGCTGAAGCATACAGTATGTGTTCACAGGCTTACTGTGTCTGCTAAAGACATTAGCGACATCCTCTGTAGGGATAATATGTCTTTAAATCAATTACAGGGGTTCCTCTGTGCTTTGAGAACATACTGCAACCATTTCCTCCGGTGTCCCTTAAGCCCAGGTCCACATCCCAGCTCCTCGGGGCCAGCACACGGCTTGTGCCCTGCCGCGCGCAGCCACTCACCGCACGGAGGCACAGGCTGTGCCTACTGCACAGAGCGCCTGAACTCGGCCGGTTCTGTGGATACCCAGCTGTGAGCTGCCAGCCTCCTACTGCCACGTGCTCCCGTCCCACTGCACCTCTGCTTCTCAGCAGCATTTGCAGGCGGTGCCGTGACCCCCAGGACAGCAGATCCTCAGCAACCAGCTTACCTGAGTCTCCCTGGGCTTTCAGCTCACTAGCTCTCAGCTGAGCATCCAGACCCTGCCAAGGCACGGCCACTCCTCAGCTTCACTAATGAGCCTCAGGGATTTCACCACCTGAGGAAGTGTATTTTCAGGAAGTCTAAGTGATACGCCATGTACACTCAGAGATCCACTAAGCTTTTTACAAGGTAGGTTTTCCAGAGGAGGAATGACTTTTCACTGAAGGGTTGTAAGAACAGTAACTGAGTGGTGATCTAGACATGAGCAGGAGGATGGAAAAGAAGGTAGGGGTTTTTTTTTTTTTTTTGCAAGGGGCAGAAACCATTTTCTTCTACGATTACCAGAGTGACTGGTTATTAAAAAAAAATAAAGTAGTAAGATTCCTTTGTGAGACAAATCTTTGACATATTAAACATTACACTTCAGAGAGTCTTAAACTATTAAAACAGTGTTTACTTCAACTGGATTTGAAACCAATTGCGTCAGAACTTCAGGTCACTGTTGCATACATCACCCTGTACTGCCTATTGGTGCATGTTGGGCCTCTAGAAAGGATCTCATGAGGTGGAGCTGGCAACTGAAAAAATAAGTTCAAATCCAGTCCTTTTAGTGTAAGTTTGGCAAAAAAAATTCACACGGACTTTTAATACAGTAAAGAATAAAAATAATCAAACCAATGGAGCTCTCAGGAGCAAAGTACAGATTAAAATAACTCTGCCCAACTTCTTAATAGGTATCCAGAGACCACTCATGTCTCACATCCAGAAGAGAAAGGCATAACACAAAGCAAGTTTAAGCCAGCAGTATAACAGCAACAGAAACCAACCCAGCTTTTCCAACAGAAACTGAAATCACCCAAGGGGGCTTGAAGGAGAAGTCAAGAATTTCAAAATTAGGAATTTTTAAGGTGGCTGGGGAAAATAGTCAAACTGTGGGTGGCTTATGATCAAATTCCTTAATACTTTCAGTCTGAACACACCTAGGTTTCTGATGCCTTAAGTGCCATATCCCAAGTTAGGATATGAGAAGGTAAACACATTACTCTTACATCCAGGAAGAGCTGCAGACAGGTGTTAGTGCACATCCAACCCTTGCTGGCATGCTGCTGGGACGGGATTAGCAGTGAGCAAGGATGCAATACAGAACAATAAGGGCTGCCATTCACAGTGGCTATTTCAGACCAGGTTGCTCCAGGCCAAGCAGGTCCCCACTCACAGCTGCAGGACTGCAGCACAGATACGGAGCTGAACAGCATACAGGAATGCTGTGCCCATTATCTGAGATCCTTTTGGGGCGGGGGAAAGAAAGGAAGGCATCTGAATGTTCTGCCTTTATGGAGCAGCATGGCACTTTCTATAGTGCCATGAGTGCTGCTTTGTCCGCTGCCAGCGAGCCCCTCGCCAGGCTGGCGGGGGCAGAGTGCCAGCGCCACACTAACCCCAAAACCCCGGCTCACCTCGAGAACCAGCACAGCCGAGCACCGGCGGCCGGGGCACAGGAGGCATCACCAGGGGGTTTTCCCAATCCTGGAACCCCCGTGCCCCACCTGCAGCTCCCGCCCCACACATGGGCAGCGGCACAGCGGGCTCTGGGCCTGCCACAGCACGACACCGCCCACGGCACCACTGCCAAAACCACCCCACAATGGGTCCTGTGAGCACGGCCCCTGCACCAGCGAAGCACATTCCCCGCTGCTGAGCTCATCCCTACGCCCCTCCGGTGCTGCTACCGGCCCCAGGAGTGGCCGGGACACCGCGGCTCCCACACGCCTGTGCTGGGGACAGACAGCGCCGGCATCCTGCACCGAGCTGGCAGGTGACATTCAACCCCTTCGACGGCAAAGATCCACGTTTCCAGGGAGGAATGAGTGGAAGCCGGGTGGCAGAGCAGCCAGCCTTCATGCTTCACTACGCAAAGGGAGCCCAAGCCTGCATGGGACAATTCTGCTCCCCATGGGCTCCCGGCAGCATGCCAAGACTGACTGCATCAACCTCACACACAGCAGGTGGATTGGGAAAGCCCCCGGACAGCACCTGGCAGCACGGGATGGGGCTGTAGAGAAGGGCTTCAGGATAGCACCCACATGGACACTCAGCCCCAGGTTCAGAGGCGGGTGGAGAGAAGCTCCAAGAAGCCATGGGAACAGCACAACACAAGGCGTCCAAGTGCTAATTAATCATCCAGGAATAACTCGAGAAGGAAAGTCCCCGCAGTGGGGAGTGAACATGCCAGAATTGGATTTCTGCTAAATGATGGAGGGAGGGGGAAGAAGGCATCCTCCTGCCTTCATCACACTCTGCTGAGAAACACTTGGCTGAGGCTGAGAAACTTTAGAAACCAAGTGACACGACACAAACTACACCTCCCTCCTCCAGTCATGAGACAGGAGATGAAAGGGAATGATCCTACACCCAGTCTGTGCTCCCCAGGAGTCAATACATTTACTGCCAGGGCACAGGAAGGCTTCACCTTCCCATCAGAGCAGACAGCCACACCTGAGTCAGCAACACCGCTAGCCAATTCACAGGAAAGGAGTTTCAGTTTAAGCAGGACATTAAAATTTTAGTCAAGTGTATAATTGTCTACACCTCACAAGAAACACTTCTCTAGGAGTCTGATCAACTCAAGGTTGTTTCATTCACATGTGCAAACAAAAAAAGCAGGTCCTCACAACACAGTTTGTGCATACACAACTAGAAAGCCAAGCCTCAACCAGAAAGGCTGAACTGAAAAAAACAACTGTAATGCCAGAATAGTACAAGTGACACAACAAAGCTACAAACTGTCTCTGAAGCCTAAGAGTGCTGTAACCATCTCTGCAGGATGAAGGTAATCCTAAATCTCACAGGTCTCATCAAGGTCAAAAACCTGTCTAACTCTTGCAGAGACCTCCCTCCCAAGGGCTGGCAGAGGCATTAGGTGACAAGGTGTTATTGCTGTCCTGTATCTCACGTTACTAAATGAATGCTACCAATCTTCAGCGCAGGAAGGTCTAACCTCAGGCACTAGAGATGAAAGAACTGGAAGACAGGGCTACAAAAAAAAAAAGATGCCTCAGCAAGACCAAAGAAGCAATATAATAATGCAGAGATTTCCAGGCACCAAAGTGACCTCTGTGCTACTAACAATGTGTTTATTCACACTGGGGGTAGGTCACGATAGTTATATGAAACAGCATGTAAAATCTTGCCGAGATAAATGAGCCTATTCAGATAGGGCTGTCTAACATCTCCTGTGTAACAGACGCCAGGCACAAAAGCTGCAAGGAATGGACTTTGTGAAGCCAAAACCAACACATTTGAAATTATCAGAACTGATTACTGTTTGGGGAAATCCTTGGCCACAACATACACCAAGATTCAATTTTTCCATCTGAAACCAGAATTGCTACACTGACTGTGATTCACTGTGCACAGGGCTGTTCAAAGGAAATCCCCATTCATGCAGCCCTGCACAGCTCAACCCATCTCCACTTTGCACTGCAACACCAAAGTACTGAGGACTGGAGCACATTTTGTGGTTTGGGGTAAGTAACACATCAGAAAGTAACCTACCAGTTACTTTAGCTTTACAAAAGATTTGTGGTTTTTCTCAGTTTTGATCATCTCTGATTCTGAGCATCTAACAGCACTGCTCCTATGCAGGCTTGTTTTGAAGCATATAAGCCCAGGTACCATCCTGCAGATGTTCTGCAGCCCTCTGCAGCTTAATGACAGTTATTCCAGCTACCACTGTCCAGCCATTTCCCGGAGAAGCAACAGGCAAGGTAATTAATTTTAACATGCTCTGCTCAGTTTGGCTGGGATAGAGTGAATTTTCTTCACAGTAGCAGAAATGGGGCTGGGTTTTGGATTTGTGCTGAAAACCATGCTGATAACACAAGGATGTTTTTGTTACTGCTGAGCAGTGCTTACATAAAATCAAGGCATTTTCTGTCTCTCACCCCACCAGTGAGTTGGCTGAGGATGCACAAGAAATTGGGAGAGGACAGCAGATCCCCAGTGACTCAAAGGATACCCCATACTATATGGTGTCTATATGGTGTCATGCTCAGCACAAAACCAGAAGAAGGAAGGTGGAGGGGGTGACATTTGGAGAGATGTCACCTGTCTTCCCCAGTAACCATTATACGTAATGGATGGCTGAACACCCTCCTGCCTTTTTGCAGCTGCACACTGAGCAAGGATGTGCAGGACACAGTCACTACAAACACACGCATGGCCTGGAAAGCACTGCTGCTCTTCCATGACCATTATGAAGGTGTCTTCAAGCTTCTGTGCGTAAACCAGCTAGATTTAATTCCCCATGAGCTTTCACATACAGACACCTACCTTCCACCTCCACTGGAAACCATGACTAGTTCACCTCAAGAAGGAATGGGAGTGCTTTCTTCCTGAAATTCCAATTCTTAAGTAAACAATATTGTGTACTTGTATCTTGAAGGAAAAATGCTCTCCCCTCTTTCTGGGGAAACAATGAAGCTCGAACACATTTCTGTATGCTTGTGCAACACAGCCATAAACACACCTGCATTTGCACATCACACAAGGCTCGCCCCTGCACCGTGTGGATTTGAGCCCTGTGTGTTTAACACCCCACACACGACAGCGCTGTGTTTATACAGTCTCAGCTACAAGCCGCTAACATAAGGAATAGACGCTTGGCTTGAGGCCCAGATAATTCATCCAACTGTGGCAGCCACTATCAGACAGACCTCTTTTGAGAGGAGCTTTCATGACTGGGAACACGGTGCTGAATCTGCAGAGGCACAGTGTGCACGGGTGGTCTCCAAGCACCTTAAAGAGGACCATCTGGGACTAATGGCACAGCTTGAGCACACATTAGTCCCAGCTGTGCGGCACCCGCTCATGCAAACCATACACCCACACCTCCCACTCAAACTCACTCCCTGCACAGCAAAGCTTTGCTTCAAATGTGTGGGTTTGCACGGCCCCGAACAGTCCAAGTCCCCATCTCACCCCAGCTGCCGTGGGCTCGCCAGCCCCAGGCCCCAGAACTGCCCTCCTGTGCCATGGGTGCTGTGCCATGCCAGGGTTCTGCTCAGGGGCCATTCTGTCACTCTCCTAGCCAAACACAGAGACAGGTCTGCTCATCTGACACCACCAGCCTAATCCAGCTTGGTCAGGAGCTGCTCAACCGTAACAGGCTCTGGCTGCTAACAGAGCTTCCAAACTAGCCAGTGCTCAGAGAGGTACTACCTTTCCTCTCCAGAGGCTGCTCTTCAAATTCTCCAACTAAAGTCTTTCCAAACTTCACAAGCTTGCAGATCTCTCCCTAGTCTTCAGGGACAGCACTCCATCACACACATGCTGACCAAGAAGGGTGCAGGCAATTACCCAAATCCTCACCAGCTGCATAATCCCATTTTTAATCTGCAGTCTCACATTCTTCACATTTTCAAGCCTATTGTATTTCACATTTTTAACACAACACTAAAAATGTAGAGCACTGGCTCTAGAGGCAATTTTTCTAGAGCTGGAATGAATAGTTGCAGTAACTTCACAAGCTACATTGCTCTGTCTGATCTCCCATACCTCTTCCAGCTACCTACCAGGTTTGATGGAGGGTTAGACAACACTGTTTTTTAGCAATTTCTCCATTTCACCATGAAAAATGTTTACTGGCATACTGTTACCTCCATCCAGCCACAACAAGAGCCCCACAGGTGTTTGTCTTAGTCCCAGAGGAAGTCTGGGCTGCTTCTTTCAGCTTCTACATTTGAGCTTAAATACTGCTGCTAACCAGGTACTGCTTCAGGAGTCTGAGTTACTTTTCTTACAGGTAGAATAAGAAATATTCTGCAGCTTGTTAAAGCCTACGTTTAAGCAATAAAGCTGGTTAATTTAAATATTTGCACTTCCTCTGCCTTAGGCAATGCTTTCAACCAATAGCTGCAGCACTATGTGTGAAGCAGCTCATTTTTTTCTCTTTGCAATTAAAACCTTTCAGAGGGACATAGTTTTATTCACATTTATCTATATCAGAAGAAATATTTCTTCACCCACACACCGAACTCAGAGCTAGGCTACAAAACCACAGCAAAATTTGAAGTGTTGAAGTAGGGCTTTATGCCACTAACTTCAGAGGGCTTCCCTGTTTGAGTCAAGAGTCAGTCAGCAGAGCTTTCCACCCAGGAAATCCCAGATATCTCCACTGTTTACAGGACCTGAACTAGCAGCTCCTCACTCAAGTCTGCTGCTAATAGTACTTTCACAGCAAAGCAAACCTTCTCCATGACACAACCCTCGCAGAGCAGCTCCAAACTGCCTCTTTCAAGAAAGCAGTAGATTGGGACATACTCCAGTGAGAATCCCAACAGCAGTGCAGTTAATTCTGTGGGACAAGGTCTTTGTAATACCCTTGTCCAGGAGTAGCACATGCTTCTATCCCTATAGCTGCAGATGTCTGCAAGTCATTAGCATGCTCAGCAATGCTCACTAATCCAGTGTGACAGCACCAAGGGCAGTGCTGATCCACCCTGCTGTACAGTGGCTGTGAGCTGAATGCAATCAGTTTCTTCACTCATGTATTCGGAGAGAACCCGGACCATTAGAAGACTATCTCAGACCCTTCTATGTTTTTTGGACACAAAAAACATAACTGGCCACCTGGGAACTGCAGGCACACTGCAGCTTGGGGATCTGCAGGCACTCCTTGTTTACCTGACTTTGTGGCCTCCCACCAAGTAGACAATTCACTTGGTCACTGGCACCTTGATTGATCTGGCAATCCCTGCTCCTGCTCAGCACTCAGGTTAGGCCAGAGAAGTACTACTAGTACAGGAGCTGGTTTATCAACATGCAGCAACCTCTGCAAGCTGGGGTCTTCTCCAAAGCAGCTATATTGGGCTGTGGCAAGTTACCTTCCTCGCTTTGGCCACCCAGGTTCAATGCCACTGTTGTCCAGCACATATGCTGCATCCTCTGTTAAGAGCATCAAACTTACATAAGTCAGCACTAAATAGCACAGAAACACATGATCACAAAGTACTGAGAGTGGCACCACTATAGAGGGTCCTCCAGTCGTAGTTTAAAAGCCTCCATGTCTTAGTCCTGACTACTGACAGTAGCAGTGTCCAGCACTGGTGAGCTCCAGCTGTGGCACCAGAAGTCACTGCCCTTTTAAACATCACCACAAATTTTCCTTGCAGCCACCAGCCTAGATTTTCTGCTTCTTCATGGCTGCATTTTTACTACACGCCTAAAGGAGTTGCTAAAAGAAATAATCCCCAGAGACAACTAAAGCTGTTTCTATTTGACTTTTAATTAGATCATTGATCTTGTTCTAGCGGTTACATGAGCTATAGGATATTTGCATGCAACCACAGTGGTAATCAACAGCCGGAACAAAACTGAAACAACACGACTAACATCCCAAGTCTTCCCACAGATGGTATTTTAAGTCTGCTCAGACATCAGCTTGTCCCACACAAGGGAATTTGATAACAAACCGTGTCTGAGGAAGTGACAACTGCTCAGAGAGCCACTGCAACTAGAGTGATATCAGCAAACAGCAGCCCTTCAGCAACATCCAGGTGCTCAAGGAGGCTCAAAGATGCCTGGACTTCAGATTATTTGGGATACCAACAAGCAGAATTACTTCTAATTTTGCAGAGAAACCCTACAGAAATTCACTGTCTAGCTGTGATGGTGAGGCAACATGTGATACCTTGCACCATCAAGATGACAGTTAGACACCAATTTTGTTTAGCAAGCCAGCATTTCCTGTTCTGTAGCAAGGATCAAAAGCAGAGAGATAAATCCAAGATTTGTGTCTCACACCATGACAGATACAAGGTGTATTTATTACACTGTCAGTTCCCAGTGTGGAAGATGCATCAAAGACAAATGCAGGACCCTGCACATATACCCCAGCTCAGGTTCTTTGCTCCTGTAGTCTGAGACTAGAGAAACCTGCTCCTATCACTCACCTTATAGCAAAGGGAGGATCTGTGCAAAGCTAAAGCTCACTTCCAAGATGTACCAATCAGTGTTTTAGCACTGAGACTTAAACTAGTTTCAAGACCTGGCTTGCCAGTATTTGCCTATGGAAAGTCCACTAAAACTGCTGCACCTACTACTGCAAGGTTGTTGTGAGAAAAGGGAATGCAAAACAGTTAATTACACCAATTAAAAGAAACACAGATAGAGCAAGTTAGTATCTCGCCGAGGGGAACAGTATTTCCTCTTCTGTGTTTGAATAACCTTCAAATGCACATATCATGGGTGTTTGCTCAGCACAGCTCTGTATGCTGTGCCTTCTGCTGCAGGGCCCCAGAGCAGACACAACATAGTGTACATAGCATAGCTCACCACTTGCTCATTTTGGGCCCACCAACTACGACAGTGCATTTTATATAGGCTCAGAAATACAGAATACATTGTCTCCTTACAAGAGAGGCCACAGACTAATCAAAACCAGTAGGCAGCCACAAGCACACAGGGTAGCCCAAAATCGCCATGGGCTCTGAGGTGCAGAGGAGAGCAGCCACCAGCTTCCTACTCCCAGGTCAGGCTGGGGCAGCCCCCAGGGCCAGACCTACTCACAGCACCAATGCAAAAGATAGGAGTTGGCATTTCAGAGCAGCATTTAATAGCTCAGCCCAGAGCTCATCACACAAGTTTCAGCAGAAAAAGTGGGTGGAAGCACATCAGCCGTGGAGCAGCAGTTGCCTCCAGTGCTTTCAGCTGCTGCTCTGCAGCAGAGCAGCCATGCAGAGGCTGTGGCCAGCTGTTGCAAATGTCTGCACCCCACCCTGGCAAGCAGGATGCAGCAAGAGCCACCCCAGCAGCACAGGGAGAGCAGAGGGCAGCTGACAGGCTCTGCTCAGCACAGCACCCACACCATGCCAGAATCAACCGCAGCAATGTGACAGTGGGATGTGCTGCAACAGCCATTGCCCAATTTGCCCCTCTCAGCAGGCAGGCTGAGTGTCTGCATGGCAGTCTGTGCCCACCCTGCCCTCAGAGGAGCCATCATTTGGGAACGTTGCTGCCACGCAGCCTGGCCAGCTCATGCCAGAGTAATTCAATGCTCTGACAAATAAATGCGTCATGATTTACAGCATGGCCTGAAGCAAGGGAGAAGGAGCCACAGCCCATGATGTCATTGCACCCACAGTCGTTTTTGTGCTGTTACTGGGTAACGCTGGCAGGAGAGTTCATGCAACCTGCTGCTGCTGTTAGATGAAAACAGCTTGTCCCTTTGCAATAAAGGCCACAGCCTGGATGGTCAAAGCTCTGCCACTACCAACTCACCAGCCTGATCAGTAAAACTTGCTATATTTCAGTCACCCAGACAAATTAACTCTGAAGTATCTGCTGAATTTATGCTTTAAAGTAAGAGACTGCCTTCTGTATTTACTGGTTCCTTCCCATTAGTTTAGTTGTTTTACTTTAGGTTGTAAGGAACAGCAATGGGCCATCACCTGACTCAGAGGAAGCATCCCACTAGTAACCAGACAGTGCAGCTGCTTGTGTGGCCATTCTTCTCAGACACTTGAGAGACATGGCTGTTTTCTTTCAAGAGCAGTATCAGCAGGAGGTTCAAAGAACTTCAACCCATCACACCAGGGGAGATTCAGCTACTCCACCCTCTGCCCACTCCCAGGCAGCCCAGGGCAGTGTCTGCTGCTGCCTTACCACAAGGGAGGATGTGCCAGGCAACTCTTGCTTCCCCAGGAACTTGGACAAAGCTTCACTTGGCTGCTGTTTGAAGTGGCCTAGCTTGTATTCACTGACACAAAAAATCCAGTTTATTTTTGCAGTGGTTGTATCCCAGTTGCCATGTAACAAGCACAGAAGGAACTAGACATAGCATACATCTCACTGTGGATGTTAGACTTCAACTGCTTACAGCAGAATAGTGCTTACACAAGGATTTGCAATCCATGAGGTGAACTCAAAGCCCACCACAGCATATCCAATCCTCACTGTGATGTACCAGATATTATGCAGGCATCTTAAAAATTCAAGGTTAGCTGCAGGAGGGACAGAGAGCCAAGGGAGGCTGACAGACGGGTTAGAGACCACATCAGAGTCCAAAGAACTATCTGGTTAAGATACAGCATACACTTATTGCAAGGCTTTTGAGTACAGAACTGGAATTTATCTCCTAATGATGACCTAGAAGAAAGTCCTCCCTAATAGATTACAGAGCACGAGTTCTTCCTTAGGAGGAACACAAACAAGCAGGAGTGCAACTACACAAACTTTTGCCTTGTGGGGAAAGAAAATCTGCACCAAGTCCCCAGAAGCAGAACCTAGGGGGAAAAACTCACTAGAGTTTCATTGCACAAATCCAAATGAACAGGCAGAGCTTGCTTAGCCCATTGCACAGAACCTCAGATCTCAGTTGACTCAACTCTGAACCTGAGGTCAAGTTCCCAGGAAGAGCAAGGGTAGCTCCACTCACCCCACCCAGTGGGGGATTGCAAGAGGGTCAGGTGAGTATCCACTTTTACCACGCACACAGACAAGTACAGCAATCGAGAAAAGATACAGAAGCAGCTAGCACAAGTTTCACAGACACAGTCTTCATGAAACTGCTACTCTTATAATCCTCCAAACACCACCTAAACACACTGTTCCCCCACCACTTCTGACAATTAGCAGGAATTCAGTCTGCAGCAAGCTAAGCAGTGCCATACTGTGAAAGCTGTATCACACTGCTCAGATCTCCTAACAAGGGTAGGTGGTGCCTTCCCCTAGCCTTTTCTACATATATTTTGGTTTTGAGTCTTCCCACAGCAGTTAACACTCAGCCACACAGCATTTCCTTCCTCCAGCAGGGACACATTTGGTATATCCAATTCCGTTTTTCTTGCCACATCCAAGTTGATTGCAGCTACCCACCCCATCTGCTTCCACCCACCATCACTACCATGGTGCACTCCTCCCCATGCATGGGTACTCTAGAACAGGACCCACAGTACTGTCAGAGGATACACAAAAAGCAAGAAAACCCCACAGGCACCTACAGTTTGTCTACAGAAAACCTGGCTACATCACCAACAGCCAGTCACGCTCAAAGCTTTGTAAGCAAGAGCCACTGTGACAGGCTCTTCAGACACACTGGTACCACACCAGACAGAGCCAAACACCAGTTCCCTGAGCTCTGTGTCGTTTTTACTGTAATGACTTATGACTCAGGTGACATATTCATGAGCTCACTATCGTGCCAGGCAATCACGGAAGACAGAACCACTTGATGCTGGTGGCAGGGACCTAGTAAGCACCACAGTACAGCAGGTTTGTTTAATCCAGCATAACCAGCAAAACACTTGCACTCTGGTGTGCTTGATAAACATGGATCAGTGGTCTAAACTTAGCAGACCCTTCTTCAGGACCCAAACTAGCTGCTCATCAAAGTCTTTTTCTGAGCAGCAGAGAGAAAACAGAATTCTTCTGCAGCCTGGGGGATTCAGAGACCATTGTTTTACTTCCCATTGCTTGGAGCAGACACAGAACAATGCTGGCAACACTGCAGCATGACCACACACAAGGCTAACCACATTCTTAGGTTACAGTTGTAGGCTAAAAAAGAGTTATCCTAACCCATTTAGATTTAAACATCCCCATGTAAGTCAATACAGGACGTGGCATTAGAATATGGAACAGTTTAGAGTTCAGTCCATCTTGAATAGCTGGCATAGCTTTCAGTGCCTTAAATGAAAAAGCTGTTTAGCACATTAGTCTATCTGGCCCCAAGTAATTTTACTGAAGTTTGATCACTTTACAAGTTTCCGCTCATATGTAAAAGAATGCAAGAACAGTCTGTGTAAGCTACCTTAAAGTCTCCTGTAACTTGGAACTCATAGTTCAGGCAAAGGCACTGTTAGAGCAGCAGTCCAACTACTGAAACAGAAGGTCCTGAGGAGACCAAGTACCTTCCAAAACTGAAGTCACCTCCAGCAAAGAGGTCCACTGAGCATCTATCAAAAATTATTTTCAAGGGGAAGGAGTGTCATATTTCCAAGAAGTAGAAATCTGTTTCCAAGACACACTGGATATTTTCCAGAAAGCAGCATCCAGGGAAGTCACAGATAAATGGCAGACAAAATGCAAGTGTGTTTTGACTACCTCTTTATGATGTGTTAATAGAACATTGAGTGACACAAAAGAACCCTTAAATGTACACAGGCTGAAAATACATTTTCTTTTTTCAGTTTTCAAGGACATAGCTCTAAGCCTTACAGGACAACACATTTACTGTTTTACAAGAGACTAGTTTTCCCTCTAGAGATGTACGGTTTGTTTTGTCACTCTTTAATCTATCAGCAGCATAGGGAAGTCGGTTTTCAACTATTTTCCAAAAATGAAATTTCTATAAGGTCCTCAGACTCACAGGTCATGATACTTTCACCTCAAGCACATTATAGACCACAGTGTGTGCATCAAGTACTTGATCATTAACCAAAACCTCACCCAATGCACATGTTAGGTTTGGTCAGTACTCCTGCAGCTGGGATATGCCACCACCAAACTCACCATGAGGCAAGTGCCACCAGACCATGATTATAATCCCATCCTCTCCTCACCCATCTCCTTCCTGGCATAGCTGAACTCCCTGCAAGCACTGCAGCAGGACACAGGATCACCACAGAGACAAATCTGTAAACAAATCACACAACAGTAGCCACGGCCAGCAGTGGATCCTACTGCCACGGCACAGACATGCCACTGCCCATCCACTGACTTTCATTGCCACTTCACATCCTGCCGTTGCGAGGCAAGCCAGGTCAGCTCACTTACCTGGTGAAAGTGCAACCTGGCAGAGAAACCACATTTGTCAGTTTACTCAATCTCACTGTAGCAGCCCAAGAGAGCAGTTTTACTCAACAAGGCAGCTTGGCACCCATCCTCCCTCTACCAGTGGCACAAGGCTGCTGGATGGGCAGTGGCCATGAGAACACTGCCAACAGGTACTGAGCAGCAGAGTTTGCACCTAGGATGTGCCGGCTGCAAGCCTGGGTGCAACTTGGCAGGTCTCACCCCAAAACCATTTGCCAGGCTTCAGTCACCCAACTCTTCTGTTTCTAAGCTACATGAGTTGACTCCTATTACCAGTTACCAGGGTTTCTAGGGACAAGCACAATGCCAAATTAGCTTTAACTCCCCTCTCTTCTCTGCTGAGCAATCTGCAGAGTCTGTGATCAGCCACTTCAACCAAGAGAAAGCCCTTGTGCTCTACATTCCTGGCATCCTACTCCCAATGCCTGTCATGCAGCATGCCACTCAGCACCCAGGAATTTGCAATTATCTCAGTCTAGCAGACAGAGAAAAAGGCTAGACTTAACACTTGTTAACACTTGAGCAGCACAGCAGCCACCTCACTTTGAGCAGAAGGCTACGTGAAGTCACCTGCTCCCACAGCAGCTTTTGCAGAGCATTCACTCCCATCTTCACTGGATGGCACAAAGCACCTATGTGCTTCATGGTCTTTTTTTACAGTAGATCACACATGCAGTCAATTTTGCATTGAAGTGAAGACACTTCATGCCTAGAAGAAAAACTTCCTGAAACTAGCAAAAGACTTTGAGCAGAGACTAAACAAGGGGTAACAGCAGCAGGAGAGGCTGGGCTTCTAATGTGCATCCAGAAAGGGTTGTGGTCAAACACTGTGCATAGGCAGACTTATTTTAAATAAACATTGAATGCCAAAACCTTGCTACTGAAAAGGTTTTAAAATGTGGTTGTAGTACAGCAGCGGTAGCTGAGCCATAACACATGGCTTCCAAAATGTTCCTGGAAGTTAAATAATAACTGGAACAGGCACTGCATCCACTTAGCAGAGGTCTGATGGCATTATTAATGCCAGAAATCCAGCAGGCGCAGCTGTCAGGTTTCCCCAGCTGATTTGGCTCAGAGTTGGCCCTAAACACCCCAGGCCCTAAAGACCAACCTGGTCATAAAAGTTCTCCACCTAGAATCTTTACTAGTTTGGGGTTTTTTTTACTTCACCTCCAGGGTCTGCAATGACCATGGTTTTGTTCAACAACACGAAAGAGACTAAACAGTAGAAACAAAAAGAAAGCCTCAAGTTCTTCAGAACCCACAGGGAAAAACACACCAGGGGCAGGTAGTGATCCCAGAGGATGCTGCATCTGCAGGACAGGTGCTGAGGGCTTCGGCCCTTCAACCCAGCAGAGCACTGCAAGGCTCACTCAATGTCTTTTTTGGAAAGGACATTCAGAATGTTTTTTCAGGACAGGCTCAGTTTATCCAGGACTGTACAGTAGGGCTCCTGTGCTACTCCTTGGCTCCAGCTCAGGTGGCAGAGTACTGATGGAGCTGTACACTCCTTCATGCAGAGGCTGGGACATGGCAAAAGCATTAGTAGTCATAGTCATTCCATTCTCTCAAAGCTTCAAGTTTTCTCAGGGTTTGGTTTTGATTTTATTTGGTTTTTTAATAACCAACACAAAGAAAGTAAGCTGTAAAACAAATAGACATGTCTTAAATGATTACAGATACCATGCAGTTCAGCCTAACAGTGTAAAGATGTGCTGCTGCAGCAGGATTTCTAGAAGGGAAGTCACTGAAAGCCAGACCTGACTGGAGTAGCCTTGATCTCCCAAACCCGTCACCCTCGGGAAGTTTCACAGACAAAGAGGAAGGCAGTTGGAGCAACAACATTTTTCTGGGGAAAACAATACAATAGGAGGGGAGTGCTGGCCTGGTGTTGGAGCTAGTCCAGCACCTGCCACAGAAAGGTGAGCTCTGATGTTAGGAAAAGCTCAGCCCAGGAATCAGCAGCTGCAATTCGAACCCCACTGAGTGCAAAGGGAATCCATCTCTAAGTAAATAATTAGCACCAGCTTCATTCCCAGCTGCAAGTTAGCTGTTCTGCCCAGGGAGGACAATCAGCCACTTGGGACCAACAGTCCTCACTTCTTGCCCAAAGCTGCTTTTACACAATAGCAGAGGGGAAGAAGAGGGTACCCAGCTACAGGTTTCCAGAGCGGGCCAGGTCTCCCCCAAACTGAAGAAGTTTCTATTTTCTTGCTATTGTAGTTAAAGCCTTTGAAGAGAAACAGCTTTTATCTTGGCCAAGCATTTTAAACAACTGAGAGCTACACTCTACAAATTCAGCTGTGCAATTCATCGAGGCCAGAATCATCAGGAAGCAGCAGTTATAGTTATCTGGCAAAGAGCAAGAAAAGGCATTCACATTCCTTCCCAGAGATCTCTCAGGCATTCAAATTACTGCTTTACAGACTATGTTGTGGCCACACCTGAGCTATTCCCCAAACGGTCACCGAATGCATTCCTGAGGGATCATCCGCAATCCGACGTGCATGCCAGCAGCCTTCGTCTCCAAACTACCAGCTATCAACCAACTGCACGTTCCAGTATGGCACGGGCAGGCAAATCTCATGCCAGCCTGGGTGGCAATAGCTCAAAGCACCCACTGCCTGGGTTTAGCAGGGTTCCTTGAACATTTCCTGCCGTAACTTATCACAGCAGAAAGACTGGGGAGAAAGTACAATCCTGCTCAAAAGCTGCAACTGTGCTTAGGCATCAGTGCTAATCTAAACATTGGCATCATCTACTGGGCTGTGGTGAGCAAAGTCTCCCCACACTCCTATACTACCTACGGCTGCAGCTATTTCTGCACAGCCGTGAGAGTCTGGCTCCAGCACCGTGCCGGAGCCCAGGTACGCCCAGCTAGAGCAGCATCGTCCTGCCGCATACTCCTGCCGGGCTGCTGGAGGGGTCAGTGCCCAGAAGAACTGGCTGCACAGGGAGAGAATACACCCCGGCACTAGTTTCCTGGTTTCTTCAGGAAAGACCTGAAAGCAAAGTTTCACCTATGAAGTAGCGATCATGAGGTACGCTGAGGAGGACACTGCCAGCCCCGACAGTGAGGCAGCCCCACGGCACACACAACTCTTTAAAAACAGAAGCCCGGGCTGTGGGGCAGCCCCACGGCACACACAACTCTTTAAAAACAGAAGCAGCAAAAGCCCCCCATCAGCTTCTGAGCCCCCACTGCCCTGAGCCCCGTCATAGTTACGCCAGGCAAAGGTCCAGCGCAGGAAAACACACAATTAAACGAGAAAACAACAAAACGGCCCGCCGGAGACGCACTCACCGATGGAAACCAGCTTGATGCTCTCCCGCTCCAGGAACTCCAGGGCCACCGAGACGTTCTCCAGCTGCATCTGGCGGAAGGTGGGCCGCTGGTGGTACTTGCGGTACATGCGCTTCTGGCTGAGCACCTCCAG
Source organism: Onychostruthus taczanowskii (assembly GCF_017590055.1). Classification (NCBI taxonomy): domain Eukaryota; kingdom Metazoa; phylum Chordata; class Aves; order Passeriformes; family Passeridae; genus Onychostruthus; species Onychostruthus taczanowskii. Next base: position 12,074,812 of record NW_024506993.1, read on the forward strand.
CAGCGCGATCAGCCGCAGCCCGTCGCTCAGGTCATGCTGCAGGTTGCCGATGCGTTTGTTGACGCAGCGCAGGTGCTCGTTACACCAGCGGGTGAAGGTGTTCTGCTGGATCCGCTTCCAAGGGGCGTCCTCCGCCAGGTCCTTCTCGGTGGCGGGCATCTCGCCGTCGGGATCCGCCGCTCTCCGCGCGCCTTGACCCCGCGCCTGCGTGCTCATGGCCAGCCCCGCTCCGCCTCCTCGATCCGCTGTGCTCCGCCCGTGCCCCGCCCGACCGCCTGCGGGGAGGGAGGGAGAGAGGGAGAGTGAAAAGCGAAGGGCGCCGCGCTCAGTGGAGGCCTCTCTCCTTTTCCTGCTCTCGCCGCTACCGTTGCCGCCTCCTCCGCTACTCAACCCACTCGCTCTGCTCGGCCCCGTGCCGCCGCCCGGCCTTTATCCACGGGGAGCGGCACGCCCTCCGCCCCATCAACCCCGCGCCCCGCCGCACCGGCCCGCGAGGGCCGGCCTGGGATGGGCTGGGATGGGATGGGCGCGGCGCGGCGCGGCTCGGCTCGGCCTGGCCTGGCCTGGCCTGGCCTGGCAGAGCCCTTGATGGACCGGGGACCACCCTAGGCCGACACTCACCTGGCCGAGGTGCCGGGCGGGGCTGGGGCGCGGCCCCCAGGCACGGGCAGGAGTGCAGCTGGCCTGGCGCTAGTGCCCGGCCGGGGTGCAGCCCCCTGGCTCTACAGACAAATTAAACCCGCAGCAGGAACAGGAGCGAAGCCCCCGACCCACCCGCACACCCCCACCACAGCGGTACTCAGGCGGCACAGGTCAGGCCGCCAGCCGTGTGACGGCCGTGGGTGGATGCAGCACCGGGTGGTGACCTCTCGCCGGGCCTGCAGAGCTGTGCAGGGTGGCCGGCAGAGCCGGGGCTCCGCGCTGGGGGGATTCGGTTCTGCACAGCCCGCGCCGGGATAGGCTGAGGGTGCTCCCACGGGGTGCGATGTGGCTACGGGACGGCAACCTCTGTGCCAGTACATGATTTTATCGGCCATTTGAAAATAATAGAAACCTCTAAAAGTAGTCAATTACGGTTCGAATTCTTGGGGGGGGGTTCTTTGCTTTTCCCCCCACTTTTGTGACTGATTTCCTGGCGCGCCACTCCCTGCTGACATACAAGACTGTGACTTGCCGCTGACTCATTTGATGACAACAGAGTCAATACTGGAGAACTACTCCAGCTGCCTTGCTGCATACTGAATTTTTGCAGGTCGCTGAGGCGTCTCACGACACTTTCAGGGTCCCTGAAAGCTGCAGTGAAGTGTCCCTGCGTGTCCCTATCCCGAGGGAAGCCTGTGCCCACCCACTCACCCAGCACGCACTTACGGTCTTGGCTTTGCTACCAGGAGCTGCTCCACCGATTCAAGCGAAGTGTGTGCCTGTTTACCTATTTACATCAAGGCTGCCACTCTGAAAGGTGCAGGTGTCTGTCAGAGAAAACAAATCCATTAAAATACAGTCAATAAAGTCTTATTTAATTAAACTACTATGGTCATTCTCAGCTAGAAAATTAGAATACAGATGTCCAATTACTTTCTTTCAAGGGTGTTATTCTAATGCCTCCACTAAACCATCACACCATGGTTTCTCTCCAGTGACCTAATAGCCTTCCTCCAGAATAATTTATATTACATGCATTTGTTGACAATAAATTAAGAAAGACGAAAATATGAAGGTGAGGTAATGTGGGAGTTATGTCTAAACTTCCATTGTTCCCTAATCAGCATTGCCTCTTGTTTTAAAACTATCAAAGAAATCAGAGATCAGATTTGGTATACTGAAATGTTGAAGTGTATCTCACGGCACAGCAACCACTGCCCTTTCCTCAAATTACTGAGCCAAGCAGCAGGAAGCTGCTTTTATTATTCAAATAAAAACTGACATTAAGTGAGAGCTTTTATTTACAGACCAAAACCACTGACAGTGCATAGAGATGCTGCAGCCAGGGTAGGTTGTGCCTCTGCGAGCAGCTCTCTGCTGTCAGCACAGGCTTGTCCAGCCCAGGGGAGAGCAGCCTGGAAACATGGAGCTGAGCCTTTTCTCAAGGACTTTTCTCCCATCATCCTGTACTTCATGTTTTAATAGATACTAATTGCTTATTGACTTTGGCCTGGGCTGGGACTCCTTAGCAACCATTCCACATCCGGATTAGCTGATTGCTTATAATATTTTAATTTCCATTCCTTTTCACTGCCACACCTAGTAATGCACACTCTTCAATATCATTTTGTGCCCGTGCCATGCTGCAAGTTGAAGCTTCAGCCATTGTTTTTTTCTGTAACAAAGGTAGTGAATAGGAATTACGTAGGAAAAAGACAGAATTAGTACTAGGACCTCTATTTTTAACTTAGGCATTTTGCTAAAATTTTCAAGAAAGGTATTTTTTTCCATAGACCCAGCAAAGAAAATTTTCATCCCAGTGATATACTGCGCAATGACATGTTCTGCAAACATAAGGACAGTGGTTTCTTTGAGTGGTTTTCCACTGCTCCATCCATCCATCCATCCATCCATCCATCCATCCATCCATCCATCCATCCATCCATCCCACCAGAAGCAGTGAGGCACAAAACCAGATGTGAAGTGCTCAGCAAAGCTCTGGCACAGACATGCAAGCCCAGCTCATCCTGTCAGACTCAGGACAAGGGCAGTGGCACAGTCGAGGCTGTTGCTGTTGGGACCATGCAGGGTTGGTGGGGTGCTGGTGGTCTGGATGCAGCAGCATCCCAGCTGCCCTTCCCTGCACATCACAGGCCTTTTGATCCGAATTCAGTCTTTTGCATCCTGGTTGCTTTCATGATTATTGGGAAACAACGACTGCTTTATGGGAAGAGAATGAAAAAAGCAAAATAATTTCTGCTCTGAGGAACAGATCTTGTTTCATTCCTTTCTTTCCAGTCACAGATGACCCTCACAGCTACACTCTGATGAAGATTTCTGGTTGATAGAAAGTGAAGAGGGGCAGCCCCTGCCTGCACGGCACCCCATTGCCTGCACAGGTGACTGAGATCAGGAGAGGTGCCCTGTCTGGCCACAAATGTGATATCCAGCTGTGGCAGCAACTGCAGGGCTGGGCATCAATGCTTGGGCTCATCTACCGATGAGAGAGTCCCTCTGACCTGCTCTGTCATCAGATTCTTCTTGGGGTCATGTTTGACATGAAAAACTGTATTTATTTCCTTTGAAATGAAGTTGGAAGACAGTTTAACACAAGTGAACCCGTGTTTCAAGTTTCATCAGGAGACAGAGAATTAAAAATAAGCTAACCCATGAATCTGTACTTGCTGGAATACCATCTTGGTACTGTATATTATTACAAATTAACTAATGTATGCCTTGCAGAAATACCTTATGTGCATATTTATATGGGTAGATATTTGTGTTGATGTATGTATTTAGGCAGAAAGAGAAGGAGATTTCAATACGATGCTCTGGGGTAGATACCTTTTTCTTTTGATTTATCCTGTATGACAAGGATCTTTCCATTCCATTTTGCCTTTACTTGCTAGATGCAGATACAAGGAAGGAACACTGTCATTGCTTTCTTGGTTCTCTTTAAGCAGTTGTACACAGCAATGATTTTTTTTCACTGTTTTAAAAATACTCTTCCTCTATGGTAATTCACTGCAAGGCTGAATTTAAAAAGACCCTCTTTAATTCAGTAGCAGAGGGCTTCCTCTGCCACATACACACTGTTTTATCATGAAACTGCTCAGAATATTTTGTATTTGAAAATACAGCCCTGACAAACGGAATAAACTGTAAAGGCAATTCATTATAGCATGCTCTATTTTTAGCAAGAAGTCACTGCAGAATGTCTCTCAAACCAGAATATGGCATTAAGCTCTCTGAATTCACAGGGAGTTGCTTTTCTGGCAGGATTAAAAAAAAATTAGGAGCACAGTTTAAACTGTAAAGGTAAATAAAAGTTGGCTGGCCTTTGCAGGTCTGTTGCTGCTCTTTTTGGGATCATTAACAATCCTTAATGGAAATTTAATCTCATTTATCATATCCTCTGGGGCCATGGAATGGTACCATGAGGGACACCTGCCATTAGTTTTTTGGAGCATACTAACAGCAGAGGGAAATGACAGTTCTAACAGTGGCTGTTTCATTGAGAAGTCTGTTGAAGCCTGGTTTTGCAAAAGCAGAAGGGTGTGGGGTGCGGCAGCATGGGCCTTCGCTGACATCAGTGAGCAGCACATGATGGGGTGACTACAGAAGTCAGGTCTGTTTCAGGGTAATCAACTTATGACAGTCTCATGTGATGGTACGTTTTTGGAATCCTCCAAGTCATGGGCCCTACATGAGACATCCCAGCCATTTGGGACACTGTACATGCTCTCTGCTTGACACATTGTTCAGCAACAGATTGCTTTGATTGTAAGAGGACAAGAATCAGAATTAATCTCAACTGTTAATCCAACATCTGCACACTTTGCTTAGAGCAGGAATCAGCCGTGGCTGAGCATTCAAGATGAGTCTTTGCAGGTAAAAGGACTTTTCTCTGCCCCGGCAGGTCGTGCTTTAGTTATCACCTCTCTGAGGATCTCTGCAACAGAAATGTCACCTTTTAAAGATTTCAATGGTGCTGCTAATACACGAGGAGCAATGACATTTTTTTTCCCACACTACAACTAACCCCACACAAGTGACTTTGAAGATGCATCATATCTCAGCAGAAATGTGTGATGAAAAGCCAGCAGGATGCCTCCATCTTTTCCAAAGGTTTCTGTCAAAGCAGCAGCACACTGGAGGTTTGTACCCTGGGGCTGTCAAACTTGTGAGTTGTCAGGGCAAAGGCTTGGAAAAAGAATAACTGGGCTATAGCACCCGGGTAGCTTTAGAAATTTATCAGGAGATTTTAAATATTTATAATTTTTTGGCACATAATAGCCTTATCCAAACACAGGACAGCATTGTGCATTAAAACAAAAGCCATGCATAACAAATGCCATAAAATAAATTGTAGCACATTCAAACCAGTGTGCAGATGCTAATCCTCACATCCCCACAGGGCAGCTCATCCGCTAACCCAGCAGCCAGCCAGTAACGCTAAAGATCCAGCAGCTGCGGCTCACAGTAGTTAAAGGTTTGCCTTTTCCGAAGCCACAGGCACTGTAACTCAAAGGGATTTCGTGACTAAGTGACCATAAATGGCATTGCTGAGCAGTTGGCAGCACCGAGCTCGGCATCACAGCCGGGTCCTCCCAGCCTCCCATGTCAAAGGTTGCCAAACACACTGCACATTTCCTTCACCCGTTACCTATTTACTGGGTTCTGAAAGACAAGAGAAGTGTTTCTTCTCAATTCATGAAGTAGACATTAAACCTCTCCTTTTGTTACCATGATCCCTACGAAGTGAAGCCAAACCAAGCCGTTCAAGTCAAAGCATGAATCAAATGGATTGCATCATATGGATTGCATTTTCCTTATTCAGCAGCTCTATGGAAGGCAAAGAAGCTCTTCATTATACAGATATTGGCTAGGACCTTTGACACAACTTGTTCTGAGTTTTTCCATCTTCTGTTTCCTCCTCTGTTATCCAAGGAAGACAGCAATATGAGAGGCTGCAACAGCAGTTCAGTCCAAATCAGACAGAGGGATGTCTTTAGGCAGAGAAATCTCTAGAAATATGCTGAAAAATATAACTTGTTCTAGAATTTGCATTGAAATTTATATTTGGAACGTCTATTCAGGCAACAGTTGCTTCTAGTAGCAGTTGTGTCTGGGGCAATTTTCATCTCTCTGTGTCTAGAAGAACATGGTTTACTTCTGCACAGAGTTCTTGCTGCATTATATATGTGTATATATATGTCTTGCTGCATTATGTATGTATCCAGAAGCTGAAACTGGTGCCAAAAGCAGCATCCATCTGACAAACACAGTGTTTTGCCAGAACTTGTAGTGCTGCCTTTGCCTTGGGTCCCAGGGAGACCCACAGCTGGAATTTAAAGGTCTGTTTTTGACACAGGTTGTAAACAGCCCAAAAGCAAGGCTGCTTGTGCTTTTGGCTATCTTGAAATCAGAGGAGAAAACTAAACTGAAATCCATCTAGCACATACTGAAAGAGCAAGGACAGGGCATTCCCTGGGAGTGTCCCATGCAGGAATTCACCTAATTTATTTGTCCAAAATACCCTTGCTGCTTGTTCCCATGGAAATGTTATGAAGTTCATCTATCTCTTTTTCTTGGTTCATCTATTTTTCTGACTGATAAACTGCTGCAGGGTGTTTAATTTTACTTCTGTTTTGTGAAGCTGATTTTAAATGGAAAAACACATACTCACAGCCATGTATAAGCATCTCTCTTTGCAAAATCCAGACAAAGTTGTGTTGGTACCTGAGGACAATGCCTGGCAGTGCAACTGTCCCTACGGCAGTGCCTGCTCTCAGCCAGAACCCCCCACCCCGCCCCCAGCACCAGGAATGCGGCAATGGTTGCACTGTGGGTGTCCCTGTGAAACATAGCTTACCCAAATAAATGTGACTTGACATATCAAACATGAAGTTGAAAAATAATTTGAAATAGCAGCTCATTTTTAAAATAACTCAGGATCTGATTTCATGACCTGGGAAGTCAGATCCTATACAAACCCACACAATGCTCCAGTGTGCAGCTAATCAGGGCTTCCTGCCCCTAGCAGATACTGCAGGCACGGGCCTCATTAGACATTTTCTCTGCTTACTTCCAACCTTACTTACTGCTTGTGTTTGCACTCTGGGTAACCAGAGTTCTCTTCCTAAGATGATACACCCATTTTTCTCAGCATTTGAATTTCTGTGCTTTTACTCTGTGAGCTGGAGTTTGCAGGAGTGACAGTGTAAAGTTGGAATTAAGCATCTCATGTCTGCCAGAGCTCATGGACTGCACAGAATTCCAAGTGTTTCCCAGTTACTTTTCAGGAGCTGTTGTAACCTGAGATACAGATGAATAGTTTTGTTTGACTTCAGAGGAGTAGCCAAGCTCCTCCTAGGCACAGCTGGATGTAGCATAGGAAGGAACGCTTTCCAGGGGAACAGTGTATATTTTTTAAACAAACCAAAACTCTTCTGTGTGACATAAACAAAATTGTTGACCTATGTCCAGCCAAAGGGGGAGTTTGTTTGGCTCTCCTGGCACGCACCCCAGGATGCAGCAGTGGGGTGAGAATGCCAGTGCAGTGAGTGAAAACACAAAATCCCAGCTATTTCAGAGGAAAGGCATGACACTGTGGTGCTCACTTCTACCGACCCCACTAGAGTGTTCTCATGATGGTGAATAACCAACCCCAAAAGCACTTTTAAGTGGATTTGCTTTCTGCAAAAGGCTGAAGTCATGCTCCTTTCTCCTTTTTAAACATTCTCACAAAAATATTCCCAGACAGAAGTCTTGCGTAAAAGAAGCTTTAAGTCTACTGACTCATTTGAAAGCTGCTTTATTAGCCCCTACATGGGCTGATAAGCCTTGCCTGGTGCATAAGGACACAAGGGCTGTACATTGTTCTGTTGCTCAGCTCATGCATTACTGGCAGCCTGGGCTTGATCCAGCCAAGCAATTAGAGAATTTAACTTCCTCCATAAATACTTGTACGTGTGAGGCCATGTGTTTGGGGGCATTCCTCTACTTGAAAGGAATCTAAGGTTTTAAACATGTTGCAGAACCAGAAGGAATGGCAGAGTACTCTGAGGACAGCATCACATTGATTTGGGTGAGAATTAGGAATAATAAAAAGCAGAAGAAAAGCACTTGGACCTGGCCAGCACTCACCAGCCTCAAGCCACCCTTCCCCCTGCATAGCTGTTAGTCAGTTCTGCTATTAGTGAGTATATTGCAGCATAACAATGTCCTGCAGCTGAGCTCTGCCCAGCAACACCCTGGAAGAGGAAAGGCGGGTGTGTGGATTCAAGAAGCACCAGCAGGGGGGAAAAGGCAGGGTGTTGCCGCTGTCCTGGAACAAATGGAAGACACCACCCCAGGGTGGGCAGGAGGAAGGTGATGGTTTGGAAAACCCTGAGCTGTGTGTACCCTGCATGAGCTACGGGGCTGGGTGTCTGAGGACAACTCAGCAAGGGTTTGTCCAAAAAACTGGAGTTCTCAGATGGGACAAATTGGGCAGGAAGAAAGCTGAATAGATCACCCACCCCAAGGCACAGTCAATGCCTTACCCATTCCTAGGATCTTCCCTGGCTGTTTACTTACCCTAAAAAATGTGAGATTCCCCTGGGGGGATCCTCACTCTGCTCTAGCTCAACCTTTGGCTTATAGGGCAAAACCTGCAATTCCCAGCTTCCTGCTTTTCTCAAAATGATGATTCCTGGATTTTGTGAAGCAGGCCAAAAATCACCAGCTCAAAAAAAGAAGAAGGAAAAAAAACAGGACTAAAAGCTATACTAATGAGAGACGGTGGCATTAGAAAGGTGTTACTGGTGGAGATAGCTGGGCAGCTGGCACCTCTTGCTCCTTGTGTGCCTGGTAGTCCTGAAATGGGAGATAATATTGAGAATGAGCCCAGTCGCAAGCTATCTAATTGAAAAGGATCAAAAAGTAAAAATAGACCCTTTCAATCAAGGAACTGTGTATTTCAAAGGGCAATTCAGCCACTGCAGCAGCTGGTGCTGCACTTCACATCAGCCATCTGGTGTGGTACTCCAAGCAAGGAACTTTGTGTTTGTAAGTATTGTCACTTCCCTACCAGCTAAAACACCAACCGAGAGCCTGGTATGACACAGAAGGGGAAAACCAGAGCTCTGGCTAGCCCAGTCCTACTAATCAGAGTGAGCAAGAGTCAAATGTAAAAGAGGAACAGTGCTAGGGCATTGTTTGAGAACCTTTTTTGAGGGTGGTCACTGCCTTAGTTCCAGCTGCCTCATTGCTGCAATAGTGGTTGTAGAGAAGGGGGGGAGGGAAGAATGAGTTATAGCTAGAGCAGCCCCAGGTAAGTGGTTTTATCTTTACAGCCCTGGTGATAACATGGTTTGCAGCAGGATGGGGGTGATGTGATCCAGCTGGGGCCAGTTGTGCTATGTGGAAGCCCCACAGGGGCGTGGCAGCGAGGATGTCACCAGGCTGCAGGAGCTCTGCAAAGCTCTGGGTTATCACCACTGCCCTCTCAGAGGCACTGGATGTTTGCACAGGCACAGCATAGTGGCCGCCCAGGTGCCTCTGGGGGCCCTTGTTTGCTTTTGGCTTCTCTGAGGCTCAAGCCTGGGGAGGAAGACAGCAGCAGCTCCTTTAGGGACCAGAAACAGCCCCCAGATTGCAAGATGCACCAGGAGGGCCAGGTGCACCCACAAGAAGTCTCCTTTTCCTGTTCTCTGCACAGCCATTGTCTTCTGGATATACATTCTCTTTGTTGAACTTTGTATGTAAAACTCTTCCTCTTTCTGCACAGACTTTAGTTCCTTTGGCACGGCCATGGCTGCCTGGCAAGCAGCTGGTATGACTGTGTCCTAAAGCATGGGGCTGAGCAGGGCACATGCCAGCACACCCGTGTTATCTCTGTCTCTCTGGGAGCAGTGGGTGAGAAGACTCCACAGTGGAAGACTTCAATCCTGTAGGAAAAACACCAATCTGGCTGTTAACACACTGGTGCTGCTGGTGCTCACCTGGCACAGGTACTGTGACACAGCCACAGCCCAGAGCCTGGGAGCTCCATACAGGCGGATGAGCCATTCCCTGTTCTGTGACAGGCTGGTTTGGCCCCACAGAAGCCTTCCTCCTGCTCCTTCGCCAGCCTTGGCAGCAGTGTGCTGAGTTTTCCGCGGTTCTCACAGCAACTGCAAATTTTCCTTTTGCAAAGCAGAAATCCTCTCCCAGGTTCCTTGACAGCAGCAAAGTTCCAGTAGCGAGGTGGCAGGGGTTGATGAAGGAGTTGCAAACCGGTCAAGTACAACTGGAGAACGGCTTGGTTGTCTGAGGGGGACAAGACCGGCTTCCCTTCCCGGCAGATGCAGCCGCTCTGAGAGCTCCTAGGAGCACGGATGAAGTGGGCAGGGGGTGCCTAAGAGCCCAGCCCGGCTCCGTGCCCGCGGCCCCGTGCCCACGGCTCCCTGCCCCCTCAGGGCGAGCCGCCCCCACACAGCCCTTGGCACTGCTGCCCCCTGCCGGCCCACGGAGCCCCGCCTGGCCCGGCCCGGCCCGGCCCTCACGGCGGCCCCGCCGCTCCCGGCGCCGGACAAGCCCCAGCAAAACGCCTTATTGGTTTCATTTGATAGAACTCCCTGCTAAAAAACCCCGCAGCGGTGAAATCATAGAGCCATAGAATCGCTTAGGCTGGAAAATCCCTCTAAGATCACCAATTCCAACCATTAACTCAGCACTGCCAAGCTGCCGCTAACTCATGTCCCTCAGTGCCACAGCTACATGGCTTTTAAACACGTCCGGGGATGGTGATTCCACCGCTGACCTAGGCAGTCCATTCCGGTGCTTGACAGTGCTTTTAGTGAAGAAACTTTCCCTAATATCCAATCTAAACCTCCCCTGGTGCAATTTGAGGCTGCTTCCTTTTGTCCTGTCACTTGTTCCACCTGGGAGAAGAGACTGACCCCACCTGGCTACAATCTCCTTTCAGGTGCTGTAGATCCATAAGGTTCCCCGAGCCTCCTTTTCTTCAGGCTGAACCCAGCTAGTCCCACGCGGACTTGTGCTCCAGCCCCTTCCCCAGCTCCCTTGCCCTTCTCTGGACACACTCCAGCACCCCAATGTCTTTGTGTAGGGAGGGGCCCAAAACTGAACCCAGGATCTGAGCTGTGGCCTCAACAGTGCCCAGTACAGGGGGACAATCCCTGCCCTGGTTCTGCTGGCCACACTATTGCTGACACAGCCAGGATGCCACTGGCCTTCTTGGCCACCTGGACACACCTGGGCTCATGTTCAGCTGCTGTCAACCAACATCCCCAGATCCTTTTCCAATGGGCAGCTTTCCAGCCACTCTGCCCCAAAATCACACAAAGCCTGTGCAGCCGATGGATTCATTTGCACTCCCCAGGCCTTGAGAACCACAGTGATGGGGTGGGAGCAGGGAAGGGGCTGTGCTGCCCCTGCTGCGGCCTGGGAGTATCTTCTCATGCCGCAGGAATGTGATTATGTCATGGCGAGTCCCCCACACGCCCCGCTGCTGCCTCCCAGCCCGCTGCCGGCTGACAGCTCTGGGAAGCATCGTTACTGCTGAAATGGAGGCATAAATTTCTGCTGGCAGGGCTCCTGGCTGTAAAAACTTGTAAGCCGTAACAACCTCTCACTGCGACAAAGTTACTCCGACATTTCCCATGGTCCTGGTCCCATCCCTCCAAGCTGGGGGCAGGAAGAGGGGGAAAAGGTTTTAAAAACTTTTCATTTTCCTTATGTAGTTGAGCGTTACCGGGGGCGATATTTCTGCCTGTGCATGAATTCTTCTTGCTGAACTCATGGGGCATGACGCACCCACAGGAGGGGAGAGCATGCCCAAGACAAGAACGGCTGAAGTACACTCCTGCTGGGCTACTCTTTCTGAGGATTTGTAGTTCTTTTTCCAGCCGAGGAGTTTTATTATAAGAGAAAGAACATGAGATTTTTATGAGTGATTTTACAAATTAGTTTCTCAAATTGTTTGCAGCAGCACAAGAAATGTTGCAGTCATTAAAGTTCATAGAAAGTATCAAATGCTCCATCACCGCAAAGCTCTTCCTTGTGCAACAGAAACAAAGCAAAGTCGCCCCTGGCATGTTTAGACCTCTGACTCAGAAATGCTGCTCATCACCTCTCCACCATAGTGTACAGCAACTCATCCTGCCCTTGTGCACATTGCTAGAATGAGCACAGAGCTGAACCAGCACAAACCCAGCTACAAACATGATTTTAAAAACAAACAACTAATTATTTCCATTCACCTCATTTAATTTGGGCTCATGCAGAAATGGTGTTCATCCAATAGTCCAAAATATGTCACGTATTAGGAGCTAAAGAGTCCAACCCAATGAATGAGTCATCACCCAGTGGATGAAATCCCATATCTTCATGGCTGCTCATAAATAAGACAAGCTCAACTTTATAGTAAATCATAAGTAAACAATGAACAATATGAAAATCAGACTCAGCTGTGTTATAACTGCATGGGCACAGTGCCCACACAGAAATGAAAAGCGAATGTGATACCATCATTGTTTGGCTTTGGAGACTATATTTGGGACTGAGACTCTGAAGAGGGGTTTTGATGCATGTAGCAGAGCAGTCGGACATCCAGGCCTTTGAGGCCACTGCAGATGCCTGTTTGCAATAAATAACACATTATCCTGGCCATTAGCACTTCTGAACCTCAGATTCCAGTGGGCAGATTTTCTTAAGTTATTGTCTGGTATCTTCTCGCAACAGCCCAAAATCTCCGGGCAGCGCTCTCGTGTTCTTGCAGCCTGCTCCTTCTTCAGTGCTCTCTCCTAGAGGGAAATGAAGAGCAGCAAAAAGCTGTTGCTTCACCCTGAGATGAGGATCGGTACGTCCTGTGCATCCCTCATAACCATATCCTGAGTGCAGGGCTGGATTCACAGAGCTGGCTGGAGTTTTTGATTTAATAACTATTTGAACCAGTGTTGTGAGAGAAGGCAGGAAACAACAGAAATTGTTGATCAACCTCTACCTTGTTATAAAATTAAGAGCATATAAAACACAGTATTGAAATAACTGGAAGCCTGACCACACTGCAGATAGCCCAGCAGAAGGGCCAGGCAAGAGGAGGTATGTTGACAGCATTGAGAAAGACTCTGGCACATGGTTATGAAGGGATCCTTCTGCAGCAGGAGCAGCTGAAGCCACCTCCAATTCTGAGCTCCATTGTGACCCCTGGGCCCTGCCCACAAGCAGCTCGTGGGGCTGCAGCCAGTTTTGCAGGAGCATTTACTCCAATAAAAAATATCTTTCTGCTCCTGAGAAAGAGAAGTGTTTTGCTGTCTTATCAAAGACTCTGGGAAATGTCATATAATTTCCTATTTGTATTCAGGTTAATGGTGCCAGTGGGATACAAAGAAGATCACAGGAAGCAAATCCTTGAATTTTAGGGAAATTCAGGATGTAATTGAATGAGCTAGAGGGTAGACAAGGTTGACAATCTCAAAGGATATTCTTTTTTCATTATACTGACACTGTGCAGGTAATCATTAATTGGCAGAGCTGCTATTGCCTGAAGAAAGTGCTCCAGGGATAGGTGCCTGACAGAGGAGCCAGCTTTGAAGTCTTCCAGGTTTGCATGGGCTTTCTGGTACACTCTGAAGTGGAGATGTCCTGCTGCTCCCTCACTGTAGCCTTCTCCTCTCAAACACAGTAGAGCAGCTCAGGCTGCCTTTCAGAGAGCAGCGAGGCCAAGACAGTAGCTGTCTGGCTATAGGAAGGGAAGAGACCAAAGCAGCTTTTCCATGAGAGAGCAAAGCTCCAGCCTCTGCCAAAGTACACAAGGACACAGACCGCCTTGTGGCTGTCCCTGCAGAACAGGGGCAGGGGCAGATGAGGATATCCGTTCTACAGTGATGTGTCCAGACATGGGGGAGGGCTTTGAGATGTGTCACAAGAATTCAAACCCAGAAGAGGCCCAAGCCTGGTCACAGGCACTTGGTCCATCCCAAGGGATGCAGGGTCTCATGCGGGGGAATGGAGCCTGGCTCCCTTCCTCCTTCCTGCCCCGACATGACTGCATTTCTCTAAAAGGCTGAGAACAGTTGTGCCCTCTCAAGATTCCATAGATGATTTACAAGTCCTCTCATGAGACCTGCAAAGAGCTCCTCTGGCTCCCTGCCTTCCTGATGGTCCTTAACCCAAGTGGCTCTGGCAGTCAGAGCAGGCTGGGCAGTACCACAGCCTCAGCTCAGGCTTTTCCCAAAAAAGATGCTCTGACTGGGGAACCTGTTTCATTTTCTCAACCCTTGGTACAGTTGTAACAGGCCAAAGCACGGATAATATCCAACCAGAGATGTGACTGTACAAGCCCAGATCACTACTTCCTGTCCAAGCAGAGATTCTCTGTATATATTCTCTTTTTAACATTGGAAAATTATTGTACTTTAATAAAGTTCTGTAAATGGATGAATAATTTCCACAAGGAAAGAATGTTAAACTTGCATTGGCACAACGTTACTTCTAATCAAGTGATCTTCATAATTCTCCAGAACAAGCAAAACTTCATATTTTCCATACGTAACCGTCTTTGTCACCCAAAGTACTTTGTATTCAATAAAAATACCAGCTTTCATTAAAGAAAAAAACCCTTTTGGTGTGCAGTTTTTCTGGCATTGCACATCTCTGGTTCACTCACTCAACATGTTTAGAATTAAATCACAAAACCTTAACTCACCCTCTAATGATCTGTTTGTTTCCAGATTCTTATTCCCACAATATGTTTGCTGACAGCAGTTGGGCTCTTTGACAAAAGTCAAGAAATTTTTCCCAACAATGTATATTTGCTTGGTTCTGGTGAATTACAGGGGAAGGGTGCAGGCTGTACAAGCTGTCACCAGTAACGTGACTGTAAGACCAAGTGTAATTTATTTAGTACAAACTAAATGTTTATACTAATTATTCTTTGTTCCGAACATTATCACTTCAACATTGAGCTTTTTATGAAGCGAGTTGTGAGAAAGGTTGAGCCCTGTTTTGAAAGGATTTTTAAATTTAGCATCACTATGACTTGGAGCCAAAACCCTGATGCATACAGTTCTCAGGAGAATGATGGCAAAAATCTGCTTCCCTTGGTTTCAGGCTCTTCTAAACTGTTCTTTTTGACTTTGAAGTATGTGTTAGAACTGAATAAGAGCAAACCAATTATTGAAAGGATATGTTGTTTCAAAATAAATCCAAAATCTTACACTCCAAATAATGTTCAATGTGGTACTTTGATATAATTGCTCCTTATCCCTTTCTCCCACCCTTAAAATAATCCCTTCAAATTCATATTGATTTCACAAAGCACTTTGACCTCAACAGAAACAAAACAGACTGGGATGAAATCTGGTCCTACCAGTATTCTTCAGCCTTTCTCACTTGCCCACTGATGGATGGGGTCTGGAAGGTGTCCCCACCTTGGTGTCCACATACAGCTGCATTTCAAGCGACAGTGGCAAGCAGCCCTTTAATAAACCAGTGGCACCAGTTTGTTGAACTGGTGATAAAGCTAAACTAAGTCTGTGATACCTGGAGAGCCCAGCATATTGTATCTTTAAAAAGTCAAATGCAAGTTACTCTGTTAGAGCAGTATTGGACTTTGTCAGCAGCATGAATAATCTCGTTCATAAACACATTTGAAAACTGCATCCAGTATGATATTTGCCATTCAGAAAAGACAAAAAGAAGAAGAAGAAGAGCAGCAAGGAGGATGATGTCTAAGGCACAGGAAACCCACCTTTTAATGAAGGGCTTCGGGATCCTGATCTGCTGCTGAGAAGGACAAAGCCAGATGTGGTTGTGAGCTGCAGCACCTGCATGGAGAGAAAAATGTCAGAGGCGAGGGATTTCCACTTCCCAGGGGAAAAGTGACTCATGGCAGAAAGCTACAGCTAAGCAGCCATACACTAGGGAAATATATGCTCAAACAGGAGTAATTTTATCTTGTGAACAGCTAACTGTACCCTTAACTATCTCTTACAGTAGATCCTCCACCTCTCATATGGAAGGAACAATCAATGTCAGATTTTTCTCTAAAACACATGTAATTTAAATAGGAACAGTTGAAGGCAGTTGTCCCATCTCATATACTGTGTACTTCATCCTAGTCCCTGTTTTCTTGGGAGCAATTCATCCTATGAACAATGATGCCAAGCTTTACTCCTAGAAAGCATTAACATCTTATTATTACTTCCATTTTTACAGCAACTAGAATTATCCTTGTTTGCTCATTGAAAAACATTTTAGACACAACAAATGCAATACTTGTGCGTTTATCTGAAGAAAGGAAATCCTTTCTGCAGACTCCCCTTTGGTCCCTGCTGAGCTGCCAACTCCAAAGCCTGCAGAATGCCCAGCAGCATGCAAGGGTGTTTCTGTGGGGTGTGAACTCTCCTACAGATAACAACTTTATGGCACAGGCATTGTTCTTTACCAGTACCCTGTTTTCACAGGTATTTAATGAATAAGCTTTCAACTGCAAAAACACAGGCTGGGATCAAGAAGGCAAATGACCTTTGTGCTTGTGATTGTATGTTCAAGCAGTTACTCTTATTTTCCTCATTAACATATAGGAATTCCTTTTATGTTAACGCACTTTATTTAATTCTAACAGGCTTTTTGTTGTATTTAAAAAATCTAAAGGGAAACAGAAAAAAAAAAGTCCCATTGTTCTCCCACATGTTTGTTTTCACTACAACTACTAAGAGGAAAAGCCCTTTACAAAAACAGGATACAGCAGACTTCTCTACGCTGTGCACCCCCCACCACACACTCAAACACTCTGGGCATGACTGCAGTGGTAATCGAGAGTCCACAGAAAGTCATCAGTGATTGAAAAACATCAATGGGAGTTTTATTATCCACTTGAATGAGAGTAGTATCAAGTCGTTGCTGAATAAATCTCACCAGCCTGGGCAGGTTCTGCTCCCCTCAGAAAAATTACCACCTGCCTTAGGACGTTTTTTCTGTGACATTAATTACAGATAGAGGGGCAGATTCCACCATTGTGGAAAGGTGTTAAGTCAATGACAAAAGCCATATCATACAGCATCACTTCCCAGCAGTCCTAAGAGACAAATCACCAGGGAACCATGTCACCTACATCAGGTACTGCCTGGCCCCAAGAGATGCTCCAGATCCCCCATGGATTTTACTGAGCAGCCACAGGCTGTCTCTGGGGTGCCCTCAGGAGTGGGGCTCCCCACTGCATTTCTACTAATGACTTTTTAGAGCTCCTTTCTTAATGTATCCCACGGCTTCCTTTCCCCCCTCTTCGATCATTGCTTCCCCTGAGGAAGTTTTGTCCAGTCAGCAGAGGGGTTCCTGGCTGTGCCAGCAGCCCTCAGGAAAGGCCAGAGCTGAGGCAGGGGAACTTGTAAGCTGCACTCACTGCAAAGCACATTCCTGTGGGTTGTTGTTAAGAAGATAATAAAAATTGCTGTTTTCTTTCTTTCCACACGTTAGCATTTGGAAGAGTTCATGCTTCCAAAGAATAACACTGACTTGTTCTCTGTGATACAGAATAATAAATCAAATGCAATTACCAGGAGACCTGCATTTCTGTAATCAAGAGCATCATCTCTGGCCATAAGGTACCTTGGGGGAATCAAGTTCTAGCGACTGGGAGGCCAGTAAAGAGCAATTTGGGCTTTTCTGACTGAAATGTGGTGATTGCACTTCCATTCGCCTGGGCAGAAACTACCACTGAGCAGCCTGGCAACTTCCTTCAAATACCATCCCAAGAGCATTTCAGTTAAAAAAAAAAGTCTCAAATTTTAGGGAAATATGTCTTCTGTTTTCTTTCTAAGGAAAAACATAAAATACAATAAGAGTTGAGGATATTCTTGCAGTGAAGAGAACAGAATACTGTTTTGGTTTTAGTTTTATAGGATTGTGGTTCTTATTGTTTTTCTTTTAACTATGTTAAAAGAAAGCCTTGTTTCTTCACCAGAAACTATCATGACTTGGTTTAGCCATGCTTTCTGAACAAGATAATTCTATCATGTAAAATTATTACATTACAATGTAAATTATATGAGAAATGTTTATGCAAAATAAACTTTCAGATTACTGACACTTTGTCTTTGAAGAGAGTCTGCCATGGCTCAATAAACTGAAGAGCCAGGGAGACAGCACAATAGGTTATGCCTGATACTGCTTAGAATCAGACCTTTCAGTACAAGGGGGGAAAACCCCAATTTCCATTTATATAAAAATCTTTCATTGTTTAGAAACTGTAAACTGACTGGCTGCTTTTTGCATTTATTGGTAAATCTCTAACCATCATCAGAGGACAGGATTAAATAATGCAACTATCATTCCTTCCTCATCAGAGAGAAATAAACCCTCAGTGTCCTCCCTTGCTGCATGCAAGGAGTTCAACTACAAAACTCTGTTTTCCCAAGATCTCGGTATCTGCTGCCTGGTGTCCCAAAAGGCAAGAAATCACAATTCCCCAGGCAGCGTCGGGACAAGCTCACTTTGAACAACTCTTAATCTGAAAGCAGAACAGGGACACCTATCCGTGCACTCCCTCCATCCCACGGACCTCCCTCTCTGCCATCGCCCTCCGGCCCCAGCCCCGGGTCCCGCACAGTGCCCAGGGCAGGTCCCGCACGGTGCCCGGGGCAGGTCCCGCACGGTGCCCGGCCACGCCGCCCCTCGCACCTACCGTCCGCTGCCGCCCGCCGCCCCACCGCGCCGATGGATGGATGGATGGAACTGCCGGGCTTGGCTGGGAGCTGCTGCTGTCCCAGCAGCGGGAGGTCACCAGGCTGCTAGTCTGATCTTCAGTTCGCTTTCCATCTGAAAAGTTTAACTCCTTCACGCCCTAAAAGGCACAATATCAGCAAATACTGCAGCGCTGTGCTCATCCCTTGCCAGGGACTCTGAGCACGCCCTTGTTTCAGGCTGCTGAAAATAAGGACATGCACCTGAGAAAAATCAGGATATGGGGGCTTGGCATGAGCAGTTTTGCCCTCAGACTTGGGGTGAGTGTGATGCCAAGAAGTCCTCAAAGAGATATTTCTCACAACAACATATGCTCCTAAGCCCTGTACTGAAGTCTTGTGTATTCCCACACATTCCTGTGGCTGCCAAATCCCTGCCGGGGACCCCAGGGGCTTATACTTTGGAAGGGAAGGGGAAAACCTTCCACAGCACTTTTTTCCCTGTCTCACCAGGGAAATTGAAGGGGGTGGAAATTTCTTCTGGCAGAGGAGATACCCAGATCTGAAAGAGCACACTGAGAAGGGGCCCCAGAAAATCCCAGCCCCATTCCTGCTGCCAGGAAACCCCAGCCAGCCTTAGCCTGGCCATGCCCATGCCTGGGCAACCACATTCCTCCTTGCTTTGATCAGAGAGGGGTGATGGGGTTTTGTGGTCCAGCTCAAGATGCCTGTGCAAGAGCATGGGTAAGAAGTTGTCTCTGCTTTGCCCTTGGACTCCACTGAATTTGCAGCTCTCTGCACACCAGCCCTAGGCTCTGCATGTGGTACTACCAAAATGTATAGGACAGAGTAGTGGCAGCCATCAGGAATTCCAGCTGCTGCTTTTTCCAGCAAGATGTTTAGAATGGTTACGTGATGATGTCAACCCTGACCTCCATGTTCCTCTTGCCCTCCTCTGCTGTGTGACTGTTGAGCAATGGAAACACTTTCTGGGTTTAAAGGCACTGAGTCCCGTCCCCAGTTCCTGGCTGTGGGGTCACTCTCACGCTCAGCCACTACACTATTCCTCTGCAGCCTGTTCAGGTCTGGCAGATGGGAAGTTATAGACTCCTGCCCCTCCAAGAAACGAAGCTAAATCTGGCCCTGTGCAAGGCTTCTTCAAGCATCACTTGCTAGGCATAAAATCATGGCTCAGTACAGTGTGATGCCACACACAGGCTGCCCTCTTGCCCAGCTGTGGTGGAAGGCACAGGAAAGGGACACGTGTGAACTTACCATGCTTCTCCAAAGGAGGATGTGCCAGGGCAGGCTGGAGGATGTCACAGGGAAGGCCACACATGGCAGGGACAGGAGCATTTCATGGGGCCAGCAGGAAGGCAGCAGCTCCAAGCTGTGTTGGTGGTTTTATACCCAGGGTGTTGCAATGCCCTGTGGGCACAGTGCTCCCTGGCCCAGGTGCACTGGCACTCACTGTGCTGAGCCCAGCTGCTCCCCAGCCCTGCTCAGCCTCTGTGTCCTTTCTGGTGCACCAGCCCATGCATCCAGAGGAACCCACATGGGTTCTCTTTACTGGCGACAAAGTGCTCACAGCAAACAACCAACACACGGCTCCTGTGACCCACGGCTCTGATGCCAGCATGTCCCACTCTGCACCCTGTGGCTGAGCTTCACTTGTGAACTGCCCAGGCACAGGCTTTGCTGAGACCCTTAAGTAAATCCAATGCATTTTAGCCCAGTATAAATAACATGATCCTCAGCCAGTCCCTCCAGAGGGGGTGCACCTGGCAGAATCTCTTCCTATGCCAAAGGTGATTCCCAAAGGACTACCAGTGCATACTACAGCCAGACCCCTTCAGCTCCCAGGCACTGTGAGCTATGCAAAAGTTGACTTTTGTCCACAATAATAGGAGCGTGAGTGAGGGAGAGGAAGGGGAGAGGTGCCCCCTTGCCTTTTTTCTGCAGACCAGACGGCTGTGACTGCAGTGGCATGGGGAATCTCTGAGGCTGCACCACTGATGGGGCATGAGATGGCGGCTGACACATAATCTCCATGCAGACACCCTTATCAAGGGGCTGCAGCAGCTTTTCATTCAACCCTGAGATCAGCAAAAAACCAACATTTAAGATCACTTTCCAAACCTTTCTCTGGAGGGGGGACAGCTTTGGGGCTTTTGATTTCAGGTACGAAAAATGTAATTATGGATAATGATGCCTCTTGCTGTAACCCAAACAAAAAACCTTTCTGTATTTCATGGCTGGTCCCTGTGCCCTAAAGTAAAATAGGGTTTCTGCTTTCATTACAAAACATATTTGTATTTCAACCTGTAAGGCCTTCTCATCTGGGAGCTGTCTAGTGGCGAGCAGTCTCTCCTGCATCTGGTGTTACTTAGCCAGTAATTTTTCTTCTGTGTTGCCTGGGGGCCAAAAGTACTCCCCAAAAGGCAAAACATGGGTTAAAATTGTTTAGAGAACAAAATTCTGTTAGGATGTTTTATTGGAGTCCAGGGAAATTACTTCTAAAATACATACACATAATATTAGCAGCAATAATAGAGTTTTTAAAAGTTCACTGTAAAAGTAATGATGTTTCAGATAGGAGCCAGCATTTCAAACCCATCTGTATGGAGATGACATCAGACACACTGCTTATGTTTCCACTTTCGGTGGTGTGAAAGAAAATATGTTGCTATATGTACTTACCTTTAGCGGGTGTGTTTGCTCAACTTGGACAGTTTGGTTGGGTAACTGCTTGAACTCAGAAAGCTTCACTTTCACAGAAAGCAAAAACTGGGCTTTTTTCATTTACAGGCTTCTCAGCTTGTATCAAAACCACCCTCTCAATCCTCATTGGGTTCTGCCACTATGACACTTAAATCCACTATTCTATGTAAATTATGATACGGTGACAAATTAATCTAGGACATAGTAAATACAAGACCTGTCACAGGAGACATCTCACAGTTTTACACTGCAGATGTTTAGGCTCACCTGGTTGACATCAACCTTCCATCTTCCCTGACAGTTCAGTGAGGGGTGGCAGTGCCAGGGTGGGCACTGTGGAGCTGTGCTGGTGACCCTGCCCTGCCCCTGGGGCAAGGCAGCTTCAGCACTCCAGCCACAGCCTGGCTGAAAATAGAGAGGGTGGCTTTTTCCACGTGCATCCCTTGTGAGCAGGAGCCAGGTCTCATTTCTCACTGATCAGGAGCCCAGTGTGCTGTGGGCACTTGTGGGGACAGCTCAAGGAGGTGCAGTCCCCACTGCTTTGGATCCTGGGATGCACTGGGTCCCAGCACAATATGCATTGCTTTGAATGAAGGATATTTGCCACTGATGGCATTTTCTGCTGGGAATGGGAACTTCTGAGCACTGTTTCTGCTGCAGAAAGATGCCATCACCCACAGTGCAGAGACAGGCAGTGAGGAGGGGATCTGCTGGCATGCACACTCTAAAGCCAGTCTGAGATTTCCACATCATCTTAAAGCAAGGATAAAATATCTAAGTGATAAGAACAGAACAATGAAATCTGAATAAACAGCACTAATGGATGTTTCCTAATTCCTTAAGCTCCCTCCTATGTTTATAAATGAAAGAGACACATCCAGACATTTCTAGTATGAGATCTCATTTCTTTTTAAATTAAAAATGCCCTTCTCACAGAAATGGCCACCTAAAGCATTCATCTTTTTATTAAAAATACATCTTTTGATTAAAAAAGTACACTGGGATTTCATTCTTATTCCAAGTCTATGCTTTTTTTTTTTTTTTTTTTTTTAATGTGGGTACAAGCATTTTTCTAAACTTAAAGAAACCCTTCTCAGAGGGGGGTGGAGATATGAAATATTTTTAAGATGTAGTTTGCTTTGATTTCCATAGAATTTCATTGCAGTGCTAGAAAGCTGCAGAAAATAATCCCAGTGAGAGGAATAACCAAGAGCCAGGTTATTCCTAAGGCTCCAAGACCCTTTCAAGTTGGTCTGAAAACCTCATTGTTAATCAAAATAATTGCATGAGAACCAATCAGGAAATCCTGAAACATTCAGAATGAAACCTTGTCATTACAAATTCACCATCATGGCTAAAAAACAGATTATCTCTGTCAAAAGCTGTGGGAAAGTTTGCTTTGTAGCAGTAGGGGCAGAAGTAAATATTTGCCCAATCTGTTTTGTTTATCCTAAAAACATATATACATGTACAGAGTTTCAATTAAACGCTATTTTCTTTCTCCCCATGTGTACATCATTTGAACTGCCCATGTGAGGAGCTTTTCAAGCATCTCTCCCAGGAGTCAGGGAGATGGCTCCGTGCCAGCGCCTTACTCAGACCATTACGCCATGGCAGGGCAGGTCGGATTGCTTTGAATTTTAAGCCTCACTTCTTTGGTCGCACCTCTGAGTCCATTTAAACATAGCTGGCCCCTTGCTGTAACTTAAAGCAATCTAAAGCAGATGCACAAAGTGCCACTGAAAACACCCACAGACGTGTTGGTTTTGCTGGTAAATGCCACAGCTTCCCAAGGCTGGTGATCACGGGGAGCAGGTGCAGGAGGAAGGGGTTCAGGTGTGAGCGGGGTCTGTTTCAGCAACATGCAGATTCCCCACGTTACTGTATTTAAAACACTTAAGAAATCATATGTTTTCTTGAGGAAGAGTGGTGCTGGGGATGTCTGAGCTGGAAAAGCTTGAGGGGACACCGGGACAGACCAAGAGTTCAAAACAGCTGTTTTACTGCTCTGTGGGTGTCATGAGCCCCTCCTGTACTCACCCCAGAACCCTCCATGCTGACATCGCTTTTGCAGGGACACAGTCAGAGATACAGATGCAAAAGGTCTCCAGTCTGGGCTGTCCTTTGCAACAGCTGCTTGCAAAATTAGTTTCAAAACACTTTGTTTTTGAAAATGAGGTCCACACTTATAAACATGCCATTTAAAAATGCAGTTATAAAAAAAAGGGCAAAGAATTAAAGGAAAAAAATTACAGCCAGTGGTTGAACCCTCTGAATCCTTTTCCCTTTGGAAGAGTGTTCAAACAGGTGAACAGGGAAGAAAAACAATGGCTGGAGAAAAAACAAATGGTCACCACATTTCAAAACACCTGCTGGAAGTGACTGCCACAAAAAATCATTCAGAACATTTTGGAAAATACCTGAATGATGCCCATAATCTACTGCTGCTGCAGAGGGGGCTGGAGACCTCCAGGCACTGCACACTGGGACCCCACTGGAGCATCCACTGGCATGTTGATCCCACTGGCATCACATGAAAGTGCAACAATCCTCTGTGAGGTATTAAGATAATTTCAAAATCTCTTTTTGCATGAAACAACTCACAGGAAAACAAAAGTATGGCTTATTTTGTCCAGATTTAGTAAGCCTTAGATCTTTATCTTCTCAGGGGATCAGAGTCCTGGTGCTTCTCCCACCCAAGTAATCGGGAATGCTGCCACAGACTCCAGACAGTAACCAGACCTTATCCTACAGGCCTCCCTGTCAAGCTGACACCTCTTCATTTCCCAGCACCTATGGTAGCAATAGATTTACCAGTGCTGGACAGTCTCCAGGGAGAGCAGTGGGACAGACAGCAGCCTCCTGCGGCTGCACAGGCAGGCGGTGACGATCAGTCACGATGGCTGCAGGTCCCTTCATGCTCAGCCCCCAGACTTGCTGCTAAACAAACCTGTGCCAGGATCCCTGTGGTGGAGGATGAGCTGAAGGGGGCACCTGGATGCCCTCAGCCCCCAGGCCTGAACCTGTGGTTGGGGCTTGTCTTCCCCAGCCATGGGTCAGCAGTGCAGGTGAGAGATGTGTCCTAGGAATGAAAAATCTGGCATTTTGGCCCTGCTCTCCCTCCAGGTCCTGGCAGTGCAGTGAGAGGCTGTCTCACCCCAGAGTGCTGCAGCCAGGACTATACACAAGTTTGCACATGAACATCACCAGTTCCACATGAGGAAGACAACTGGTTTGACACAATGCTCTATTTCAGAGCAAGAACTGGTTGCAGTTACACGCTGGTCCCCTGCATAGCTGGATTTAATTTTCAGCCCGTTTCTGTCAGATGAAGCAACAAACCTTTGTAACATCATGGAAACAGACACATCCTGTGTGCATCCCCTACCAGGACCATCATTTCTGGTGTCGTGAGGTTGTCCTGCGCAGGGCCAGGAGCTGGACTCACTGAGTGTCTTCCAAGTTATGATATTCTCCAATCCTATGACCAGGAGCACTTCCAGCCACCCACTCTGCTGTGCTGCAGCACCTCACTGCCATCACAGTCACCAGCAGTGACCATCAAGGCCCAATGACAGCTCTGACTGGCTGTTTGTGCCTCCACATACACGGACATGGGTCTGCCCCAGTGAACGGGCAGAGCAGGCACTGCTGCCAACCAGGCAGCTCTGTATTCCAGCCCTCGGGAAAAACGGAGAAACCCAAAGGAAGTCAAGGACACCTTAGGAGAGGAACAGAAAACAATGGGGAGCTATGCTGTGAGGGAAAGAGGCCAAGGAGCGGCATTACAGATGAATAACATGTGCAGTGTAATTAATCTAGATTAGTTTTATTTTATAGCATTAGCAGCCCGCAGCAGGCGGTGATCGGGTCCCGCGGGTTCCCAGCCTTCGCAGCGCCGGGCCGATCGCTGGGAGAGCTCCAGGCCGAGCATCAGCGCAGGAAGCGCTGCCGGTGACTCACCGGCTGCATGCTTGCTTGGACACTAATGAACTAATTCCGGCACTCCGGCCCTTTCCACGGCCCCCTTCCATTAATCTTCGGGTTAAAAAGTGCAGCAGTCGCTCAAGAGGGAAATTCCCACAGAGCAGAAGGATTTGTGGCGGGAGCCCCCTGTGCTGACCTCCTTGGCAGCCTCGCAGGGCCGAGAGCCCGGCTCCTGCTCCGGGCTCGGGAGCCGCGGGGATTTACGGCTCCGCCGCCGCCCCGGGAGGCTGCAGCGCCGGCCGGGCCGCGGCTCGGGATGCGGCTCCTTCTTCGGGCGCGAAATGCTGAAGCAGGATCTCGTCCTGCTGCCGGGGCAGCTCACAAACACATCTTTGTTCCCGTAAAATATTCCCCTTGGCATTTTGGGGCAGATTCCAACTTCTGCAATAGCAAGTTGCCCATCTGAAGTGCTTAGAGCCACCCTCACCTCCCTCCCAGCCTCCCCCCACACTCAAAATCTGGAGAGTTGGGGTTTTGCTTTCCCTAGATTACAAATTGCCACATGCTGTCCCATTACCAACAGGCTCTACTCCTAAAGGGCCCACGTACCAGTTGTGAGTAATAGAGATTTCCCAGCTTCAAAGAAACAAAGCACAGTTAAAAATTGTTTCTTAAAACTCCTGAGACTGAAGAGCTGCACAATGCCACAAACAGCAGGAGAGCAGGGGATGGTGGAGACAGGCTCTCTGTGAACAGAATTTGATCCGTGCTTCCCTTTTCATCCAGGACAGTCTGTATTTAACATTGTATCATCATGTGGAAAACACCTAAATAATTCCAGGGATGGCAGAGACCTGCAACCACAGACTTGGGGAATGGGACAACCAGTGCAACTGGGGACTGGGGGTCCAGTTACCACACAGCTACTTTACTCCATCCTTTATCTTTATTTTATATTTGTATTTCTTCAATATAATAGAATACAACTTATTTTACATAATGTATACAAACTATATCACAGTGCTTTACAGAGCAAAGCATGAATTACATGGTGAAAACCGGGAGAAAAGTGATACGGTCCTCTGCCAAGCCCCTTCTTTTCTCCCTGTTCCAGGAGACCTCCCAGGACACCCGAAATCTAGTGGGAATCTCCCACCTGACTAATTCCTGGCCCCAGGGTGAATTTGACTCATCACCACTGTGCTCTCCTCTCTCTGGAGCACTGGCAGGGCTGGTATCCCAAAGAGTTGTCACATTTAACCTCCTTATTCTTATCTTCTTTTTCTCACAAGACAAGCAGCCGCTCTTTCTTTTGAGCAACATAATTACTCTGAAAGTAATTACTGGAAACTGAGGGAAACCCCCCCATCATTCTTTTCTCCCAGGATAAGCTATTTTTCCAGAGCACATGGATGGCCCCAGATAAACCACTGAGTTTGGCAATGCTGTTTGCTGCACTTATGAAAGCAGTACATCCATCACAACTCCACAGTACCAGAGCCAGGGTGGGATGCAGACCTGGCTCCTCCAACAGACTCATTGCAGCTGCTTTATGAATACAGAAAACAGAAAGCACTCACCACTGGTGTTACAGGATACTGCAAATGACATTGGATTGATGGCTGCCAGGTCTCTGAGACGTAGGAAAGAGAGTACTCACTATGGGAAATGGGAAGGTTTTGGAAGCTGAGAGAGAGTGGGATCGTGGACAACAGGAGCTGAGGGTCACACACACAACAGAGAAATGGCAAGGACAGACAGAGGGAGAATGACCTTAATGCCAGATGAAAAGCTTTCAGATGGATCCCCAAAGGGATCCCTGCAGGAATCCTGAACACAACACGCACTCCTGTGAACGCATACACGTGTAGAAACAAAAGGAAAGTACTGGACACGGCTTCCCTCGGGCCCTGGGCTACTGCAGAACACCACATTGTGAAACAGGGCACTGTTTTAACACATACTTTTAATGAGTAATAAGAATAATAAACCACCCATTTTCCATTCTCTAACCTAATGGAATAAATGTAGAAATTCCCAGCATTTGTACAACAATGTCATGTCCAGAATGCTCAGGATCTCTTTCTGCAGCAGTAAAATGGAACACACCCATGGCAGAGCTGATGACAATGGGCAGAAAAAGAGCAAAGGCAGACACGTAGGAGTAAGTTTCCCTACAACACTTAAAATAGAAACATAGGTTAAAAATACATTTGATGAGTAGGAAAAAGTGAACAAGAAACCAAAGTTTTCCTAACTTCAGAGTCCAGTTCCTCTCCTAATCCCTTTTATTCCAGATCCACATCAATGAATCAGAATTTGACCTAAAAGCTTTGCAGCAGGAGAATTAGCCAAATGCTTGAATAAAATGTTGCTTATAAAAATCTATTTCCTTTTCTTAACAGCAAATTTTCCAACTGGGAAAAGAGTTTGAGGCCCACATGCTTTCTAAGTTTGGAGAATTAGACACTTCTCTCTTAAATCCCATATCTCATAATCTGGAAAAGATACAACTTTACACATCAAACTATTTTCCAGGAGAAACTCAGCAGGATATTTCCTTAAGCAGGAGGATTTCTCTACATCTAAATGATTCTTGAACAACCTCTTCATTTCTGACCACACATCCTGTAGTCATTGAAACACTTTGAGTGTGATGGGACTCTGCTGGCCCTGGTGGCTGTTTGGCATTCCAGAACTTCCTCCTGACCAGGACCTGGTGCATCTCCTGGGTCTCTCCTGGGCCCAGTGGCCAAGGGACAAACCTACCTTGGCTTCACTAAAAGGTCAAGTGCTACTCTGAGGTCACTCCAGTAGAAAAAATAAATACCCCAGACTCTGCCCACATAACTGCACTTACCAACAAAGTCCTAATACAACCTGACCAAAAAAACCCCACGTCCCTTTCACTTTCATAATTCATTGATATTATTTAGTTATAATCTCTGGAGCAGAGCAGCCATGGCTTGTTGAGCACACATGAATGAATCCTGTGCAGTGACCTCGCTCACAAAATAAACACATTGCCAGATCACACTGGCACAGGCAGGTGACCCACAGCTTACAAAGCTTTCAAGAACTAAGACTGAGGGGATAGAACTGGGTCCTACCTGACTAATTTTGCTCTTAATCACTGGAGGTACACAAGCTTTTATCTCTACTGATAAAGTTTGGGCATGATGCACAAGTGATAAAGATGGGAACTGTAATCTCAAACAGTAAAATAACAAAATGTTTATTAAATGAGTACTGGCTGGTGCATGTGAAGCTTCTTTTCCAGAGAAGGATATGACTATGATTAAAAACCATTTAAAGTCTAAATAGCACTTTGGTTACTATATTAAGGTCCTATTTTTTAGTCCATCAATCATCACTCTTGGCTCCGCTTTGAGCTGCAACCATTTTTCAGACCATGGAAAGGAGGTTGTATCTTCCCTACAAGCAAGCAGAAGACCATCAAGTTTAACTAACGATGGAAGCTTTGCCTGTGGGAAATATAATAATTTAAGTTTCCATATTGGTGGCACAACTGGAATATCTAAGTAATGGTGTGAGTGTTTTCTTGGACTAGTTTTAAGATTACTTAAAAGGAAACACTTTGAAGTTCTGGCAAAAATCAGAACTGGTAACTGGTGGTTTTATATCCTGCTGGGCCTTTCAGAAGCCATGGGCATACATTTAGAACAGCAATTAGGTCAAGCTTTTCTGTTGTTCCCAAGAAATGTAAAACCATTTTTTGAGAATTCTTCCTTCCCAAGAGAGAAAAAGGAGGCAGCTCTCCCTGCATCGCTGCTGACGTGCAGAGGGTGGCTTTACACAAAGCTCTGCAAGTGCAGCAGTGTGTGCTCCACTCTACCCAGAGCACACAACAAACCTGGGCAGCTGCAGCGAGCCCCTCCCTGGGCTGTGCACACACACAGCCTCCTCCTGCTTGTCCTGCTTCCCCTCTGCTCCAGCCACGGGAAAGTGTCCTGCAGGCTCCTCCAGGCAGCTTCCCTGCACCTCTGCCTGCGCCTTCTGTTCCAGCAGGAACACAGGGCCATGGTTCCAGGCAAGATGACAACACAGGCCTTCCCAAACTCCCCAGCACTGATGGCACTCTATTAAACTGCTTTTCCTGCCTGCCATATCCCACTCCCTCCACAGAGCAGTTAAAGACACATACGGCAAACTTCATCCACAAGTTATTTTGGTGGGTGAACAAGAGCTAAAGGGCAAGACACAATAAAAAGATAAATATCAAGAACCTAGCATGGCACCAGTTATCTTAGATTTGTCTCTTTGCTTTAGATAAAAAGGGGCAAAATATCAGGAACCTAGCATGGCACCAGTTATCTTAGATTTGTCTCTTTGCTTTACCCCCCTTGCTTTAATTGCATCGGTATTTTTTAATGAAATATTTATCACGTCTTACCAATAAAAACATTACTCATTTTTTTTTTTGCAGCAGAATACGTGGCACCGCAAAGCATAATTTCCTAGGATCTCATGCTCATGGCATGCTAAGTCACACTGATTCCTGTTCTAGGTGTGCAAATAGAGATGTGTCAAGTTTTGAGGGACACAGAGGATCCTAATAAATACACCCATGAAACAGCTGTTCCTCAGAAAGTGCTATAAGTAGACATAAGGAGTACTGAGATACTCTGGAAAAAATAAATTGTATCCTAAGGCAGTGATGCTTCAAACATGTGCTGAAGCCCATAAAAATAAGTTAAAGGCTGTGTTGACAGACAGGATGAAGGAAAAATCTGTTTCTGGGATTAGTAGTTACAAAAGGTCTTCCAGATCCTGGAGTAATCATAGGATGAAATTTCCAGATGGCTCACCAGGATCATAGTAAGACGAGGCAAGAAACATGCATCCCTAAAGTTACCAGGCACAGCAAATCTTCTGGATAAATGGTATCTCAAGGATACTCTTGAGAATCGTCACATGAAGGTGGCACCCAAAATCATCTCCAAATGAGGATCAGCTTGTCCCAAACTGGTCCAAATCTCCTCACCTTTCTGGAAGCAGGAGGAGTGAAAACTGCTTCTTGCTCTGCATGTGAGCCAGGCCGCCAGCCCTTGGTCCTGGCAGAGCCCCACCAGTGGGAGCACTCTGAGGATTGTTTGGGGCACTGCTGTAATGTGGCTCCAGTGAGGAACTGGTGTATGTTTGTGAGATGCCCCAAACCATCTCACTTCTGCCAGCTGGGTTCATCTGCTTTTATAAAGCTGCTGCTTTGAGAGGAGGGTGAAGACACTTGGTAAGTTCAAAACACAAAGTGCCATCCGGGAGTTACTGCTGGAACGCCAGAACACCTTCAGATGTGATCTTCATCAGGTTTAAGTGTGAAACTCGGGCATTAGAGCAACTGAAACCTGGCACGAGCCATGCAAAGCAAGCTGCTGAGCTCCCCCAAACTGCCTGGAGCCTTTGGCAGGGCCGGCCCGGGTGCTGCGGGTCCAGGAGCGCTCGCCCCGCTCCAGCCGGGCAGCGCCAGCGGGAAAAGGAAACTGCCAGAGGACAGAAACCAGGAGTCTGACCCAAGGGTTTGCTGAGCCAGCCTGGCTTAAAGCCAAGGAAAAGTGGCAACAGCTACTAGACAAGGAAGGCTGGGGAAATGCTGTTCTGCCCTGGTGCAATGCAACATTTGCCTTCATTCACGGAGGAAAGAATTCAGAGGACAGAAGGTTCTCTAGTTTAGGTGCCATTGGGCCATGGCACCTTCCAGTGTCCAACAGCACCTAACCCCAGCCTTTCCCATGACACGAGGCCAAGTTTGAAAGCAAACTCACTGGAAACAATCACTAATGCTTGCTAAACACTTGTTAATTTTTAAACAAACAAATAAAGCCAACTCAAAGAACTTTCAGCCTGCTGTCCCTGCCTGACCAGCACAGATGTAGTCACTTCCTGACAGCAAGAAGAGGCACAGAGACGTGTTCCTGCAGCAAGGCAGGTGCTAGGAAATGGGGAGCTTTTGTCTACTTCCCTCATGCTAATCCACTACAGGAGTAATTCTGTTCACTGAATATGACACAGAAAATCCAAGTGAGGAGAAACCAGGGTTTTCTCTCTCTGGGAAGCAGATCCATGCAGCTGGCACAGAGGTGGAGCCTGCCATCTGGGAAGCAGATCCATGCATTGCTGCACACGTGCAGCTGGCACAGAGGTGGAGCCTGCCAATCTGCACCCTTCCCTTTGGAGAGAGTGATTTCCCATTCAGGTACAAACCAGATGCAGGAACCCAGCCAGGCCAGTGCTCTTGGCTGCTCACAGAACATCTTCAAGGGCTGAATGACAAGCTGTGGAGCAGATGTTCACCCCTGGCAGCGACTCAGCCACACTGTGCTGTATGGCTTTGCTTTTTCAGCTCTGGCCAAAAAGGATGCACATTTCCCCATGCTGTGTGATGGAGAAGAGGCTGAACCTGGCTGTGGTGGTATTTTCTAACAGACATCAGCAAACTCCCCCAGTAGGAAACTGAGTGCTTTACTGACAGCTCAGCAATGCCCTGAACACCATCCCCTGGATGACTGACACTGAATCCAGGAACAAGGCAGCCCTTACCATCACTGGATGGGTCAGGCACCACTTACAAAAGGCTTTTGGAGAAGGGCAAAAGCAGATTTCTGGAGAAGCTGAAAGGGGACAAAAAAACCAGCTCTGCTGCTCTTCACACTCCCCAGCAGGCTGCAAGCACCACTTTTCAAATAGTTTAAAAGGAAAAAAAGTGATTAATTTTTGCTAATGCATGACAGCTTGAGCTGGAGTAAAGTAAGATTCACAGAATTTATCTGAGTCAGGATACAGCACCTTTCTTAAATATACACACTTGAAGGTGAATCACACTTGTCTCATCAGGACACTTCCTAAATTTGCTCTCCCGTAACTGTTTAGGGTTCCCGTTCTGCAATAGAAGATGATGTCACTGTTTACTTAAATAAAGGCAACAGTGCTCAGATCAGATCTAGGAAACCAGTCTCTTTCCTCTTAAAGTTATCAACCACGTCTACTTTCTTTCAAGGTTGGGGAGTGTAAGAAGTGGCCAGGGCATAAATAAAAGCACAGACAAAAAAAGGTGCAAAAATGACCCAAATCACATACTTGACACAGATTTCTTTTGTTCTTAGAAAACTGGCCACGTTAAAAGTGAAGTAGCTCTCATTGCTCTCACTCTGTCCACAGCAGGGAGATTAAACTTCTGCACAGGAGAGTTGCAACTGAAAAATATTGTCATTACACTGAGCACAAATAGGTTTCTCTTGAACATTGAGCATGCACGTGGCCTCCCCTCTCCCCCCAGCTTACATTTTATGAGATTTTTGACAGTCAGAGAAAACTCTCCTTCCATATGTTCAGGATGTTACGATTTCAACCTCTTTGCAGCAGGAAAATAAAGTCATCTTCTTTGCAGTGCCACAGCACTGAGCACACACAGAGCACTGAAACAGTAACGCATGAACTGATCTCTGCCATTGCGGGAAACTGCAGGGATCCGGAGCAGGTCTTGTTCCTGTCATGTCTGCAGATGCTCTGTTAAGGACTCCAGGGACATAGAGCAATTACTAGGGTTTGTTTCTGCTTTCCAGGAGCAGTTCTGTTTAGGAGAGAATAGAAAGGGATTATTTTCACCTTATAGTTTGGACTTACAGGGTGTGAACTGAATTTTTCTTCCCACAGAGAGACATCATGAACAACTCTTCCAACGCCCTGTAACGGGGCTGTTCCTTCTCAGCAGTGCCCAAAAGCCCAAGGGCTAACGAGGGTGACAGGCAGGGCCCAATTAGCAGCACAGGCATAGGGACAGTTGCCTTTAGGGCCACACACTGAGTCTAAAGGGTTTTTTCCTTTTGTTTTGGGGGCTTTGTTGGTTTGTGGGTTTTTTTGCTTTAAGGCTAGAAAGTTGACATCTGCTTCTGGTAAAATTAACAAACTATTTTATTTGTCAGTAATTGTAGATTGAAGCAGTACTGAGAACTGCATTGTCTGGGTCTGCAGCATCTTAGGAAGTATCAATGAAGCATTTTCCACTGGCATGTGTATAGAGAAAACAACATTTAAGTGAAGATAATTTTTTCCATATAGATTATGTACATTGTTATACACAAGTGAGAATTAGACAAAACAAAACTAGAACAAAGATTCTTTTAAGTTTTAAAAGGATCTTTGTCTCTCAGCCATAGGGATGGCTCAAGCCAAGCTCCATGGATGAGGCAACAAATGAGGCAACAGATGCATCAAAGGCATCTCACTCGTAGTACACAGTTTAGCCAAGGCAACACAGACCAGGGGATGTGCTGGCATCACTATCCTTGCTAGAGCAGAAAAGATGTTCCCAGCTCTTACCTTCTCCTGATGCAGCCAGGCTCAGGTGCACCCTCCACTGTGCCCTACACAAGTGCAGGCACTTGGGCCTCTGTGAAACACCGGGGCTCTGCCAGCCCTGCAGTGGCACTGTGCCCCCATGGCAGCGTACCCAGCTGCATTCTGCAGTGTGGTCTCCACCAAATCCCATCCTACCATGCTTCCTGCAGCTGCCACTGCCCAGACCAAAGACTTTGCTTCCTGGACACCTTAGTGACCAGAATGGTCTCCAGTTACAATCCCCTGGCAGCTGTTTTGTTGTTCACCTGCTCAATGCTGCAAACACAGCTCCAGGTCACCTCCCTGTTGCAATAGGCAGGAGAAATCATCTGCATTCGGGGCAAGGGAAGCCCATGGCTCTGGGACCTGGCTCTTATGGTGGAAGGTGCCCTGCAGGGGTGACAGGAAGCCTCGGGTCACAGCAGACCCACGGGTCAGTGCCAGGAAGGGGATAAGAATGGAGCAGGCTTCCCACGAGGTTCAGGCATAGGGCAGGAAGGCAGACATTGTCTGTGAGGCCCCTCTCCTGCCCAGTGTGTTAAACATTGAACAGCACCTTCCCTCTCACTGCCCCCAGGGTCACAGGGCAGCTCTCCCTGCCCGGGCTGGGGCTCTCCACCGCCACGCCGGCTCAGGGAGGCAGGCAGCAGACACCAGCAGAGGATGGGCATGCTCTTTCAAGGCTGGAAGAGTACTTTTCCCCCTCTGTGGTAAAACCCAGGAACATCCTTCCCTGACCCATTTGACCCTTCCCTTCCTGACGTGCCCCCTACCCCATGCCTCTCCCTTGCATTGTGTGGGAACATTCCCCAACATACGCTGTTTTCCCCTCACTTCCTTCCTCTCAAGACACCTGGACCTTCCTCCTGCAGGCTGCTGCCACCCCTCATGCTGATACAGGCCAGGTCAGGCTTCCCAGGCCACTGGTTTATAGTCCAGGAAACCGAAACAGCCTAAGAGCCAGCTCGGGGCTGCTGGGGTGACGTGCTCAGAGACACCACAGCCACCAGGGCTTTTGTGCTCTGAGGATGACAAATAATTTATTTCAGCAAAACCACCCTGACATACTTGAGGAAAAACAGAAGCAGCAACTACCAGCAAGGACACCCCCAAGAAGGCTGTAGGGGAAGTATCTTCCACCACAAAACATGTTTTGAAATGTATTTGAAATTTGTGATTTGAGTCTCAAGCTGTTAGTAGAAGATCCTTTCTTAAACGAGTCAGTTTTGCATGCATTAAGCAATGCAGCACAGAAACAAAAGAAAAAATCTACTCCAGCTTCAATGCCAGTTTAAAAGTTATTGGGAGACAGCCAATATATTTGGGGAAGGTTTTTAAAAACCCTCTTTCAAACTAAGATGCCTCATCAGAGATCTGTGCACACAGTACACATCACAAATGGAAACTCCAACTTCACCCTTCTAACACACTGAATTTTAAAAACTTAAAATACCATGATCTACATCTCTATCCTGTTAAAAATGCATTGAGGAGCACAAAGTTCATCCCACTAAAACAGAAAGTATGGATAAGTGGAGTTCCTTGCTCTGCTACACCCGCTTGTTCCTGCTCCATGAGCATTTGATTCAGGAATCCATGCAAACACAGCTTGGCTGGTGCATTCAATGTGCACTGTAAAGCAGAAACTGATCACAGAGTAGTCTGAGTTGGAAGGGATCCACATGGATCATCGAGTCTATCTCCTGAAGGACCCACACAGGGATCAAACCCACAACACCTTGGTGTAACTAGCACCTGCTCTGACCCTGACCTGTCCCAGAATCATTGCACAGTTGGACTGAAAGGGACCTTAAAGACCATTCCATTTCAGGGACAGGGACACCTGCCATTGGAGTAGGCCGCTCACAGCCCCATCCAGCCTGGCCTTGGATACTTCCAGGGATGGGACATCCACAGCTTCTCTGGACAACCTGTGCTAAGGCCTCACCACCCTCACAGGGAAGAATTTATTCCCAATATCCAGCCTCAGTTAACAAGACGCTGGAGTCCAGCCGAAAGCCAAGGCCACGGGGCAGAGCGGGGCACACGGAGGTGCAAAGGCAGGCCCTGCTGGGCTCGCACAGCCTCCTCAGTGGCACAGCCAGCTCTGGGCTCAGCTCTCCCACTCTGGGCACTGGCAGGCACCGAGGCAGGTGTCATCAGCTGTAAAGCAGAAGCCACAGCACAGCAACCACCTCAGCCTGGGGCTGCAGGGGAAAGCAGGGGCTCTCCCTGCAGGGAAGCAGGGCCGCTGTGTGTGCCGGGGTGTGCAGCCACCAGGCACAGCCGTGGGCAGAGCCCAGCTGACCCTGAGACCCCCACAAACACAGAGCTGAGCCTGCGCTGCTTCTGGGCAGGGGAGATTCCTGCATGCAAGGCTGGGCAGCCACAGACGCCTGAAGGACTGGCCTCTCCCACACTTCAGCGAGCTCCTTTTTATGGATTTCAGCTTGCACTATGAGAAGCAGGAAGAGCGAAGTGGCGGTGTCCCAGGCGGGGCTAACAGGATGTGACTCTGCCCTGACTCATCCTCCTGCTCCTCGAGGGGAGATGGCTGCTCACACCTGGTCACGGACACCTCTGGCCACATCAGCAGCACAAATCCACTGCTCCCCAAACTTGCACTTCAGAGGCTGCAGGAAGCAACCTCCGCATCACACAGTTAGAACTTTATCTTTTCAGAGGATCTTCACAACCAAAAGGACTGAAGACTACCAAAATGCACTCAAAATCTAAAGAATAATACAGCAGTTTTCTAAGGAAGTGTCTGAGCTAGCAGGATTGCACTGAGGTCTGAAGTCCAAGAAATTAAAACATTAAGCCACACAGCTGCAGAATATGACTAAATACACAATTATAGTTCTCTATTTTACAGCTGAAAACTTACCACATTTGAATAATCTCCAGTGAAATGTATTTCATGGGAACTGGAAACAATTTGCATTAAATGGACCAAATGAACACCACTGTTAGTGAGTCCACGTGCACACGAGCAGAACTGAGGTGCCTCAGATGAGGATTGTCTCTGCCAATACTGGGGCTCATCTTCCATGCTGACAAACTTACAACAAAGATTTCCCTGATACATTTCCCTGCCCATCTAAGGCAGTCAGTCAGTAGCAGGGATGTCTCACAGACTTGCATTCCAAGCAGATGCAACATCCTACACATCTGACAAAGCAATTCAGTTCTCACCAAAGAAACATCCCACAAGTGCTCATTCAGATGGAATTATTCCAGTATTTGTTTTTCAATTACTGGAAGAAACATCACTGTGGGGTAAATGATTTTTTACCACTCTCTAGATTTCAAATGAGACACACCATATAAGACACCAGAAGTTTTTTGGTATTTATCCACTAAGCATCCTCCTGAACAGGGACATGATGTGCTAAGGTACACCCTCACTCGCTGCAAAAGCAATCATGTAAAGTAGTAATAAGGGAGATTGTTAATATTTAATGTTAATATTTATAATATGTTAATATTGATTTATTTATGATTGGGACATAATTCTTCTAAAGAAGACTTTCAGTTCAGGGAAGTCTGCAGGGGAAGGATGTACTATTGCTGTAGCATGCAGCACAGGCACACCAACACCTGGCCAACCCAAGGCTGGAAGTGCAATTAAAAAATGACAGTGAAATTGCTGCAGGCTGTCTTTGCTTATGTGCCACTGCAATAATTACAAAGTGGGGAAAAAAAAAAAAAAGAACAATAAATGTCTCACAATAGCCAGCTACAGTTGGATTCCAGTCAGGCTCTGCAACAGAAGAACTGCAAGTCAGATGTGGCTGCTACACTTACAACAGAAACACCAAATACCTTGAATATCACACCTAGTGAGCCTGGAGTATTGACACTGAGCCTTTAAAAATGAGCAAACTTTATCACCACCTTTCACCTGTAGCACAACTCAGAAATAAACTCATTCAGGGTCTAAGGAAGAGCGCTCTGTGCCGGTGTTGGGAGACAGGAATTCAAGGCAAACTTGTAACACATCAAGTGCTACCAGCAACGTCCCAGGACGAGCAGCAGATAGATTTATCACCTTTTGAGGCTTCCTCCCCTCCCCAACCATCTATTGCATTTGGAAGAATGTTTTAATGCCAACTCTGACTTTTAACTTTTTAAATTGAAAAATACAAGAGATAAGTTACCTGGGTCTTACACCAGGACTTACTGCTTGCCTGGAGTGAAACCATGTGTACTTAAACTGCACCCTGGGGTGGATCCAAACCACACAGTCTCCAAACAGGGAGGAGACTTTCCTTCCTCAAACTTGCTGAAAATTATGTGAGTGACTCATTGAATGTCCTTTTCTTGAGTCAGCACTGAAACAGAACTCCAGAATTCCCTCTTATTTACAGTAGAGATAAAATACTGTAGGATTGTTGGTCTTTCTTACAGGATGATCAGTGACTGATGCCCTGAGGATGTCTCACCACTAAACCCAGAAACTCTTGCACAAACCAAGGCTGCATTCCTACCCAGTGCTCCAGCCCTTCTCTCCCTGGGTTCAGACCTGTTGGAGCCCAGCTTCACCATGTCACACAGAGGGAAGGTCATGTGGCTGCAAATCCCATTTGCACAAAATAAACAGGTAAATAGATTCCAACTTTGAAATCAGTTTTAATAGATTCATTAATTAGTAACTTGTCTTCTATCGCAGTAAAGCAGAGTGTAGCAGGTTCAGAAGTTGGGGAGTGCTGAAATTTGGAGTTAGGCTGAATGAAAGACTATGTACAATACAAATCAGCTTTCTGTTGTGATGTAAATTTATTCTCATAATTTTTACCATTTATTCATCCCAAAAGACATATTGCATATTTGGAACATTTTTAAAGTAAGAGCCACTGTATTCAAGACAAGAAGTAGTTTTGTCACATCAAAACTGATGACATACTCAATAAAATTATTTTCCAGAGCAAGAACTCCTTACAAGAAATATAAATAGAATATAAACTTCATAAATGATCTAGCATGAAAAGATTAAAATAGCAAATTCATTCCATACTGAAGGCAGTACTTTACCATAGTGTGTGCGCGGTGTTTCTCAAAAAAAAAATCCATGTCCCACCAGTGGGAACTGAAACAAATACAAGTAAGCTTTTGTTACATTTTATTCCAATAGAACAGAAAGATGACTTCACTCTTTTGTCTCAGTTTACTGACTAACACGATCAGGTAATAAAACATTGCTTTTAGTTTAACCCAGGCTTTGGATTTGCTCACCAGACACGATGAAGGGATGACAAACTTTGGCAGCACATTGGCATTTTCAGTCTCACCTGACATAACAGAGGAACTACCTCTCCCTGCCAACATCTCAATCCCCACAGCTGAGAACCACTTGCCCACCAATCTCAATTACACCCCCACTCTCTCTCGTGGCTGCAGAACACCAGTGACCACGTCCTGCTCCACCACATGCAAGCGCCATCCCAGAACAGCACGGACACACATCCACATCCCTCAGTGCCTTGGAGTGAGACACAACAGCTCTGGGAATGATGCCCACTGAGCACACTGAGAAACTCAGCCACCTGAACAACCTCAAATTTGAAGTGCTTGGAGAGGGAGGTGTCAGAAATGTGCAAACAACATGATGGGGCTGAGGGAAGACAGTAAAATGTCTGATCCTGGGAAAAGGACTGGCTTTGCTTCACTCTAAGATGTAAGCAAATCATAGAACAATCTACAGGAAGCAGTCAGCAAAAGATTCAAGAATGTAAAATAATTCATACCTGTCAAAGCATTTAGAAAATTGCCCTTTTCAAAGTTTTCTAAAAAATGGGTTTATTAGTGTTATTAAACCAAGACTTCTGTAAATCATGATATTCCAATAAAAGTGATGGCTACACTACTATCACTGTTAACTAATAAAGTAGAACAGCTGTCAGTTTGTAAAAACTAAATGAAGGAATTATTCTATGAATATTTTCCCTACTGTCCTTCAGGGATCAGTTTTTCTCTCACTACTGTTCAAAAGTGTATGATCAATAGTCTAGAATAAAGCTTCAGGAGTCATCCCTACGAAACCTAAAGGGAATAAAACCTTCAGTGCTGTGCTGAACAGCAATGGGAACAGGCTGCTGCTTGGGCCTGCTGCCTGCAGTGGTTTTTACCAAACAATACTGCAAAGTCAGATACCACAGGGTGCACCTCATGCCGGGGTGATGTGAGGAGTACCGTGATTTGATTGACAAGGTTAAATCTAGAAGCTAGAAGTCAGTGAACCCCCCAAAAAAAAAGTTCTGGTGGAAAATCAAGTAAGAATACCAAGCAGGATATAAAGCTTATTGTCTATTCATATAATGTTAGTATGGTAATAACTGTAAGGACATGTTCTGTTCTGGCAACTACTCTTCAAAAGATAACATTTGGAAAATTAAAATTTGTTTAAAAAGCTGACAACAAAAACTAGGGGGATGAAGAAAAAAAATTAAAAATTCATTCACATAAAGTAGGATTGGAAGGTATGATCATGGTATGTCAAATCCCTAGATCAGAACAAGATTTGCAGCAAAAGAACATCCTCCAAGAGAGCTGTACTGGAGTTCCACCAAAGCAAGATGAACTCAAACACAGGGCTGGGGATTGCTTTGGGCTTTTTTCTGAGAGAAGAGTAGTTTCTCACGTACCTTATCTACAGAGGCAACTGATCCTTCTCCTGAAGTTCTCAAAGCAAGAATTCTTTTTTTCTAACAAATGCTGAACTTCTTGACATTCTGCTGCTGCTGCTGAAATCACACTGAAGTTTTATGATTGGGATATCCAGATTAATAATCAGATGAGTTCCCCTTACCTTTACAAATGGGAACTTGAGCCTGTAATGAAAACCTGTGTTTCAATTGCTGATTTACCTTCTACTGCTGGGAGCCCTTAGTCAGACACTGGTAGCACCCAGCTTTTAAGCAGGAATGGGTGCAGCTCCTCTCTTCAAGCAGAAGAACTTGGCTCTGGTTGGACAAACCTCTGCTCACTTTCAGCAAGTTTGTACAAAGTAAAAACCCAGAAAATAATCCCGTATGCTGCAGCCAATTCCCCACCAGAGGAGAAAGAGGAATTCTGTGTTCATAAGCATGTGCAAAGAGGGAGTGGGATGAGCAAAACAGCTGGATCTGGGGAATTCAATGCAGCTGTTTGCAGAAAGCAATCACTCTTCAAACAGACCCAGAGGTATATGCAAGAGAGAAGGAAAGAATATGGCTTCTAATTCTGTTATATGATCAATTGCTATTACTAATAGGAGACTCAAATAGGAGACTCAAACTTTTGAGGCAGTTGCTAATGAAACACTAATGGTGGATGAGCAGCCAGAGGGGAAAAAAGGCCCCTGGTGAAACTTGGCCAGCCCCACTTGCAGAGCCAGTGCAAAGGACAGTGGCTTCCCAAAAGCCATAGTGGTGACCTGGTGTTTTAGAGCACTCAGATGCTGCTGGTGGAATGAATTTGGCAGTGGATTTGTCATGGAAAAGATTCAAGCCAAAGAAATGATTCTTGCAAGTGGCAGAACCCTATGGATTAAGGCAGGAGACATTCAAAATCTTACATAAAGCACACAAATCTGGAACAGGTAACATACTTCAGAAGACTTGATTAGAAAAATAACTTAGGGATAT
Organism: Onychostruthus taczanowskii; assembly: GCF_017590055.1. Classification (NCBI taxonomy): domain Eukaryota; kingdom Metazoa; phylum Chordata; class Aves; order Passeriformes; family Passeridae; genus Onychostruthus; species Onychostruthus taczanowskii. The sequence goes on from NW_024506993.1 coordinate 12,115,754, forward strand.
ACCCCAAAAATACATGCACAGGTGATTGATTACCTTTGCTTCAGCTATCAGTTATCTGATACTAATTCTCACTGTTTTATGAGAACTCTTGCAATAGATTGTGCAGGCTCACAATTCCACATTTAGCACCAAAAAATCCAGACATTCTGCAAAAAGGATGAGGCAAAGACTCTGGAAGAACGCATTTAATTCAGCTATAAGGAACAGGAAAATCACACTATATTTTTCACATATTTGTATTTTTAAATAAAAGGCCTGATACTGTTGTCCCCACGTAGGTAAATTCTTTTAGAATTTAAAAAAGGTGCCTCACTCAAGACACCAGGACAAATCTGAAGAAGTGTTCAGATATTCTAAGACTGATACTAAATCTTCCAAATTGAACTAGCAACTGATAAAACAACTCTCTAACTTTGCTACTATGAGGAACCTTTTTAAAACCTTGAACTTCAGTGCAAGCTCAGAGCACTTGTTTTACAAGTGGAGCATCTCACATGTGTGAAAAGCTGCTTGGTATAGTAACTCCAAGGCTTAGCTAATCAAGCCTAGCAGAAGAAAGAACCTAAATATGAATGTAAAAGAGCTCACACATTCACCATGAAAAAAAAACCCAATAAAAACCCAGAAAGATTTGTGCAAGGAATCCTTGCAAAATAACTCCACTTGGTGTTTTAGTATCAAAGCACTGAAGAACAGCACCTTCCCAGTTACCCAACCCTTCTCCAGGGATTCTCACAACAGAAGAGTGAACTGTGCATTTTAGCTCATTCCTCATCATTTTGAGCATGCAAATGTCAAGAACTCCTGGAAAAGGCACTGTATTAGGGAACCACAGGTATATCTGTAAGCACAAGCCCCCATGCAATGTGTACTATGCACCTGTGTATAGAGTATAAATATGCATACATGCATGTCAGGAAATTAGAAATATTTCTCCTTTAATACAACCATGTTCAGCCTCAAACTGCAGCTCTCTGACGTGCTAAAGATTTTGGAAAACACAATATTTGTCTTCAAAACAAGGACAACTGAAGGCCCAGGCAGAGCTGCTGTGGTGCAGGGCCCCCCCAGGTGCCCCCAGGGAATGTGGCACCTTCCCTGCTTCCAGGGCTCTGGGAGGGACCCCCACCTCCTCAGGCTACCTGCAGGGAGGAGGGGAGGGAATGCACTGCAAAAGACACAGCTGACACAGGGACACACAGGGAGTTAGAGATGCTCAAGAGGTGAGGAGGCAGCATCAGGCTCCCTTCCCCCAGCAGGGCTTTCCTCTATTGCCCAGGACCTGCAGCCACTGCTGCTCCCAAATCACCACCCCTGCCACGGGCACATCCACCCTGCAGCTCCAGCACCTCTTCCTCCTCCACGGCAATGCGCTCCCAAGCCTTCCATCACTCTCCTACCCCACTTCCTTCTGAACACCACAGACAGAGGGATCAGCTAGACCAAAACTTAAACCAGCACAAATGTGAAAGAAAAGGTAAAAAAAAAAAAAGTCTTTTGTTCTCACTGGACATGCTGCAGACATTGTGCCTAGTAACTGTGGCAATATCTAGTGCAAAAGAAACTTAGCATGAATCTCTTGTTTTCAAATGACATTCAACTCAAACATGCATAGGGAGAGTAAAGTTATTTTATTAAATCATGCACATCACGTGTGTTAGTGCAAATAGTTTAATCTGTACTCCAGAAATTCTATTGTATTTTTATATCTTTACAAAATAGATTTAAAACAATTAATTACTTAAAAAATGTAATTCTGAAGTTAAGCATTTCAGAACAATATTTGCAATAACCTATATACAAGAGGTACTAGGTACCACTGGCATACGAGTGTTCTGTGGTTGGGTGGCTTCCTGCAACTGAAAAGGATGAAAAGGATGAAATGAATGAACTAAATGACAATAGTTATTTTCTACAAGTCACTTGTGGACTATTTTCTCCAACTAATAATCCTCCCATTAGCAAATCCCATGTAACTTAAGATAGAACCTTTAATTAAATGACAATGACCCTTAAAACCTCACAAAGTAAATTATATACTAAATTTCTATTTAAATATTTAAGCTATCTGTTGATTGCCAAAACATTCTTTAAAGCCAATTGAATTGCTGAGATGACCTCCCTATTTTGAAGTTTCCTTTAGCAGAGCCATATTATTTACTTTACCATTCTTTAACATATTATTTAAGTCTTTAATAAACTTTTTTGACAGAACTGTTGAGCTGAACAAGACAACTACTGTCTACATTTAATTCAGCACTAACGACAGTGATTCCCACCAAAAGTCAGCAAATAGCAATAGTTATAGTACTTAGATAAAGAAAATAAACTTTGTAATGGGGACCACTGCATCATACTTACAGCCATGTGATAAGGAGCCACAAAATTTTACTACCAAATTAAAATCATCTTCACCTGACAATGTTTCATCAGGTATATGATTCCAATTCTGTAGTATTTTATGTATCTAGATTTTCTCAGCTATCACAGACGTACTGTAGCAGTTCTCTTAATAAAGTTACGTCCACAAAAGCTTATTCTAAAGAGCTTCTCCAGCTCAAGTCAGAAGGTATCAAATGACTGAAAAAATAAACTGATACATGTGATATGTGAGAAGGTATTCATACTTTTAAAGAATGTATCTCTTTAAATATATGAAATTTAATAAATTACATTCAAACTAAAGTTAACATAAGTTGAATCAATGCACTATGTCCATCATATGACCCAGTACTTGCTCCCAGAAACACCTTAGGTCACTCAAGAACACACACATGCTTGCACTCGCACACGCGCACACTAAAAACTTTAGGCTGGTCTTCACCATCAGTATCTCTATCTCTTTAAGGCTGGACATGAATTGTGTTTATTCCCAAAACCCATTAATAAAGCAATCCTTATGGAAGAAAAATATGCTTCCTTTGAAAGGCGTACTAAGAGAAGTTTTCTTAAGTCTTGTTCCCAACAGCTCAGTGACTAACAGCAAGTAAAATGATACACTAGTTTAAAAAAAAATAGATCATACTGAAAGGCACTGAGCACACTGCATCTGTTTCCCAAGTATCTGCAAGGTTACTTGGCTTGGATGTCCAAATCAGTATTTTCCTCTTAAGTCTATCAATCAGATTCTAAAGTCAGTGTCCACGACCCTAGTCATTATAAATAATTTGGTACCAAGAAGCCTGCTTTAGGCCACCATTATAGTATTCAGAACCCCAACATACTAATTTAAAACTTGCATGAAGTTGTAAGCAAAAATATTGCTCACAGAATGATGAATCACAATTTTATTCCCTCTTTATAGACAGATACATTTTATACAGTTTAAAGCAAATGACCCTACTGCTGTTCTCACGCAGAGCTGTGCTGTATTAAGAGGTAAAAAGGAAGAGAATTAATCTGTTTTCCCTCAGTATATGAATGTTGCCAGCTTCTAAAGGGAGGACGGTGTATGGATTCAACAACAGTTCTCATGGAGAAGCTCTGGTTAGGCCTGGGTACAGCACCACGGCTGTTACAGCAACCAAAGCTGCCATCACAGGCATCCAAGGCCATTGTCTCTGTGTGGAGAGAAAAAAGAAATCAATATCATATTTGTTCTAATTCATACTAATCAGTTTACCTCGAGGTTCCTGCAAGTGCTGAGTACCTGCTGCTGGCACCACTAGAGCGTTACCCAGGAGCCCTGCTGCAGGCTAGCCCTGACCTGGAGCACTGCAGCGAAGCCCGCTCCTCGAGCACAGGCAGCTCCGCAGCTCTTCGCGCGCTGGAGGACCCCGGGCAGCTCCGTGATTCCAGGTCTGTTACTGCACACACCTCACAGAAATCTGCCACCGAACGTGCCAAGGCTTCAGATGTTTAAAACATCGCTCATGCCAAGTCAAGGCTAGACAGAGGTTTATGCACATCTTTAACTTTTGACCGTTTAAATCCAGATCTGTGACTTCGTTTGTAGCAGATCCTAACAACACCGTTTTTAACAGACTGTCACAACATCGCATGACAACAATGGCATTTTAAGAGGAGGACACACTGATAGACAAGAGAAAATGCAAGCTGAGAGTTCAGAATACAAACCAACCACCTATTTCTTGTCTTTTTTTCCCCATCTTTCCATCAGTAATAGTGAGAAAAATTAAAGTGTTTAGAGCCAGAGAGGAATTTCTTAGTCCATAGATAGGAACCAAAGCTTGTTGAATTTTATTATTAGAGGCAAACTCTTCATTTTTCATAGTTAATTAAGCAATTAAGTTTTCTTACAAGCCCTAGCATCGCAGCATTGTGCAAAAGGCAGCCCATTTGCTAAAGACAAACTGAGACCGAGTTAGAAGAGGCACGTTCAAGCACCAGTTAGAACAAAATCCGTTGTTAGAATTAAAGAAATCACAGAGATGTTAAATGATTAGTGGATTGCTCAGCTCGTCAGTGTCAACAGAATGGCATATTAAATGAAGGGTTTGCTTCAGGTAAAGAAACACCTGTGAGCATTTCACCATGCACTATTTGATACAGAAATGGCACAAACAGGTGAGGGACAAACATACATTGACTGAACAGTAGTGCTTGTACCTTTCGCTACCACAATGGGCCGTAACACCAATACAGGAAAGCCAGGATTAGGCCGATGAATACGGCTGGGACGGGTTGTAATATGGAAGGCTAAAGAAGGGAAGGGATATTAAAAATCACTTTGTGCTATAAATCAATCAGGTAAAGATGATTTAGAGAGGGGAAAATAAGTCAGTAAGTTTTGTTTTAAGTGAAATGTATTAAAGACATCTAACACATTACAGCATTATCTAATCTGGTATACAAAGTTAGTACACCATTCTACTCAAATCAACAGGGTTGTTTAAAAATAAAGGGAAGTAAGCAGAAAATGTTCCAAGAAACCTCGTGTCACAACTTGGAATTTAGCACTTGAAAACAATATGAATGTTAAACTGATTTGCCTGTATCTTATTTATAGTTGGTTTTAGTTTTTCTAAGTAAGAGGAAATCCTATTTGGATTTCTTGAGAGATAGACTCACACCAAATATTGGATTTTTCAGCTATTTCTTCATTCCTTGCTAGTTAGCCTTTTCCATTTTCCATCACCAGCCTCTGGAAAAACAATCTTTTTTCCTCCATTAGTGAATCAATTACAATTATGCCCACAGGCAAACCCAGTAGTTCAGACATTTCTGTGAGATTGTAACGTGACTGTACAATCCACATTACTAAAAAGCAGAGAAGCACATTTCTATCAGAGATACCACGAAGCTCAGCATCTCTGCCAGGTCAGCAGCCTTGTGACCAAATGCAATTCTGCAAATTGATCAAATGCTGCAGTGAGGCAAACCAGCAGCTGGCCAGACTGCAGGGTTCATCCAGCTTACGGCCTCCTCAGAACCAGCCACGCTTTTTCTCAGCTGTGTTCTACTCATGGAAACTACTGCACATTCTGGATGGAACAGCCTCTCTCTGTGATATGAAAAATTAAAAGCAAAAATGGACCTAAATGCTTTTTAATCTGTCCTTGGAAGACATCTGCTTTCTCTGTATCCTACTCTATATATTTGTGCACACACAAAGACACACAGAGGTTAAGGTCAAACCATGCCAAATATTTTTAAAACTGTTTGTGCTGAAGCTACCTTGATTTTGTTCAGTCAAATAAATAAATGATAAATTTATGCTTAACTTTTCTAAAACATTGTGATTAGTAAGTAAAATCTCATCCTGTTATGAATTTGTAGAAATCACTAATTCATAGAACCTCCAATATGGTTCAAAATACAGGAATATTAGAAGGTATTCTAGTCTTGTTCAATTAATTTTTTTTCAATCAAGGCAAATACTTAACAGAAAAATTCTGTGTAACTACTGAAGACTTTTTCATGCAAGATTATTTTTGTGTCACGGGTGCCACGAATCACAGTGCCACCTTCCCACAGAAAGCCTGTTGGCAGAAATAATCACAGCAGTGTTCAAAAAGTGCCAGAGGTTTAAATCAACCAGAGCAGCTGATGTTCTCAAACCATTCACATCATTAAATCTGTTGTGTAAAGCGCATCAGGAAGTAACCAGTGGCTACAAGCATGCAAACACAAGTGGAACACCACACCGCTAAGCATTTCAAAAACACAGCACTGCAATCTTTTTTAAAAGTAAAACTTAAATATTAAAACTTAACACTTAATTGATATCCCAAATGGAGTACAGAAGCCTTGTGCTTTCTAACATTTGATGATTCACTGAACAATTCTATAGATATCTTTTTGTACGTTATACACATCCTTGGCAAATGAAACCAATGATCAATATCCATCACATTCAATGAGAGCACCTCCAAATTATTAGATTTTCCCTTCACAAACTTATCAATACATAACAAATCTCCCTATTGTCAAAGCATTTAACTACGTGCTTCAATAAAATTGTGCATCTTTTTTTAGAATATGAAGATATGCAAACTCAGACACAGATGGGCTGCAAAAAGCAACAAATCCCACAGTGGGAAGTCACTTTCTGTCCTCAGAAATGAAGTAGCAGATAATGATTCCAGCATAAAGGGGCAATGGTACTTGAAAAATTTGACCTTGGAACTCAGCCCAGTATCCATGATGTTTGAAACAATCCCCAAGATGGATATGTTTTACATTACTGACTGTGAGTAATGTTTGGTGAGCAGTGAGTTTGCCCTTATATGGAGGATGCTCTTCATCACACCCTGACCTCCAGGTTTCAACTGTCACAATTAACTCCTCTTCTGCAAGCAGATTTTGGCAACTGCTGTGGTTTCTGCTTTCACTTAAATACTCACCTCTAATTCTCCCTAAAATTTCCTTTCAGTTTTTCCACTTTCATCAGGTGCTCCAATTTCCTTCACAGTATTTCAAGCCTTTCCTTTTCCCCCTTTTCCACTGATCGTTTTGATTCTGAGATTAATGTTTTTAACAGAGAAGAAAATCTCACATTCACCATTATTTATTCAGTGTGATCTCTTCTATTAAAATGGGGTGGGGTTTCAGTGTGGTTGTTTTTGACTTCTGTTTTAAGTAAGTCAAGTAACTCAGCATTATTTGAGCACTGCATAAAAATCCTAAGCAAGGATCAGGTTCCAAGAGAATGATGAAATCATACTCCTGAAAATATATCTGAAAAAAGTGAGAAAGACTTTGAATTCTTTACAACTTTGACAGCTCCATGATGTTCAAGGTTTATATGCATACAAACTTTAGGCATCCAGCAGCCAGCTGATTTAGAGGATAGGATGTGTAAAACCTTCTTTGTAGTCAGAGAAACAGTTTGCTAAAGGCTGTTACAGAGCATTCATTATCCTCCTGTTTTGTATTGTGCATTACAGGAGCTTTCACCCTGCACTGGCCACAGAGGCCACAGTACAGGAAGGCAAAGCCAGCCCTCCCAGGGTAGTAAGGCACCTAAAATAAGGTATGACCACCTTATAATATGTCTGCCACACCCTTAATGTTTGGAAGATTTCAGAATCTCAGTAAAATAAAAAGTTGTTTCTAGCTGGCAACTCAGTTCTAATGATACAACCTCTCAAATAAATTGAAAACCAGAAAGCACTATTTCCATTAGTGAATAGCAAGGACAGTTCAGCTGTACTGCTTCAAGTGTGAGCCCACCAGAAGTAACCATGGTTAAGAAGCATAAGCAAGAGTGAGGTGGGAACATCCATTGTAATCAATACTAATAAAATGAGAACAGCTTGAAAAGGTTTACTAAATTCATTTGCATACAGGTTTGTCAGCTATTACCCCTGCATCATTTTTTGAAATCAGAAAATTTGACTTTTTTCTGGTTCACTAGTCTTTAAGCCACATATTCTCAAGAGAGCAGGTATCTAAGGCCATACTTAAAACTGTCAAGCCACTGTCAATTTAACTTTCATGTGTAATTGTAACAGTGTAACGATCTGCAGATCTGCACAGGTAGGACCAGAATGGAATTTTGTGTAACATGGTACCCAGCTTTTTTCTTTACAAGTCCATCCTTTTCTATTTGACTCTTCCATATTCCTTCAATCAACAGGATTGCCAGTGTCATAACCTGACTTCCCCACACGTTTGGTACAGACTTACATTGTTTCCTTTTTCTTGTAGCAGCTTCAGGTTTTCTTTACATTGTTTGAGCTCCTCGGTGAGTGACTGGTTTTGTTGTTCAGCCACCTCATACTTTGCCTTCAGCTCCGAGAGCACAGTCTGTGTTCTTTCATACTAAAGACAAAGAGAGAACAATCTGTGGACCCCTGGATACCCAGCACATGCTGACATCTGCTTAGCACACAGCTCCCTTTGCTGTCATCTGCCTAGACTAACTCGCCTTGCATCAGTGCACACTCTCTTCTCATAAAAGCAGGGTGGAATTTAGATTTCCTTTTTTTCTAAATTAAAATTTTTTGCCCAGCTTGGCAGGGCTAGGACCACTAACCCCAAAGAAATGCAAAACCTTAATTAATCTCTCATGCCAATTATTCATTCCCATATTGGAAAGGACTGTAAAAACTACAGAGATGAAACAAGAAATAGGGGAACAAGGAGTCCTTCACATTTGAATAGTGGTCTAGCCATCCAGGCTGCAGCTTACATACCTACACCCCTCTAATAGGTGCAAAATTCAACACTCTGTATGAAGTAAATCAAACCCTCTTCCCACACAGCAAATTCAAACCTAAGAGCAAGGCAGGCATTAAAAAAATATTATGCCTTGTTACTGCCATAATCCTCAGTGTGGGTCAAGTACAAACAGTACTGGGTGAATATGACATGTTCCTACAGAATAGGTAGCTTGTCCTTTTCCAAACCCACATTGCATTTTTTCTATTCTAGCAGTCCTCCTGACTGGGCTTAATAAGGACAGAAACAATGACCTTCAGTACTGGCATTCACCACAAATTTAGAAGATGAGACATCTTTACAAATACTGATCTGATTACAAAACAGAGATTAAGACAACTGGGATTTTCAGATTCTGAGAACTGTAAGGAATGTGACATGGATGAATTAACCATGGAGTAAACAAAAGGACTGCAAAAGAAACTAAGAGCAGTGACTGGGGAAACATTCAAAACGTTCATAAGAGGAAGCAAGTAAGTGTGGGAGACTGTGACCTTCTTCCAGACATAATCTTTAGAGGCCAGGCAGATTAAATACATGCTCAGAATGCTCACTCTTCCTTATGCACTTACAAATCTTAAGATAAAAGATCTTTGTAAAGAATATGTAGTCCCACTGCCAAATAAAAGAGTTCAAATCTAACTGGGAAGATTAGACTGAAAATTAACTTTGACTCATAACAGCTAAAGAAAGTGGCCCATGATGTTCATGAAGACTCTGAATAATGATTTACCTGTCTGAATCTTAAAAGTAAATTCACTACAGCAATCCATGTAAATAAAGTTTAGGATGTTCTCAAAGAACATGCCTATTCACCTGAAGTCTTCTCTTTCAGATCTGACTCCCAGTTTGTATTTTCACAGCTACCATTTAAACTGCTTGCAATAAACACATGAAAAAAATTATTTACTAGGGAAAAGCAAAGAATTAAAAATCCCTTTTCTTTTAGCTTAAACAGGTCAGTCACTGGGCATTACATTCTTGCCAAATGGAAATACTTCATGTTACCTCTTTCTGAAAATCTTTTGCTTGACTTTCAGCTTCACTGAGTTGAGTTTTCAGACTGGCTGCATCCCGTTGATGTTTTTCTTTCAAAGATCCCATCTGATTTTCAAGTTCCTTCCGAGACATTTCAAGAACACTTATATCGCTGGTTAGTGCTAAACTCTGCTTCTGAGAGCTGAAAAACAAATTCCAATTGATTCCTTATGCATTTTAAATTTACACAAATTGCCACTTTTCACCCTTGAAAGCCTAACACATGGGTTTTGATGTGTAAGTATCAGCTTAGAGTAATCACAGAAACACAGACCATTATTGCCTCCCTAGACAGAGTGCTGACACAAAAGGCTGGCCATGGTCTTGCTTTTAAATATATGTCCACAGCATGCTATGTATAATCAATATTTAGTATCTCCTTTGGGAGGAAAAACCACCAGCAGCAAAACTCTTCAGCTGCTGTGGTACCCCCTAGACAACCTTTGTGTCCTTACCTAGAAAGCTCCTTCTCTTGTCGCTGAAGTTCAGATGTAAGTGAAGTATTTTCCTTCCTTAGTTTAACACATTCAGCTTCCAGAGCAATCCACTCTGCCTTCAACTTTTCAAGTTCATCTGCAATGAATAAGTTAATTCAATTAAGTAAAATTATTTCATGACTGCTTCAAGGAACACCAGCTAATAAATGGAGGAAAAGCTGGTATCAGCCATAAATCTCAAATATACTTGTTTGCAATCATGTCACATGAATTCTCTCATGAGCACCTGCAAAACACTACATTATCTTCTACTGTTATGAGGTTTATGACCAGTGCCAGACAAGTTACTTTTTTTCATTAAAGTTTTTTCTAAGGTACAAAGAAGCAGAAAAAAGTCTTTTTATGGGTCAACTCTAGCATTTTAGAAACAGTGGTAGAAAAGCATATTTGAAGAAAATAATTTCCCAGGCTTGAAAATAGCAAGAGAATCACTCATACCATGCCTCTGTTACAAGGAAAAGAATGTTTAAGGCAATAAGCTTTAGTGACACTTTGGTAGAATTAAAAAGTCAGGAGCTCTCCCTTAACAGGCTTAAACTATAGAGAAGTTACACAAGTCCTCTTGGAAAATTTTTGGCAGTATGAATCCCTCAAACTGCAAAAGTTTTCCATGTTTTCTAAGTGGAATTACACTTGGTCTACTGATATCAAAGAGTACCTAAGTTAATTTAGGCATAATTGACAATAACTGTTTGATGAAGTTTGATGAACTGTTATTGACAATAACTGTTTGATGAAGTTTGATGAACTGTTATTGACAATAACTGTTTGATGAAGTTTGATGAACTGTTATTGACAATAACTGTTTGATGAAGTTTGATGAACTGTTATTGACAATAACTGTTTGATGAAGTTTGATAAACTGCTATTGAAAATAACTGTTTAATGAAGCACACAAAATGACTTTTGTAACACCACAAGCCCTGGTACATCCGCAGATACACACAGGTGTGTGTACACACACACACAGAGCAAATGCCTACAAAGGGACAGAGAAGCAGTGATGTGAGTAACTGCCATCCATCACAGTGAGCAGCATGCCCTGGCAGCCATGCCCTCTGACATCCTTTCAAGCAAGTACCTTTGAGGCGAGAGGCCTCTTCCCTCTGCTGTTACACTTGATCTACTGATATCAAAGAGTACCTAAGTTAATTTAGGCATAATTGACAATAACTGTTTGATGAAGTTTGATGAACTGTTATTGACAATAACTGTTTGATGAAGTTTGATAAACTGCTATTGAAAATAACTGTTTAATGAAGCACACAAAATGACTTTTGTAACACCACAAGCCGTGGTACATCCGCAGATACACACAGGTGTGTGTACACACACACACAGAGCAAATGCCTACAAAGGGACAGAGAAGCAGTGATGTGAGTAACTGCCATCCATCACAGTGAGCAGCATGCCCTGGCAGCCATGCCCTCTGACATCCTTTCAAGCAAGTACCTTTGAGGCGAGAGGCCTCTTCCCTCTGCTGCTCCTCGCACTGCTGGCATTTGAGCCGGAAGCTGGACTGCAGAGTGACAATTTCTTTTTCATAATCCGAGGCATCTTTCCTCCACCGGTCAAGCTCCGCTCGCACCGTCTGCAGCTCAGCTTGCAAGGTAGAAATATCTGTGTCTCGTTCTGAGGCTGCTTTTTCTGCTACTTTTTGAAGTGACAGAATCTCATTTTGAGCACTGACTAGTTCATTTCGAGTGGTTGAAATTTCATTCTCCTTCTCCTTGCGAAGATTCTCAATTTCTTCTTGCAACCTTCGCAACTGAGCTGGAAAGCAGAGATTCATGTTAATATTTTCTCAAACTGTATTTACAAAAAACCTAAAAACCCATACCTCCCTTTCTCAACACACTGATATTTAACAGGATTAAAGAAGCCTAATGCAATTGAAAAAATATATGTACCCTGTCAAATGCTTTACCTTTAAAGAGGCAAGTATGTGGGCCATGTAATACATAGAGTCAAAAGAAACAAAAATTATGTCTGGACAAAGCTTTCTTAGCCAAGGCTGTGCTGTGTGTGTGAGACCAAAGCAACTTTCCAAAATCTGAAAACAAGATTTAGATCCAACATCACTGTAAGCAAAACAAGTATTAGAGGACAAGGACATTGGAGCTTTCAGGGAAAAGAGGAAAAGCAAGAAAGCTTCTGTCACAGGCCAAACATTTGCAAAGCTACACTGGAAATGCCTGCCTGTTCAGCAGTTAACTTGTGATGTCTGTAAGTATTTGAGACAGAATAATTTCTACTCTGTTCTCAACATGCAGAAGAGGAAATAGACATTATTTCTTTGCAAAATCCATTTTTAAAAGCACAAGATGAATTTTAAATGGAAAGGGACAGCTGCACCATGTACACCGAGCTAGAAGAAGGTTCTTCAGTATTTTAAGCTTACTGTAAATGTGAAGCAGTCACATACACATGAGGCTACTTGACATTTCTGCACACAGCAAACCTCAAATTATTCCCATCTAAAATGCTTTCATTACTAAAGACATCTCTGAGCATAATTTTTCACATAAACATACACAAATAGAATCCAGTGCAAACAGTTAAAAAAAAAGTACAGTGCAGAGGAAAGGGAAGCATGAAAGAACAGGAGAACTACAGTTATAACACTGATGGGAGCAAAGTGTTTAATTTGCTGTTGTTCTATTTCACTTTCTTAAAAAAATGTATTTCACTGATTTCAACATGTAAAAAAGCAATTATTAAATTATTAAAAAATTACTCTGAGAAGAAAAGGTAAAATTCTTAAGATCACATGAAAAAATAATGTAACATACTGTGGAGGCTCAAAATTACAGATTTCAAGTTTTATGTTTGAGAACCAAAGGGCAAAACAAGGACAGTGAAAAGCATGGGGAGGATAACCAAGGCTGAGTAATCTTCCTAGGTTACTTGTATTTATTTTTGTCATCTCAATCCATTATAGAACATGACAGGAAGAATGTGAGTTAAGTCTTGCTGTAAACTGATAGAGCATCAGAGCTACTCAAAAGAGACCTGCACCTCCATGGCAATTATATTTGAGTTTTTCAGTAGCTCCATATGCAGCAATACAGAAAGAATTCATATACTGGTGCAACCTAGAAACTTTGTGGATGTAACATAGTTGATGTGCTATCAAGAAGAAAAATTCACCTTTTTTGTGCCCTCCTCTAAAAAGGCTCCAGCAAGGCATTTATCTCATTAAATACACTAAAGAACCTATGAATTACCCAATTCATACTTTGAAGGAAAAAGACACAATGGGAAAAAATACAGTAGTTCTTATATACTGTAATACATAAGAGCTATTATAGACAATAGTAAATTTATTTCATGGCAATTCTGTGTAAGATGAAACAGTCTATCTGTTCCAAAACAAAAACATTTGCAGCATAATGGATTTTGAAATAAAGATGAGCAAAATGAGGCTTACTACAACCTTGTTTGAAAATAATTTCTACAGGCTTATACTAACAGAAAGCAAACGAAGCAGTGGGTGAGAACAACCTGACAGCAGGAAAACACATGATGCATCAGCAATTCCCTTTCCATGCATCCTTACATTAGAAGCTTTGAACCTACCAAAACAGTATGGACTAAAACACAAAGAACTACAACTTGCTAATACAGCAGGTGCCTGAGCAAAGGAATGCAAACCATATCTTCCTGATAGCATTTTCTTCATCAAGCCAAGCTAAACTCCTGCTTCTTGGTGCTGGCAGCATTTCAAAAAAACGTGATTTTTTTTTTTTATCCTGTGCATGCTGTTGATGAACAACTCTCCCTTTATATGTTCAGGCATGAAAACAAGCAGAGCCTTGGACTGAAAATCCAAAGACACACACGAGTTCTAAGTTACATGGAGTTGTAGAAATAACTTACACAGGAAAGTCACTACTAACAATATGGGAATGGTTTCTGAAGCATTGGATATAATTTGAGAGGACAATTAGAAAGAAAACTTCCATTACATCTCTCGTTTATGTAAGCCATTACCTCATCTAAATTGAATGCTTTGCTTCTTTCACTTTTTTTAAATAAGGAGCAACAAGTTACTTGAATTTCCTTGCTCTACCTATGTGTTCATCTAATGAACCTGACATGTAGAGACACCACCTCAGCTGCTTCTCTGGCACCTTCTCTTCTCCATCACAAACAAAGCCAACAACACTGGCTGGCCTAAAATACTGATTCCCTGAAAATACTTCTAGAAATGTTACTTCATGAAGCTGCCAGTTGTTTTTTTTTTTTCCTTCCCTGCAGTTCACAGGGGCTGCCAAGAGAATCCTGACAGCTTTTCCCTAACTGTGAGATGTGTCACACCCTAAAAGTTTGGGAAGCAGCAAAGCACACAGTGAACATCAGAACATTCTGAACTACAACAGGGAGAGGAGGAAACATTAGCAAGACCTCTCTGAGAAGCATCCAGAAAACAAAAAAAGTACTGAATTGAGAAGAGGAATCCTGCAATTAAGTTTGGCTCTGTCAAGTTTCTACTTTCATTCCCTTTTTTTAGGAAAAAAAATTTCCCTTTTTTTGTGCACAGAAATAGCTATCAAATATTTTCTATTTTTTGTTACAGCATTTACTACTTGGAGAATTCTCACTTTTCGCAAGATAACACTCAAAATTAAATTGCTCCTCTCGTTCTGAAGATGATCATTCTTTAAGCTTCTCTTTTGTACAAGAGCAATGACAGAAAATGTCAAGGTTCTCTGCTGACAGCCACATAAAACAGAGCTATTACAGAAGTTTTTCAGTGTAACTAGTACATGACAAGTACCATATTACCCAACAAACTACTGCCCAGAAAATAATTTTCTAGGGCTATTTTGACTTCCTAAGAAAGTCAGGACTGTCAGTCCACCTGCCTGTCTGCTCATCTGCCTTCCAGATATTTTTGGGTCCAAAGCAAATGATATGCAGACAAAGATCCCAAGGATGAAGCTCCAGAGTTTTGTAATAATCAGTGGCTGAGTAGCTCTTCAAACTAACACTTGCTCTAAGGAAATTACAATGTAACATAGCCTTTTTTGACATTAAGGCTGGACAGACTGACAGACTCTTGGCCAACGAGCTCACTCGCATGCATGGATGAGAAGTTAATGTGATACAGAACACCTGACTCAGAAGTTGTGTACATCAGTGGATTACATCCTGCTGTATGCATTTTGAGCTGAAAAGAGCATGATTGAGTATATAAATTTTCAAAAAGGCATGGACAGGGTCTCTGCTGCAGCAACTTTACTGCATGCTCTGATGCTGGATTTGGATCAGGATGAAAAATTTCTTTAAGAGGATCCTGTAAGGAAGTGAAGAGACTGACTAGCACAAGAACACCTATAGCTTTGAGTGCTCTGAAGGCAGTCTCATTTAGAACTGAGAAAGACTAAAGGGAGATGAAGAAGAGGTACCTATTACAGATTACATCTTCTGCATTTTTTAAATTACTATTACAACCATAGGAATTTAAAGGAAACATTACACAACAACATTCAAAGATATGGTGAAAGAAATCAGATTTAAAACATACACTCAACTAAACATTTTCCTTTCTTAGTGACTATGATGCCACAGAAACAGTTAAAATTATATAGCTTCTCTAACGAGTGGGGGAAAAAATTCCTACCTTGCAGAGCATTTATTTGCTTGTTGGATTCTTCAACTTGCACTCGATATGCTTTTCTCTCTTCTTCTAAGAGAGCTACAAATAAAAGTGAAAATGTGCCCAAGAGTTTTTGTTAGTAATATGAATTTCACCTTTAATTAATTTTAGTCACAATCTCTCCTTAAGTGAAAAGATTAGCCAAACATATTACTTCAGGAAGTTATCAAAGGTAGTAAAACTGTGTAAGTAGTTTAATAAAAGTTAATACTAGGACATCATTCCATTATTGTGGTAGTATTACAATTAATTTGAAATTCATATAATCTGTTGCCTGATCTGAAAACTCCGTGTGTGCTAAATGTAAACTGGTATGAGAGGAAGGAAAAAAAGAAAGGCTGTAAATATAACTCCTAATGAACACTGAACAATATGCAATTAAACTGAACTATACTATTTCCTCTTGAAAACAATAGAGCTACATAGCTGATAGGATGATCTAACAAAGAGCTACCACTGAAGACATTCAATTGCATCCATTAGCTAAATAAGCTAATAATAGCTTAAATAAGGATAGCTGAAATAAGGATGAAATATACTGAGTTCAAGTATGTATTCAATACTATGAAAAGATGTTGGTTTATCTTGAACTAGCTGATATATAGAATTTTCATGAATACCCTACAGAACCAAGTTGATCTGGGTCTCACCTTGAAGTTCAAAGCATTTTTGTTTACTTGTCCTAGCTAGCTCTTGGGCTTCAACCAGCTCCTTGTGCAGTTGCTGAATTTCTTGCTTAGCCTCAGTCTCTGATTGTGCACCCTGCAATTCATCTGATAAAAGAACATTTTCTTTGAATCATAAGTTTGTACAACAGCTTAATTTGCACTGCCATGTGCTGACTGGCAACTTTTTACACAAACCTTCAAAAGTTAGTTAAACTCAAAATTAGATTAGGCAAACATTAGCAAAAATATTAATGTACTTCTTGAAGTAGTAAAACATATGCAAACCTTAAATCATTCATTACACATAACATGCAATATAAAACAAAAATTAACAAGGAAGGATTAGAGAGTTTTAAAAAACACTGTATAAATTGGCAAGGATTTCTGCATTGACAAAAACAAGGAACAACAAAAGCCTAAGACAATCCTTGACTGTGTTTACAACTTGTCTCTTTTTAAAGGAAGCTCCTCTAAGCCTGTCTCAGTGCACAGGCTCAGGCAAGAGCTGCTGTTCCATGATTCACTACTGCCACCCACCCACTGCATTGCCAGGCTCAGCCTCCCTCTCTCCCTCTGGGGACCAACAAGGAAAGGAAAAGTTTAGGGAAATTTCCTAAAACAAAATTAAGAAAAAGAAGAGAAATTCCAACCTCCTTACGTCATTCAGTGGCCTTAGTGAATGCTAAGATAAATATTGCACTTGATTATTTTTTATAAACTATATCTTCAAACATTAGGTATGTCTTTAATATGATCATAAATCTAGGCACATTATTTAAACTCTAAATGAAAACATTTGCTCTTCCCCATAAGTTTTGTATTAGCTAAAACACGTATTAAATACCTCTTGGGCTTACAAGAGATCACTCACAGTCACAGACAAATAAAACACTTTTACAGCTGAAGTTTTGGAGGAATTTAAAAAAGGAAAACTAAGTATTTGTTACTAAGAGCAGTGTCCTCTAATGGGCACACATTTAGAAATTAGATACAGGAACACTCCAGCCTGCAGGCATCTGCAAAGCCAGGAACAGCATCCAGCAAACTCTCATTTACTAGATTTTCCTTAAGCTGTGCCTGTGCACAAACTCATCTTTCAGTAGACACAAACAGCACTAATAAACTCTATAGGTAGAGGGCTAAAGCTTGATATAAAGCTTATTTGGTGAGAAAGGTAAATTGGTGAAAGAATTCCAGCTGTGTATCATGGCAGAGGGTGGAAAAAGTTTACACAGTTACCTGGTCAATGTCTGCAACTACAGAACACATGGATTTAAGATAAATAGGCTTAGAAAAAAGAATAGTTTGTCTGGACTTTGCATTAATGTGGAAAAAAATAAAAAGAAACTATAGGCTTAGAAAAAAGAATACTTTAGTTTGTCTGGACTTTGCATTAATGTGGAAAAAAATAAAAAGAAACTAATTTAGCCCATCATTATACTTTTGACATTCTTATTTAGCTGTATATGTTATCAATAAAGTAATTATAGATTTTTTTCTTGCTCTAATTAACAAAATTGCTTAGCAAATCATGCTGAAGACTTCATACTGCATCACTCTAAGGGGCTGTTTTTGCTGCTCTCACAGTAATGAACTAGTGGGTTTGAGCAGAGCTGAGAACACACATGTGCTTTTAGACTTTTTCAGAATGAAATTATGAGAGCAGAAAGAACAGAGAGGACTACATATTTCATCCAAATACTTTGTTTTATGGTTTATTAGCTCTAAATCCAAGTTTCTCTTTACTGAACATGTTTTGTTCTTAGCTTCTCATGGATAAAGATTTAGGGCAATTAGACTTTCAACCCTCTTTAATGAGACTTTTCAGAAGAAATGGATGAGGAAGTTGACAAATTATGCTCAAATCATGCCTGATAAAGAGGCAGTGTCCCAAATCCAGCAACAGACACCCGAAATGAACTTTTATGGTGGCAGTGTTTTCTAGTCAATGAAAGCACACATCATAAAAGACAGTACTGCTTCAAAAGAGATGAGAGGTAAACTCTTTCCTACATCAACACAAAAGGGGAATTTCTGTGTGCCTGACATACTTCTAAATCAAAAGCCAAGAAATATAAGCACAAGAAATAGTTGCTTTTTAGTATTACCCAAACTGAAAATTAAGTGTCTTGTAGTTGAAAGCAAATATAGTTTTGGTGCTAATTCTAGTTTTGAAAAGTACTTCTTCAGTGAGTAGGATTGTCCATTTACAAACAATAAAACTACTAAATATCATCATCCTTCAAATGAATTCCCTTTAGAAGCAAATTCATATCACGACTAACTGTCCTCAGAGAAGGCTAAGGAGTTACCATTAATTACAACAAGGTGCCAGAAAGAATTAAATAAAAAACAAAAGGCCAAATACAGCATTTTTTCTTCCTCATTCATTTTTTCCACCTCATGGAAAATTTTAATCTGTGATCAGTTTGTTTGCCACACTTTAAGAAATGTTCTCAATTAATACCACTTTGTTTCCCACACAAATACAGTGAGGCTTCCATTAACATTGACTCTAATGGTAATTTTAAAATTGCTTTATAAACTTTTTTTAATAATTTTTTTTTTTTTAATAACAGAGATAATACAGAAGCCCACAGTCGTAACTGATGCTTTATCTGTATGTGCCTAGCCTATGGTAGCAACTTTATGAGCAACCTGGTATTTCTTCAAGCCTCACTTCTCAAAGGTCACATTCAGAATTTTGCAGGATTTCTCAGGTTACTCAGAAGACAATTTTCAGGGTACTCTGGTGAAGTCAGACACAACAATTACAACCCTGAGATTTTTTTTTAGCTTCATAAGATCCACATGTCATATATTTAAAGTAAAGTATCTGGTTATTCTGACATAAAACAATGGTTCCCAAACTTTCTGAGCTGACAGACCACTGCTGATATACAAAATTTCTTATGTAATTTACCACCATTTAGCAAATCCTCAGCTGAAACATTTCCTACTAAGATTCCATGGATCACTCTTTTAATTACTATGAAAACACAAGGACATGGGTAAGAACAAGATTACCAGTCTTCCAATGACATTTATTGCTCCTTTCCATCTGTTTAACATTTACCTGCCCTTAACTCTGCAATAAGTAGTCACAAACAGCCTGTTTAAACAGAAGTGTCCAGGGAACTGTTATGAATGGTTAATAAAGTCATTTACCTTGTGGGGGAAAAAACAAAGCCAACTAATCTGTCACAGCTTCCCCCCATCCCCTCCTTGCCAGATTCTGACTTGTAGAAACTTAAATCAAATCCTGAATGCAGTCAAAAATTTTGATGAAAATGTTTGGAGGAATCTACAGCAACCAGAAGTCTCATAATTTTCCTGTTCCACTAATTTGTTTTGTGAGTTTTAACAAGACCTCTGCCTTTTCCAGCAGCCGTTTCTGCATTCCAAACAGCCGCCAGATCAAAAATGTTCTCACTCCTCCTTAATTATATGGCTGCATAACAAGTCCACTTGAAAACCTTTCTGAGGCAAATCAGATCCATTTTAGGGCAAAATCAGGCACATGAAGTCGGTCTCTGAGAAAAAACTCAAATAAAACTGTGGGTTTATAGACTCTTCATAAAAATTAAAAGGGCAAATGATTCACTGCACAGATATTTTTTAATGGTTTTGTGAGAGCAAAATAGGGAGGCCCAAAAATAGCCTCAAGAGGAAAAGTTGCTGCCAACCTCTGTTTTATAACCAAAAATAAGACTATTATAATCACTACAAACATTATCAAATTGTACCTTCTAGCATAGCAAGTCACCGAACATACTTGTTATTAGCTGCAGATATTGGAGCAAACCCCAAAGGAAACGTGCCCAGTATCTCAAACACTCCTTTCTAAACTGCTTTGCTGAACTGATGTCCACTGGGAAACATCAAACTCAATATTATACATGTTGCCAAACAGCAAAAGTAATTTGTGCAATTTTTGGAAGCCTTTCTGTCGTAAAATTAGGGAGTGTAAACAATTGCAGAGAAAAGCTCTTTTACAGGTCTCCTACGTTCCGTTACGGTTTCCTTTTTTCCTGAGTCACAAAGAACTGTGACATTCTTTTACTTGCGATCCCAACAGGAACATAATTTTACAGATCTTATCAAATGTCTAATTGTTAAAGAAGCATAAAATGATTTTCAATAGACTAAATATAATAACTAATTACTATGCCACAGAAATCTTCAGCTAATGAATATGCAAATATCAGCTGGCTAATTAAGTATATCCCTTCAATGCATAAAAACCAATAAAAATGTTACGTTTATAGAAATGAAGCTCAAAGCTAAGCCTCAGCCATCATTCCAAGTACAGTTATAACACAAACTTCCAATCTTGATTGTGTTAAAAAGAAAATCCAAAATCTTATTTTGATTAACCCATCAGCTGCAAACTAACAGAAACATTTGACAGTGATCGAAGCTATGCAAGTAAAATTTGACAATGC
Organism: Onychostruthus taczanowskii; assembly: GCF_017590055.1. Lineage (NCBI taxonomy): Eukaryota > Metazoa > Chordata > Aves > Passeriformes > Passeridae > Onychostruthus > Onychostruthus taczanowskii. Next base: position 12,136,689 of record NW_024506993.1, read on the forward strand.
TTGAAAAATGTCAGTGGTGGAGGAATCCCTCCTCTCCACAGCTATAATCTTAAAAGTGTGCTGACTGTAATTCTCAAGTCAAAGTTGTAACATGTAAATTCCTAGAACAGCGTTGGTGAGTTCAGAGATTACTTTTAGACACAGATGATTTCTATAGCAACACTCAGAAGTGTGTTTTTATATCACCCAAAGGAGTCATAACTGATATTTAACTCTTCCATACTACATGATTAACATCTTTGAATTCCAGCATTCTATTTTAACTATTTTTTATCATTTGATAACAATCAGGTAGACGAAAAGATTACATTTACAGATTATGCATCTAAAATTGCAAAAGTAAATTTGTTTACCTTTTAGAAGAGCTACTTTGACAATAGGTTCATTTAGATCTTGGTCATCCATTTGAGCATCTAAAAAAAAACCCCACACCTTTCAGAGAGCAGGCAGACTGCAGACAGTTCTCATATACACATTCTTTACATGGAGAGAAGATTTTATGTCCTTCTCAATTTACAAGAGTCAAATTATGAAGCCACAAAACAGACAACACCACTCTAAGCTTGTCTCTAACTCTGTATAATATACTCCATTCTTTTAAGAAATGCTCATGATTACCTAGATTTAATTCAAACTAATCAGAGGTTACAGAAATCTCAATTAAACTCTTACCTGTAGTGTCGTCGCTGCTTTTTTCCTTGCTTGGGCTAAGGGTGTCAGACAAATCGTTCGATTCTTTGACTCGTGCTTGGTTTTCTGCAAGAGACAAGGAAAAGCAACTACAATCAATAAATGCTTTGTTCATAATTTCTCCTGTACACCAAACTACTGCTATGTCAATAGAAAACAACTTGGTTTAAGAAACAGTTAAAAACCTGCTGGGTGCCTATTTCTTTGCAAGTCTGGGCTAAAATGGATTCCGCATCCCTGGAATCATTAACCCAGCCTAGCCTCTAATAAGGGATGCAATCGCCTCGTGCACAGCTTGAACTTGGGTTAATGCTGTGCTCTTGCCAGCTGGAACTGTAGAAAAGCTGATTCAATCAGCAAACAAATAAGAAAAGAAAAGTAGAACAATGCAGATACTGTAGCAAGTCAGAAAGAAACTGCTGTTAAGAATAAAACTGTGTTTCAGTATTTTGGACAAATTACATAATAACAAGCCTTGTACATACAGTACTGTTCAAAAGAAGTGTGGTGTGAACCATTAAAGAATCACAGCAGTATAAATTAATACATTTGTTTCTAGAAAGAATTTTCAGTTTAAATTATATTAAGAGAAACAGTATATGTTGTTGCCACAAAAAATTATCTTCATGAAATATCTGTTCATACATAATTCAGCACTTTATTACATGCAGCTTAGTGAAGCCACAGAGTTGTTTGGTTTTTGGTTTTTTTTTTTTTTTTGGTTTGTTTTTGGTTTTTTTTTTTGTTTTGTTTTTTTTGTTTGGTTTGCTGGATTTTTTATTGTTGAGTTTTTTTTTTCCCCCAGTTCTAGATTTTTAGTGGAGATCACATGTTTTCAAAATTAAGAGGATTTAATTACACCAGTGCTTGGTCCCACACAGAATCACCCCTGACTCAAAGTCTAAATATTCTACATGACTGAAATAAATTTTTAATTTTTTTTCTTAAATAACAATTACGGTTTAGTTCTGATAGGTCCATTAAAAAGGCCACACCACCTCTGGTGCAGGCTAACCCAGCAGGTCTGTCAGCAAGGAACCGTCACCAACGTGCAGGTGAGGTTACACAAAATGAAATCTTTCTTGGCTGCCTATTCAGAGCCTTGCTTTTGACAGCCCTGCTGCCCACCTGCAGGATAACACAGGTCTCCTCTGAGCCTCAAGTTCCAGGCAGAGACATTATATGAAAAGGGGTCAATACAGCATTCCCAGTACACAGACATCTCCCATCCATGGAGAAAAGCACAGGGAAAACAAATAATTTCACCACATACAGACAATGTGCATGCAGCAACGAAGTACCAGGACGTGGGAAGAAAGAAGCACATCAATAAATAAATTGTGTTATACAACAGGGTTAGTGCACGAAAATAAGTAAAAACCAAGGGAATAATAAGACATCTTTTCAAATAAAAAGAGAATACACAGAACTAACTTCCCCCAGAACAAAAGAAGCGGAAACTGGAGACAATCTGTGTGGCTGCACGAGGAAATCAACAGGACAGAACACGGACAGGTTAACAGAAAAAAAACCCACAAAGTTTTCTTAATCTAACATGAAAAGTTTTCTATAACTCTGTGCCAGATTAACATCCACTTATACAAGAAACAGAAGGCAGCAAGTACAAACAACGCAGCTAATGAAGAGCAAGACTCTTCCCACCCTAATACAACCGAAATTACTGGAGAAAAGGAAGGGGAAAAGCACCTGTACAGTTAAAGTACTAGAGGTTCAGACCTCAGGTACGACAAACACAACTCCCATTTTAGCAGATTTCAAAATTCATAATGATTGCTTGTAGTTAAAAACTTAAATCCTTGGGAGTGGGTGGTTCTTTGCTAAAACAAAAAGGGATCTTTCTTATTTTTAGAAATAAGGTTTTTAACTAATACCTAACGGTGTTTCAAATCAAAAGATTTTGCATTATCATATAGAACCAAGCTAACAGGATTGCCACTAAAACTGTCATAATTACTAAATCAATACATTATTTTTTTAACTATTAAGAAAAGTATAACCTAAAAGCCTCACCCATGTCACTTTTGTTAGTGGCCGATCCAGAAGCATTAAGCTGAGCAAGATCCACATCCAACTAACTTTACCATATCTGGGCATCCATGGAAATACTGCTTCCCTGCTCTGTGCAAAATGGGAGGAACACTGCGAGTTCCAACCACTGAATTAATTCTCTCTCCCACAGCACCCCCTTATATACTTCCCTCCCACCCTTGGTACACCGGCTTCTTCCCCGCTCCTGCCCTCCCCCCTCTGTAACAAGGCACAAAAGATGAGGCACCAGAGGAAAGATGCACCAGTTCTACACGGGAAACAGCAGAAGACAAATTATTAGAAACCTGCTTCCTATTCTGGACCCAGAGTCGTAAGCACAAAACTCTTTCCTGTACTATATTATATCACAGCAGTTGTTCCTATTTCCCATAATAAAACTGAGCTGAATAAATATAGCCAAAGTGATAAAGTATATTAAAATGTGTTGACATCATACTTGATGAGTTAGAATATATTACCAAACACTAAAAATAGCTCAGAGCTTTGCAATGGAAGGGGCATGCAAGTGTTACGTTACAGTTATTGTATGCATTCTTTTGCCAAATATGGCACCTTGTCTATAGCTTCCTCATGTACAGAAAGGCGTTAAAGGTGCCACTCCATGCATTAAAGGAAGAGAAGATAAATTAAAATGTCTCTAAAACACTGGACCTTTCAGCAAATTAACATTTATTCAACACAACAACACTTTGCAAAAGCTCAGAGGGTAAAGAACTGAGGCAATATGTCCAGACATCAATAAAAAGCTGCAAGAGAGGAGAGAGCCTGCAAGTCCAAACAATCTTACATTATTAGACACTTGAGAAATATTGACCTGCACACTTGTTAGCAATCCTGACCTTGGCACTGTAAGGTAAGGATGACTGTTCCTTAACAAGTCTTTTCTAATTAGCTCCTTTAATTTAACTTGCTTTATATATTAGAGAAAAGAGTTAGAGAGGCACAGATATATTTTACTTATAAAAGACACATTCAGGAGGTTAATACTTATTTTAAAGTTATGAGATAAGATAGAAAATAGTCAAATTAAAATATACTTTTTTAAAAACTTGAAATGACACCAAACATTATTTGTATGTAGCTCTATAATAAAACCAAAACCCCACTTGGAATTCATGCAGGCACCAAAGCTTGAATTGAATTTACAAAAATTACTTTTTTTTTTAAAATGCATATTCAAGTAAGAACTCAGTCAATATTAAGACTAGCATTTCATGCACTCAGTCATCAAAAATGGTTTCCATTAAATCTTTTTAGCCTACAATAGTATTTGGAGTAGAGTTTGGCAAACAATTTTCCTCCCCTTGATTGAATTTCTCCTCAAATGCGTATTCAATCAAAACTCAGACTGCTGGCTTAACACAGAACATGCACTGAGTGACAGAAAAAGCATGCTTCAAAAACAGTTAAATAATCCAGAAGTCTAACCTTTCAAAAGCTTTGTTTCTTCCACTTTGGTTAGATGTCCTTCATCTATGATCTTGTCTGCCAAACAAAATAAGTGTTACTTTCCAAGCTCAAATTTTCCCTGCACGCATCTACGTAGAGTACATTCCATGACCAAATTAAAAGCTGATAATATTACTTCCTACTCAGCCTTGAACAAAAACTTTATTCTGGCACAGAATAATGAAACAGAGCACACAAGCCTACCAGAACTTTGTGATACAGTGCATAATTATTTCTCCTTATTAACTTACATAATGCTGCATTTCACTAATGAGAATTTAGAAAAATGAATTTTATGTACTTAAAAAAAAAACCCCAAAACAAACTAATCGGAAGCAACAAATAATTAACACATTTCTCAAGTTTAGTTATCAAAAAAAGGAATTTGAAAATTTGGTTGCATGAAACAGACATGCATCCAACACAGCAGAAATCCAGAAATGCACCACATAAAAGAGCAACAGAGAAGTCCCCTCAACATCACAACTGCTTTTAACAGTGCCTGTGAAATATACACAGAAACACCCTTTTCTGTTTAAACCTTTCAAGAGAGCTGCACAAAAATCCTCCTAAAACCTAGGAATGCATTACATTCAGGTTCATGAAAAAAGGAGTTTTTATCCAAAGTCTACTTTAGCGAAGTCTACTCGTGTATGTGAAATGCACAAAAATCTTAGAAGTGGAATTTGAGACTAGATTGCTAACTTCATCCTAACTCCTGCTAGAACATAAAGGTAAACAAGCACACCAAGAAGTTGAAGGGAAGAACAGGATTGAATTAACGAAGGACACTAACAAAACTATTGAATAATTAATTTCTTTTTGCAGATGAGATTTCATTATTTCTGATTCCTTAAGAAGCAGTGCCAACACAGAAGATCACATCCTCCGTTTCTGTGCAGCAGATTTCACAGTTTAGTCCATGTTGTAAGCTGTTAGTCCCCAAAATATCAGGCCTGAGAAGCTCCCTCTGCCTCCCCTCCATGGTCTCTCTGTCAGATCCCTGATAACCAGGCAGGGAATGCAGTTTGCTGGATACTCCATGTGCTGTCAACAGGAAACTGACACACACAGAAGGCTGAATGAACAGCACAAACAGGAGAGTTCAGACTAAAGAAGTAAATCCTCTTCAAATTAGAAGCAAAACAACAAAACCCAAAAAACTTCAAGCTTTTTCAGCTTCAAGTATGTTTGAAGATGAATTTGTCCCTCTATTCCTCTGGTGGCATGTTGCTGTAACTATGACAATTGAAGGACAGATGCAGGACAAGATCTGGGAGAGGAGATCTTTCACAAACCTAGTTGGCAGACAAACTTTCAGACAAAAAAACCTGAAGTGTGAAGGTTTTCATGGCCAAAAGGTTGTCCTGTATTCTGCCCCCTCCCACACAGACAGATAAGCCAGTGGAAAAGAGATGTTCCCTCCACCTACTTTTATCTACAAATATTATTCTGCATTAATGTAACATTTTACTAACACTGCTTCAGAAACACATGCAACAGCACACTGGATTTTCAAGACTGGCTTTAGGTCTCAAGCAACTGTAGGAGATCACTCATCATCCAAGTTCAGAACAGCCTCAAGTTCCTCTGAGCTTGTGAGAATGACTGTGCCTAGACTGAGTAAAGCACTGTGGAGGGAATCAAGTTACTGGCAGACACAAGTCAGGAGTTCAACTGATACCATGAGTCCTCTTCCATTTAAAATAAAATAAATCTAAACAAAAGTCTTCATATATGATTATTCCAGGACTCAGCTGTGGCTGGAAGTGGGGTGGAAGGGAAGGCAGCAAGAAAAAAGCTGGGGAATTCTCCCTGTAGATCTGAATAAAACAGCTGAAGACAAAAACAAGTAGCTTTCAACTGCTTGAGCTGAAGGGGTAACACCTCAACCATGCTAGACTGCTAGCTTAAAATAGGCTTCTATAATCAGCTTACAGAGGAAAACTTAGCATTATGAATTGATGCATCTTTTAGCTTTCACAATTCAGTAACTGTTAAACCCTGAATAATTGCAATACAAAACAGAAACTATCCTTCTTGACACAGATGTTTTCCAAACTGAAACTTCTGCAGCAATTCTTCACACTCTGTTTCCATGACTAAAAGAAACTGCAGGCTTGGGTTTTTTGGCTTTTTTTTTTTTATTTCCATGGTGGCTTACTGTTTTCTCGTGTCCATTACTGATCTGAGCATTTGTACAAAAGGTACACTATCCTTGGCACTGCTTCTGCAGCCAAGACCTTGAGCAGCAGCACACAGGTCCCTGCCCAGCCTGGCACAGGGCAGGGCACAGCCAGTGTTTTGCACTCTGTGACTGACTCCTCACTTTCAGAAAAGTGAACATTCCCTGTGCTTCAAGAATGCTACCGTTGATATATGGAATAAGCCAACAAAAAATAATCAATTCAGCATGCTGGTATTTAGAGAATACAGATATGGTATTTTAGATAAAACAGAAAATTGGATGTTGGTATCACCAAACTCCATAGAATCTTATTTTTCACTATTACCACCCTAGTCATTAAAAACAGAAAATCTAGACAACAATGAGGGGAAAAAAAGATAAAGAGATGTCTTCTTTAAAACAGCTCTTTCAAATCTCTGCATTTTAAAATTTTACTATTTCAGAAAACTTCACAAACCTTATTGTTTTTAAATCAATTAGTGTTTTTCCTGAATCAAGACATGCAATCTTGTCCCTCAAAATACAAATTAGGCTAAGGATCTTAGCTTTAATTTCTGGCACGAAAGAACTTTAGCTTTCATGCTATCCATTCCCTACTTAGCAGAAAGCAGAGAGGTAGATGTAACTAATGTTTTTACTGACACAATCTGCTGCAAACTTAAGCTTTCAGTTAGTCCTTAAGATAATTCATATTTTCTTCTGCAGCTTAAAGCCAGCTTTCCTTCAGGTTTTTAGGCATTTCCTATCTTTTCAATTTAAGAACTCCATTTCAGATTTAAGCTATCACTATGTGCAATATAATAACTAATTTTAGAAATATCACTTAAGTAACATCACCCCTCTACATTTATATTTTGGCATCAAAATAGTCTTTGAAGTAGGCCAGGTTTGAAAACCAATAAAAGACCTGTTCCTCAACGCACAAATTTCCAACCATCTGAAAAAAGCGATACTAAACAGCTTTAACTTTACTTAGACACCTCCGGGTCAAAGGAAAAGTTAAAAATAATTTAATAAGTTCAATTCATCCAAAAACTACTATTAATAAATCTGCAAAAATCAGCTTGGTGAAAAGAAGGAAATTGACTTGCATTTAAAATCAAATGCAAAAATCACAATGTAAGGGGGGGAAAAAAAGGACACAAATAAAGAAGGGTTAGACTGGAGTGAAAGACAGGAAGTTAGCAGGGCAACAAATCTCACTTTGGTCTATACATCATCACATTTTTGCTAATAATGCATATCATGTACTGATCAAAAAGCACCATGACTTCTGCTCTTGATATCACTGATTTTGACCAGCGGTTACTAAAAAAAAGCTATGGAATGAGCAACAAGTGAACTGGATGTAATGATCAGAAAGTAAGAGACTTCCCAGATCATTTAGAGCCAGATTTCATAACACTCCACAGATGTCAGAGGTCAGGACACGTTACTGGATGATACTGTGAGCACATTGTGCTTAAAAAATAAAAATAATTACATAATATCTTCAAAAGTTTACAGAAGCTGGATTTTACAAACCATCTGATTTCTGGGATTTTTATTATATCATTCTTGTTTAACTAATAAACCTGCTGCTCTCTCAGTACCTTAAACCTCTGGGCAGAACCCCAACATACTACCACACGATGAGCTACATGTTCTTCTTGCTCTGTATTGCCAGTCTGTGTGATATTGTTCTGCACTATTTGCTGTGTGCCTTAAAACGACTTCCTGACAATCTCTGGAACTGTGACTTTTCTCCCCAGGAGTCCCAAGCTCTTGATGCTACACAGAGCAAAGAACAGAAATAGGACTGAAGGGCAGCATTTACATACAAAAGGCAAAGAACAGATCCTACAGTTTGCAGTTTTTAACCTCATGGTATTGTGAGGCCTGACCAAACACATTTGAACGTGGAAAAGGCAAACTTTCAGTCCAAGAACAAATAAAAGAGTCAATGATTTGGAATTTTTCTTGATGTGAGAGTAAAAACTTAGACTGTCATAAAAAATGCAAACTACTGAACTCATTTGAACTCTTATTAATTCCTTTAAAAATGAAGTAGTCGAGGCCTTGCAGTGTTTTCACTGTAGCTTTCAATGTCTTGAGAAAGGGTAAGCATAAATCCACTGATCTTAATTTTACTCTTACTAGTACTTCTTTAATATCTTAGAATAATTTAACAGATACTTGATCACTGTTCCTTCTCAACAGTGACAGGACTGGTAACATTTAGTTTGCAGAAGTGATACTAACCTAAGTTTTGCCAAAATAGGTTAAGTTTACTCTTACTAGTGCTTCTTTAACATCTTAGAATATTTTACTAGATAGTTGATCACTGTTCCTTCTCAATATTGACAGGACTGGTCACGTTTAGATTGCAGAAGTGATACTAACCTAAGTTTTGCCAAAATAGGTTAAGCTAACATCCAAACAATGCAAACAGGCAACCAATTTTAATTGAACATTACACAGGGTGCTCCTCATGTTCTAGACAAGAAAAATGTTTATTCAAGCATTTAACTTAATTTTATTAACATCCAAACAATGCACAGGCAACCAATTTTATTTGAACATTACACAGGGTGCTCTTCATGTTCTAGACAATAAAAATGTTTATTCAAGCATTTAACTTAATTTTTATGTACTGAAAATAGAAGATTCATACAAGATCTTTGCAAAATTTAGAATTATTTTAAACTTCAGCCTTACAGAAGACAGCTACCCGTCATTAATTTTTTTAAATAAAGATTTTTCCAATCTTAAATTTTCTTAGACAAACATTAGCAGTATCATGTCATTTGGCTGATGGCACTGCAATCAGGATCACAAGCAGTAAAATCAAACAAGTCTGCTACCCTTCCTCATAAAAATTTGAGACAAAAGAGTCCAATGGGCATAATGTCAAAAAATATCCTGTCTTAATTCTGCATCTAGATGCTTCTCTGCTCAATTTTAGTACATACTTTCTATAAACTCTGAAGCAAAAAAGTCCCAGGTTTTCTTGAAGTTTAATAGCACTCTGCTTCTCTTCATTCTAACGACATTTTTCTTTCAGTAGGCAGAAAGTATAAATATCTTCAGTTTTTCTTTAATTATAGATGTGCAGACAGTGCTGTTTCATTACTCATTTTTAAAAGCATTTTAAGGCTTTGAAAAACACGTTTCACATTCCAGAATAACACATCTTTCTAAAGACTGGTATGCAATTTTCTGTTTTTCTTAAAACAGTCTCTTGGATTTCCACATACAAACTATGAACTTGTTTTCCCTTCGGCTCTTTTGTTACAACTAATCTGGAGCATGTGTAAGGCCTTTAATTATCAGATAAATTACAGATATGTGAAAAGGCACCGCCTTCTCTGTCCTTTGCTGCCTGTGATGTTTGCTTAAAGTGACAGGTTTCAACTTAAATTGCAACAGGTGAAAAATTACACTCAGTTTTAAACACCATGTGGCAACATCACCACCCTCTGTTGGTTAGGGCACAATAATGGATGAACTGAGAAGAGACAATGTCACTTTGCAAGAGCAAAGATATCCTATTACATCTGCTTAATACCACAATGCCACAATTCTGTGCTTAGAAAATTTCTGCTTCTACAGAAATATTAAATAGTAGTGACAAATCCTGGTTTCATCCACCTTTTCTGTGTTTTCTGTTGTTTTTAAAGCAAATGTGAACACTCTTGTACTCACTCTGACATTCTATGAACTGATGAATAAAAGTGCAGTCCCCTCCACTCTTTGAAAGAAAGTGCTCTAGTAGAGAAAGAAACACTTCAGTTTACATCTTCTTATCATTTTCAAATTGATGCAACAAAAAATTTGAAAGGCATATTAACAATATTTGTCAGTGTATTCACGATGGACTTTTGAATCAAATCTGAGTTAATATGCAAGCAGACAAGACATGAAATTGAAATGATGTCTGAGTGATACTAGGAAACAGATTACTCTTTTAAACTGATCAGAAGAAAGAAATACTTCAGCTGCATTTTCAGACGAAACATGCTCTTGACCTATATTCTTCAGCATTTTTATTAGCTTTAAAAGGGTATTTCCAAAGTTATTCATTAATCTTCATGTTGATTTTTCATATCTAACACCCTCAATTTTAAAAAAGTTGTTGAATATAGGCCTATACTTTTTAAACAGTTTCACTTTGAAAAGACAGTTCTGCAGCGAGTTCCTAAAACTGAGCTCTGTTCCCAGGTTTACTCAAGTCCTTGTCCAGCTCCCAACTCCATCAGAATCCTGCATCTCTTCATGGTGCAAACATTTCCTTTCTGAAGAACCTCAAAAATCTTTTGACCAAGAGTCCAGCAGTGGGAAAAGGCTGGCATTAGTACAAACCTGCAGAATGTGGTACATTCTAACCAAATTGTTCAATCATTACCTCTGACATCAGCTGCCCAACTGCAATACTGAGCTTTACTGTATTTGAAGTTACTCTAAAGGTTTTTTAACCCACATGGACAGGGCTTTTAAAAAACAGCACCATGGCTGTAAAACTTATTTTCCACATTTAAACTTCCTTTTTTTTTTTTCATTTTCATTTTTACCTGGTCCTCTAAGTGACTCAAATTTCTCTTATCTTTCTTCATGTAATATTTGGCTCACAAAATTTAAAGATGAAAGCTAGGTGTGGTGCAACACATGGAGAAAAATACCACTTTTTGAAACAATTTAGTTCTACACAACTTTTACCAGGGGCTTGCTGTACCAAAAAGTTCCTCTTTTCTGCATGTCCAATGAGAGAAAATGAATGCCTAACTATCATTCTCTAATACACTTTTTTTATTGAAAGCCTCTGGAGAGGCTATGAGTTCTTAGTTCCTCTACTCTGAATACATCTCCTGACTGCTACAGCCACAGAAAAAAGTAATGTAAACCATTATTCTTGTCATGGCCAGGTAGTGTGCCTGTGCACACACTTTGAGAGAAAGAGAGACAAAAGAATTTTTAAAAGCATACTGATTTTACATGAGTTTCACAGTTTTCCTCTTTCATTCCCTAAGTTGTTCAATCTGCTTTATAAACCCAAAATTCTTAGCTCTTCTAAAATAATGCAGAACTACATAGCAAAAAACAAACAACAAACCAAACCAACCAACCAAAGAACTAAAAAAAAAAAACAACCAAAAACCCCAAACAAAATCCCACAAAAAATACCCCCAAACCAAAACAACTCCAAAAAACCCCCACAAAACAAAAAAACCAAAACAAAACCCAAAAAAAATTCAGCAGTAACTGTTTCCTGCTGCTTTTAAGAGAACAAATGCCAAAATCTGACAGAGCCAATAACTGCCCATCTGTCATACAAGGGCTACGTAAGGGACTGGAAGATGCAAAAAGGCACAGACTGTCATGAAGAGAACACAGGGCAGCAAGATGTAAAATGGCAGAGAAATGGGGATGGATCAGGTATGGCAGAGATGCAGAAAAATGTACAACTGACATGAAAAGCTACACTAAAATACAGACTAATGAAAGAGCATGCTGTTTGTGGCAAAAAAGGTGATAGGTTGTATAAACACTCAGAAAGAGAACTTGAATTAGCAGTTATATGTTGCCAGTACTCAAAGAAAAATAACCTGGCAAACAGCTTCCTAAAACTTCCAGGTTTAAGTACAAGTTCCACTGTTACTCATAGGATGGAGGAATCTATCTTGTCATGCATCAATTCAGATGACACTGAACTCCTGTACAACCCAAAATAAGTCCAAAAGGGATTGCTTCTTCACCTTTGATCAAAAAAGTGAGTTTCAGTGATATAATGATATTTGTTATAATCACACAGTGATTTTTAAATGGGCAATTTTAACATTTGGACTCATAAAAGGTATCAGTATTTAAAAATCTCACATGACATTCCCACCAACAATTTTAAAATAAAGTGTTCCTTTAGAAAAAATCAAATCTACTATAATGTCATAAATCCTTCCTCTATAAAATAATTTATATTCGCAGTTACAGCTCAAAAGCTTTTACAAAATGTGTCAAATTAGGTCTAGTTTTAAAAAGAGAAAAGCACATCTATTTCTTAACCATTCTATCAAATATTAAGCTATTACCAACCTAAAATTAGGCATCAGAAGATGGATGAGTCTATATAAACATATAATCCCATGGCAGTGTAGAGAAGTGGGAACAAACATTGCATGTCCTGCTTGCTAACCTCAGGATGCACCATGGCTCAGTGCCTAAAATGCTAAGACACTTGGGAGCAACCAGTACTCTTAGCTTTAGGGGAGGCTTTGGTGCAGTTCCTGTAGGTGTTTAACAGATCTCTCCTCCTGCTCCCAATAAGGAGGTTAAGTCATTATTAACTTTTAATTCTGCTATTGGTCTCCCTAGTTAAGAACCTCGTAATTTACAAATATGCATATGGAGCTTTAAAATTCTGTTTCAAAAATATAAATAGAGGAGTCCTTAAACAATGTGAATATTGGTTAAAACCCTGAGTTCTCTGTATAGGTCCCTGAGCTTTCAAACCAATGCTACCACCATCTCTCAGACTGTAGAAGTAAGCTACATCAAGGAAAAATTTAAATTGATACAAGAGGACAAATATATCTCAGCCAATTAAATAATCTGGAATCATAACTGGAATATTTTTTGCTATATGTGATATTGGACAATTTCATTCAAAAACTTTGTCTATGTTAAGACACATGAGCTAAAATATTTGGCTCTAACTAACTGGCCTTAAAAAAACCCTATCACTTCGTTCAATCGGTGTGAATTCCTGTTTCACATAAAGCTACTCCTGGAGTTTTAAAAAGTCAGTTTCCACTGTTTATAAATTTTATATACTCACATTTTTCATATTAAAGCTATAAAAAAATAGGTTTTTCTGACTTTACTTATCATACCCAACTTCACTAGAAAAACACTGGATGTGTTGCAGGGAAAATTAAAAGAAAAAACAATAAATGAGTTCTCCACTTTCTTGTGTTTTAAAGCTATTAAAAGATAGGTTTTTCTGACTTTACTTATAATACCCAACTTCACTAGAAAAACACTGCATGTCTATGTGTTGCAGGGAAAATTAAAAGAAAAAACAATAAATGAGTTCTCCACTTTCTTGTGTCACAACCCTGACAACATTCAATCAGTAGACTCCTACTCATTGCAGCAACAGCCCATCATGAACAAAAAAAAACAAACGAACAAAAAGAGACAGCCTCCAAGTGGTTTTGTTGTATTTTGCAGAACTTTCTAAAAACACTGTGACTGGAAGTACATGCAAAAAAAAAAAAAAAAACCAACCTGGTCAGGAGTGGACAAATTCATTTGCAAAGAGAAAAAATTTCAAGCAAAACTTTAGAGAACATTTTGAATGTGTTCATTTTCAAACATCAACCATAAGACAAAAGGTAGCCCTCAGATACACTACCTTTCTCTGTGCTCCCATTAATTTTAGGTATGAAGTCGTCAACTTGTATGCCTAGGATTAAGAAAGGGCATTATTTTTGTAATCAAGAAAAATGTTTTGGGCTTTGTTTCTTTATAAAGACAGCATTTTGAAATGTTCCTGGCTTTTCACACCACCTCCTCACAAGTACCTAATCACACAAACCAGGCAGTTTGACGTGTGTCCTGCTAGAGATGATGTTGCTGTTTGTTCAAACGTCTAAGAGGTAATTAACGCCAAAGAATTACTGCCTATTACACACACATACGTGTGTATAATGTATACAAAATGCGTTTTAAAGCGGCTCGAAGGCGCCTCCAAGGCCCGGGCCGGAGCGGACACCCGCAGAAGCAGCGCCCTCTGCCGGCCCTGCCCCGACACGGACCCAGCAGCCCAGGAGAGCTCCCTGCTGGGAAAGCTGGGAATCGGAGTTCTGCCAGACACCGAGACTACAAGATGATCACAACAAAAGTAACGGAACAGCAAACGCGGAAACCAGCTTGAAACAAGAAATTGATCACACCTACCTAAGCTGTTGTGTTCTTTAAGAGTTTTCTCTTGCAGGTGTTCTAACCGTACTGTAAACAGAAGTCCAAGAAAAAGGTATTTCACAGATTAAAAGAAAAACAAATAATCAAAGTTTTTTCCCCGCTATTGACTAACCTTGTAAAGCAGTCAGCCGCTCATTGGTGAAGTCATTATCAGCCTGCAAAGCTTCTATTTTTGCTTGAAGCTCTTGCTCTCTTTCTTCCATTTCATCTATTTTATGCTGCAATTCCTTTTTCTCAGCCAGTCCTTTTTGTTGGATTTCTTCTTGTCTTCCTTCTGCTACCTGCTCAAAAAGATTTTTTAAATCCCTCAAAACATCAAAATTAACATGTGAAAGGATAGATTTTGTTTTTTATGTAACTAAATGTACGTAACTTCCCTTGCTAATCAGATTCAAAAATGAAAAAACCTGAAATCTATTACCTTTATACAAATTTCACTACAAGTAGACTGATAAAATCTCGAAATATCTTAAGTAATTTTTTGACTGAGGAACATAAATTTAACAGCAACAGTAAAGGGTCTTAAAACTAAGAAATGCCCAAAGTCTCCACCATCTCAATACAATCAAAACCCAAGTACCCTTCTGAACTGAATGTACACTGCACAGACCACCTTGACTGCAAGCCACCTCTTCTTCCTTGCTGGATCTCAAGAACCTAAGTTTTAAACTGTCCTCCCTCAAAACAAGGTAATAAATTTCAGTTTTGATCGTTCTGGGTACACTCATCACCATCAGTGATCAACCAATTACTGGGAAACCATGTGCCTTAAGAGCAGCAATTTAATGTTTTAATTTTGAAAGAAAAATTTCTCTGAGGTACTGAACTAGGAACCTAGGTTCCAGTTCCAGTATTTATCCAAGATAAATGCAGCAACTGTCTCAGGTCTCCAGAGACAACACCATTACCTTCCTCCTTCACAACTCCTACTTACCTAGATTAGAAACTCTTGGAGAACAGGCTTTATCATAAAGTGATTATTCTGTTCTCGAGCATAAAGGGCTTTAAATTTTAATTTACTTCATTCTTAGATTTAGGTATTTCATTTCATATCAAACTTGATAGCAAGATGGAAGATGAGCCATATTACAATATGGTGGACTAGTATGTTTGTTGTAACTGCATGAAGAGGCAACACGAAATGCAAATTTATTTCTAATTCTAGTTTTTATTTCTCTTACCTTTCAGATGTTTAGCTTGAAAGTTATTAGTCCTAATAAAAGCAGCTGCATGTAAAGTTCTGTACTACACATAATTTTATACTATAATATATTTCAGTCCCAGAAATATGGGAGCTTTCAAAGTGAATGAAGAGGGAAACTTTTTAGGAAGTTACTTAACTGATGCCAGTTTCAATTACACTAAAACTGAACCTAGAGAATATACAAATGATATGCATCTTTCTATTGCTAACTGGTGTTTAACAAGTTTCTTAACTTTTTTGTTAGCTGCATTAAAAACTAAACTGTGTTTATTTGTTCCATTTATCACATTTATTCTATCCCAAGTCAGATGAAATTCTGTCATTACCTTTAGCTTGTCAGAAAGATCTTTAATTTCATTTACAGCTCCATTGTACTTATTAGCTAATTCCCTTAATTCTTCCTGAGTCCTCTCATTCATTTCTTTCAGGTGTGTACATTCATCTTCTGTATTACTTAAACTCCGCTGTAAGACAGAATGATTATGCAATAAATAATCACAAAAGACAGACAATAAACTACCAAACACTGCAGATGATCTATTTTTTCCAAGCAGTATATATGCACAGGATGCCAACTAGTCTTATGAGACTTCTTGACCAAGGGAATACAGCAAATAATGATAGAGGAAAAGACAATAAAGGAAAAGAGAATCATGTGAGATGTCACAAGGGCAGAAAATCTTAAAAGAGTGTCTAACACTCTGACTGTAAAAGCTCCATTTAAAGCACACTTTGTACAAGTGGTCAAGTGTATGTTTCCATAAATGCTGCAGTTTAAACAAGATCTTACAGCATTTTTTTTAATACATGTATGTCATTTTCCCTGTGTATGTCCCACACACTTCTGTAAGACAGCATCATGAATTTTGAAAGCAGGGAGAAAAGGGAAGAGCTGAAAGAATAGTTTCTCATTAATGGTTTAACAATCTTAGTCCTAGGAGAAATAAACACTACTTAATATCCTGCAAGTGCAGAGTACAACAGATATTGACATAACACAGCAACAAAGCAGGGATCTAAACAGCAGCAGTTACAACTGTTTCAGCACTTCCACACGAGCAGGCATGAAACTTCAGTACCTCCACTTCAGATAATTTTCTGACCACTTCAATTTTCTCCTGAAGGACCCGCCTCAGGGACTCTTTGGCTGTTGTCTCATAGTTGTGTTTGTCTTCCTGTAATGCTATAAGCTCTTTTCGTATACTGTCTTCTGTTTGATTCTGCATGTACAAAATAATTCAAGAACAGAATAATTACTGTTTTGCTCATTAATTAGATTGTGATAAAGCCTGTTTTATTAAAAATTTTTAGCTGTTTCTGAGAGATGAGAAAATGTTATGTACGAATCAGTGATCAAAGATTCTTGACATGACTGGGTATAAATAAGTGATTTTTTCAAGTGTATGTATAGCAGCACACATTCAGTGATCCGTTTTGATCACATGAGAATTATGGCACTTTTTTTGGGCACTGCTAAGACAATGTCAAGCCTAGGAGACATAGAACTGGACAATCCAGGTCCCAGAGGAAAGACCTTAAACAGGACCTGCAGAAAAAGTTTTTATAATGTAGATAGTTGAGAGAAAATAGAAATAAAATAACAATTAAAATCCAAGGCAGACATAGGTGGCCTAAACAATAATCAGGGCAGCACCTACTTGTAACTCTGAATACCAGACAGGACATGGGCAATGAAAACAACAGCCACTTATTGAGATGCCTTGAAATACAGAGCAGATGTACAGTTTTTGTGCTACTCATATTATCAAAGTTGCATAGGCTCCTTTTGGAAAGGTTATGCTACAAATGCTTTCCTACAACTAGCTACTTCCAAAACACTTGAAAAGAGCTGCCTTTCAGCTTTCCTAATATTTGACTTTAAGTGAACTACTTACCTTTGAACAAGCTTGTAACTGATTTCCCATAACCTCTAGTCTTGATAGCAGCCTGTCTTCATCTATTAAAGCCTAGAAGAATAGAAGTATCACCTTAGAATTATCCCATGCTTAATGCAGTGCCAGTAGAGTTCTGCTTTAAAGATCTGAATTTTGTTGGAATACTTACTGCTAATAGCTATTTCAAAGGTACGCAACCACTAAATGTATTAAACATTGTCTTTTGCACAGTTTTAGAGAATCACCATAAACTTTTTGTTATCTCTGCTGCTTTTTCCCTGCATTAACAGCTAAATTTATATGGCAATGCACAGTTGAGTCCAGAAGGAAAGGATCCTGCAGATACCTGCCAACTAGTATCTGAAGCCTCTTGTGTGACAGCAAGTAGTCGCTGAAGGGTTGCCAGCTTCTGTTCCAACATTTGTTCCCGATGTAAGGCTTCCTGTGAAGGGAGCAGGGCACCAGTCAGTTCGGCTAGAACAACTCAGGGAATCAGAAACAAGAGATCCCAAAATACAACAAAAAAAGGAAATGTGAGCAGCAAACACTGTAAACTTGTTCAAAACCATAATAAGCCCACTCTATTTTATCCATTCCACAAATTTATTTGGATAGTTAATTAGAAAATGCTATCCTATAATCTCAGGTTCCTAAACCATTCATTTTCATACTATGTTGCACATGCTGAGGACACACTGCTGTTCTTCCCAAGACTTAAAGATACTTCATCTCTTAAGTAGCAAAACTGCAGACACCAAAGGACAGCTTGGCAGCTTCCATGCAATGAGCTGTTCATCCTCAATGAGGTCACAAAAAAGAAATGCCAAGCAAGAACTACTATTTCTGTTTGATTTTTGCTTTATGACAGGAAGACAGAAGAGCATCTTCGTTAACTCCAGGATATGGAGAGAGAACAGATTGGTGAGTGAATATGTATTTGGCTTCCAAAGAAAGAGCATCTGCATGAGCTCCTTCCTGCTATGTCAGCAAATACATATAAAGATAGATATTATCTCAAAAGCCTTGATGTGAACAAATAAAAATTGCCATTATCAAACAAAACCAGGCAAAATTAATCAGTAGAACTTATACACAGTTAAACCTGGAAAAAATTTACCAGCAAAAAAGTTTTCATTTTTTTCCCCAAAAAGCTGATTATATCATCCTTTCTAAATGCACACAGTTTAACGTGCTACCATTTTGCAGTCTAAGTCTTTTGTGGCATGACATCTTGGGAAAAGCACACCTATCAAACTGACACAGAGGCAGACACAGAAAGGCTTGTGATGCCAGTGAGGAAGAAGAGCTGCCAGCACTGTCCCTTCCTTTCTAGTTTCCAGTAGATACAAGCCACAGGATAAGATTTGCGTTTTGAACAAAAATACCCAACCAAACTAAATGACCTTAAAAGAAACTTACTTGTAGATACTGTGAAAGCTGAAACAATTCCTGAGAATACATACTGGATTTTGAACAAAAATACTCAGCCAAACTAAATGACCTTAAAAGAAAACTTACTTGTAGATACTGTGAAAGCTGAAACAATTCCTGAGAATACATACTGGGAGTGTTAGCAGCAACCTGAAAAAGAAGACAAGTAAGAATCAGAATGGTTTTGGATTTTTCCTTAAATAGAAGTAATGTGAAATTCACTTAAATCTACTCACAAAGGTAAACTCCGGATTATCTAATAATAGCATTTTGCTTCCTTTCTTGTTCTGTTATTATTTATGCTTTTTTTAATCACAGAACTTCCCAACTTGGGACTTAGGTCCCACTGTGTTTCTGCACAAGTTCTTGAACCACCAACACGCTCATGAGTCAGCTTTTGGTACAGTTGAGACTGAGCTGACAATAAAGAAACAAGGGGCACAAAGGTGAAGCCATTCCACTCAATGACAAACACAAATTGTGGGCTTCCAGCTCGATCACACATATTATGGCTGCACACTTCCTGCTGGCCTACGAGTTATCATCATGTCTCTCTATAAGTATCTATTTCAGAATTAAGGAATAGCTGTACTACCTTTGTATAATAGTAAACTGTTCTTCAGTTGGACAGAAGCGGGGGGTTGTTCTGTGGGTTTATTTCAGCCAATCTATTTGTTTACTAATTCTTGTAGGCTTCCTACACTGAAATAATTTGTAACTGTTTTCCCACAGTTACACCTGCAATCCCTCCTCAGGATTTCTACCCTTGTCCTGGATTCAAGTCACACATACTGTTTTGAAATCTGAACTTAAACAGTCTATAAACTCCTCAGGCTGCTGGTTTCACAAGTAAGTTTCCACAGCTGCTTGATATTTTGTTCTTCATGCATAAAACTCTGATTAGAACCTACTTAAGTTTATCTTTCTTTTTAGAGACTAGAGAAATAATCAACTTCTGATCACTTTTCTCAAGGGAATATCTATTAGCAGCTTTTCTACAAGTCCCCTGCATTACCAAAGCTGAGTTTAAGAATTACACTTAACAATACTGACTCCATGACTCTACAGTGAGCAACTCTGGCTCTACAAGACAGGCAGAGAGGTTTGCTCCCAATCTTCCTTGGGAACACGACTTGTGCAGCACAGCTTCTCCTCCATAAAAAACGTTGTATAAAGAAAACAGACCTCCCCAAACACCAAATCATGAGCTACTCTTGGGTCCCACTGAACATCAAGTAATAAATTATCAACAATTGTTAGTCTGTCATCCTGCACCTGGAAATTAACCATCTTAACATCAATGGTTTTGTTCCAAAGCCGTGTTTCAGGTGCCACAATGTAAAAAGTCAACTTACCTTCAGATACACACTGTAATACTGCATTACTTCTCTACCTTAAATGTCACTCAAAATATTAAACTAGGTAAAAATAGTCAGTGGAAAACATATCAAAATGTTACTGGACAGATTTCACCATTTCTTCATCTTTATAGCAAGTCTGAAAATAGCATGTGTCTGAATAAGGCATAAACCAGCAAATTACTGAATTACCTTGTCAACAGGACTTGGTAATGGTGCATGGATAACACTAAAAAAAAAAAGTGGACACAAAATACATAAATGTTGTACTTGCACATTTTCATCAAAACTAAAAATATAACACCATACATTTTTACTATTTCTTGTTTGAACATGAAATTATATGGAAAATCTTCTATAGTAATTTACTTTTATTTATCTTCCCACAAGTAAACAAAGATACCCTAAAGCTTCACACAAGTATTTATGGATACTAACGATAAAAGAATATTTAAATAAACAATAAACCCCACAAAATTGTTGGTAATGAAAGATGACTAAAATTATGCCATTTTTGATTATGCCATTTAACAAAATGTTACAGGTTTTGGTTTCTAGTACTCTTGGAAGATTTCCCAAAAATGGGCATATACACAGAAAATGTTGTCAATATTCATCTCAGTTTCCATTAGCTTCACTTTAGTCAAGCTTATGTGCATTTAAAAGAGCCAAAGTAACAATCACAAATAAAGAAAGAGGGCAGGAGAATTTGCTTATTTGCTTTCTTTTTCTCTGTATTCTTCTGTTTCTAATGCCCATTTCAGCAGAGTAAACCACAGTCAGAAAAGCCCAACAACATAAGAATTTTTTTCTTCTTTTAGAGAACTTCTTTATTCTTCAGAGTTGTCTTAATTACTAAAAACAACAAGCAAATGAGTGTTTTTTCTCATAATGCCTGCAAAAGAACCATGCACTCGCTTTGGAGGATTACAGGAAAATAAACTGCTCCCATGATGATTTTAGACACAATATCCATCAAATCCTCATCATACAGTAGATGAATTTTGGTACATGTGAATAAATATTCTTACTCTGATCGCAATCGAGCTTCCATTCCATCTGGAAGGAACAGTTTGATTGTGGAGACTATACATCCATGGGTAACTGAAAAGAAACAAATACTAAGTCATTATGATCCATTACTACTTCATTTTAAGTTCAGTGCTTAATGTTACAGTAACCAAGCAAACTGTCTTAAACCCTGAGACAGGCAAAGAGGAGGAGGCATGAACACCTTCAAGCACCAGTGCTTGGGTCTGCCTTCTCAAACCTCCTCTGGAGGCAGGAAACTTCATCATTACAAACTTGAAGAGGTCATGCTGGGTACTCAGTCCTGGCTGTGCAGCAGCTCCAATTCCAACTCTTCCACGTGCAGCAATACTTGAAACTTGTCTTTACTGTAGTAAGTTAAAAAAGTGGATGTTTTTTCATAAATGAGTGAAGCAGAATGCATCTTACCTGCACCAGGTAACAGGAATGCAGAGGTACAAACAAAATAATGAGCTGCCTTTTTGACAAGATTCTGACAAGCATACCCAGGGACTTAGAAGGTAACACCTCCAATTTGTGTCACTGACACTTACTTCAAAATCTGGAACTTGCCAAGTAATTATTATTTACAAAAAAGGATGGAAAAGGAAATGCAGAGGAAGTGTGTAGGAACCACTGAGAAGTACATCCTTTTGAACACCGAGAGCAGCATCATTCAAGACAACACATTTCTGTTTTGGGGTGCTTGCAGTGCACATCTACTGCATAGCCCTAGACTATGGCCTTTCATTTCAGAAGAGGTAAACTTGCTCCTTGAGGACTAAATTCAAGATTTAACTCAAGAAAGATCCTAAGAGGAAGAAATGCAATATTTGATTTTTACATCAAGTTCAAACCTTCTACACCATGTTTTGAAAAATGTTACTGATACAATTTTCAGTGCCTTTGCAAACAGTAAAATTATGTGTGTGTCTTGGTTGATTTTTTTTCCCTGTATGGTTCTATTAACTGGGAAGCAAAAATTATTTCCAGATACATGGAAAGGTAGCTGTACATTGTTCCAAAAACACTACCACAAGTGAGACACAAATGACTGTGTGGTCACCTATTATGGACCACTATACCTCCAGCACCCACTAACATACAAAAACAAAGAGCTGTTCTCCTTTCTCTGTCATTAATATCAGCAACACAGTTAAGCTGGCTTTGAAAGAAAAAAAAAGGGCAATGGGCGTTTTAGGACACTGGTAATACTCCAGGGAAATGAGACAGGTCTTTAAGGAAGCTACCTCAATAGAATCTAAATATAGAGGAGAAATGATCCAACCAAGACAAGTTGGTTTTAACCTTTATTTAGCTAATGCTTTGGAGACGTATTCTCCTGACTAGAGCATCTTGTTTTTTCAAGCTGACCTAGTATAGTATTAAATTTACATGCCAGGGCAGAACAGATTAAACTGCAGGGTTTGGGGTCTTTATTTATAAATTTAATAAATCCAGTTTGCAAAAACATTTTAAAAATACATTAGCAATATTAGCTGTACGCTGTAATACATAGCTTTCATAATGCAAAATTCTTTCTTTTAGAGGAAATCAGTGATTTTAATAAGAAAAACATTAGGATACCTGACATTAAATGGCAACATACAGCTTTACCTTTGGGTCACCTATCAGGTAGGTCTGCTGTAAGATTATATAATTCTGAAGATTTTCTGTCAACAGCTAGACTGACAAAAATCTCCTAAAATCTGCAGGAGCTTTATTTGTGTCAAATTAAGATATAATGGGCATCTAGCAAAAGGTATCAAATACACAGTGACTGGGAAAAGCTACCAAGCATTTTGACAAACTCATAAAATTAAAATAGTAAGAAAGGAAACAACATCCAAACTCTGCAGTCTGACCTTTAGCTATCAATCATTGCAACTGGAAAAATAAGGAGAAACCCTGAGCTACAGCAACACAGAAAACATGTATACAGTACTGACTGCACAGAACAGCAGCAATGGTTTAATTCAGATCTACAGTATTTCTTGTGAGGAATTAACAAGAAAAGGCAGTAAAGCAACGCCTGGTTTCCCAATGGAGCTGAAGCACCCCACGTCCCCATGGCTGACCCCCCTCTCCATCCCACTCCCCTCCGGCCGCTCCGCGGGGCCGCCGCTCCCGCCCGGCCCCGGCACAGCCGGCATTGCGCAGCGCCGCCGCCAGGGGCCGCCCCAGCGCCGGCCACCGCGCCCGCCGAGCCCGCCCCGCCCCGCGCGCGCCCTCCGGAGCGGGAACGGCAGGGCAGAGCCACGGCTCCCCCCAGAATATCCAACTGCAGCCCCACAGCCACGGCTCCCCCAAGAATATCCAACTGCAGCCCCACAGCCACGGCTCCCCCCAGAATATCCAACTGCAGCCCCAGAGCATCCCCCCAGAATATCCAACTGCAGCCCCAGAGTATCCAACTGCAGCCCCAGAGCCACGGCTCCCCCCGGAGCATCCAACTGCAGCCCCAGAGTATCCAACTGCAGCCCCAGAGCCACGGCTCCCCCCGGAGCATCCAACTGCAGCCCCAGAGTATCCAACTGCCACCCCGCAGCCACGGCTCCCTCCACAGCATCCAACTGCCGCCCCACAGCCACAGCTCTCTCCACGGAGTAAAAACCCTGCTCCTGCTCCATCTGCTGTTCCACCTTCAGACACAAATTTCTTGGTCCCCTCCAAAACACGGAGCTGACCCATATTTCACAGATCCAAAACCCCTGAGACCTGTCCTAAACCCGAACAGGCTCTGCTGCACTATAGCACAACGGGAACACAGAAACCATTTGTTTGTCTCAGTTTTTATTTCCTAGAGAGACAATTTGCCAATGATGCTCTCGTTTTCACTCATTAATGCGGTACCCAGCCCTAAGGAGCCCCCTACACCCCTCAGGGGTCTGCACACTGCCCTGCAGCACACACTGCTATGGGGCTCCCCACTTGCATAACCTCCCTCAAACATCCCAGGACAGAACAGATGTATCAGAGTCCAAACCTGACTAGAAAAAAGTGCATAAACTGCATTTGAACTAAATCATGTTGGTATTATTTGACCTTGCTTGGCAATGCTGTTGCTGCTTGCTGTGCAGGGAAGTATCACAAATTATCTTGGAATGCTCTGGCACAAGTGGGAAATTAAGAAAGTGCTAAAAGAATATAAACCACACGAATACAGTAAAGAACAGTGAGATGTTAGTAGGTAAGTTCTGTATGAAGGAGGGGGAAATAGTGAGTCCCCTGTGCTTGTCAGTAATACAGCAAGTGGACAAATAAGGAAGCAGGAGGGTTGCAAACACTTCTCCAGGACCTGTTACTGACTTTAGCTCAGCAGCAGGAAACTGAGGAATTGGTGCTCATACTTGATAACCTGAAAAATGATATAGTGAACATGCCACTATTTTAATGAACCAAATCCAGATCACACTTGCAAGGAAATTGCTTACTAAAACACAGCCTGAACAATAAAATAAATGTATTTTAGCAATACTGGCAGAATTCAGAATTTACATGGGCAACTACACTCATTCTGTCCAGTCATTACCTTATAATTACACACAGCAGATTGCTGAAATGTCTTGTGCGAGTAAGGCATTATGTAAATACCAGAGTGCAAAGTGCTTTTAAAGGGAATGACCAATTTAAAAACTACTTTCCTGTCTGTTTCATGACCAGATTAGATTAACAGTAACATCTAAGACTACTGAAACCAGCTGGTGAAAAACCCATGTTTATATGCATTCCAACGGCATTCATAGGTAAACACTCTGTGATGATACAATCTTCATTCTCTGCTTGGGGGAGCAGAGAGGGAAGAAAGCAAACTTGTATCCTCATTAGCGAGCTCAACACATTCATGAGAAACATGAGCACAGCTTCCAAGTTCAAAGGCAGAGAAAAGGACAAGGAAGGCTGCATAATCTGATCACTCATTACACAAATGCCAGGTCACCAGCATTTGTGTAATGTATCGTGCTTTGTAAAACTAATATAAAACCACAGCAAATAACTACTACTGGCAAAAATTCATGGCAAGAATTTGCTTACTATGAACTTTCTGCAAATGTTTCCATGAACTGCAATGTGCTGATAAAAGTAAGTCAAGTCCAATTTCCCTTCCAACTAAATCTTAAATAAAAATTGTTTTAGTCTAAATACACTTGAAGAAATTCAGCTTCTCTTAGCAAGGACAGCATCTCATCAAATTAATAGCTCCAAGTTCATTAGATGCAGTGTATACTTTTGATCTCTTCCATGTGTACTGCTGGTATTCATAAATGTTTGCAATTACTGCACATGGAAATATTTTAAATAACTCCCAGCAATTTCAGCTAGGCATCCTGGAGTTGAATCTTTGCAACATCAGTTTTGAGAAGAGTAAAACAATGCGATAAGACCTTCACTACAATGAATCACTCAAAAATCCTACAGCTCCAAAAGCTCTTGACAAAATACCACCACCATCATTACTTAACAATGTTTTCTTTAAACACATTCATTAGCCTTCCTCTGATAGTTCAGATCTGAGAATTACAACCTCGTCTGGCTAAAGACAAAATTCACAAGTAACAGAGCAGGTACCATCTTTACGTTTTGTTCACTTAACGCACTTTATGAAATTCTCCTGTTGTACTGTGGTTTGGTCTGTTGGACTTTGGAGGGGGCCGGTTTGTGAGAGGTTTGCTTTGATGGATATTTTCTTTATTTGCTTGTTTTAAAAAACTTTATCATCAGCCTTCCAATTTAATATTATTCTTTCATTCTTCTCTTATACACTTCTCTTTAAGGATAAGCTCTACGAAGGTCTTGTTCAGAAAAGCAGTAAAGGGGTGATGGCAGTTGACATTTTATTGCCAAATCTGTGTGCTATTGAGTAGGTAGGATTTTACAGAACATGGCCAAACGTTCAATGCTTACAGAAAGCAGCAGACTCATCAGGGAACTTTAAAAAGTCTCAACAAAACTGATTACAGTCTGATACAGACTGTACAGACCATACAGACCAGTCTCCAGAAAGATAAAGAAATGGTTCTTGACATACTACGTAATTTCAAAAGAAAACAGATAGAGGCTGCATTTTAATTAGCACAGATACAGAGCTATTGCCATAATACAAGATCTCCTGAGCATGCATACTGGGAAGAAAACAGCAAGAAAAACAAAACAAATAAATATGCCATCAGCTCATTTGTCAGCTAGCAACTTTTTTTTATTCTCATTTTAAAGTACCTGCAGAAATCAAAATCAGCAGCCAACACAGAAGGAAACAGTGGGTATCCTGAAAAGAATTAAGTTAGCCTGTTTGAAACTTACGCTGACTACTTGATCAAGAAATTCAGGTTCATACTTCTGTCACACTATTAGCTGAAACATTAAGGTTCAAAGGGTTTGAAAGAAAGGTAATTGCAATTATAATAATAAAATCCAAATACAAAAAGCCCAATACAGCATTACACACACATGCTTGTGTTGCATTTTTTAAATTGCTGTAGGTCAATTTAAGTGAGGCAATAGATGAAGACATAGCCCCAGCTGAGCCTCCTTTTCCAGACCTACACTTCCCCTGCACTCAGTAAGGGAAGAAAGTAGGCCATGGAAACAACCCAGTAAAGTCCATCTGGGGGTGTGAGGGTGGAAATAGAGTCTGTGTTTTCAGCAGACATGTTTCTTGGTCAGGTACCACATGGGGCCAGGGCTCACTGCCAGCACAAAGGAGGGAAGAAGTAACAAAAAATCAAACAAGACTGTTTTCTTACAATGGGAATGCCATTTAAAGACTGGATTGTAGTAAGATGTTCCAAATAAATATACTCGAAAAGAAACCAAAAAATGATCCATACCCTTACCTTTCCGCGTGTTCTCCGTCACATCTACACCAAACTGGATGATGTCACCTGACATAATTTCACATGGTGGGCTTTCCTCAGATCCTCTACTCAGTCTCTGACTATTAATAAAGGTACCATTACTACTTTTAGTGTCTTGAAGATAGAACTGCAAACAAACAAACAAAAACAAAAATAAAGTATTTGGGAAAAGTAAGACAAGAAATACAAGCACAAGTAAAATTTTATTTATATAAAATTTATTTCCAGAACATAACAAATGTATCAAACTCTAAACACCCTCATCAGGATGCAACATCTTCCCATCATCAAGAAGTATTTGAATTTGATTTTGAGTTCACATATGATTGAATTCTAGCACACACACTATGCAAATAATTGCTACAAAGTGTGCCTGAACTGCCTGCAATAGAGGATCACAGGTCATTAGCAGCAACACCTTTTGCCACATACATATAACAATTCATATTTAAGTTGGTCAACACACAAGTTCTAACTGCTCACACATTCAAGGTAACAGCATTGCATGACAATCATGCTGCAGAAAAGGCTACTGAAGGAAAACAGCTGGCAAAAGACAGAATTCAGGAATTGCAATAAAAGACCATGGAGAAACTTCAAGAAAACCAACAGGATGCTTTTACTTCTCAGCAATACTAGTTCACATCATTAACTGAGTTTCAAGACTTCAAGTACTTTTGTAAATACCAATCTGCAGAGTTAATTAAATGTTAAAAGCAATTTATTGAATCTGAAACTGCTTTTATGATGCAAGACTTGTAGTCTAAACTTCTGCATCTGAGAAGAGGTTACAAATGAATCACCTAGCAGAAGACCAGAGTGACTGGCTATGACCTGAGCAGTGACAGCACAGAAGAGGTGACCAGAATGCTTCTGCCAGCCAGGTGTAACTACTAGAATGAGTCAATCTCACCACTCCAAGATAACAACAGCTGCTACAGGAAGCTGCTGGAATGGTAGAAATCACTGGCTTCCTGCACTCATAAAGAATCTCATCAAGTCCCAAAGCAGGCATAAGGTTGGGGAAAAAGATGATGTGTTCAGATAAATAAATGTATTTCCATCTTTTTCTTATAAAAGCAATTGACCTTTCCTTTTTTACAGCATTCTCTGCAAAATTTTCCATGTTTTTAATTGTCTCTATTATTGCAGGCCTCAAAAAACCCCTGATACATAGCTCAAAACCACAGTGTCAAGGGGAAAGATGGGTTTTGAATGGAGTGAGAGTAGAGCACCAGGGCTCCTCAGATCTTGTACTGGAAAATGACACCGAATGCATGATATGGATCTTACATGGCATAACCCAGTGGCCCTAAGCATAGAGCTGGAATTCCATTGTGTCACTGGACTCACTAATCAAGGGGAATGCCAGCACAGGAAAGCTCAGGTGGTGTTTGAAATGAAAAGCAGTACGTGAAAGACTTCCCTCCCCCCAACAGATACGCCTTAGATCTTCAACTGAAGGAAAACAGTAATCTGTCACAAGCTGATAAAGATGAAGGTAAGCATACATTACAGGTAGATCAAGAAATTATGACTGCATTCACTATATTAATAATCAAACCCACTCTACTCTAAATAATACTCTCCATAATATTAAATACCATCTATTAACATAATAGTATATCATATAGCTCCTATAAGTTATATGCTTAAAAGCCAACCAAATTAATTAGCTTGTTAATTTAATAGTCTGAAAGTACTGAACCCTCTCATGGTTCAGTGCAGAGGTAATTATTTCTTGCTTCCTGTTTGTTTTCAATTAGCTTTCTTCTTCATTCAAAAATTCTTCTGTTATGAAAAAGTGAGTCACAGGCAAGGAGAAACAAACATGCTTCTGCTTATTTGCTCTTCCCCACCCTTTTCTTCTCTGTGCACATCTGCCTTTTATCTCTCCCAATGTTTTGATTAATCATTGCCCCTTGTAACCACATTTTTGCAGAATCTGCAAATGGGATTCAGACAAGATAGCAAAAGGAAATACAGGACAGTGACCACTGGAGAAGAAGTGCAACAGAGCATCAGCCATACAAAACTAGTAAAACATCGGTAGACACAACATTCAAAGTGCAAAAGGATATTTGTAAACAAATGTCAGCAGAAAATACACACTACATTTACTGATGTCCACTTAAGTGTGTATTTTCTGCATACTACTGAATTGTATTACATAAACTTTTGAAAAAGTGATGCTCTTCAAGTCTTTTCATCCTGTTTGTAAATACGCTTCTTCCTGCATCTAGTAAAGAAGCAATATGAGCCACATGTTAGTAGCTGATGCCTAAGGAGGGGAAAACACACTGCCTTCAAATCTTGCTATAAAGGATTTAGTAATCTTTAATGTAGCCATTCCTCAGGAACCCACTGAGCCAGTCCCTTTCAGGTAGAAAATTCAAATGTTACTTCCATGCTGGTTTTCTCTAGTTCAAATGATCTTTCTCAAAGGTCAATCTCTCCATCCCTTTTGCATAATTACTAAAGCTATCTTCAGGAAATAAAATCAAGTGCAAGCCCTGAAACAAATGTGTCTATACATTAACTAGTACTTGTGGCAGCATACCGGTTTTTCATATGCTATTTAATTATGTGGTAAGCACAGCGGGTTCTCAGGTTCCCAAACCAACACCTTTTACCCAGCAGCTGTGTAACACAGCATCTTCTGTGTACCCAGCACCACTTGTCCTCCCAGCTCCCAGCGCAGCCCAAGCTCAGGCAGCAGTGCCAGCTCAGAGCAGCGATGCCTCCTGCCCTTCCCAGCTCTCGCTGCCGAGCTGTGCCACCACCTGCACTGGCTCAGGCACTTGTTCAGTTACTGCAAACCAGTTTTGAGCTGATGCAAGGTAAACAAGGAGGTGCTCAAGCCAGTGCTGACAGAAAAAATGACAGCATATACTGGCCTAATTATACTTGCTTTTATAATTCACTCTCCAGAGGGAAGTCCCAGCCCTTTTGTACCTCATATTAACAAGTCCAGTGTAGAGCAGAGACGGCAGCTCATGCACATTCAAAACAACTCAGCTTTTGAGGACTGCTGAAGTACTACCACATCCTTAATTCAAGGGATAGCTGTATATATTGTGCCAGTGCTGGTTTCCCCTCCTTTCTTAAAAAAATACAAGGCAACACACAAAGTATCCAAGAAACTTACGCTCCACTATCATAACATTGCAGACAAAAAAAAATCCTAGCCTTTCTTCTTGAGTAATTTATTGTTTATATCCCCTCCCATCTACAAGCCATTAATAAGATCAATTAACTGCAGACATCTTACCAGGCTGCTTCCACAAAATTTGTGAAGATTTTATTTTAAAGTAAAACTTGCAGCTCACCAGTACACACAAACTTCCCCAGTACAGTCCACCTTCCTTAGAAACTACATCATGGAAGTTTCAAAAAACTACAGATTTTTGTTTCCCTGTTTTGCAAGGAATTATGTACTTATTTCACTAATTTAGTATTTATAGTATTTCAAGTTACTCTTCAGTTTTGCAAATGGTACAAATGTACCTCCTCTGCTCTGACCTATGGTGCACAAAAATCACATTCCTTCTTCTAGGTCAATGACTCAGAAGAACATCAACAACCTGCTAAATCAGTTCATATCTTATTTTCATGCAGTCAGATACCACTATGATTTTTCCACTATAACAAATTGCTAGTATTTTCTGAAAGAGAAATAGAAGATTCTTCCGTAGTGACCCCAAACCATAATACAACAAATCTAAGCACATAAAATATGTTAATTCTAACTGATACTAGGAAGTTGCAAATTGCTATGCTCCACGATGACAGATTTTAACCTAACTTATGAAATGTAGGTTAATGTTTTCTTCAAAGTAATAAAACCAACTAGCAATAACAAACCCATTCTGTTTAATGATCACTATTGCAGCATCTTCCAGGAGGCAGGCTGAAGAGAGCTCCTTAATTAGCCTGACAAGTGAGAAAGCCATGACATGTTTTTTTTCCCAAGCCATATACAGGCCTGATACAGGATGAAACACTTTTGAAGGATGACAGAGAAGACAAAATATGGGCTCACAGATGTACAGAAAATCTTGAAAGTAGCACACTTCTTCAGTGATTTGATTATCTGGATTTAATTGCAGTAGAACTACAGGAAGAAACAACTGGCCAGCTTTTTAATACTTCTAATATTTGCGATTACTGTGCACAGCCATCATTTGCCATTTTAATAACACATTACTGCTACTCCATCTAACCCAGCTTGAAACTGCAGTTCAGGGCAATTATTCTGAGAACTACAGCGAGGAAAACTGTTGGAAAACTGAGGCACTTTGTCCAGAGATGTGAGATTCAGTATGTGAAGAGACACAACTTCTACATGAAAAAAATGCAGAAAGAAGAAACTATGACATATAATTAAACCTATTTCAGCCTCTTTCCATAGCTGGATTAATAATTAAGTAAATAAGTATCAAAATGTAGGCTACTGCCTTTTACACAAAGTCAAAAAGTAATATATTTTATGTATTAAATAAATTTTCACTGCCTAAACAACTAATGTAGAAAAAGATGCCCAATTTCAGAATCTCCTTAGTTTACCACTCTTTTTCTCACCTCTTATTCCTTCTGTGAAAGAAGTACACACAATTCCCATGAGCTTCAGGGTCCTGCAATACCTTTGTGGCTTCAGCTTGAACCAGAAAGATTTAAATTATTTTGTCAAATTACGTACTATAACCCTTAAGGAGTTGGCAGCTTCATTTTTGCCATGGTTACCACCACAAAGGGGCAGCAAGGCTATTAGCCAGAGCAGTTAAACCATAAAATACTGCACTTAATGATGAAAGATTCTTCCCTGACTCACACTAAATAATCATTGAACAATTAATGCAGGCATTATAAATGCACCCCCTGAGTACTAAAGCTAATACTCAAAAGCAGGAAGTAAATAGGGATCTAGAAATTAGAATACTTGCCCTGAAGTAATACTTCACTAAGCAATAATGTAACTGAGTTCATTTACTCGCTGCCTGCTGAGAATTCTACCAGGAAACAAAACACCTTGTGCACAAGTTCAACTGTGTAAAGCCAAAGACTTTAAAACAATATATACCACGGTCAAACCTACACGGCCAATATTTGCCACACTGTGGCTAGAAATCTTTTTCTCTCATATTGTTACAAGATTATTTTATCTTATTTGAATTCTTAACACTGACAATTTTCTCATTTTGGGAGCAGCACTCTGCTAGCAGAGTACGCTGTGTAAATCATACTGAATTCCAGGTCAGTCCTTTGGCTGTAAGACAGAGAAGTTCAAATGCTAAATTACCTCCAGATCCAATTGATTTGAGTTCCTCATTCTGGTCTGCTTAGACAGATCCTAAATTCCTTTCCTCTCACTTGCCTAACTCCACCCATCTATCAAGGAAGTAGAAGTATTTGTCTCCATAAGCAAGAGTAATTCACAGGGTGGGGTACATCAAGCAAAATTGCTTTTCTATTTAGTTTTCCATTTCTTAAACACATAGATCTAATAGCTCTTTGCTTACTAAACCCCAGCTCCTTCAACTCAGAAACAAACCTAGTGCATTAACTTTTGAGTTCTCATGAAAACTCCTTTTTAAAATGTTTCTAACTACCCCAGGCAGGCACCCACTATGAAACTAAAAGCAACCAGCTGTGAAGAAAGGGATTTTCCAGTCAGATTGAACAGAGAGAAGGAGCGGCAGTTGGCTTTTCAGGGACTATAAGTATTGGGTTTCTCAAGTGAAGCAAAACTTACTAGTAGTTTTCAGTAACTTTTCTAAAAAATAATAAACTTTACCACTTTTTCTATGAGTAATAAAATTTAAAACAAGGATTGACATGCTTTGATATCGCATGGGACAAAAAAAGTCACTGTGTTTTTAACTCAAAGTGTAAGCCTAATGTAAATCCTGCTACACTGATGAGAAAAGGTTACAGTCTGCAGCTATTCCCAGGAATCCAATGCTATCCTTCCAAATTTGCCACTAGTTCAAAGGGGGAGAGGGGAAAGGACAGCAGGGAATATGCTAACCAAGTTGTTCCTTTGTCTGTTTACACCTCGAACTTTTGTTGTCTGTACTGCCAGGACAACCCTGCTGGTTACTCATACCTGTTGTCAAGCAAAGTAAACCATGCCAGTAAAAGCAGCTTTGTGCCAGCGTAACCGAGCCTGGGTATAAACACAGCTTGGCCTTTTCAGATGCATTATTTGAGGTGCTATAAAATATTAATCTCTGTGTTCCTTGCCATGCCCTGGTTGTTCAAGTGCTTTGAAGTTCATTATAGGTCCTGTCACTCAGCTTAACTTTCGGGTGAGTGGTCAGCAGACTTGGCCTGAAAAGGACACGGACTATGACAGGGAAGGGAAGATGAATGGATTTGTGGGGAGGACGAGGATTCACCTTAGGTATGCAGAAAGGCAATGCCCAGCACTGAGAGACACCAACACTCACTTAACTGTGCATAAAACATGTTTGGCTACAGCCCTGAGTTGCTCTAGTGCCTTCCTCAGTAGCAAAATGTCACCTTTCTCAACAGAACAAAGCAAAACGTTCAAGATGTACCCGCGAACATTTCAGCACAGACTTTTTTTGACAATGCTTATTTTAACTGCTGACTTTTACAGATACACTTACACCTATCAGAACTTTAAATTCTGGCATATTAAAATCATTAACAAAAAAAGAAAAAGCACAAAAAAAGTATGTTTGCAGACTTAATGCCACCTCCTAGGTGTTGCGCTCATTTAAGAATCACATTTACTTTCTAAATCTTTATTCAAACCACACATTTGCTAGTAGTTGCAATTCAACTTACTCATCTGAAGGTGAAAAGCTCAGGACTCAGGGTTACTATTAGTCAATAGCTCTATACTATTCTTCAAGTAGTTACAGATAATCTACTCTACATCCAAAAATTCAGAAAGAGGATATCAGACACTTATTTTACAATGATTTTTGATTGTATTACGAAGTGGTCTTTATTAACAGAAAGGCTACTAAAAATATTAAACAATTCTAATTATTCAGCTTCACAACTAGCTACACAGATCTTAAAAATATGCTATTTAAATAGTGCGAGCTTTTTTTTCAAATATAATTCTCAAACAGTATTGTTGCATCTTCCCAAGTAATTCATACTTAAGAGAATGACAGAAGATGGATAAGTTTAAGTGTAGGACCTCAAACTAAATCACAGTCCAAGTTCTTTAGTTTAAAACAAAAGCAACAACTCATGCTCACATTTGAAAATTTTTGCATCTTTATGAAAATGAGGAGAAAAATCTCTACTGCTCGTGTCCAAATCTGAAGTTCTCTGTATTAGGAGACAACTGTCTCAAGCTGAATTAAGAAAATTGAGGAAACCATGACCTACATCATCCTTGCTTTCATGAAATAGAAAAGTGTAATTGTGGGTTCCTTGGTCCAGGAGAGACACAAAGCCCCTGGAGCAGGCCCAGCAGAGGTGACAAAGGTGATGAAGGGACTGCAGCATTTCTCTTATGAAGACAGACTGTGGGAGCTGGGAGCACCTCGAGAAGGGACACCTGAGAAGGGACCTCACCAACATCTGTCTGTATCTGCTGGGAGGTGTCAGAGGATAGAGCTGGGCTCCAGCCTGTGGTACCAAGCAATGGGACATGAGGCAATGGGCAGAAACTGATGCCCAGGA
The DNA here is from genome assembly GCF_017590055.1 of Onychostruthus taczanowskii. NCBI lineage: Eukaryota > Metazoa > Chordata > Aves > Passeriformes > Passeridae > Onychostruthus > Onychostruthus taczanowskii. The sequence goes on from NW_024506993.1 coordinate 12,171,482, forward strand.
AGTTCCACCTGAATATGAGGAAGAACTTCTTTACTCTGCAGTGACTGCACATTGGAACAGGATGCCCAGAGAGGCTGTGGAGTCTCCCTCACTGGAGATATTCAGAACCATCTGGACACAATCCTGGGCTGCCTGCTCTCAGATGACCCAGCCTGATCAGGGAGGCTGGACCACATCACCCACTGTGGTCCCTTCCAATCTGAACCATTCTGTGATTCTGTGAAAATGTAAAGTAAGTAAACAAATTGCATTACAATTTCTGAATCCCTCAACATCAGTCAGTGCAGAACTGTATGAACATCACTAATTCACTTGCAGACTGCTTTTATTCACTTTAGTTTTGAAAGGAACTATCAACCGTTCAAACACCTAAAACAAGAAAATGTCTGAAAACACCCATTAGTGTTATGGTTATACAGGGAAAGAATCCTTCATATAAGATGATAAATATATCATATAAGATGATAAATATATCATATATACCAGTACTGAAGTAACAGATTAAACTGAAAACAAAGCTTTTATTCTGTGATTGTGCACTATGACTGTGCACAACCAATGTGAATGGAAGCATTATCACAAAGGATGGCTCCCCTTGCTAACCTATTTACCTTCACCCTCCTTCAGCAGAAGTGGTAGCATTCAAGTAACACACAAACTATTTTCTAGAAACAAACATTTCAAGCCTAACTTGACAGTTGTGAAATTAACACCTCACAGTAATCACATTCCATAATGGAAAAATGTAGAACAACACCAAGTCACAGAAGAACAAGTCCTGGACACTCCCTATTATGCTGTAAGGCCTCCCCAAAATTCTGTAGTTAGTACACTGTGGTAGAAGACTTATGATGAAGGATATGAGCAGAAGCAACCCCATGCATGACACAAAATATTCATTCCTCTTCTAAATAAAATTTTCTGCAGGAAACAGAAAGTGTGGAATGAAGTGACTGCAAAAGGTAGAAGCTGCTCATGTACCAGGGTCCCAATCTATTCTCCAGATTATTCAAATAATCCAAAAAGGCATTCACTGTCAAAAGGAGAAGAATGACAAGACAGATACTCACCAAAAACTTCAAGCCACAAAATGCGACACCACCATATAAAAATAGATCCCTCTCTACACATCAGTGTCACTAATTTTGATGCAAAAAGCTATTTTTAAAAAGAAGAGATGTAAAGGAAGAGTTCTAATTTACAAGTAATTTGGTTTATATATAGCCAACTGACTTGCTACAGTGTCACCATAGTTACTAATTACTACTCTTTAGAATTAACTTTTGTCCTCACAGTTCACAAAAATTTCTAAGTATCAGACTTTTGCTGTAAGTGCTGTATGGCTTCAGGAAAGCTAGAATAATTTTATATTTATTCTCTTTTCAGCAGAATGAAAGCCTGTCCTTTCACATACATCATGCTTTAAAACTTTTGTACATGAATCACAAAAGAGAAGAAGAATATTAACACTTCCAGAAAATATGCAATTCCATTCTGAATATAGACAAAGCACAAAAGTTTCCACAAGAAACTACCCAATTCAGTACTAGTTATATACAAAATTCTCGAGGAAACTGAATTTTCAGCCTACATGAAAATTCTCAAATACTATTTGAATCCCACCCTGAAAATGCTGAGAGAATTTTAAGGTACATCATTGCTTTAACTGCAAAGCTAAAATACATTCACAATAAAGTACAGTCAACAGAAAGCTTCCCAGGAAATGATTATTCACAGATCTTCCCAAGATGCTCAAACTGACTCATTAGAATACTAAAACAATATAAAAAGAGACTTATTTTGTCTTACTGCTGTCATAGATGACAATATCTTACATAACACCCAGAGACTTTGAAAAAACTTTTCCTGCTCCATATTAAACCACTGACTTGTGCAATGTACTCATAAAACCAGTAAAACGTAGATAAAAACAGGTTTTTAGAAGGAAATTGTACTTGCAAAGAAGTTTCCTGCTTTGTTTCATTAAAGAAGCCTAGCCTCTTGTTACACAAGACATTTGTACAGCCACATATCAGGTATCACTGTGACACCAGTGATTACTTTGTATAATTTAGATCAACTTCTATCATCACATCAAACATGGACCCTGGGGAAAACATATGGCCAAGGTGACCTCCTGAAGTTTCACTTAATGCTACTGTGTTCTTTGTATTAATAAATTATGGAAATAGATTGCAACTTAATGCACCTTTAAAATAAAGAAATAAAACACTCTAATAGGCCATTATCCAGAAATCCAGGCTTCTTCAGGCTAATTACTTCTAAGTGTAAAATATTGCTGAAATACTCATCAATCCTGACACCCTTATAGGAATACTTTCCTACAAAACTAGACTGAAAGCTAAACACTATTATTTACTCTAACAAATGTAATGAAACATTGGCAACATGGCACACTCAAACTTTGCAATAAGTAAAGTTAACTTGCTCTCAACATGTACAAATTCCCTAAGACTGTATTTGTAGGACACAGGTATCCAGATAAAATAAATAAACTCTGTAAAGAGCAGCTTAATTTCTTTTCAAATACACGTTTCATACATGTTTCTAGGGGTTTGTAATGTATTATTGCAATTTACTCTTACCTTTAGGAGGCAAAACCACCCATATTTTGCACTAGTGAAGAACACTATGACTATTCAGAAAACAAAAATTTTTATTCTTAAATTCACAATCAAAAAATGGTTAAATTTGATAGTTAACATTCTTTGGCCAGCCTAATGAAGTGCAAGAACAAAATAAAATATTGTTTTGTCTCTGACTACTGCAATGAAAAGTATGACAAAGAGAGAGGTTTGTCCTGTTTGGCCAGAGCTTTGCTCTAATTTAAGAGCAGAGGTAAGGCATACATCTCTCCTGGTCTTTGGATTTTAACTGACCTTATTAGAACCTTACATAAACAAAAACTAAAATAAAATTTCTGTAACACCAACTAAAGAAACCAAATGAATTGTTTTTATGGCAAAACATTGAAGAATATCCAGAAACTACAGAAAAAAAAGAAAACAAATGAAAACCAGATTTTTTAAAAAGCAATCTTGAAATACTATCAGCATCTGTCAGTAAATACTCAGAATGAGAAATCCAACACCAACATTATCCATTCTTTCTGCTTCCTCAAGAATCTTGAGCTAACAAAGTAACTAAATAACTAGGAAAAAATTAATTGAAAGGGAAGTTTTCCTTAAGAAAATTGCACTACTGAACTTCTATCAGCAAACAATTACATTTTCATTTGCAAGCAAATTGGAGAAAAACCACAACAGAAGGCAAGATTACCAGATACTCCGCCAGAAGAGAAGTACTTATACCAAAGCAAAAGATTATGAGGCAGCTCCTTAGTTTATCAGGAAACTCCAACTCCCAACACAACCTGATGTTTCAAGGCAGGTGCAGAACTGCAAAAGCTTCTTAATTGTCTTGCTACTCACTGCTAAGTAGCTAAATTAGTTAATCATTACATCAAAGCTCCTCTACTCCTGGCACAGAAGAATCACTTTTCACATGCTGACTTTACAACTTCTTAGAGAGTAAAGGGAGTTGCTGAAACTATTTCAAATTATTTCTCATTTCTACTCCTTCCACACAAGGCACTGTGTTTACCTCCTATCATTAATTCCATACTGCTGCTGGTTCATGGCAGAGAAAACTCCCAGTGATCACACGTTCAGATAAAGAAAAAAACCTGTATCAGATTTCACAGATACCTCTAAATGCAATGCAGCAGTGGTTTGGTATTATCTCTATATGTAAAAACTCTCAAAATATCCTGAAAAATTTAAGAAAGTTCCTCCCTTTTATTAAGGGACATATTCCATCTGAAAGGACTTGTCTAATATCACTACAGTATTTTATTTTTTTTTTAAGAAACATCTGCAGCAGGCCTCGTTAATTCACCTCTCCTCTGCACAAAGCAATGTTGGCTTGCTTTCTGCCATCATCTGCTCCTGAACTATTAATTCACACAGCACAAGTGACACAAGGAAAATAATGTTCAGCACATTGCTAAACTACAGCTAAAAGGCCCATGCTGAGGATAAACTTAAAGCTACTGTGATATAAATTCAAAGCAGCCAATAAAGATGCAAAAGTACAAGTCCTAACTGAAGGCAACTGCCTTAGTACAAATGACACTGCTCTAGTTTTAATCATGTCAAACAAGATATTTTTGTAAGAGGTCCAAACCACAAGTATTACCCAAATAGAGTGTAGGGAGAGTTCACTACACAGCTCCTCATACTGAAAACAACAGGTCACCGGAGCAACACGCTCCTCCTTGCTTTTCCAAAGACTTGTCTGCATCAAGGGCAGACCAAACCGTAAAAAAAATTACTAAATTTAATTTCTTTTCATTCTGTGTTTTGAACTTCAGCATTCCATGCAGAGAGCAAATGCAATTAACTGGAAACCAAACACCAAAAAAGAAGCTCTATCCAAAGATGGAAAATTCATTTTCCAGCACAGAGGAGAAATCTGACAATTGGGAGTTTAGTATTTGTACTCAAGGCATTGCCAAGCCATACCTCCAACAAAGTGAGAGCGAAAACATCCTGGGAGGAGGCTGTATTTATTTGCAATGCATTCCTGGATCAGGACTTTTAAAGCAAGTAGTAATTAAATACTGGCATTCATGAACAAAGGCTTATTTATTCTGGTGCTCCTTTGAGACCAACAATTCCACAATAAAGAAAAAGATTTATTTTAAACTTAATAAATCCACATATGTAGATGGATCAGCCAGCAATGGGAGAGAACGTATGAGCTGATTTTTCATAGGCAATTTTACAGAATATTCATAATTCATGTCTTTATCTGTGTCCTACTGGCTTCAAGACAAGGGGCAATCTTCTCACAGGTTCATGGCAGAACCAGCCCAGCAGAGGGATGGGCAGAGGGCAGATAAGGAGTTCAAGGATCTAGTAACTGCAGGACCAAACATGGTGACTCACAATTCACATGTCTTAGTCAAGGGCAAAAATCTCATGCATGGTACATTGGATTTACAGATTAGACAGGTTGCTAATACGGCAAAACTTGTCTGGTACAGCTTTCTACACCGACGGAAGTATTTTGCTGTTTTTTTCCCCTAGTTATTTTCCATCAGGGTCATCAAGGATGTTACACTCGTAACACCTGCGCCCATGAATGTGATTCTTCAGACAAGCTAAAAATAAAAAATTGTACACACACAAAACAACCAGTAACCCAAATCTCTTAATTTCTTTGTCAATAGAAATGCACCCAGTACACCTCAGTGCCCGTGACCAATCTGCCAGTGGGCATTAGGAGCAGGGGAACTGCAAAGTACTGCTGGCAATCCTACACCCTTTCAGCTGAAAAGCCTGAGGGAGTGGTCACCCAGACCTCTGAAAATTCATTATCAAGCTTTACAATTTTTTGTACTAAATATACCATACTTTCCTCTAGAACACAGACAAAAATTTTCAAAATAAAAAAAAAGAATGTCTTTCTAGCATCAGAGGTTCTAGACTGTCAGTCTAAGAAGAAACAGCCTTCCCCGATTATTCAATTCTTTAAACCACCATAAAAAGCTTCCCAAATCCCTTCCCTAAGCATGAAAATGCCTTTTCCATTCACTATTTAAAGCTGAGTTGCAGCCACTAGAGGGCAAGGCCACGATACACAACACACTGCCCGGGCTGGGTAATGTAAAACCAGTGCCACAAAAAGCAGAGCAGAGACTACAGCTGAACATGGCTTATACTGATGAAGATTTGGTTGTTCAACTTTTTTTTTTTTTTAATACTGAATTTTCCATTAATTATAGGAATATACCCACATATTCTGTGGGTTGCCCAAAATATTAATTCCATCTTTAGAGTCTAAAGCTTCCCAAACAAGCAACTTCTGTGCTTCAACATCCACGTTAACAATTCTCATACTTCTCAAATTTTAAAATTAGGTTTCTCAACTTCAGGGTTCTTGATACTGAAATTATGCAAGTTACTGGAGTTCTATCCAGAATAAGCAAGCATAGGTAAAAAGCAAAATGCTGTCAAAGGCTTTTCCCATTAAATATAGAAATTAAACTTCCTAATCAATGGTAAAAATTATCTAGCTAGAAATTTGCCATATGCTGCAAAAGAACCGAAATTAACACGCAGATTTCTTCTGTGTCTAATCAGCATTTTAAAAAATATTGCTGTTCTGAGAACAGTTAGGCTTTTTCTGTACAAAGATCACCCTTTTTTGAAATGCATTCTTGACATTTAATGTATTAAATTCCGCTACAATTCATTATCTATGCTCTTAGAAGAGCAGAAAGCAAGGTCCAGAAACTAAACCAAACCAGGAAAATGAGTCATTTACTGAAAGACAGAAACCTGAACTGACAGAAGGACATATACTAGAAGCCCAAAACAAAAACATTTAAAGAATTCTTTCAAAATTTATAGTCCAAACAGAACATGGAAGAGCTCAGGAAGCTTGTCATTAAAAATGATGACACTTAATAATAGTGGCACTGTGCTGGTACTGTGCATGAAATCAGTCCCATCTACACCGGCCCATCTACTCCATGGAAAAAAGGCATCTGTACTGTGTATCACCAAAACAGATGAGCCCTCAAATTAAGTTCACATAACATTCAAACTGCACTCCCAGCATAAAACCAGCCTTCCCACAAAAAACATGTTTGCTGTTAAGTAATAAGCTTTGACATTCCAAGAGCTTTGTCATCTAAGCTTAAATTTAATGCAGCTGTAGACAAGATTACACTTTGATTAAAGGAAAATCAGCAAGACTTTTACACTACCTATAATTAGTCTACTGTTAGTACAAAGTTTTAATAAACTTTAATTAGAATTAGATGCTATCCAAAGCTTGTTTCAAAGGAAAATAGGTTGGGCCACTGGGAATTGGCAGCATTAACAGCAACAGGGTTAAACACAAGTTTAAGAGAAACATGTGTGTCCCTATTTCTTCTTTTCAATTTTTTGGAAAAAGATTTTCTTCTGCAGCCAAGTAGTATACTCGGGTCTTAAGCAAATACTAGGCATATCAAACACAGTACATGATGCAGGTTGGTAGAATGTTTCACTGGATTATTACAGCTTTGCACTGTTTAATAAAAGAAAAAAAATTTAAAATCCCAAACAAATCTGTGACACTTTTGTTAGATGAATTTTCAAGTGTTTACCAGAAAAAGCATTTCACAAGTTTGCCCAGCCAGCCTTAAAACAATTAAGATGTTATTGTTAGAAACAGAACATGAAATTTGTAGACAGATCAGTAACAGCTCTCCTGATTGCTTATACACAAATTCATGTGAATATCCACCGAAGTTACACAACCTAAGCGATACAGGAAGCAAGTAAAAGGCAAGGCCCTCTCACATGAAGTGCCTTTCCACATAGCTCTCGATAGTAGGCAGGAATTAGTCTGTCTACCACAGACTTGGACAGAAGTAAGCTGGTCCTCCTCCTACTTGATCTCAAAATTACCTGCTGCCTCTGCTGCCACCTGACAGCAGCTCCTCGGGGCTGAGCAAGCCGCTGTATTTGAGACACTCTTAAATGACAGACGGCGGCAGGGCAGTACCGTACACACCACCCCAAGCCTTTACAGATCTCTTGGCTTCACTGCACTGCACTTTCCTTGCCTGCACTCACAATCTCCCGTCGAGGTTTCCAGAAAGTGTCAGCAGTCAGCTCCCTGCTTTCTTCTCTCTGTATCTCAAATAGCTTTCACCCCACCAAGCTCCCGCATTCACAGCGGGTCTCGCTGGGAGCAGTGACATCTCACAGCAATTACGGAAGCACGCCCTGTGCAGTGCACGGCTGCTGCGCTCTCCTTCCCGACATCTGCCTCGAGAGCTGCACCACAGGACACCTCCAGCTCTGTCCCTGTTTATGTGTGCTGGTTTCTTCTGGAATAGACAAAACACTCACAGACAGAACACTCACAGGTGGAACTGAGTGTAGACCAGTCCCCTTCCCAGCAAGCAAAGCACACAAGGGACTGGAAAAACATCACAGAATATCCTGTACTCCTTCAACATTCAACAAGGTACCTTAGAAACACAGGGGTGCTAAACTTCCGAGCTTCAAGTATATTATTTAATTCTTAACCTCTCATGGGACAAAGTGCATTTTTAGTACATTTACTTGCTTCTCTTGAGCTTAAAGTATATTATTTAATTCTTAACAACCTCTCATGGGACAAAGTGCATTTTTAGTACATTTACTTGCTTCTCTGTCTCTTAAAATTAGTTCAAGTCAGAAAAAATAAACATGTGCTCTTAACAAAGGTGCCTCATTTACCTTGTTAGGTTATACTTTTCACACTTAATTCAAAACTGGACAACTTGAGCAGCTTATCTACCTTGTGACTGCACAAACTGGATGGACCTGCCAACCTCCAGACTCAGCAGCTGAGTGTCTCCAGACTTCCCATACCATCCACTCATCCAGTGCCAAGCAGAACTAATGCAAAGCATGACACACTATCATCAGCCACCACCCAGCAGCTTTCTGCCACCTGTTTCTCAACCTCAGTGTTTCTTAACAGGCACATCAGGAACCTTGATATTTTCTTCACTTCCCTTCAAAAGGTTTAGCTTGAAAACTTAAATACCAGAAACAGCAAACTAGTAAACAAAAAAACAAAACAAACAAAAAACCCACAAGAAGTCACAAAGTCACTTTATTCAACCAAATAATGAACTTAATACAGAAAAAAAACAATTACCATTAACTTTAAAAGAAAACTACTAGAGCTTTTACATTCTGCAGATATGAAATTATCATTGTCACTTCAAGGATAAAAGCATTAATCTTCACTCAATATCAATTAAAATGCAAACTGAATTAGTAGATTTCTTCATGAAACAACGTATTCAAAACTACATTAAGTACGAAACAAAGTATTTTAGTTGCAACAGGAGCACACAAATGCCAAGTATTTCCATGCTGCTATTTCAACTTAAACAAAACCACCTAGTGAACTCTAATAGGGAATCCTCTCATTAACAAGTCACAATTAAAAACAGGTGAAGTTCTCAACAGTAAGTGTCTCAAATATGACAGAGAGACAGCACACTCCTCACTACGAACAGTTTTATATAAGGGGCTGAAACTATTTTTCCTAAAATCTTTCATAGAAGATCACCCATCTTCCAACTAAATGACTAGTTCAATTTAAGAAAATAAAATGTCTATCTGCTCTGGAAATACTTCACTACAAATACAGCTCCTTACAACTGCCATTCCTGCACTGCTCATAACAATGGCTCTTTTCAACATGCTAAGAATATTTTAATAGAACCTGAGAGAAGTAAGCATTTAAAAAAAATTAAATACTCAAACAGCATAACACAGAAAATTGTCAATAAAAAGCTTTGTTACCTTAAATGATAACTGTAATGTTTACGATCATTTTTCAATAGCGCAGAACTCTGCTTTTTGAGCACCTGTGCCTAATGGTACAAGTACATTTAAAAAGGAGAAGTAGCAATACATGTTTCCTGTTGGTTTTTCTTTTCTTTTCTTTTTTTAAAAGGGTGACTTGCAATCTAGAGTGTGCAATTGTGACTTCAATTGCTCTTCAGTTTCAATATTCCCTTCCGCATCACTTGATCCATTTGTAACACTGATTACCTTGTCTCTATCCCATCCTTGCAGAATTTCTCATGCAAACTCCCTGGTGTCTTCAGTGCTCTTCTCACCCAAGTGTTTATCCCCAGCATAGCCTCAGTGCTGGCACAAAGTTCACCTCAACAGTTCTCCAAACTGACTATACAGATGTGCTTCCTGCCCTCACAGCAGCTGAAGGCCACTTTCCATGGCTACCAGCTCAAACCAGAGAAAGTGACCTGAGAACTGGTTGCTTGTATTTAGAAAGAATTAAAAAGAGAAGCAGAGAAGTTTCTTCCAGCCTTTCCTCTTTCCCCTGATTTCCCTCTGTCCCGCCTCTAAACTGACTTATGTCTGACTGCTCCATCACCATCTGTACTCAAAGCCGCTTGGACACGAGAGGAAGGCAAGGTGCACAAAGCTGGAATTTTACCACTGCTGTTTGCACTCTGCAGCAAGAGGAAGGCAGCATTTGGGATTACCTATAGATGTAATCCAGTGGAGAAGCATTGTGAAAAACAGGTAACTCTTAAAAATCTGCAATTCTTTTCATCCCAAAGTGTGAAGGATGACAGCACTGACAGAGGACAGACAAAAGAGCTGAAGTCTAATTTTAGTTGTTTTAAGAGTAGCCCAAGTGTCAGAATCACAATGAGCAGGATAGGATGAATGATGGACCAGTTATGCAGAAGAGCTCACCTGGCATCTAACAACTGGTTTAGAAATATTCAGTGTACCCACAACCTTTTCTGCCATAGATTTGTTCTTATTACTTCAGTTTTGTCAAATACTTTCCTAAGAACAGTATTTCGCAGAACATTTTATTTTTCACCTTCTCAACCAGAAAAAAAAGGGAAGTTTAATTCCAACCTGAATATCATATTTTCTAATGGTAATATACATACATTAAAAAAGAACGGAAGTTACTACCCAGCATTTGACAAAAACACAATACAGAGATGAACTCCCTGCTACAGAGGCTTTAGGCCTCAAGAGGATCAGCTATTTGAAACAAGGAACACCCTACTCTGATGTTGGGGTTCACTGTGCTTTTTTGCTGCCTATTCCATTTCACTATTCCTGTTCAATTAAATTACTGCCCTAATGGTGGCAAGTGCATCATCCTCTAAATGAGCGCTACCACCAACATTTTCAGAAACACGTAGGTTCAGTGACCTTGGATTTTCTAAAACACATTTTCACTGCACAGTATAAGCTGACAAGATTTTTTTTCTGTGCTATTTGCTATAGTTGTTCTGTCAAAGGTACTAGAAAGCACAGAGGAACACAAATTGATAGCGAAAAAAGTACTTCTGAATTGGAGCAAAATCCTGTAAAAGAGCAGAACTGAAACTGAAAAGCAAGAGTTCTCTCTGAATTGCAGCTCTGAGTTTTGCAGCAAATAACAAAGACTCTATATTCCACCACAGTTTTCAAAATGCAATTTCTCATTAGCATTGTGGGAAGATGCAAGTCATGCAGGCTTTCTGCTGCGGGACATCTTTAACAATTCTACCCAAGCAGAAAAAACCTGTTAACACCTTTATAAAGAACAGTCATCCATGTCTGTTCTCCAGAACATAACGCTCTAATACTTGAAAAAAACTAAACAACTCAAGTTATTTAAATGATAATGTTCTCAAAACTTTTAAGTTTTGCTGCATACACTGCTAGCATGTTAAACAAGTATGTAAATTATCATAATTCAGACATTTAAATGATAATACCCTTACTATGCCTCAAGTGTAGGCAGGTATCTTAAGTGTTTTACACGGTAAACAAGCCACATTTAACTGAATTTACCACTTGTGATTATATAAAATAAATATACAAGACATTCCTGTCATCATAATCCTTCTTGAAGCAACGTCACAGAACTCTTTCCAAAGGCTTGTTTATCAAAAGAGATAAACTTTCTCCTCCCTCTTTTAAACAGCAAACAACACTCATACTTCAAAGGCTGCATTAGAAAGGCAAGTATAGCTCATACTCTTCCAAATGCTCAGAAATACAATGCATGAGGGAAATAAGGAGTTCACCTCCACCAGCCTAAGTTTCCACAGCATATGGACAAGCCAAAAGAACCCTGCTAAGATGGCCCTCAGACCTGCTCATGGACACAACTGATAAAAGTGCACTCCTGACAGCTGTTTGAGCAAATGTAATGTACCTAACACCTCTGTGATTTTCTAGTAATTTATTGCTGGTATGCTTTTCTTCCACTGAAATGGGACATTTCACCAAGAATTATTAAAAGCACTGACAGAAATTCTTCTGCTTTGGAATATAATAATAATAACTACTACTATTACTACTATGCTAGTACTTAATGAGCAAAATGAAGTTTAAAAATGCCAAGAAAGAAACAATAATGGGGAAAAAAGCCCTAAACAACTGGAAGATGCTCCATCCCTGGAACAGTTCAAGGCCAGGCTGGATGGCACTCTGAGCCACCTGGTCTAGTGGGAAGTGTCCCTGCCCACAGCAAGGGTGTTGCAATTAGAGGATTTTTAAAGTCCCTTCCAACCCAAACCATTCTGTGACTCTCTGACCAGTAGCAGGTTGGTCCTGTCCATTCAATGTATCATCTCTAGTTTTATGGAAAGGAAACCCCAGAGCAGGAGTTATATGGGTCAAAAATAACAAAAAAGACTGAATTGGCCCATTTTTCATATTTGATTCAGTATACTCACTAAAGTCCTTTCTCATGTCCTAGCAATTATACTGTCACTGCTAATATTAAAATTTTAAAAAGTTGGCCCCTTCCTATGTTCCAAAATATTTGTTTTTCTTGTGACTTTTTTTACCACATTATTTGAAAATTCAAGCAGAACTTTCCAAAAGTCACAACCTGTTTTCAGATAGAAGAGACTGTACCTGGAAAGCTGATTTGCCTCTTCTCTTCTTCTTTATGTCTCCACTATCTCTCCACTAAATAAAAATATTAAACATGATTTTATATATTAAATATAGCCAGCTTTGAAATAAAAATGCATGTTGACTGTGTCTGTAAACACAAACTTCAAGGTTAAAACATTTTCTGTCCATATATGATCATGAATTCACATTTTAGAATCCTGCCACTACAAGTGTCCCATGAAAAAGAATACTTGGGACATCCCAGCATGAGTGTAGCAGTCAAAAAAAAAATACCTCTTCCAAATGTCTACAGGTATAACCAAGCACTTATTATTTCTGAATAATACTGTCTGAAAAGTTTTGGTCTGAACAAGACAGAATAGTCTCCACTGAGCTTTGCTCACTTATATAAGAACTGTCTGAAGGAATATTGAAAGCAGAATGGTTTAACATACTTTCTAGATTTGAGGCAAAACACCAGCAAGCAGATCCAGCCACTGAAATCATGTTGCAAGATTACAGGTACACTAACATTAGACGCAAAACTACATCTTCATAAAAGGCTTTAAAGGATATTACAAAGCAATTATTTACAAAACAGCAATTATGATGCAAAGATGCATACAGCAAGTTTAAACCATATCACACATCAAAGAAAGTACAAGTTACAGATCCCAAAATAGAGAGTAGTAGTGATGAAGATCCTTTAGTATTAGTTTATAAAACCCAGATAATCATCTAAAATTTAACCAGCAACACTTATCCTGGGAAGGCTCAACATTAAGCTGCATGGGACAGGAAGGAAGGAAAATGAGCACACTTACTTTTGATAACCAGAGGAGACCAAAAAACCCCTCTTACCTGCACAACTACATACAAAATTATTCAACTGCAGGCACATTCACACTGAGCTGCGAAGCAGGCGAAATCCCAGAAGAAGGTGACCTAAGGAGCCCCCAGGAATGCAATGTGGATGTCCCAGAGTGGCTCAGAGAAAGGACAAGTGTTGGTGCAGTGCTTTGCCAACCTAACCCTTCCCAAGCCCACTTCTGGAACATGGGGTCAGGGAAGGTCAATCTGGAGCTAAAATGCAGATCTGCACTCAACTGATCAGGAAGCAATATGCTGCCACAGGACGGATGTACAGTCTGTGCTGATCTCAGTCAGTGAGGCAGCATGCCTACGGAGATTCAGGATCAAAACATGCACTTTGAAAGCAAGGTTGTACTTGGGTAATGCATTTGTTCAAGCACAAAACCTCCAGAAACATTTTCTTCTTTGTCTATGTGCAAGTCAGAAGTTATCTAAACACAGCACACATACTTTTAACTTTCTAATTAAGAGTCATTCATAAATGTAACCAAAGATCAGAATGACGCCATGGGTAAAGAGCATTCAAATAGACTTAGAACATCCACATGCCTTTCTGTGTTATAGGTAACATATTATTAATATAAATAGCACCCTATCACTTATTCCCTTAATTACATAGGAAGGCTCTGTTCACAGTTCAAATCACCGGCCTCCACTGTCACTGACAATATTTATATACCTACCAAAGCTCTGCTTAAGCAGCACAACCAGCAGCTTTACCTAACACTGAATAGCTACAGAGATTGCAAAACAAACATATCCTTTCCATGACAATTTGTATTCCTGGCTTTCTCTTACAAGTGCTGAAATATGCAGTCTATAAAAGGTCCTTAAAGAGGAAGACCAAAAAAAAAAAAATTCCCCTTTGAGTACTTAAAAAGGAAGTAGTGGTTGACAGCTAGAAGTGAAAGTGTTGTATTATTTCCACCTTATGGAATTAGGAACATTCTTATGTCATTAATTTAGTGCTTCTTTTCCTCCAGAAATTCTTCTCAAATTTACCTGGCACATTTTGGTAATAATTTTAAGTTACACTATAAAAGAAGTACTCCAGGTAAGCATAATACTAAATTCTAACCATACATACTCACACTAGAAGTTAGAAACATAACTTAAGATAACAGCAACACAGGTTAATCTACCAGCTAATATGCCTGCCACTGACCTCAGAAGCTTATTTCCTATAAGGGATTTATTCTGTACACAAAATTCTCTTCCAAGTCCACAAGCAACCTCAACCCATTAGACCTGCTGTGGACCAGCAGACTGGACTGAACAACCTCCTGAGCTGCACACCAACCTCAGTTATGCCAGTTCAGCCATATCACAGGATTTGCTGCCCTTGTTCACATTATTGTAACCTCACTCAAAGCAGATACCACCTTAACTACTTAATGACCTAAAGTTCTGGAATCCATAGAAACGAAAGGAACCTCACCAAACTTATTCTTTGTCCCTTAAAAATATGTGTTAATATTGACATAACTTAAAAATCCTCTGGCATCCAGCAAGACCTGTAATGATAACAAGACAAAAAGGAGTTCCCTACAGAGATCACAGACCTGCAAAAACAACTTGGCTGCAGAATGGATTCTTTCACAATCAGATATAAAAAACAAAGCTTATTTTTAAAATAACAGAGTTCAAAACATGAAGTACAAATAATGAAAGCTTTCAGATTCTTTAAGCACCTGGAAACAGTAGGCAAAAGTGCAAAACCCAGCAATGGCAGAATAAAATCACAAGTAATACCAGAGAAACTGATTCGCAGTTCTATTGCCCCTAAGTTCTGGCAAAACTACCACAGCTAACAACGAAAAAAAAAGGAGAGAATGACAGTTAATTGTGCCACGAGTTACTGGGAAAGGTCGCCAGGATATTAAAAGGCAAAAAAGTAGGCAGGCTAAATGCTCAGCTTTGCAGAACCAAGAGATCTGGCTCCTAGCCTATATAATTAAGCATTACACTTCAAGAAAACCAATTTAAAAAAAAAAACCAAAAACAGAAAGCAAGGCATAACCATCAAACTCTGCTGGGGTGGGGTTCAAGAAACAAAAAAAAAACACTTACAGAACATCGATACTATGGCAAAGACTAAGTTTTAGACAAATCAAGGTTTAAACTTCAGCTCACACCACTTCCAAAGAAGGAACAACTTTGGAAAAGTTCCATTTAAGAGCAAAAACTTCCGTATCAGATAAGACTAATGACATATGCAGATAGCAGCAGCCAGTACCAAATGTCTTGAAAGAACTTGCTGTACAAATATCTATCTGGCCCATTACAGAGCTTTTCATCCTGGATTTGAAACATAACATTTCTATTCCTTCCTTTAAAAAAGGGTATTACTCAATACATGGTTACATGCATCCATTACTTTTCTATCTTAAGCTCTTACATTTGTTTTATTTTTATGGAAGAAATGCTACAAGCGTAATTATGGGAACATGCAGCACTAATAATGTAATTCTTAGGTTTCTATTCAATACTGTCTTAACACAAGAGCAAAAGATCACCCCTCTGTTCTCATATAGGTTTTATATATATATCACACATTGTATGCTTTCTGTATTGAAGACTTTCTGTAATAAATATTTTCAACACATTTCAATTATCATGTGAAAACTAAAACTAAAGGTATTCCTACTGGGGAAAAACTTACTTTAACTCAGCACAATACTGTCACTATTTTTTGTACTTATTTACAAGTTCTCCAATTTTACACTATTAGGACATCTGCAATTGAGCCCATCTAACTGTCAGTTCTTTCCAATGGTTGGTTAATGTTGTTTTATAACCTAAAAGTTCTATGAATAGCATATATTTCCCTTCACTACACACCACAGTTCAACTATGAATACTGTAATGTTCCTTAGCTGTGCAAAGATCTCGTCAATTCCTCATGTCCTAAACTACCCTTGACTAATCCCTGTACTTTTTATGTTTATTTTTTATGAAAGTAAAAAAAGGGGAAAAAAAAAAAAAAAAGGTCAAACTCCTGCTAGCATTTTCTGTGTTTTTCCACTCAACTACAGTGTTACTACAGGATTTTGGACTTTCTATTATAAGCCTGCTGGAAGTTCATCATTTATTTATACTTTCTCAAGACTGAAATAAACTCTAAGGCATTGCTCAATCACACACAAGTCTGGTACAACACAACAGGAAAATTGTATCCAATTAATTGTCTGGCTCCAGCACAATGATTTTCCTTTTCAAGGAGGAAACTGTTCTAGGCCTCTGGCAGAGAGATATGTCTTCTTGCAAGATGGGTATAGTCCAACCCATCTCTCTGCCTGATGTTCCTTCCCACTTCAAGAACAGACTGAAAAAACACTTGCCTATATTCAACAAAAATGTGATAATGTTGAGCCTTTTTCCAAAAATTCTGCCACAAGCAGAAACCTTTCTGGAAAGACAGAGAAGTTGGGAAAATTAATGCATGGTCACAGTGAGACCTAACAAAATTCAGAGCTCTTGGATAATCCAAACTCTCTGCAAGTGAACAACATTAACAGGAAGCAAGTACTAATGTGAGTCTAAAGAAAATCCAGAGACAACAAATAGTCATATAATTTAGTAGCAATAGAGTGTAAAATTGCTAGCTAGAGGGATGGAGACAGCATTCTTGCTCTAATCTCAGTGCCCTGGTTCCAAAAACACTCATCATTTTCACTTAATGCTATCTATTAAAAGAAATTACAAATCCCAAAATGCAACAAAACAGCTGAGTATGTATCAACATATTTTGCAGAATTCTAGCTATATCAGACTCAAATCAACACAACCAAAGTAACACAGTGAAACAGACACTCCTCACCCACATGCCCCTTCACAGCATACTTAAATTCAATTACTTTCATTAGACAAATAAACAAATGAGACTGTCACATTTATTAAGAAAAATAAGAAGATAAAGCCAAATCAAAGTATTTCTCCAGTGCTATGTAAATCCACCTGCAAATTATTACTGGATTGCCCAACTAACATATAAAAAAGTAAAAATCAAGAACATCTTTATATAATGAAAATGTAGGGAAGCAAGGTTTTGCATTTTTAAACCCGGGACTAGGAGTAAGCCCAAACCATCCCATAAGAGATCGAAGAAAAACACATTTACTGGCCTTCATTCCAGCTAAGTAACCTGATTCATTTGAGGTTTGTAAAAATTCATTGCAAATACAAAAGGGATTTTTGTTTGTTTTTAAAGCCTAATCAATGTGTTGGTGTTCCTGGCTCAGGATAGATGCAGCATGACTGCAATGGATCAGCTCCAAGAATTACAGTATTAACTCTGCAGCAGTGGCTCTTGATGGTATCTCTGCAGGGAAATCCTTGTCAGCACTGACTTACCTCTACTATAAATGGCTGCCCGCACTCCTACACCATCTCCTAAAACCATGGGGCTGAAGTTGGTCAAAAGCAAGAGCTCCCTACCCCATACTATTCTCATGATCATATCAGTATAAAATTGGATGGTTCATTCAGGGTGAAAAGCACTTACATAAAAATATTAGCAGGTGTACGTGAGGGCTGCCTGACATCACCCTCTTACCAGAAGCACCTAAGCACTGGAGTTTCACCTTAGTGCATTACAGCAAATCCCAGGTCAGTCCCCCAGGGCACTTGGGACAAACATTCAATGTTCCAAAGCCAGTGTCTCCACTGCAGACTGTAAGCATACAGCAACATCAAGAGTACTGAAAAATAAAACATCTGTTCATCTCTCGGACAACAATCCTATCAGAGAGTTGAAATAATATAATAGAGGAAAACCCAAATAACAGACATGTTATCTATCAAAATAAGTGCTACTGATACTTGGGAAACTAAACACACTTTACATAGATCAGCACTAAACAGGCCAGAATATCACACAGGATTCTCTACTGGAAGCAGTGGGAAAAAAACTTCCCACCAAAACCTTGCAATTCCAAATACCATTTTTCATATCCCACTTAGTTTTTTAAGACAAATTTACTAAAATACTTCTAAACAAACAGAACGTCCAAAGAAAACGTTCTGTGCTTTCCTGAATTGTGCCAAGTTCTTGATATCCACAAAACATTTTATGTAATGTTAAGTGAGTAACATATTTCCTCTTTACTAATTTTGTTTGCTTTCTTTTATATAAATTTACTTTACTCCCTAGTAAAATACAGCAAAAAAAAAAATACTATCTAATCTCAACTCCTGTTTGTCAATGCATTTCCTGCATTAGTGGTCCAAAATTAAATGCAGCATGCTAGACAGGGTCTAATAAGCTGCAAGGGGTTCTTCCTTTCCAAGTGCAGCCTCTGCGTTTGTCCTGAGGCTCCTGTCTGCCCGTTCACTCAGCACAGCAGGTCCCTGTGGGTGCCTGCCCTGCCCTTGAGCAGATCAACTCACCCCCACCACACCAACACTCCCAGGCTTGGTGTCAACCCAAACATGCCCAGAGTGAACTTCACTGTGTCCTGCAGATCACGTTAAACTGGCTGTTTTCAGTCGTTGGGGTGTGATATCATTGGTTGGGTTTGGGTTTTCTTCTTGGATTTTTGGTTGGTTCTTTTGGAGTTTGGTTTTTGGGGGTTGTATGGGGGTGGGAGAGTATTTGTTTTGTGTTTGTTTTCTTTAAATATTTTGTAGTATTTTTGTCTCACATATTTTAAGTCCTGAAGCCATAATGCACAGCTTTAACGAATTTCATTTACTATTAGGGGGACTGGGTTTCAATACACTACTTAGCATTTGTACCACCAAGATATGAATGTGCTCAAGTCAATTTATATCCACTTGGAATTAAACAAAAATAATAGCATTAGCTACCATTAACACATCAACTTGTGCCTACACTTTTTTTTGCAGTTATTAAAAATGACCAGCTCTTTGGAGTGCTTTTGATCTAAGAAAATACTTTATTTTTCAGTTTCTCAGAGCCTTTGGTAAACTATGGCAATGAATGCCCTATAAAAAGTACTTACATTAGCAACTCACAACAATGTCAGGCACTGAATAATTGCAGATTTTGAAAGCCTGAATATCTGTTCAGAAGCTTCAGGTTTCTACTAAAAGCTTCTACAACATCTGTCAGAAGCATTTCACCCTGGAAGTCACATACAAATTCTCAAAGGTCTTCCACTTGCTTATTTTTAGAAACGAAAACAAAACCCAAAAAACCAAGTTTAAGATTATTTCAGTTACACTATTTTTAAGAATTTCTTCTCATATGCAGTGATTTGAGCTGAACACATTTAGATTTTCTGAAATATAACCCACTTTTTCTTTTGCTTTGATTCACACTTTTTGGAACACTCCATGCTCAGCACAACATCTACTTCCTACGTATCTAGTGAGTCACTTTTTCAGGCACCTCTAAAAAAACCCAGATTCATTAACTTGTAATTACTAAAAAAAAAAAACAAAAACCAAAATGAAATCTAATTATAATATTCTAATGTTATCACTGCATGAAAAATCCACTAGTTAACTAGGAGTTATTATGCTGTATCTACAAACACAGGAAGGAAGAGGCATTGCACCAGTTGTCTTTAAAAATATTACTACGCACAGAAAAACTCAAAGTACAGATAATCCCATCACCATCTCCTTCTACCTTTATCATACACATATATAGGCTTATATATAATGTTTAAAATATTTTAAAAAGCAAATCCAGCTTTAAGTACCTTCTTTTAATTGCTATGTATTGGTGATCCTGAAAACTCATTCTATTTTCAACCTTAATAATGCTGGTGTTACATAGACATTATCTCCCTGGGCAAATAACTTTTTCCATGCATAATTAAAGTGCCTTTATACAAAATAAACATTCACATCTTTCATCTGTAAGTAACATGTTATCTTCAGCTTGGTCTACTTATGCAACAAATTTCAGCTTATACCTTCCTCTGCCTTAGGAAAAAAATTCTGTACTACTTTCCTTGGCATAGCTTACTGATGCTCCCTCTCTTCAGGTTCTACCCTATTTACAGATAATACTGACAAAATTGTTTACAGACTATGTAGTAAACAGGATCACTCACATGATTCACTAAACAAAATAAAACTCCAAGCCCTCATGAAAAAAAGAAAAAAGAGTAATAAAGCATAACTGAAAGGCAGCTCAGGAGGCAACAGAGCCTGGAGTGAGTGACTGGTAGTGCCCGAAACTGGTATTGCCAAAGTCCACAACTTATGAAACTGTAATCCCAGATCATTAACAAACTATTTTGAAATGTCTGAAGGTTTTTCTCATTATCAAATTAACATTTGAAGGTATTTTATCTTTAGAAAAATCCAGACTTGATGAATGTCCTATATATAAGATTCTAAAAAATGTTTACAAATGCTCTGACAAAGAGAATTTGTGCAGGTTTAAATATAGGTCATTGATAGGATAATGACAATTTCCTAAATGAGATGTGCTTATTAGCAGTTATGTAAACCATGATAATAGATGTTCCTGCACGTAAATGTTCTGGCATGTTTTTGTTTGTATTTTGAAAACAGCACAGAATTTCTTAAAGTAGTTCTTGTGATTCAAGATCAAGCCTGTATTTATCAGTGTCTTCTACCTGCCTTTTCACAACAGCATTTGATACCTGTTATATCTAATGGTGCATTTCCCCCACCCTGCCAACTGCCTCACAATTTACCACTGTGATACTCAACCAGATCAAAAGCCAGTCCATACAGCCAACAACCAAGCACAGAATCTGAAACTCTCCTCACTGCTACACCTGCGCTTTACACCTTTCACAACACCACACCTAACAAGCAATAGGAGCAGATTCCAGGCCATGATCACAAATCCATTCTTTAGTTGTTTACTATGGCTACAGATGGCCACATTGGCAATTTTCATCAGACCTCTGTCAAATGTTCACATGATGTTATCCCAAGAACTATCAAACAAAATCCTTTTAATTACTACTACTACTAAGATTTTAAAACAGATAAATGAGTAAGCATATAAATTTTTTACCTGTATAAGAAAAGTCAAAGCTAACTGAAATTTAAAAACAAACAAAAATCCTTGAAGCTTGTCTATCAGTTAGCAGACTTGCTCAACACTCAGTGCTTTCTCAAATTAACCATCTTGAAAATGACAGATCATATTTGTAACCATAATAGAGCATGTGGGGGTCTTAAAATCTTTGTGAATAGTAAGAAAAGTTGATAAAAAGCTAAATGCATACTACTTTCTAATTTAAAAACAGCACAATAAATTGGAACATTTTACTTTGTTGAATCAAACAAGAAAGGTTAAAGACTAAACTGAAAGTATTTCAAGCACTTAAGTTTTCTAGAATCCAAGAATGCATATCACATACACAATAGAGCCAAAGCAAGATGCTTAATGAAACATTTAATACAGATAGCAGTTTGCACAATTACCTGCAGGTAACTTGAAAGCCACAATCCAGCCCTAAGAAATTAAATGCTTGTCTTGTCCCATCATGTCCAAGTATTGCATAATATAGGATAGTTAACAATGGAAGGTTTAAGAACTTTGACTGCGCTGTACTGCTCCATGCTGTGTCATACTACTGAAAAAATCTGCATGAATTACAGACCATATTATTCTTAAAATCCAGAGCTACACTGACTGCATTTAGCTTGGTGTGAAGCTAAAAACCACCTGACTTAGAACATGTTACATTCTAGAGTATAACATCAATATAGTTGGGGAAAAAATACAAGGCTGAGCAACTGCGGTCTGCCCTTTGTTAATTTTTCGCTAGATGTTTAAAATTAACTTGACAGTCATTAAGTAAAGCAACTTTACTTGTACCAGTTCAATCCCTAGTGGACAAAACATGCACTACAGGACCCCTCAATTTTGCTTAACAAGACTGCCAGACTTGAGAGAGGAACAGTGAGGAACACAGGATGTATTTTAAAACAATTTTCACTAACAGTAACACTATATCATGGAAGCCATCCATTACACTCCTGTTGCCACCTCTTATCAGAACCAAACAAACCACTCCACAAAATTTCGAAAGGACAAGTAGGAAGAGTGCCAAACAAGCACAGTATCTTTTTAAAATCCATTTTTCAATGCTCCTCACAATCAATTTTCACACACCAATAAAACAGTAATTCCTCTGCATTTGAAAAAAATACTATTACACCACTATATTGATACAATGTGCTTTCACGTTTGCACGTCTCACCTCAAAATCACCTATCTCCAGTAATAAATAAGCAAAGCCTTTCAACTAACCATTTTCAACTGTTAGCTTCATATACTTTTCATAATATTCCAAGTTTCTGCTTATTAAGAAATTACCAACTTACCTGTAAAGTTACCGCTTTAAAACAAATCTTACTCCTGCCCTATGCAACCACATTTATGACAGCAAACCCAGAGCGGTCCGCAATCTACAGAGACTTGCTAGAACCAGCGTGCAGTTTCAGTGTTTAAACGAACACCTTACCTTGCCTGTCTTGTGATCAAACCAGACAAGAGCATGGTTCCTGGACAGCACCTTGCAGTCAAACGTGGCGTTGTTCTGGGCTGGCCGGCAGCGAGCCACGGAGCGGCCGATCTTGACGGGCTCGTCCAGGTAGACATGACGCTCCTGAAACGGGTGGGAGTTCGGGCGGCAAGTGAAGATGGCCAAGGCTGAAGGCATCGAGGACAGATTGCGGTTGCCACACCAACCAGAGATGAAGAGAGCCTCTTCTGATGCAGACTGTCCTCCACAATTTTAAAAACACCTCCACAGCAACTTTATATTAAAGCAGGAGAAATATTATCACGAGAGGCTTAACAACTCATTGTTTCAGTGTGTAAACTAATTCTGGCAATAATCCAGTGAAAAAGTCCCATTATGTCTTTTAATAATATCAGCAGTGGCCCAAAAAAAGTCTAAAACGTACAACTTTCAATCCATCCTCCCCTGGAAGAATAGGAAAAAGCATCGGATTCCTTCAGAGAGAAGCAAAGGCCCCGTGAAAGAAGGATACAATATCTTAAATCCAAGTAGATGAGTCATACAAGTACTTTTGTTTGTAACCTCAACTGCCTTCTTCCCCCTCCCTTCCGTAAACAACACTGACCAAAAGTCTGACCAATGCAACATGGAAGCAAGGAAAGGGTTAGGGAAGGGGGATGAAGGAGAAAGAGTAGCGTCCTCTCACACACGGCACAGATCAGGAACTGGAAGGTGAATACAAAGCCCTCGTTCCACAACAGGGACCTAATGGTTCACCCAGCAATCGGCATTTCACCATCTTCGTGTGTTAAACCCCAGCAGAAGAGGTGGTCCTCGATACAGGATGGAGTGCGAGAGCTACACTGTTTTTCTCCCTTACACCAGATAAAGCTGAACTGGTCTACAGCTTCTGGGAGCCGCTCAGATAATGAACTTGATAAGGCATGGAGAGGCTCCCAACTCGCCCTCTCCCGGGGACAAACCAACGCGTGGGAAGGGTTCTTGGGGCCGGCCTGCGAGGTTCCCTGACAGGTCGCTCCCCGGCGGTGGCTCCGGCTGGCGGCGGGGTCGGTGTGCGTCCCTCGGCGGCGGCTCCGCAGGGGCGGGCAACGGGGGTTGCCCCGGGAAGTGCTCGCCAGGAGCTCCCGGCGCGGCGGCGGCTCCGCTCAGCCCCTCCGCAGGTGACTGCGCATGAGGCGGGCCCGCTGCGCACCCCCGCGCTCTCCGCCCGCCCAGTGCGGCTCCGCTGCCCCGGCGGCGGGAGAGGCCTGGCGGCCGGGCCCGGGCGCTCCCGCTCTGTCGCTCTGCCGCTCAGGAGGCCACCGGCCGCAGGAAGTTTCCTCCAACCTGCGGGGCCCAAAACAAACCGGGTCAGGCGCGTCCCTCAGCGCGTCCCCCCGCGTCCCCTCGGCCCCGCGGGCGGCACGGGACGCGCCCCGCTCCCCCCTTACCTTGCGCGCAGCCGCCGCCATAGCGCCTGGAGCCCTTCCCGGTGTGGCCGCGGCGGCGGGGCCGGGGCGGGGCGGGGCCGGGGGCGGGCAGCGTGCGCACCGGCAGGCCTCGCGCATGCGCCTTGCGCTCGGTGAGGCTGCGGCACGGGCGGGCCACGCCCCGCTCCGGGCGCGCGGGAGGGGGCGGCGGGCCGGGCCCGGAGGGGAGAGGGCTGAGGGGAGAGGGGTCGGTGTTCCTCCCGAACGGCGCCGCTGGCACGGGGCAGGCCGCTGAGGTGAGTGAGCCCCGGCCCCGTGCCGTCCCTTTGCCCTCGCTGTTCTCAGCTCTGGGAGGGAGGGGGCGAGCGCGGCCCGTCGGCCCTTATAAGTAAGGGGGTGGCAATGGCCCGAAGTTGTGTTGAGGAGGTTAGGTTGGATTTTGGGAGAAGGCTTTTCACGCAGAGGGTGGTCGAGCACTGGAATAGGCTCCCCAGGGAAGTGGTCATGGCCCCAAGACTGCCAGTTCACAAACCTTCACAAATCACGGTGAGATTCTTGGGGCACCGTGTGCAGGGCCAGGAGTTGGACTTCATGATCTGAGTCCAACTCAGAATATTTTGTGTTTCTGTGAAAAGGTGGAGCTCAGAGGAGGAGCTGGGGTTACCCTCTCTCAGCAGAGCTTGCATGTGAAACTGCAGGAGTCTCCTGAGCATCCTCCTGCTTTCCCTGTGCGCGTCCGGTCGTTTTGTGACCCGAGCTTGAGAACCGAGGGAGCCGCGGTGCGGTTTGATGTGTCCTGGGCCCGCAGGAATGCTGGCCGCGTTTGCCGTGTCTT
This sequence comes from Onychostruthus taczanowskii, assembly GCF_017590055.1. Classification (NCBI taxonomy): domain Eukaryota; kingdom Metazoa; phylum Chordata; class Aves; order Passeriformes; family Passeridae; genus Onychostruthus; species Onychostruthus taczanowskii. The sequence goes on from NW_024506993.1 coordinate 12,196,518, forward strand.
GTTGCAGGTTGGCAGCAGGAGCAGGGGGATTCCTGGAGCAGTGGCTGCAGCGACAGGACTGACGCAGGGTCACTGGTGCTGTGTCTTCCTTCAGTACGCCATGGAGCATCATCCAAGGTCATATTTATGCCTGTTTTCTAGAAGCCAAGGAAAGGTCACTTGTCAAGGTCATCTGGTGCCGAACGAGTCTCTCCAGTCCAAATACATTTTTAATTCCGTCATTCCCTGTAAAGCAAACAAGTGGGAATTGTTGATGTAAGATAGATGTTGGGGTCGTGCCAGCACTATAATTACCCTGTGACAGGGTGTTAGGATTAGGGATGTGGGAGATGGCAGAAAGAGCTGGCAGCCGTGGAGGACAGGAGAGGAGCTGGGCCAGGCACTTCAGCAGTGGATGAGGGGAAAAGCAGCGATCAAGGTAAGGCAGTGCAGTGTATGACACAAAGCATGACTGGTGTGTTCTTAGTTGTAGCTCAGTAAAATCTCAGGGCTGTCTTCATTTTTTTTTCCTTTCTTTATGACTGCATTGTGATTTGGGGAAGGGAGGTTGATTCATAACAGACTAGTTTTTTTCCAACAATCCAGTGAGAAAACGACAGCGAAACAGAGAAATGAAATCCAAGATTAAAAACAGGTCTGATTTTGTGAAGACGAAAACAAACAACTGATAGGTGGAATGCTTAGAACTGTTTATCCATAGTTTTAATTCTCCTGACAGGGAAAAAAAAATCTGGCACGTCACTTCATGGCTTTCATCAGCTTATGAGATTGTACTACTCTGATAAATATAATCATAATTTGCTCTTACTAATTTTTTTAATAAGTGGAAATTCAGTGTGGCTGTTGCTTACAGCACACAAGGTGCCATAACTAATCAAAGGGAGAAAGAAAGATAAAATTGTGATGGAGAAAGAATAAATTTAGGTCCATGAGAAGCTACATTTGAGGGAATGAGTTGCGTAAATAGAAATAATTGAGAGCACTTTGGATTTGCAAAGTGTAAATAGTGGGGACAAAGGGTGCTACAGGTGTTGGAATCAACAGAATGTTTCTGAGAGCATTTTTTTTGTATTTTTGTGTGCATGTTTAATGGAGAAAGGAGACTAGAAGTAAAATTAGAGATGAAAAAGATTCATTACCATCTATAGGACCTAAGAGAATCAGGTAAAATAATAAACTGAGCAGTGGATACATTTCTCTGATGTTCTAAGTATTTATAATAATAATAATAATAATATAATATAACTGTGTCATTTAAACTGTAAGCCACTGGCATATTATGTTTTCCTGAACCCTTCTTCATCCCCTGGAGAAATCCCACTGTGACAGGCTCACAGAATGGTATGAGAAAACTAGCTGGCAATGGTATGTGCCTTCCTAGTTCTCTTTGGCACTGCCAAAAGGCTCATGGAACAGCTGAGCTGTACCCCCTGCTCATCGAGGACATTAATTTGAGCCTTCCTTCTCTGCATGAGTGCCAGCTCTCAGTGGAGCTGCGTGGGTGTAGTTATCCCTCAGGCTTCTCAACTCCTATTTCAAAATGCCTGATGAGTTCAGAAGTTATCAGGGGCAGAGTCAGAGGCTGATATTATCTGGTGCAGAGTCAGATGAAAATACAGAAAGCAGTGGCATTCTGAGAGGATACAGTTGTTGTATGGGGATTTTATGCTGTGTCTGCTGCTTACCAGAAAGTGTCCATCCCAGAACTGGAAAGCAACAGGTGGATGAGGTGTATGAAGTGCTTGGCTGCTGTGCTGTGCTCGGAGGAGGAGGAGAAAGGGGAGGAGGAGGGAGGAAGCCTCAGCTCCTTCTGCTTCATTTCTGCGGACGCTGTCACACAGCTGAGCAGGCAAGCACCTTGCAGCCATGTTAGGTAAGGGCAGCAGGAGCCAGCTGTGTCCCTCCTTTTTCTGGGCAGGAAGTCCATGAAAATGTTGTGATAGCCATCATAGCTGAGGGCAGAAAGAGCCTGTTCCATGCCATCTTGGATAAGGGAAAGGGAGCTCTTTAAGGGACTGTCACATTTGTCCCTTAAAGAGCTGGTGTCTGTTTCAGGAGGATGACATGCAGCTGAGATAGTTCATGTGCATACCTGCAAAACATCTATTTTTGGCTTCTAAAACATTCTTGAACCAAATTGTCAAAAAGTAAGGAAATGTTTCAGAGAAGTTTTCTCCAGTGTTAAAAAAATTTGTTCTAATTATCACCCCAGATTTAGTGAAGGGTTACACATTTTTATTTTAGTGCTATTCTTGTTCGTTAGTTTCAGACTTATTTTCTGTTTGTGATCTCTTAACTCTCTGACTGGTTATGTAAAGAACAATTGCATTATCTTTATCTTTCAGCATTAATTTTGAAAGAATAAGCAATTTTACCAGTCTAATCCTCTCTTGTCAGGTAGGTTCTCCATTTATTCCATTTTCTTTCAGATCCTTCCCTGCTCCTATTTTCCGGTTAAAAAAGGATACTTGTATCCAGTATATAAATGAGAGTCTTATCAACATAACACTTAACATTAATGTAATGTATGTAGTGAGCATATACTGAACATACTATTCAATTTAGATTATGTAATAAATATGAATGTTTTGTACAATGATTTAAAATCTATTCTTTATTATGTGCTATATATCCTGTTTATATATATAAAGTACGTTGCACAGTATGTTGATAATACATGTATTTGGTATATATACATAAGTATAATGTAACAGGCATAACATTAATACATGTTGTGCTAATATATAGCTAATTTTACATGGTTTTAATTTCAAATTAACTCAGGCAAATTGAAATGCCTGGCATTTTCACTGCTTTATCATTTTAGCAGAACATAGTCATCATGTGGCCAACCCTTATTTGCTTTTCTCTTCATATATCAATTTAACAGTCAATATTAATTTTGACTTTTTGAAATGTTTGATGTTTTCTGTGGCTGTTTGAAAAATGGAAAAGATTATTTAAAAATAATTATGGCTTTTTTTTGGTGTGTGTGTGTTTATTTGTTTTAACTGAATGTATTTATTAGACCAAATATAATTTTCAAATACAAATAAAATACTGCCTTAAACTGAAATCTCGAGGCGGGGGATGGAGGGGAAGATGAGATGAGCAGATGATGTTTATGCAGTTCTTTGGTGTTTCTCTGTGGATGTGAGCAGTCTGCACAGTCACTCCCTGCTGAAGCTGGTGGAACCTGGCCAGCCAGCAGCCAACACAACATTTGCTGCTACCTGATAGAAACCATCCTGCTGAGAGACGCAGGGCAGCGCCGCGGAGATCGCAGCTGTAGGAGCAAGATAGAGCATGGAAGAAAGCAGGGCAGGCTCAAACACTGTGGAGCAGTTGTGGATCTTCAGAACCCAGCTGTCCCACACAGGCCTTTTCTCATTTTTATTCCAGCAACTGGCATCGAGGGCATGCTTTTTCTAGCAGTCTCTCTTGTCCAAACCTTTCCAGATATTAACAGATGGCTGTATTTCTGCAAAACAAGGCAGAGTGCCACATTCCATATGCAGAGCCCTAGTGTTTTATGAGGCTTTATTGTAATTTGTAGCAAAATGCTCTCAGGTGGTTCCCAACTCTGTCCTGGAGATTTGTTAAGGGCACGTTCCATGTTAAGGGCACGTTCCATATGCAGAGCCCTAGTGTTTTATGAGGCTTTATTGTAATTTGTAGCAAAATGCTCTCAGGTGGTTCCCAACTCTGAAGTCTGTTTTTTGTCCCGCGTTGATGCTTCTTGAAGAAGAAACTCAGATGTTTCTAAATGTTACAATACATGCAGAAATAGTTTTCCTTCTCAACTGAAGGAGATAATCACATTTTATCAAAACTAAAATGTATTTTAAATGGCTACGTGAAAATCTTCCTGAATCACTGTTTATTGGGAATATCTCCAGTAGGTAAGAGTCCTTTCTTCTGTACTTTTTTATCAGGGATCGTGTGTCTATTCTCAACTTTCTCCTGCCAAAAGATTATTTGTTAAGCATCCAATGAAATTAATTTACTGTTTAATAAAATGTATCACTCTTAGTAAGTACTTTTTTTTATTATTTCACATGGATACACTTACACTTTTTTATTCACATGGAAATTTAAAAAGGGGCCAGCAAAAACTAGAAGGACATGCATGATGATAATAGCTAAAAAATTTGGTTTGCACATGACAGCAAGAATATAAACAAGGGAAGGCTTATTAGAGGCAGTGACATGAAATCTTTTCTTAAACCAAGTGATAAAAGCTTTTGGCCAGGCCATTTAAGTTCTTAAATGGAAACAGCAAATGAAATTCCACTGAGACTCATTGCACTGAGTTTGAACTTGATTAAGCTCAGTCGTAGTCATGTCTTTTTGTCGAAAGTAATCTTCTACAGAATTTAGGAGTTAACTACTTGAAAAATCTGTGAGTGTTGCCTGGTATCACTGTAAAATACATGAGAGACAGCAAGAACCTTCCCACAGAGCCTGCCCGAGGCTGCACACTGCAGAGCCCCATTCCTATCTCAGTCATCTAACATTCGCTTTGCTACTCATGCTTTATGATAACTGAAGGCTGCTGTACCTCAAGTTATTACCATGATAATTTTGTGTGTTATTATTTTGTCTGAGTTATATGTTTGTTCATCTTTTGTCTAGAAAATTACTCCAATGATCAAAGCATACTTTAATTTCTAGCAGTTTGCTTTTGATGGATAAACAAATGTTGTTAATGGGCCTTACGGAAACAGTGCAACAGAGCAAGGAGTCCTACGTTTTCTTTTAAGTATATATAGATTTATCATCTTGGTTTTAATATTTACAACTCCTGTTCTGGAGAAAAAATGGCATGTAGTGATTCAGGTAGCAGCTCATCCACACCTACTGCTGCTGAAGCTGTTCTAGTAGCAGCCAACCAAAAGTCTGGTGTGAATAATTTAATTAAAAGAGGTCAGGAGTTTTAGGTGAGGTGAGTGCATGATTTTTTTTTTTTTTGTTAAATAAAGTAGCTATTTAGCACTTTTAACTCTACAAAATGTTTCATAATGAAATATAAATAGCTGTTGGACTGTATTAAAAGAATATTTGAAAGCTCTTACATTATTAAAGAGCTTGGGCTTTGGCTAAGGCACTAAAAGAGGGTTTAAGAGATTTAGATGCTTTTTTTATTATCCCAGTTTCCCGTGAGGTTGAAGCTGTCCAGCCATGAGCCAGAGGGGCATTTCCATGTCCCTCCCGTGCGGTGCTCAGCCGTGCATCGCTCACGATGGACACACGCCTGTTAATTACTCGGCAGCCACGGCGGCCCCCAGCAGGTGCTGCCACTGACATGCCAAAGAGAACAGAAAGCCGATTGATCCGTTACCTGCAGAGCTGCCCTCGCGAGCACCCGGCTAAGCACCCGGGGCCGGGTGCGGTGCCTGCGGCCCCGAGAGAGGAGCCGCTTTCCCCGCCCGACCGGCTCCGCCCGCCCGGTGCCCGCTCGGAGGGGCCGGGCCGGCCCGGGCGCGCCGCGCCCCTTCCCTGGCGGGCCGCGCGGGGGCGCTCCCTCCCTACGGCCCCCACCTCCCCCCGTTCCCCGCAGGAATGGTTTGGCCTCCCCTCGGTGCCCGCTTGGCCCCTCCCACTCCGAGCGGCTCCGGGGGAGCGGGCGGGGCGACACGAGTCACCTGACTCCGCGCGGCGGGGCCGGGGTCGGGGCCATGTCGCGGCGGGAGCGGGGCCCGGAGTCAGGGCCGGGTGGTGCCGAGGTGGCTGCGGAGGATGCGGAGCCTGCGGAGCCGGAGAGTCCCGACCAGTGCCTATCGCTGCTGCCCTGGGACCGCTTCTCAGCCTGGCTGCACTGCGTGTGCGTGGTGGGCTTCGACCTGGAGCTGGGCCAGGCCGTGGAGGTACGTGCGGCGGCGGGCGGGAGGCACCGCTCGCCCTGCGGGCTGCGGCGGGGCCCCGCCGGAATCGGGCCCTTCCTCTGGCCCCGGTGTTGCACAGAGGCGGGGGAAGCTCGGCCGTGCTTGAGGAAGCGTGGCTGTACGGAGCACCCGGAGCGGCGAGCGGGCAGGAGCCGGTGATCCGGCTCGGCTGTCCCGGGCGAGGCTGGTGCAGCTCTGCTCGTGGCGCTGCTTGTGCTGGCAGCGGGCGCTTGTAAATGGCTTGCATCGCTTCCCGAGATTTGTATGAAGTACATGGTCGGCTTTCTTTGCGTACGAATAGCGCTGGTTTCTATGGCATCTAGGTGTTAAAAAGTGTGATAATAAGGAGTGAGTGAGTGATCTTCATCATTAACAGCGTTCTCCAGGTCGCTGAGGTGTGCGGGAAGGTTCTCTACAGGTTTGAAGTGTTTTCCTTCAAGCTAGGTGCCGGCCCGTGGCAGTGTCACGGCTGCGGCTCCCAGCTGTGCTCTCTGTGCAACAGGCAGGAAAACTGTGGCACCGCTTGGAGAGGGCAGGGACAGGGACAGCTGTGGCAATGCTTGGGGAGGGCAGGGACAGCTGTGGCACCGCTTGGAGAGGGCAGGGACAGGGACAGCTGTGGCACCGCTTGGAGAGGGCAGGGACAGGGACAGCTGTGGCACCGCTTGGAGAGGGCAGGGACAGGGACAGCTGTGGCACCGCTTGGAGAGGGCAGGGACAGGGACAGCTGTGGCACCGCTTGGAGAGGGCAGGGACAGGGACAGCTGTGGCACCGCTTGGAGAGGGCAGGGACAGGGACAGCTGTGGCACCGCTTGGAGAGGACAGGGACAGGGACAGCTGTGGCAATGCTTGGGGAGGGCAGGGACAGGGACAGCTGTGGCAATGCTTGGGGAGGGCACGGGCAGGGACAGCTGTGGCAATGCTTGGGGAGGGCAGGGACAGCTGTGGCACTGCTTGGGGGGGCAGGGACAGCTGTGGCACTGCTTGGGGGGGCAGGGACAGCTGTGGCACTGCTTGGGGAGGACAGGGACAGGGATAGCTGTGGCACCGCTTGGAGAGGGCAGGGACAGGGACAGCTGTGGCACTGCTTGGGGAGGACAGGGACAGCTGTGGCACCGCTTGGAGGGGGCGCGGGGAGCTCACAGTGCTGGGAAATGAGAGAAGAGTTACTGTTCGGGTCACTTTCACATCCTGTTTCACCCTGGTCACCATGTGACTGCGCATCGAACTCTTGGTCTGCAGGGAAAGTCTGTTTTTCTTTCTCTTGCCTTAATGGGGTGCCAGTGTAAATGCATGGCAGACTGGCCTAAAATTCAACCAAGCTATTACAGTATGTAAAATACATGACTGTTGGCCACAAAGAAGTGCAGATAATGCCAGGATACTATGCTAATTATCTGAGTTCTCTTCCCTTGATGTTACAAGGTGGTGATAACAACAAAGACAAACGTTTCTGTATAACCTGTGACTTGGGCAGCTGCTGTGCTCAGTGGCTGAGGGAAGCCCAGCCTCTGTCCTGGCTGAGACTTCTCAGTTGACAGTCTCATTAGTTTAACTAGATATATAAAATGAGATTTAAAATGTCTACAGAACTAAGGCCTGTTTTGTTGGGTTTTGGTTTTGTTTGTTTGGGGCTTTTTTGTTTGTTTTTTTTTTTTTTTTTTTTCCCCAGTATGTAGCTGCAGGAAGAGTAATTAGCTTCAGTTTATATAGGAATTCTGGGAAGAAACACCTGCTAGTGAGGAGAACGAGTATTAATTCATCTGTATGCCAGTCTTCTGACTAAATATGGGTAATTCAGCATCATTCAGCTTCTGAAATTTACATTTAGTGTACAGCTGCTTAGCATAAGATAGCAAAGGAAAGTACTAAGAGTTGAAAAAAAGACAGTGCTAGGTTTACTGCATGCAGAATGCAGGTGTTCCACTGGTGCCTGCTTTCAGCTTCAGTTGTGCTAACAATGTCTTACACAGCTGGCCACCATTTGATAGGAGACTGAGGGGAAAAAAATGCACTGGAGACTTTATGGCTGGAGGACAGAAAGGTGCTTAGTCAGAGATCAGCCAGTGGGTATATCTGTTGTTTTCTATAGAGTAGGATAGTGTTGTGTTACCAGGAAATAAATTTACTTGCATTTGGTAGAACAAGATTGAATGAGATAATGGGATGTTAGCTGTATGGTAAGATGAGGACTGCATGAAGCTACTGTTCCTGCATTCAGCTTCTGCTTTTTTTTCTGCTTTAGGTCCCATCTTTGGAAGCCCTGAAACCTTCTTTGAAACATCATTTATGTCAATTTCTCTGGAATTTATGTCAAATTTTTTCTGCTTATAAGCTAGCCACACATTTCAGGAGTTTTGGAGGAGGTTGTGTGTTGTTTTGAGGACCCTTTTAGGTGAAATTTAGGTGTCTGAGGTTTGTCCTCTTTAGTGTGTGTTCTGTTCCCAGCTGCTTGCATAATCACTGATTTTGTACATCCTTTATTTTCGGAAGTAATTGTGCTTCTGCTTCTTAGCTGTGTTGCATCATTGTTGATTTCTGTGTTGTGCAAACTTACTACATGATCTGTTTGTTTTTCTGTAAGTACAAAAAGCCATGACTTCGAGTTTATTCCTTGAGCTTCCACAGACGTCATTAGGGACTAGTGTTCATCCTCCAAGAGCTGGTAATAATAGAGATCTTGTTTTGTGGTTGAATTTTGTTACTCCAGCCTAACTTTTGATTGCAACAGATTTCAGACAATAATGTGTGTTTGTTTTAAATGTAATCATCTACTACGTTTTGCATGTACCAGTTAAATCTAAAAGATGTAATCTTGCTCTCCTTTGAGACCTTTTGCACAAAAAAATCTCAACTACTCTGAATGTATATTCTGAATATGCCTTTTTAAATCAACATGTGTGGTCTCTAACTGGCATCCAAAATACCTTGTAAAGATGGGTGATGAAGAAAGCTTAAAAGCATATGAAGATAAGAACTGAGACATAATATTAATAGCTTACAATTGAAAATGTCCTACAGCTGGGAAGGGGTTGTCCTACAGCTGTTCAAGGGTTGTACTGTTAAAATATTTGATGGAAATTTATTGCTTCTGCCCAATTTATTTTCAAATAAAATAATACTGGTTTTTTCCTGTAGGTGATATATCCTCCACATTCCAAACTCACAGATAAAGAGGTAAGTCATAGTTGCTATATATCATTTGGTTTTAGCTTAGGAAATATAAATATATTATATCTCAGGAAATATAACAGCTCTCTTTTCTTTTCCCTGCCCTTTAGAAAACCAATATTTGCTATTTGTCTTTTCCAGATTCTAATTCGGGTAAGTGCTTTCTTCTCTTTGTAGTCTGTTGTTAGAATAAACTGTGTTAAAAAAGAATTTGACAGGATGTATTCTGGGCTTTAGATCAAGTACATATTTATATATCTTAATTAACATTGCAATACAGAAATGTTGCAGCTAAGGTTAAATGTAAAACTGCAACTGTCTGCATTGCAGTAAGGTCTGAGGATTCTTCTCTGGTTTATGTAAGTGTGTAAGACCTTCCAGATGACATTTGTGCAGACATTTCAGAATACTGGGCAAGTAAAGAATGAACATCTTAATCTTGCTATTTAAATAAAATAATAGTATTGTTACTGTAGAGAGGAGAGTAGGCATGGAATTTGAAGGATTTAATAGATCAAATGGAAGTATATGGAACCCTCTTCTCATAAAGGACTAAATGTATATTTTCTGAGTTCATAACAGTGAAACTGACTTTTAAATTCAAAAGCATTTTGAAAGAACAGTTGTGAAAGGAAAACCTCAGCTATCTTCTCTGTTCTTGCTGTGCCTGGAGCTGTGTGTGGTCCTGCTTGTTAAATTATTCTTGAATCTTAGCTTCTGCTCTTCTGCTGCCAAGGAGAAATTGGGACATGTAGCTGATGGGTTGGACCACCTGCAAAAAGAAATTACAGAAGTTCAGACACTTTCTTTCACATTCATTTCTGTACAGAAGTCAAAATTTCAGGACCAGCATTGTGCCTGTAACTGCATTGATTGTGCTTTTGGATGCTCTGCAGTATGACAGCTTGGATAGGGGGTGATGCAGATGTGTGCTTTTAATGTGTGTGAGCTCTCTCTTACATAATTCTACAAAGTATTTTGGCTAGTTTTTCTCCTTTGTCTAAATGTCACTGAAATTAAGGTGTTTTCTCTGTTCTTGCTATTCTGTATGCAAATAGAGGCACAGCTTCTTTCTGTTACTGAAATCTGAGTTAACTGTATCTTCTAATTAGTCTTATTGTTAATGGTTATAAATATTTTCAGTCTTTAAAAGGTATCTTGAAGGTACAAAACCATGTGTTAGGAACAAAGGTTGCTTTCTTCAAACTTTTTGTGTATTTTTTCAAATAAGAGTGTAGTATTCTGCTGCAGGCAGAATAGGTATATATGAGGAGGTTTTACTTTCAGCAGGGAAAAATTCCACTGTTTTGCTTTTTATAATGTCCCTATTAAGAACTGTTGGTTCTTGATCGTTCTTGGTAGGTTTAAGTTTCAAATGATTTAGAGGGAATAACCTGTGTAAAACCTGCCTTCCACAAGGCTGGAAGTGTATCCTGTCTGTTAGGATTTATTTTTTCATCATAGACCTTAGCATAAAAAGAAAAGCTTTATGTAATAGAGCAGTGAAGGAAGTCATTAGCTTGCAGCTAAATTTGAGGTCAGCCCATCCCAGGTTTTCATGGCTCAAAAGGTTAATTCAACTTTTTTCTCTTAATGCTACAAAGAGATATTATTCTGGTACTTGTGGCTGTGAATTTAGAGGAGACAATTGATTTAATGAGCTACTAGAACACAACACTTGTGGTTTTAAGCTGAGTCTTGCAGTACAGTCATTTTTAAAACAATGCTTTATCTTCTTTGCATGGATAATTGAAAAAAGAATAGACATTTGCCAATCTTCTCTGCAAGAGCTTGTTAAATAAGAAGACATCATATTCTGAATATTTCAACATAGTAATGATTAAGGATAGTTTAGGTCTTCTTTGTGTAGGTTTTATAATAGTTCATGAGGGCTTCTTTCCTTTGGATGAAGGGAACAAGCTTTGAAAAGTTGAAGCAAATGTTTAGTGCTGTGTTATTGGCACGTGCTGTGGTTTTTCTTATCATTGCATCCTTGCTTGTTACCTGCTTGAATGCAATGGTCCCATCTCACCATGTCTTGCTACTTCTGGTTTTGTCTTGGTGCATGGAGGGTTGCTGACTGCAGCTTCAAGGGGTTCTGAGACTCAGACCTGGGGGCTCTGTGCATGTCAGTGTTCCTCTGCACAGCCAGAGCATCTGGCTCGGGGGCTGGGCTGTCTGTGCTTGTTGCAGCAGAATGTGTGTGACTGAAAGAGAAGATGAAATGGAACTGAAAAGTCTGGTGGAACAGTTCCGTGGAGAATTAGTTACGTTTTTCTCTAAGAAATTCATTTTGATGGAAATTGAGGAAAACTTTGCTCCTTGGGGATATTACTGGGAAGTCCTACTCAATTTCATTCAGTTTTCAGCAATTAGCTTTGCAGCTTTCAAAATGATGAATCCTAGACCTGCCTGTGGAGTTACACATCAGCATAATGCACTCCTACAGTGTGACTTCTGTGTGAACTGTATGGTGTCACAAAAAGAGGTAAAGGAAGTGCAGCCGTGTAGCAGAGGGATGACATGGCTAAGATGGTCAAAACTATATGGGCATGCTAATGAAATGGGGAATGGCAGTAGGAGAGCCATTTGACCTGTTTGAGGACATGATAATCACTGTGAGGCAGTGACTTTTCTTTCTTTGTTGCAGACAGTATATTTACTATTGACAAAGATGCCAAATTTTCCACTTATAAAATTATAATGTTCACAAGGGCAATGCAAGATAGGTGAACCAGAACTCTGATACCTCTTTGGCTGTAAGCAAGTGCTGATATTAACCAAGGCACAAACTCAGAATGCTGTCTGTCTGTCATTTATCTCTTCCCCTATATAGGTTGTCTTGGGGACACACAATTTTGTTTTAGATTCCGACGGTCTCCTGGAAGGAAAGTCTCCTTGTGTTGTTTTCTGGACCAATTGGATAGAGATCTACCAGTTTACTTAAAGGTTGGAAATGAGAAAAAAAAGAAGTTAAATTTCTTTTGGGTAATGCTTATTTGTGGGTCTCCACCTTTAAATATAATGTTTGGAAAGAAAAATCTCTGAACTGGATGTCCTGAAAGTCAAAACTCATGTTTGTTGTAGCATGTTGTTATAATCATAATAAAAATTCATAATAATAATAATAATAATAGTTTTATTAACTATTCTTTGTTTTATTAGTATGGATTTTGGATTGCAAGGAATTGAGTAGAAGCCCAAATCTATTTCATTATTTACTAGGAACCTGTAGATCAAGTTGTAAGAACCATTACTGTTGTGGAAATGTGAAGTGCTTTATAACTTAATTTTAAAAATTCCAAGCAACTTGGGCTGTCTCAGTTTCCACTCTTCACTTTTTGAAGGTGGAGAAGTTACCTAAAAGAGGTAGTGGCCAAAAGTTGTTCTCATCATGTCCATAGGGAGTATTGAGACCTCTGGGAGCCTGATTCTCAAACTGAATTTAGTTCTGTTTATGTGGCAAATACTTGAATTCCTGTTTGTAGGAAGGATGAAGCTGATGTCTTGTCTTTGAAATGTGAGAGCCTACTTCTTAATACTCCAAGAATCTTTTGTGAAATTAACACATTGAAAGACTAGGTTTTATCTCTTCAAGTCAGGGCTTTAAGGTTTTTAACTGCTAAAATATTTTTAGTGCTACTTTGCAGAATTATGAAAGTTGATTTATTCCTCAAGAATTATTTCTGGTTTTGGTTTCACAGTGTGTCAGGAGAATGTAGATATAAAAATAGTAAAGCCAGAAAGCACAGCTGTTTCCCCATGATGATTTCTCTTTGAAGTACTTACTAAAAAAGATAATGCTAATAAACACAGTAATCCTTCTAGTTTATTGTATCTAATAAACTTTGGAGCTCACAGGGGAATAGGCTTTTAAACTGAATGTTGAATGCTTCAAAAAGGAGGGCAGTAACAGTTGGTTGTATTGAATTCTTCCCTTTCTTTTGCAGAAGGACTCAGCATATTACTATGGCTATGTGTATTTCAGACAAGTTCGAGACAAATCATTAAAAAGAGGCTATTTTCAGAAGGTAATTTCAGTTCTTTTAGGAAAATATTAATTTGGAAATCAATTATTTTTCAGTGACTGCAGAGGAGCAGGAAAACTGTCTTGCTCTCCAGCTAAATTAGCTGTTAATTTATAGTAAATTGGTCTAATTTTACATCAGCTATGCTATGTTGCAGCTCTGCTGTCAGAAGAGATAGTTTTGTGTCTGTGTTTAAAAACAAAAAGTTGGGAAGTTTTGGGGGTTGTTTGTTTGCAGTTTGCCTGTAGTCAGATGTGTGGTTGGCTTGCATGTGTGAGAGAAGTCCCACTTGGTGTGGTGTGAGAGTAACAGGTGCAGTAGAATTGAGGGAAAATGTTGACTGAAAATCTGTTTTGTTACTCTTTATTCCAGTCGCTGGTCCTCATCAGCAAGCTGCCTTATGTCCATCTCTTTCGTACCATGCTTAAGCAAATAGCACCAGAATATTTTGAAAAAAGTGAAGCTTTCTTGGAAGCAGGTAGTGATCCTGTAATGTTGAGCTCTTACTCTATCACATACTTCTTCTGGAGAAATAAACAGCACTGTGGTGTTCTAGTTTGTGGTTTTGTCTTCTCATAGGGTAGAGGGTTGAAGTTTCAGCAAACTGGCTTGACTTCTAGATCATTGAACAGAGCTAAATTCAATTCTGGATCTTCCCTGGGAGAGTTGGAGGTCCCTCCTGAAACACATCTAGGGTTGTGTGTGTTTCAGGACCAGTTGTTGAGCACAAGGAGCTGATGGCAGTCCTTACTTTGCACTCTTCACCACCCAAGTCTTTTTGGGCAGTCTGACAGCTTTTGCTAAGCAGCTGTACAAATGTCATCCTGCTTGAGGTTTGGTTTTTGTGTGTGTGATTTGTTTGTTTTTTGACCAAATGGAAAAAGTGACAGAGCAGTGCTGGTATCAGGTGCCTCAGCCTTACTGCAGAGCTGAAAGAGCTGGAGAAAGACAAATAGAAAAGTTATTTGCTCTTTGCCTGGAAGAGCTCTGTTTTGTGTACTGTGCCTGCCCCATACAACTTTAATTGTTTTGTTAAATGTTGTTGTGTTTTCACTGACCAACAGTTTGTGTAAACCATAAAAGAATTGCATTTTTCAGTCACCTGTTTTCTTGAGAGGTTGTGCTATGAGCAAAATAAGTTCTGCAGAAACTATGATAATTATGTATTATATTCATAATGGTTTACAAGAAAATGCTGGAAAACTTTCTAGCCAAGCTACAAACCAGCTTTTTCCTTAACTGCTGGTGTTTATTGGTTCTGCAGTAGCCAATATACATAAATGCAGGTTCTTTTCAAATTTTTTTAGTATGTACTTTCATGATTTCTCAGATAACATTTCTTCAACTAATTTTAAGTCTTGTTTCTACATAAAATGGAAGACCAAAGAACATTGTTTTCTTGAAATGAAAATCTTTACAGTTCTAATGGAGTAATACATAATGTCCAAAAGGCTGTAAAACTTTAGTGTAATTGAGAGACAAGTAGAACTGCTGTGGATTATTAGCACTAATTTCAAGTGTGCACAGAGGTGACTCTGTGGATTATTAGCACTAATTTCAAGTGTGCACAGAGGTGACTCTGTGATCATGGTTTACAGCTTGCAGAAACCCTGGTATTTTTCTTTCAGTTTGTAGTGACGTTGATCGTTGGCCACCTCCAGTTCCAGGGAAAGTTCTGCAGTTGCCTATTATGGGTCTTATAATGAAGGTAAGGACTCCTGCACTTGTTCTTCCCTGAGGGTGTTTTCCCCACCTTTCACTTTACAATTCCTCACTGCCTTGTTTTCATTGTCCTGTTCTTCCGAACAGGAGTAGATGTTTACAGCACTCAGAGTGAAGGTCTGGGAGATCTTGATTAGGTGTTTTAATTGAGGGGAGGAGGGGAGGATCTTTTATAGTGCTTAGGTTAATATTTAATTTTAGTAGTCACTAAAAAGTGATGTTTCAATACAACTATTAGTTGTAGTGTCTGTATTATCACACTGGAATTTGCATTCTAGGAGACTTTAGTACTAATTATGTTTGTCAAATCAAACACAAAGTAGCACTTGAAAATACTGAGAGTTAAATTCCAGTCAAGGAAATTAAATATATTAATGAAAACCATTCTCATTCCTGAAAGTTGATGAGTAAAAATCTTTTTTGTCCCACACACTAGAAATAATTGCTTATGCTGTTATATTTTTTTTAATGGCAGTGAAAGATGTCTGAAGAAAGCTGAAGAAGTTGTATCTAGGGCACAGTGAAGAACTGTTGAGTTTAAACAGTGGTTAAGAACTGGGCCTTTGGGAGTTGTATTAATTTCATGATCCATATGAAACGCAGTTAAATGGATTTGATGGAGTCGGAGGTTACAGCCAGAAGCACCTTCTCAGTAGATACTCTCAAGTCCATGGAAATACATGTGTGCATCACCAGGGAGAGAAAGAAGTTTCTGAAACTATACTAAAAGTAGAAATTTAATAGAATGGTTCTGGATGCTGGGTGATAAAGTGTCAGATATGTTTTCTTTGGGTATTGCCTGCGTTTATCTAATCAATAATTCTTACCCATGAGAACTGAAATTGCATTCCTAAACTGAGTAAAGCCATAATTAGTGTCCAGTGATATTGCCCCTAGTTTTTTATACTGTTTGGGCAGTTTTAAGTGTTGTGTGTAAGTGGCATCCATTTGTGCATACCAGCTTCCACTATGATTAAATTTGTAGTATTCAAGACAAACAGATGCAAACTGTGAGGCCAGAGAAGCATACTTATGATCAGACTGTTAGGATTCTGGCAAGTCTCACTTGCCAGAACATCTTGATGTTTTAGGAGAGAATTCTTTCTAAAAGTAATTTTGTACCATTTTAAATCCCCAAGACCTTATTTCAGATCATTGTTTCCAAAATGTAGCGGTATTTTTATTGAAATTACAGTAACAGTTTTGAATTACTTTACCAATAGTCTCTTCTTAAACTGGAGTATTATTTTCATATTCTGTTACTCAATTTTCAATTGGAAATTCTGTAGGTGGAAGTTCTGTAGAGTAAATAAGCATCATGCTGTAGTATATCCTCTCAGTATTACAGGTTGTCTCTAAGTCAGCATTTTAAGTGTCTGCTGGATTCAATACAAGGGAAAATAAATCTTTCTTTTTCTTTCCAAGTTGCGGATTCCAACATATCGTGACAAGCCTGGAACAGCACCGATAGTACAGAATATGCACCAGGTAGTGATTAGATACTGATATTGTATATAGCCCCAGGCAAAGCTACAGATCTGCTTTCATTCTTTAAACTTGTTAGTTGGAAAAGATTGGTAGCAAATCATCATATACTATGATAATAATGAAATCCACAGTCTTTGGAACTTTCAATGGAGTAGTCCAGATTTGTATTCTTCTTAGAAAGTGTATTCTAACCCAGTTACCCTGAGCATGTAGAGAT
This sequence comes from Onychostruthus taczanowskii, assembly GCF_017590055.1. Lineage (NCBI taxonomy): Eukaryota > Metazoa > Chordata > Aves > Passeriformes > Passeridae > Onychostruthus > Onychostruthus taczanowskii. Next base: position 12,213,030 of record NW_024506993.1, read on the forward strand.
ATCCAGGTCCTGGAAGAGGATAATTGGCTGACAAAATTATTAACCTGAACATCCTTTTAATGTTTGGATAGTTTGGGTTTTTTTGAGGATGAATCCAGAATTAAAAGTCTTTAGCCGTAGAAGATGTTTATAAAACTAATCTGTGTCTTCATGTGCAGTTGTTGGAAACAACTTCAGTATTTTATACATTTTCTGGACTGAAAGCCATATGCCTGCAAGTGGGGGTGGTGTGTGGGGTGTGTGTGTCTTGGGAGATGTCTTGGTCATAGAACACAAAGGTAGTTGTGGAGATAATGTACTATACACTGCAGCAGTGCATAAATAATTAGACTATATCCTGTCTACTGTCTGTAAGCATTTAAGGGAAACCATTTCATTTAATACCTAGGTGTTCTGATGAGTAAAAACCAAGCATTGCGATGTCTTTTAGGCAGATGCTCAGATCTCCATGGCTTTACCGACTGTTCATGAAGTAGATCTTTTCAGGTAGGTGTTGGACTGATTAATTCCTAGCTGTGAACTCCCACATGTTTTTGATTTATGGCAGTTCCTTAACACATTTCATGGCTTGTAAGCTAACATTTATCATTGTTGGTTTAAATATTTTTTTTCTGTAAAGTTTGCTAAAACACAGTTTCGACAATATACAGACTGAAACTGCAATAAATAAGCAAGTTCATTAAATGTTCCATTTTACAAGAGTATTTTATGTTTTTCAAATTACTACTATGTTTTTCAAACAAACTTCTTTTTTATGCCTTTATTAACCAGAAGAAGTATGTATTTTATGATGTGAAATGTATTAAAATACCTCAATCTGTCTTTAGGTGTTTCTGTCCGGTGTTCTTCCACATTCAGATGCTTTGGGAGCTGGTGCTGCTGGGCGAACCACTTGTTGTGATGGCACCATCACCAGCAGAATCTTCAGAAACTGTGTTGGCCCTTGTTAGGTAAATGTAGTAGAGCTTTCTAACTATGGCTAAAGGAGTCAGTGTAAGATTCCAGCTGAGTGGATCTTCATATTATCTGAGTGTGAATAAAGCATTACAAATTCTAGATCTGCTTGTGTCTTTCATGAAGGTTTGCACTGAGTACATAAACCAAGCTCATCCTTCTTGTACCTTGCAGCTGTATTTCACCACTGAAGTACTGCAGTGATTTCAGGCCATACTTCACCATCCACGACAGTGAATTCAAAGAATACACAACTCGCACACAAGCCCCGTAAGTAAATCAGACTCTCTGGAGAAGATGTTGCTCAAAGCCACTCATGACCATAAATTTGTATTAAAGTACTGTTTAACTATTCTGGATTTCTGTAATTAGAGAATTAAGTTTAGACTTTTTTCTTTCTTTTGGTGAGATTATCATGCAGAGTGCAGTAATTAGCTGATTTAAATTTTTATTCCAGTTAGATAAGACAAAGTTACAAAACAATGCCATAATTAAACCAGGCTTGAGTTTCATAGGATACTTCTGTACAGAGTAAGTCAAACTGCAAGTATGAACCCAAGAAAAGTTCCTGCTTTTCCATGAGGGTTTGTCTGTGCAACACCAGCTCCAGAGTAGCTTCTTGGGAAATTCTGCTGTAATTGTTTTAATTTTTAATTAACTGCTAAACAAAGTGACTTTTACAGTTTAGTATCCATACAGCTGTTTTGTAAAGCTAAGCCAGTTGGTATCCTAGTTGAGGCAATTTAAAAATCAAGTATCTGTTCACTAAATTTATTAGGTTATTAATGTAAATAAGTCAGACATTATTTTCTTAAGAATGTGAATGTCCAAAACCAGTGATGTTTGAAACTGCTATAAAGACACATTTTTTTCTACCTTTATTTTTTTTAAATCCACTTATTTTGAGAGCCTACACCTCCTGTGTTTCTTAATATACATTATTTAAATGCAGCTTGATTTTGGAATTGAGTGCATTTGTTAGATTCAGTCATCTTTTAATATAAATTTCTTCTAATGTCAGAACAGGCAGAGATTGTTGATTTAGATTTTTTGTTTGCTTTGTTGTTTTTTTAACTGTAGTTTTCCTCTCAACGGGTGTATTGCCAGAGATAGAGCAGTGGAGAAACACATAAACACAGGCAATATGTTTTAGATTGTATTTCATGGGAATGGTCATGCAGTATGTAATTTAGTTTCTAAAAATAATTCCAGGAAGAATTTGGTTAAACTTCAGTAACCCATGTTTCAAAATTCCATCCACTCCTCTGTAGTAAATTAGAAAGGTTGGTCACTACAGGGATTAGTATTTGAAATAGAGATGAAATTGCCCTTTCTTATGGAAAACAAAAATTTGGAAAGATTCGAAATAGGTTTTTAAAACCATGGCTCTAAGAATATGAAGAGTCCAAATTATGCCAATTCTGTGTATTTTATTATCTTAATAATAGAGGGGAGCAGGGAAACTTATGGGTAGTGTACAGAAAGTGTTAAACTTTGGGATTTCTAAGACCAGTCCAACAAAATGATGATAAACTATTTTTAAGATGGCAGTTTCAGTGAGACTTACTGCTATATTCCTTAGCTGATGTTTGACTCTGAAATGGATGGCAACCGCTATGTTGAAAAACATGTTCATACCTCATCATATCAGTGCTATAAATCCCAAATTTTGCAGGCCTATGCTGTAGCAGCAGCACTGTGCTCTTACTGCCTCTTGTTCCCCGTGTGCCCCTGTGCACCCCCCAAGCCAGGTGCCAAGCTCAGAGCAGGCAGAAAAATCTGGCAGAGTGTGAGCTGGGGCACGGTGCTCTCAAAGTGCTTGTGCTGCATCACTTGATAACTGCTGCTTAAAGCAAGTGGGATTTTAAGTGTCTCATTTTCTTAATGACATGCACATTCAAGTACTGAGAGTTTGTTATCATCAAACTTTGAAAAGTAGCAATTTGTCTTGCATGTATGGGTCAGATTCCTGCTCATAAAAAAGCAAACAAAAATCCAACACATCACAAAACCCTAGTAACAGATAATGTGCTTTTCTCACCATTGCAAGTGGTCAGAATTTAGCCAAGTCTATGCAGATGATGTCATTTTTATTCTATTCAACAGCAGTTGTTGTTCTTTGTACTTTAAGATACCTGTCTTATTTTCTAAAACATTGAAACTTTGGTAAGCATTTGTGGTCTTATGTGCAATTTAAAATTTAACTCTTAAATACCAAAGCAAAATAATTTCAAGTAAAGAATTTAAGTTGATCTTCTCTGTTTGTTAAGGCTGAAGCTCTTGCTGTCATATTTTAAACATTGTCATTACTTTTCTAGGCCATCTGTCATTCTAGGGGTGACAAATCCCTTTTTTGCTAAAACACTTCAGCACTGGCCTCACATTATTCGAATTGGAGATATCAAACTTCCAGGTAAAATAAAAATATTTTCTGCAATCCTGTGCAAACACATCTAATTATGTGCTTATTTATTTACAAACATATGTAATTACGTTCCATTTATTTAGTTTAATGCTAACTAAATTTTCATGGATGTAAGTCTGTCAAGTGAAATTAGAATCTTGACTGCTCTGTGTCTTTTCAAATCTAGTATCTTAAATGCAAAAGATAGTAATACTCATTAGTAATAATGTTTTACCTTTCACAGAATCCTGAATTTGTATGTCTGCTAATAAGGTATTAAAATGAGACATAATATATTATTGATGTTAATTTTAGTGTGAGTAGAATATAATAAATTAGTCACAGCCAGCGCAGACTATGAGACCCATGTGAAAGCTATGTTTGAATGTTACAGTAATCTAAAAAGTTGTTGACAATATTTTGATATTATATTTCTAATCTGGCAGTATTCCAGTAATTATTAATTGTTCAGTCTGGATGATTTCCTTACACGATTCAGTAAAATTTTCATGTGATGTTTGGGTAACGTGCCAATTGCCACCACTAATTATGGTGTGAATTTCCTGAATGTAGCTGTTTGCTGCTACAGGTTCACTATGCTGTTCTGACAGTGGGAATGCATAAATATGCAATTAAGATAAAACACCATAAAATTAATTTTGGTAGAAGAAGTTAATTTTAACTTCTGAGCGCACTGAATTAAGGATTGCATACTGTGTTCAGTATAATTAGGCAAGGTTTTGCTTAACTTTAAAACACCATGTCTGTCTATGGTCAGAATACCTGTGGGTGCTTAGGGTAGTGTGGTGAAGAATTGCTTTGCTGCTGTGTAGCTAATGTTTGGAAAGTAGAGTCTTAATTAACCTTTGCAAATCCATTTAAACAGGTGGCCTTCAAATCTGATACACAGTTTCAAGTATGAAATTCGAGTTTTGATGTAGCTATGGGAAATGCTTAGTCAGGAAGTTCTACAGATATATCTGGCTGACCTGTCTTTAAAAAATTTATATTTTATTTCTTTAGGGACAAAGAGGGGTTCTGATTATCTTTTGTTGGTTTTTTTTCCTTCGTTTTCTCCCCATTCTGCAGTTCCAAGAGCAATTTAACTGTTACTGTTTCTAAAGTCAAGCATCCAAATAGATTTAGGAGGAAGGTTCTGATGAGGCTGTAATACTGTGAACAGGGTTTAGGGTCTTCTGGTTGGAGCAGGATAAACTGGGAAAACAAAAGCCCTTAGTATGGCCCATGACAAAGGAGACTTAAATTCATTTTCTTACAACACTTAATCCATGGCTACTATTTTATTTTCTTCTATACAAATTTTCGTTATGCCAAGGTACCAAAGATTGTTCCCAAAAGTATTTACACTAAGGGGAACAAGGGAAAATGGAATAAAAATATGAAATTAAGAAAATAATTACTCTCTGCTCTATATCTGTATGTTAATTGGCTGCTTGGATTCAGAAGGTCATCCTTAGGCAGGTTTTGTTTGTGGGGTTTTTTTGGTTCACTTTTTGCTTGTTTCGGTTTTTGGTGGCTTTTCAGGTTTTTTTTCTTTTCAACAGGGAACACTTACATGAAATGAAAAGGCTATTTGCTGTTATTCATGTGTTTGCTGGGTGTTTCTGGGTATATACTTGGATACTTGTCAATGTTTCTAATGTTCCTTAAAATATTAGATAGTCTTCAAGTAAGGTGGCTCTATGTGTTTTGGCAGGTGAAGTTCCAAAGCAGGTGAAAGTGAAAAAACTGAAGAACCTAAAAACTTTGGACTCCAAACCTGGTAATAACTTCAGAGTTAAATTGCCAGTGTTTTCATTTTAAAAGGTGTACCTTATTTCTCCTTTGGCTATATGCTGCTTTTTTTCTTTAGGTGTTTATACCTCTTACAAGCCATACTTGAACAGAGATGAGGAAATCGTTAAGCAGTTGCAAAAGGTAATGGTGTAGATCACTTCTTAATGGCAACTGATTTGTGTGTTTTGTGTAGTGATGTACAGTGGTTTCATTAAACTGGATTCTGGTTCCTTTTCCCCAGTTCATAACAAAATAGATGTATATACACCCTTACTGTAGAAGGGCTGCTGCCTTGTTAGCAGCTTCTATAGCTATATGAATGGTGGACCTCAATAAGTTAGCTTAATAATTTAGAGAGTTAAAGATATTTTATCTGTTCGTCTGTTGAGATTTTCCATCCCTGCCACCCCCACTCTGGTCTCTTTGGTCTAAAAGTCTTACACATGGGGTGTGTAAGAATCAGAGGTTCCAGATTTTAACTGATTTGCAAACACTTCTTTATGGAAACATTTCTTTCCTTGAGTTTCTTTACATGAAAATAAAAAACAAAAATCAGTAATTGCAAAGACAAATGTCTGTACAAAAGAACTTGATGCTCTTGCTTTCCTTCCCTGGTTTGGGGTAGGAAGTGCTGTGTGTGGGCACATGGCAAATGAATACACATTCATAATAAATATTCAGAAAAAGTAAACCCACCACAACTGCCTACATACTTTGGAGTAACAGACTGACTGTGATTTGTTGTTTTGGGTTTTTTTTAAGGGAGTCCAACAGAAACGTCCTACAGAAGCACAGAGTGTGATACTTCGGCGGTATTTCTTGGAATTGACGGAAAGTTTCATTATTCCTTTAGTGAGTTCTTAGAGTAATGGGATTTTTACACCAGTAATAAGGGGTAGTTTTTCTGGAGTTATGCCAAGTCCAGTAGCTCTCCAGTAGCTCTCCAGGAATCAAGCCTGGGTCCAGCACTGGGCCCAGCTGGTGAGGCACAGCTGCCTCCTGCTGTCACACCTGACACTTGGCAGTGGCCCCACTCCCTGTGCCTTGGACACCTTGGGGCTCTGGCCGTGCCTGTGCCAAGCCTTGCTAGAGCAGAGATGGCCACAACTCAGTCTTTTGTGGGTTAATTCTAACTCTAGTGTTTGGGTGAGGGACTCAGAAAATCTCTTCCAAACACTTGGTGCAAAGTGTGGTTACTGTTTGGAATCACCCACGATACACAGGTACCTGTGGACTGTTTCCAAAGAAAAAGAGGTTGTTTACCAGTGGCTTAAGTTCAGGATATAGATATTCTATATGTGCATTTGCTTCCTGTCCTTCTTTGCCTCGTGTCCTTCTTGAACCTTAGTGGCTCAAAGTTCTGGAGTTGGGAAATACAGTCTATATAAGATAAGCTCCTGTTTTCTCATGTGGTAAATACGCACAACCCCACCCTGTACTAACACTGGGGAGAGAAAATGCTGTGGTCACAAGCAATAAGTAAACACACATGTGGACTGTATATCTTTAATACTGGTTATGCAAACAACCTTTCCTTTTCCTTTCCCCAGGAACGTTACGTGGCAAGCTTAATGCCTTTACAGAAATGCATATCACCCTGGAAGGTAAGGAAGTGTCATTTGAAAGAGCTGGAAATTGGTAATTAGAGAAATTAAAGTCTGCTAACTTTTTTTTCCTGTCTGTAGAGTCCACCACAGCTAAGGCAGTTTAGCCAAGATGACTTCATGAAGACATTGGAAAAAGCAGGACCACAGCTTACCTCAGGTTTAAAGGGAGATTGGATAGGACTTTACAGGTAATTTCTTTCACCAGCATAAAAAATTATATAAATTAAAACAGATCAGTAATATTAATGCTGTTTTTTCCTGAGGAAACTTACAATCAGGGTTGATTTGAGTAAGACTTTCTTGTAGAATATATGCTTTAATATAAATTGATAGGGCTAAGCATATTTTACTTGCTTAAATCTCTTTTTGCTAACATTACAAATTTCTGTCGATCAGTGTTATTCATGGTTTTATTTCTGGTTCTAGCTTGATTCCTCCTTCCAATCAAACACAAAGATAAAAATTAGGCTGTTTCAAACTGAGTCTTGATCTCTTTATTCCTGAAATTCCCTAATCTTTATTGTGTTTCAGACACATATTCTTTACCTTCTTTTCTTAATCTATGTCTTAATTACTAGAATTAATGTTAATCTCTACTTTACAATATTACATCTTTTTGAAAGTATATAGAGCAAGGGTTCTAATGTCTTACTCAATCTCAAATATCATTACATTTGATGATGTAGAAAATACTGTTACCACATTGTACTTAAATAAAAAAATATATTTTTATTTGGTGTTTTACCAGGCATTTTTTGAAATCGCCCAACTTTGATGGTTGGTTTAGGAGCCGGCAGAAAGAAATGACACAGAAGTTAGAGGCCCTTCATTTAGAAGCACTCTGTAATGAGGTTAGAAAAATGTGTGCTTATGATTATATTTATCATCTTGTAATAAAAAATACATTCTCCCACAAGTCAGTTTTACTCCTGTTTCATAGGTTGAACGTGGCATTGTTGATAGTTTTGTGAATCCTGATCTAGCAAAACATGATTTTGTTAAACACGTACAAGCTAGAACACAACAAGAGAACAATATGAAATACAGTTCACTTGTCATAACAACTGCCATCCTTTGTAAAACCTGCCTTTAGTACTTTTAGGTTTGTTGTGTATTTTCAAATAAAGTACACATACCCACCCTCCAAAAAAAAGCTTTTTCCTCTTACTTGACAATGTTACTCTATTCAGCTTCCATTCTTGGCATCCTTGACAGCATATTTTCAGTTACAATATAGTTTGTAGCTTTAAAGATAAAAATTCAGCAAATTTGACATTCTAATTGACAGCTAATTAGATCTATTTAGTAAGCCTACAACTGATGCATCATAATGGAAACCTCAGAAGTGAAGTCTGTTTATAAATATGCCACATAACTATTCTGATGTAAGATCCATTCCTTAATTAAGAAGCTGAAGTGGGTATCAATATAATTTGAGTTGCAACAACTGATAGAGAAAGGAATTGCCAGAGGAGATGATGATGTACAGCCAGAGAGGGAATAAGAACAACAAAAACAAAGTAAGGCAACACTACAGCTTTAAAACAAACAAACAAAATTGCTCTGTTTATTTCTCAAAAGCCATTTATTTTTATCCTTTGTCTCGTCAATTCCCAAACACTACAAATGTAGCAAATCCAAACAGATTATTCAAGTAGAACAGACCAAATAATTTGCAGGTCAGTTATACAACTTAGACTCTATCCAACTGTCTTTGCCATTAACTTAATCAAAGACTAGGAAAAGTATTACAAATTTATTACTGATTCTGCTCCTTTGTTTTCATTTTGTGGGTCAAAAGAAAATGTTTCTTTGTACATGAAGTAATGTCTTCCATAGGTGAGTTGTAAGGGGGTAGGGGAGCAGAACTTCCATAAGAAAATTCTCCTGATTGTATCTTAGCAGTTATCAACTGTGATCTCCTTTAATGCCCTCGAAACAGTAAGCACTGCCCTGAACTTCTTTAATATTTTATTGTGCTGGCAGTTCTGATTTGGTAATCATTCACTGCCATTTGGCATTGTAGATGCTCTTTCTCAAACTGAGCCTGTTTGGCAGGATTTTTTTTTCCCTTTAATTTATTTGTATTGTGTTTGTGTGCAATTTTGCTGTTATGTGAAGTACTGGGCAAACATGCAAATAAAGCAGCTTTTGTAGTTCACAGTAAAGGCAGTGCATGAGTAAAATGAGATTAACAAATGGCATAGGAATAAGGAAAATACCTATTCTGAACATTAGGTATAGATTAAGACCTCTTTTGAAAATTACATACGTAACCATAAATAATTCAATGCCTAATTTTTTTTATTTTAGAACTTGGTTTTCTGGAGTCAGAAGCATACTGAGGTAGAAACAGTGGATCTTGTCTTAAAGTTAAAAAATAAACTGGTAAGTAACTGAATTGAGCATGACTTAGCTACATAAAAGCATTATGGAGTTGGATTTGCAAGTACATAAATGCAAATATTCTTAATTATCTAGGTAGTTTAATGATTCAGTCCTTCATTCAGGCTTTAAAAACCAAAACAGTCAATTTCAGCCATGCCTGAGAAGTTATTTGGCTTCCCAATATCATCTGGGTATGCTGGAAGCATTGTATTGCTGGGGTTTTTTAAAATTAGTTGGAACTCTGTGTCTGAGCTGAATCCCCAGGGAAGAACAAAACCAAATTTTGTTGTTATTTCTGAAAGCCCAAATCAGTGTTCTCACTGTTGTGTGGTTGCTGAGGAAACCTGCTGTTGTCCAAATTCCTACTCAGCAAATGAGGAATTCATTTTCCAGATTTTCTAATACATGACTTGGATATTTCTTAAGGTAACCTTGCATTTTTAGTACAAATCCTGTTTTTTGGTACCTTTGCAGTTGCAGGCTGACAGAGAACATCTTCCTGTGAAAACTGACACGCTGAAAAAGCTGCGGACACACATCAATGATATTATACTGGCACTGCCAGATGACTTACAGGACATCTTGCTCAAAACTGGCACAACATGATTTCTACTGAGCTTTTTTGGTGCCAAAAACCAGAAGGCAAGTAGTCTCACAGAAGACAGTGGCTTACCAAGTTTGGAACACAGCTCTAAACCAGTGCATTAACACTACAAATGGACTGTACTAATAGGATAGCCCACTATTATAATTTTCACTGTTTTTTCCACTCAATACCAATGCAACTAAAGGGATTCTTGTGTCTAATACTATTTGAAATAAGTGCTCTTAAGAATAATCTGTGGGCATATGAAGCTGGGCCACAGTATAGGACTACAGTGCAGTGCTGGCATTGCAGAATGTTTTCCAATTGGTGCTGCTATACCCAGTCCTTCTCAGGGGTAGGCAATATTGATCCTGTACTGTCCTGTTGGTGTAGTATCTGATTATTTTTCTTTTAGGTTTTAGTTAGTGGTAAATCCAACTGACATATTGGTGATATGGCCAGAATGCCTTATAATTGAGGTATTTTACTGGTAAATCACTGCTTTTAAAACTGTTTCAGGAGCAACTGAAATTATCAAATCCATTCTTAACTTTCTGTATTTCTCCTTCTTACCATCTTTCCAAAAGATGATTCTGATTTAGCATCTTTAAAGAAGAGAAGGCAGCTGACAGAAATTTCCTGAAAGGAAGTCTTTTCCACTCAGTGTCAGTTATCAGGGTGCTCTTACATGCCTTAAAGTAGTTATATACTAATTTGTGGTTTTAAACTGCTGACATTCAGGATTTCAACTGGACCACTCATGTAAACGTAAGCATGCAGTATTCATCACAGGAAATGAACACTGTGGTGTTCTAATAGGGATTTTTAAATGGGTAATTTTGGTAGAGTTAGCTGATAGTCTGTTTCAGTTGGAGATCATACCAGTCAGCTCCTGTTATAATTTTTAACATTATTATTTTTGGCTTACTCAGTCAGGTGTTTGAGGAGGTGATGAGGCTGGAGGGAGAAAATGTTGGCTCCAGCTGAAAAAAGCCTCTGGACAGGTCAGACTGGCAAAAAAAGATTGTAGCATGAAATTATTCTCAGTATGTGCATAAAGACTACCTTTCTCTTGCATTTTAAGCAACAAGAATGGGATGTTTTATCTTCTTGAACAAGTTTCAGTGGTATATAAGAACTCAGCTGCTCCACATGCAGTGTTGTACTTTGACCAGTTTCAAGCAGAGCAAACATAATGCTATAATGCACACACAGCATATACTTTTATATGTCAAGTGGATCACAGTTATTAAAAAAAGATGACTCTGCTTTTAAGTGCTTGGATAGAATTTTTTAAATCTTATGACATAATCCTGCTATAAGAACATGCTTTTGTATAACAAATATTTCATACCATATTTCTAAAAATGTCTTATTTAGCTATAAAGTGTCACAACAGTATTTTTATTAAAATAATGTATTTTAATACTGTTATGTTTTGTATACAATTACGACCAAAAGTTTAATGTATCTGTTATGTTACCTAAACTATACCACTTCAGCATTAATCGCTAATTTGCAACATATTTTTTGCACGCCCTGTGAAAAGCATTTCTAATCCAGAAATTAAGTGGCCATTCATACCCTAAATTATTTTAACTATTTAATCTGTAGCACTATGTTGTTTCTTGGAACCATGTAAACTGGCAACAGCTAGCACATGACTGCAAATACGTATTTTTTTAAACAAAAATAAAGAGTTTGATTTTTATTTTTTTTTCCTTTGGACTTTATGTGACTTAGATATGTGTTTGGTTTAGTTTGCTTTGTTTTTCCCCTCTCCTGTGTAAGCAAAGCTGTTCAGCTTGCAAAGACTGCTGCTTGATGAAGCTGTACCCCTGAGCTGACCAGAAATGTGATGGAGTGGTGTTGCAGTTCAATTATGCTGGAATATGACAGAGCTGCAGGATCCTCAGCAAAGCAAATGGCAGGGCCTGGATTCTAAAACAAGTGTTTGTTAGATTGTACTTAAAGAGCTGAAATAGTGAAAGGTGTCTAGGAACGACCCAGATATACTAAGAATAGGCCAGCCTGGAGATCCAGAAAGTAACTATCCTCAAGCACAGGGCAGTTTAACTTTCCTAGCCCAAAAAAGAAGTGTAAATACTGACTGCTGTGAACAAAGGATGGGTGAGTATTGGAAACCTAGAACTGGACTCCTTAAATTACAGCTTCCTGATAGGTTTCATGGTTGGTCAGAATCATATTAACATCTTAGGCATGAACTAGATTTAAATTATGATTTATTTCCTTTATAAAAATACAGCTTTCCATCTAACTTTGCACCAGGTTTTGGTTCAGAAGAATATTATTTAGAATTAGAATAAGGTTTTGAACATGATACCTAAGAGCTATTGTGGATGCCCCATCCCTGGAAGTGTTCCAGGTGGGACAGGGACACTGAGCACCTAGTCTAGTGGAAGGTCCTTGTCCCTGGCAGGGGTGGAATAAGATGATCCAACCCTTCCAACCCGAACCATTTTATGATTCTATGGAAAGAAGAGCCTCAGTTATCTGGCTTAGCAGCCAGATGTTAGGATCTGGTTCAGGACTATCACAATAAAGATAATCAACGATGTTTTTCTTTAGTGGAGGGTAAGTAAATACCTTGTGTTAACAGAACGTGACCCTGGCGTGGCTCAGTTTGTGTCTGGCGCTCCCTGCCCCGCACACCGAGCGTGGTTTGGTGCCGCTGGGGCCAGGGCGGGGTTACTAATAATTACTGTAGTAGTGCAGATATAGATGCAATTAATAATGGTACAGTAATAGGTCGCAGCGCTGCCGTTTGTTTCGGTTTGGTTTTTAGAGTTTTTGGGGGCTGTTTTTGTTATTTTCTTTATGAAATGGCCTTGTCGCTCTCGGGGTGCTTTTGGAGCCTCTCCGAGGATTGGTTTCCCCAGTCTCTCCCTGCGGGCTGGGAGCAGAACCTGCTGCCGTTCCCCCGGCCGGCGGCTGCGAGCGCAGCGTTACCGGGGCTGCCAGCTGTCCCCGCGGCCAGGGCGGGGCCCGCGCAACCGGCGTGCCCCGCGCGACCCGGAAGCTGCGCGCGGCCGGGGGGCCCGCCCGCCTACGTCCCCCATCGTGCCCCGCGGCGATGGCAAACGAGCGCGGGGCGCAGAGCTGCGCAGCGCATGCCGGGAGCCGTAGTTCGCGCCGCGGCCGTGTGGCGGAGGGCGGTGCCGCGGCCGGGGGATGTGGCGAGCGTGACGTGATCGTGTCCGCGTTGGAGCCGGGGCGGCCGCGGCGAGCGTGACGTGGCAGAGACCGAGCGAGGTCCCCGGTCGCAGAGCACCCGCCGCCGCTGCCGGGCTCGCCTCGCGCGCGGAGAGATCCGTGCGCGCACACCGGCCGGGCCGCGCTCCCTCCTGCCCTCCTTCCCTCAGCGCTCTCCCGCCGCCGCCCAGCGCCGCCGGAGCCGCCATGGGCCTCACCATCTCCTCGCTTTTCTCGCGCCTCTTCGGCAAGAAGCAGATGCGCATCCTTATGGGTGAGGGCCACCGCAGAGCCCGGACCGGCTGGGGCCGCGCAGCCGAGTCCCGCCGGAGCGGGGAGGGGAGGCCGCGGGTCACGGCGGGGGAATCGCCCTGTCCCGGACTGCGGGGCGCGGAAGCCGCGCTGTGCCCGTCCCATGGGCTGGGGGGGGCGCTGGGAGAGCGGCGGGGAGGGGACGGGGTGAGGATCGGGCTGTGTTTGCCCTTCCTTTTCTCCCGCCGTGTGCCCGTTCCCCTCCCTGCCTCGCCCGCCGCTCCCCGGTGCCGCCGGTCCCGGCGAGGCCGAGCCCCATTCCCGCACCTGCGCCGGGCCGCGCGGAACAAAGATGGAATTGCGGCCGGGCAGGGCCGCTGTCCCCGGGCCGGGCGCCCAGCGAGCCCCGCGCCCCGGCCGTGCCCTCCTGCCCCGGCTCTGCGGCTCCGCGAGCTGGATGTGACAAAGGCTGGTGTGTGCAGCGCCAGGGCCGTAAGAACTGCCGTATAATGGCCGATTTCGGCAGCTGTAGGAGCTGTAGTGGCTGTATCCTGTAGTGGCTGTATCCTGACTCTCGTGAAAGGGCGTTTCGGTATAGTCTCCGTGGGCATGAGCTTTGTGCCTCGTGTACAAACAGATAAAACCCTCTAGGCAGCTCTCGCAGTGCTTGCTTAGTTTTACTGTCTCCCCCGATAATGATTAATTTTTAATATCCATTTATTTTGAAATATCTGTTCCCTTGATACGGACTGTGTAGGGGTTGAAGCCAGTGGCTCTTGAAGATTCTCATTTTCAGATTATAGTTCAAAAGGTCAAAGCCAGCACATATTGCATTGGTATTTCCTCCTCCGCTTCGAGTTCTTCCCTGCCTTCTTCCACCCACCTACCCACCCCTGCAAGCTTTATGTACAAACAGTTCTTAACCTCCAATTTTTTCTCAGATTCTCTTACCAAAGTGAATGGAATTTGGTTCATGGCCGTTGACTGAAGCAGCTTGTCCTAAGGAACTAAATAAAGTGCTCATTTGGATATAGCCAGCAAGGGGAGTGGGTTCTGTGAAACTCCCTGGCACACACCCATCCTTAGTGCTGCCTGGATATGCACAGCAGACACAGTAGTGCAGCTTTTTAAAATTATAATCTTTCAGGTTCTCCATCTATTTTGTGATGGTAAAGTTTGTTATTGCATACCCAGTAATTTTTATTGTGTCTTAACTGTTTGAAATTAGAGACTCTCGTCCATTTCAAAATAATCTTAGTCATTTTAGTCTTCAAGACAACTTAGTGTTGGTTTCAAGGAGGTGATTTGGTTGTCTCCCTAACAGCCAGACTCTTCATATGACTCTTAATGAATGAAGTCAAGTCTCCAAGTGAGCTTGACTGTAGGATGTAGGATGAGACAGAGTCTGTGGTATTTGTAGTTCTGTTACTTTTTGCAAAGTACTGAAAACAGGAAAGGGATGTCACGCAGATCTAAACTGTTTGCAAGGCTCTTCACTGGTAGGAAATCAGGTTGCATTTAGGTTAGGGGTGGCTTTGGAACATGCACTTTCTAGCAGTTGGTTCAAATGAATTTATTTTTGTATTTCTTAAAAAAATTATTTTAAGGCCTTGTATTAAAATGCAGGGCTGGATCAGGGCACAGGACAACACTGTATTTGTTAGGTAGCATAGGAGAGTAGAACTTGGGGTATGTTGTGGTGAGAGTCTGTTATAGGACATAAATTGGATGTTTAGAAGCAGAATGTTGCACTGAATATGACATTATTTGTGTATAACTGTAACACTAAAACTAATCTCTTCATAGCATTCTACATCATCTATCAGCACTTCGAGGAGAGATGTCTGAATGAATGCTGGGATAGAATTAAAACTTTTCCTTAAGTCTATAATGTTCAGTGTATTTTTGAAAATGGGGCTGTACAAGGTCAAACATTTAAGTTTCCATAGGTAGAACACCAATTGAGAAATAACTTTATGGGGTAAAGTACTTAGGGAAAAAATGTTATGTGAGTTGATATCAACAGACAATTAATTTATAATTATAGCTTCCTTTTCACAGCTTTCTTCTGTTTCTGCAGACTTGAAGATTAATTAGAATTAATTTAGCTCCTAAAACAGACTTGGTGTTATTGAGTTCTGCAGAATTTGAGTATTTCTCATCAGGGACCATTACCAACAGCACTCACTTATTTTTTATGTTCTCAAATTCCATTTATTATATGGATATGTAATGTTATACTGTTACTGAAACTTTGGTTTTTTAAAAAATACACTAGAATAAGTAAGTATTTTTCAAAAATAATGAGTTACTGTTTGGAAGAAATACAGGTAAAGAAGATTCATGCATTTTCTTTTTAAGTAGGCCTAACATGAGGGAAAAGAAAGGCCTGTGGGATAGGGCTGAATGTCTGAAAGTCAGATTCAGCAGCTGGGGCATTAAGAGTAGAAACACTGAGTCCTAACCCTACATGTACTGTCTGTGAAACTCTTCACTGATGGGTTTTTGTCCTTTAAAAAAAGATACCAATTCACTGTGCACCTTTCAGTATCATAATTTAGTGTTTTGTGTCTTGGTGTAGTTGTGCAAGTGTTAACTGATATAACTACTCAGGAGCTTCAAATGCTGGTAATTATTAAACACATTGGGTGAAAAATGTCTGAATTCTTTGGAAATTGTGTCGCTGCAACAGATCATAATCATTTATCTGTTTTTTATTTGGGCAGGTGTTGTTCTAGACAGCTGTTGGTTTGCATGCTGTTGGCTTTCTGTAGTTTTTATGAAGTTTTCTGCTGTGGTAAGAGAGGCAGCTTGATATTCAGCCAGCAGTGATCAGGGTAGGAAGTTGGTTAATGGAGGATGTGAGGTGGTCAGGGATGATGTACCTAGGGACAAGTGAACTCTAGAAGCTTGAGATTTAGGAACACAACTGGCAGGTTGTGAATAAAACACCCTTTAAGAGGAGTAAAGGGCTTAGAACCACGGTGATTTGAGCAGTGCCTGAAGGCACTGTAGATATTTTTTTGCAGCTAGAGGAAGAGGATGTTTGATTCAGTTTGAAGGTGAATGGTTGCAAGTACAGGTCTGCATTTCCCATTTGTACTTTATTGTAGTCTTGGTGCTTTGCAGTACAGTTGCTTAATGTTACACCCCTCATTGAGTCTCTTACACCTTGGTCTTGACAGTGGTGAGTTAGGCAGTAGAATCAGTGGAAATGTAGCATTGGGAATTTACTTTGTTTGAGGATTTAAGATGTGGCTTTTAATCTTGGTGAAGTTTAAATTGTGGCAGTAGCTCATAGGTTTACATTTAGTGTTCAGTTCAAATGTAAACGTGTTTATTCTTGGATTACTAAAAGCAATAGTTACACTTCCTACCAGCTCAAAAGATTAAATGTAATTTAGTGCTCTGAAATTTCTTTAAAGGGTGGTAAATTACAAATTGGAGTAAGAAATATGAATTGAGGCTATGCTTTTCATTACTTGCTTCTTTAGACTTCATAACATTTGCAGTTTGGCCAGAAGAGGTTTTTGCAAATAGGGTCACGGGGATTTGTGTAAGGGCCTTCCCTCAGTTAAGCTTCTGCCTCAAGTGTGAAGTCAGAAGAAGAAAACACAAACCCATAACCCTACAACTCAGCCTGCCTCGGTGCAAAGTCCAGCAGCTTAATCAAGAGTTGTGGGTAAGAGTGGATTTAAGCAAAGTCTGGGCTTTGTGCTTGCATAGGAGCTGTAGCCTTCTGCCAGCACCACTGAGCTGCACAAGGGTACAGTGGGTAACTGGGGCAATATTTTCGTAATATGGCAAGTAGTTTAAAATTCTTGACTAGTTTCTAATTTCTTAACTCTGAGTCATGTCTTCAAATGGATCTTGATACCCTGAGATTAGCTTTTTGTCTTTGTCTGTCTGTGCTGTTAGTATAAACCTCAAACACTCAAGCAGTTTGTGTAGACAATGGCGTCTTTCTAACACTGGTGATTTTAACAGATCTTATCAGTGTTTGTTATATCGATAATGGAGTAATTTTTTTGGTGGGGACCAATAAGAGAAGAGTTTTGAGTAGTTGTTGTAACTCGAATTACTTCACTAAATTATCTTACTATTAATTTACTGGAAAAAACCCGCCATATCATGGATAGGCATTATATGTACTTATGAAGGTCTGCGTGTCCTACAAGTTCTTACTTGAGGTTGAGCTGTGGGAAAATAGTGTTGGGCCTCAAGCACTGTGCTCTTAAAAACATTGGTTTTCAGCATAGGTGGAGTATTTGAGGGTTCTGAAGTCAGCTTAGAGGGTTTTGTAAGGTGACCTGACACGTAACTGGTGTGGGGAAAATTGTGGCATTTACAAGTTTCATGACTTGGAAGTTCTTGTGTAATTTCTGCTGCACTGTGACTTTTTTTGTTCATGTTTGTGTATGGTTCTGAAGGAGACCCAACACTTAAACAATAGCAAACTCAAACCTGGTACATTTCATTTGGAGCATTTTGGGAGTCAGGAGCTTTGGTTTTGGTGATAGATTTCCACCCCACCCCCTTTCCTTCGAGCTGTCATGACATTAAGAATTAAAACAACTTTTTTTTTTTTTAATATGCAATGACATTAACAAAGAAGCTGCATCAGTATGTTTAATCCTGTGCACACTATTAGAATATAGGACAATTATAGATAGGGTTTTTTAAATTAGTTTGCTGCAACAGCAGTTTGTGTCTTGAGAAAAAGGAGGTTTTTCAAGAGTTTGGTTTCATTCTGAATGAGTAGGTAATTTTGAATCCCCCTTTTTTTGCAATGCTAAGGAAACAGTTGTATTATTAATAGGCAAGTCACCAAACCATTTAAAGCTTAATATATTGCATTTGCAGAGTAGAAAGTTAACTCAGAATGCTTAAGTTTGTGTGTTATCCTTATAAAATGAGGATAGCATTTGGTTTCTTGCAAAAGCATTAATTAATTATTTTGATGGGAGGTATTTTTGTTTGGGCAAATGTTACTGACAAAAGAGACATTTTGTGCTGTTGTGTTTAGTACTTGCTGTTTATGGAGGCTCTTGAGTGCTAGGTTTTGGGTTCTAATTTAAAGAATTCTATTTTGAGTTACATTTCTGTGTTCTAAAGTGCTTAACAATAAGCAGTTTCACAAACAGTTTTAGGAAACTACAGTGTATGCTCGCAGTGTTGGTGATATGTCTAAAAAAATGTCTTTTATGCTTAGTTTTATTTTATTTCTGAAGGGTCCCATATTTGCCACATAGCTTATGTTGAAAAACAGCAAGCTTAAGTTTTGTTTTAGAAATAGAGCAGCAGATTTAAGTGCAGAAGGTCTTCTGTAATGACCAACAGACTTTAGGAGGGGACTCCTAATGGGAGCATCCTAGTGGATCTCACTGTATGGAAATGATATTCTGAAGAATACCTGCATCCCTTGTGGTGGAGGGATATGAGAGCTGTCTGATACTTGTGGTTTTTTCAGTGCTAAAGAAATGTTTTAGCAAAGGGAGGAGAGGCTGGGGTAAGGGACAACAAGTGTCTTTCATGTGTAGTACCAGCTTGGGTTGGTCCACGTGTGCCTGTGCAGCTGAGCTTTGTGGGAGGTTGAGTAAGTGAGGCCTTCCCCAGCTTAGTGAAGTAACAAATGTGTGATCAGTTAGAAACTGTGTGCTGCTTGTAGATTGCTGCTAGGCTTTTAAAATCTTCCTGATTTACACAGAAGAAACTTTCAATGTGACTGATAAAGCTTAATTAACACAAATACTAAGGAAGATTACTTGAAACTTGTGAGCCTGTAGGTTGTGAATGGAAGCATCTTATTGAGCTTGTTTTCTTCATGACTTGTTCTCTCTCAGTGCTGGGTAGAGAAGATGGGGAAAAACATACAGTAGTTTATCAGCACTGAGCTAAGAATGTTTAAAAAGCTGTTCTCAGTAAAAAAACCTCTAGTACTCTGCATGTAAAATGACATGCTTTTAAATTAGCAGGTTGTAGTTCAGTTTGTGAACTAAAGCAAGTTTTCTCTTCCTTCCAGTTGGTTTGGATGCTGCTGGTAAGACAACCATTCTTTATAAACTGAAACTAGGAGAAATTGTCACCACAATTCCCACTATTGGTAAGATCACCAGTTCTTATATCTTTATTCTTGTTATTCTAAACCTGACAGGCCTCTGAAGAGTGCAGGGATTTGCTATCTTTGTGGTTAGAATAAGAATCAAGACAAACATAACTGTCTGGTACTGCCATAACATAACTGTGTCAGACCAAAGAGACATCCAGACCAGAATACAGCTACTGACCATGGCCAGTAGCAGATGCCCAGGAGGATAGGAACCAGATCAGTAGCACCATTTCCCCCAAACACCATGAGCCTCACAGTTTGTGGCTGAAAGATTTGCTCAGCCACTTGGACTTGGATTTAAGTGATTTGGCTTTTTTCCCCCTTCAATCAATTTTCTTCCTGATTTACCAGTTCAGTATTGATAAGCCATTTTATACATATTTGGGAGAAGTGTACCTTAGGAAGTATCTATATTTAACATGGTTAGAATTATGTTTTAACACTAGAATTAACTATTTCTAATAACTGAACTCCTTCATTTTTAGGTTTTAATGTGGAGACGGTAGAATATAAAAACATTTGTTTCACAGTCTGGGATGTTGGTGGTCAAGATAAAATTAGACCTCTTTGGAGGCATTATTTCCAAAACACACAGGTAAGAATACCCAGATGGCATAGTTAAAGACCTACTTTGTAAAGCCTCATTGTGTTTTGTAGAGTACATATGGCAAGTTTTCTTTCTTTCGGAAAGGCTGTGCACTACTTCCTGCAACTTCTGAGGGTACCCAGATTTTATTCTAGTTGAAGCTAGTTTGTTCCCCTGAAGGCTTCAGACCTAGTTGTGAGTGTAGCCTCTCGATGATCAAGTCCTTTAGGATCTGCCAGTGTTCTGTAATGTGCCAGAGTGACTGGTTTGTTGTGAGGAGCTCTTAAAATATATGGCTTTTACTGTGCTAAATCATTTGTTTTAGTAAGCTGAGCATCTAAAATATGGTAAAAGATCTTGTTACCAGTTGATTGAAAAGTGCTAGCTTCATAATGATGTGACTACCATCAGTTTTTGGGACATAAATGTGATACCTTTGGTTTACAAGTAGTGACGTAAGTTGCTTATTAGTATCAGAAAACTTGTGTGACTACCATCAGTTTTTGGGACGTAAATTGATACCTTTGGTTTACAAGTAGTGATGTAAGTTGCTTATTAGTATCAGAAAACTTCTGCATTGAGTTTGTTTGGGAGTTTTTTGTGTTGAGTATAGAATTGTTTACATGATACTTGTGTGTAGCATGATGCATATGACTGGTGCAGAAAAATACAGAGGTCTGGATTGACAAAAGGGACCTTGCACCACCATACTGTTGTGAATAGAGTAATACTTCATTTCAGTTCCTTATTACTGTCCTGTTACTAAAAACTTCTAAAAGATACTTCTCTTTCCTTGAAGAGAATGATAAAAGCAAGGTTTTCAGACTGAAAGGTTAAAAGTGAATTTTGTAAGAAGAGCACTTGAATAACAGAGTGCCATTAGAAGTGCTGTTTGATACAATATTTTTAAACAAATTCAGGCATTACTTTAAGGGTGTGGGTTTTTTCAGTTAAATATGAGATGGTGAAGCACTTGTGATTCTCAATAGAGTGAGTGAAAGGGGAGGGGGAAGAGTTAGTTAATGTGATTTTGCTGCATTTTTCCCCCCTAACTTTATTTTGAAGTTGAGACTTAGGTAGTTGTTCAGACACACATCATGCATTGTGTAAACAGAAATTTCTGTTAAATTTGTCCCCTTTCTTAGGTAAGCAATCACAATATTCAATATGAGTATTTTGGTGGTTTAAGAATAGTGCTGCACATTTACATTGTTTTTTTTCAAATCTGCTTAACTTTCTACAGGGCCTCATTTTTGTGGTAGACAGCAATGACAGAGAGAGAATCCAGGAAGCAGCAGAAGAACTGCAGAAAATGGTAAATATCAGTATCTTCTGAGATATAATTGTTAGACTGACTTGTTCTGTTTTTGAATGTTTTTCAGGTTCCCTAAGAGATTTAGGAATTTATAGTTTTAGGGAGTCTGTACAGTGTGTATTGTATTCTGCTGGTAATTCTGGGTCACATAGTGCACTGAGTTGTAATTTCCACTCTGTAGAGAACCCATAATGTGTCAGAACCTTTCATTTGTGAAACCTTGATAGAAATGCAGCAGGAAAATAATTTTGGAAGAACAGATTGGTGCTAGAGAATATTTCATCATCAAGGTGCCCATAAATTTAAACTTTTTAAATTGAAAGGTGACTTCTTTAATTGCAGGAGTTCTGTTGTATACTAGTTAAATTTCACTCAATACTTATTAGTGACTTCAGGAGCAAGATTGAAAATGTTTACAACCCTTAAATCAGTACTTAGATGTTTTTGGTGTTTGTTGAAGTAACTGACTTATTTAACTGAGGCAGTTTAATAACGTGCCTGTTTTGTCTGTTAGCTTCAGGAGGATGAGCTGCGAGATGCAGTGCTGCTTCTGTTCGCAAACAAACAGGATCTGCCAAATGCCATGGCAATCAGTGAAATGACAGACAAACTAGGCCTTCAGTCTCTGCGTAACAGAACTGTAAGTGCTCACCTTTCTGACTGCTGAACTCTTTGCTCCCTCTATTATATATTAGAAATGTCAAGTTCCTCTAAGGGAAAGGGTAGTTTTCACCTCTTTCTCTAGAAAGATGCACACACCTGCTGGTAAACTTCATAACGCATAATTCAGGTCCTTGTTTAAAATAGGTGGTTTAGAAGTATCATCCAGTGTGTTCAGCTGTTAGAGGTGTTTCATTTCTCACCTTTTTCTGAAAGCATACAAACACTCCAGTCTTAAACTTCATAACGCATAATTCTGGTCCTTGTTTAAAATAAGTGGTTTAGAAGCATAATCCAGTGTGTTCAGCTGTTAGGGTGTTTCATTTCTCACCTTTTTCTGAAAGCATACAAACACTCCAGTCTGTCATTAAAATGCAAACATCCAGCATTTCACAAAGTCTGTGATGGGCTTTGCTGTTTTCTCAGTATTCTGGGAGAACAAATGCATTCTGCATTCCCACCTCCAGGAGGAAATTACGTAGCTTCTAAAACATTAGATTTCTGCTCAAGCTTTAGAGACACAGGTTTGCTTGACACAAACCATCCCACCTTTTGTAATCTGAGTGTCTGTGTTGGCACACTAAGGCCTGACCATAGAAGCTGTTTCAGATGTCCATTCATGTAGATAATTCCATGTTCACTTCCCAAAGATAAGTCTTTTAGAGACAAGAAGTATTTTTCAGCATGTAAATCAAATATAAGTTCTGTATTTGTTTCTTGATGCCTTAAGCTATGTGGTAGCCTTTGCTAGGCCTGCACTTGAATTTCTGGATAATGTCTGAACCTTCTCTACACTACATGTACTTCTCAAAAATTTTAAAAATAGCATTTGTTCAATCTCACAGCACAAAACAGTATTTAAATAACACTGGTATAACACAGAATTATAACAACACTAAAGAGTGTCGCATACTGTCATAACTTGCATTTTGTCCGTATTTAAATTGAGTTTTTGTGTTCTGCATTAACAGTGGTATGTCCAGGCTACCTGTGCTACGCAAGGAACTGGTCTGTATGAGGGACTTGACTGGCTGTCAAATGAACTCTCAAAACGCTAATTCCAACTGGATGACTCTTTCACCAGGGACATGTTTGATATAAGTGGTCTAGGCTTGTTACAACAAAATTAGTTTGCATCTTGGTTATTACAGTATCTGGAACTGATATTTGGGCAGGATATTACAGCGTTTCAACTTGTTTCGTTGCCAATTTATTGTTTACCGAGCTACATGTTGCAAAGGTAGCAATATGCTTGGGTAAAAATCTCCTTAACTTGGAAAAAGTGTATCTTCTGATTTTATTCCCCTTGTTAGCCTAAATGCCTGAATATAGTTATTGTGACATCTTTAAGATCTGTTTTGAATACTCTTTGAGCCCCAATAAATTAATGTTTTAATTTTTTTTCTCCTTGCTACTCTTAGTTTACTGATGCCCTGTTTCATTCCTCAGACAGTCTGCTGATTTAAAAATGTAGCATTCCGTATGTATTTATTTCTCTCCCTTGCCAAAAAGATTTCCTAATACTGCTTGTTCCAAGCCAAGGAAATGCTCTAAAACACTATACAAATCTACTGCACTGAGGAACATTTTGTTAATCCTTGGGTTCTGTCAGCCCAACTTGCCTTTGTGTGAATTGGATTTGATGGGTAGAATAGTTCTGTGCTGGTTGCGAAGAGCTCATGTTGAGGTTGTTTTTAATATTCAGCAGATTGTCTTCCTTTATATTGTATCTTTTTTTTTATGTTGCATGTTGCTTTTTGGTATCAGCCTGACTATTTTTGCCCAGTGTATAATAGTTCTGCTGAAGTTTTACTGTTTGTTGGTGAACATATCTTCATAAGGAAATTTTGGAAAATTCATCAAACTCAATGGATTCGTTTCTTCATAACCCACTTGGAATTATTCCTAATAAAATGATAAAATGTATAGTTCTGTGTATTCTGTTCTTGATTCCTGAAATAGTTGAATGCAAATTATCACTTATTCTTTCTCCATATAATGAGCTTTCCTGCAGCTTGAATATGAGCACCAGACTCAAATTTTCATTTGTTTGGAGCTGTGTAGCGTGGGACATGGAAGGGAGGCAACCAAGTTGTATACAGTGCAGTAGAGTAGCTGTCATTGGGGCTTACATAATTCTGTAATGTCTTTTGAAGTTGTAAATCTAAAATTCCTTTCAAGATGTCCAGATATGAAAATACTAACAGTTAAAAAATTGTAATAAAACAAATTTGAACTGCCTGAAAAGCATGCATGTCTGTTTCATAGTTTTATCTACATGTCAAAACCTACATGGGTCCCAGCAGGAGAGTCACACGTTCTGTTGGTGGCTAGCTGGGAAGGTAACCTCAGTGCTTTTACAGGGATATAGCAAATATTATAATAATGATGATAATCGCCCACCAAAAATCATCTCTACACAACTGCTACTGGCTGTTTTCATATTTCTGTCCCCTGACACCTTTGTAGTTCAAAAGGCATAAATTAATATGTGTTTTGGGGCTGCTACTAATGGGTAGTTTAGAATTTATTTTTCTGTTGCCTGTCTGCTGTATAGAAGCAAATACTGTTCAGCCCTCCAAAGAAAATGTGCTGTCCTGTTGATTGGATGTCTTCAGGAACCCAATGCATGATTCTGTTGCAGTTTCAGGCTAAGTGCTTCTCATTTTCCACCCAGGTCTGGTTACCCTCGCTACAAGAAATCCCAGTGACAAGGTCTGGTAAACTCGAGCTAGTTTTGGTTCAGAACACCTTCCTGGGCAGCTTCTGCTGTAAGTGAGGTTTATGTTCTTAGAAGGTGCTTTTTTACTGTGAGCACAGCTAAGTAGGGAACATTCCGGAGTTTTTGAAAACAGTCCTTAAATGTCTTCAGTGTGTAACAGGAACCCAGCAGACAGTGTAAGGTGAGAAGGGTTTTGCCTGCACCTTTAATGAATTGCTGATTACTTATTAACCAAAGCTGATATACCCATGCATTTGATCAGTAGCAGTGGATGTGCACATTTCTAGCAATGAAGTTCCTTGAATTAAACCTTAAAAGTTACACCTTGTTTAGAAAAGAGAGCTTGCCTCTAATACAGGCTGGTTTTTTGTACTCCCAAGAGGTTAAAATAAACAATGCTTGTTACACAGTTAGAGGTAGTCTTTAAATGAAACAGTAGATACTTAAATTAGGCTTATTACCGTGAAGGAAACATTCTGCTTGGTAGAGATTTAATTATTTAAATGAGTAAGTATTCAGGTTTAGGTGAGCTCTGTTGAGCCACTATGCTTTTCAGTTGCAGCATGTGTATACAAAGTTCATATTTCTGAGTCATCATGTTCGGGTTTTTGTATCAGTAGGTGTAATTCTGCTATAAAATGAATAATTTCTCAAAGTCAGAAAGTAATTAAGATCTTGAGCCCAATTTAAGAGTGATGGAGTCTGCATGAGGTTAAGGCTACAGCTTGCACTGAAATGCAGGAAGGACAATGTTGTATATCAGTAACAATGTACAGCACAGCCCTGTTCTTCAGAGGATGTAATTCCCATGAACACCCAATTTTCTCATGTCTGTTAAGAGTTTACATACTAACATGGTTTGTCATTTCCCTATCAGAAGACAAGTACCTGAACTGAGCTGCTGTCCCCGAAGTTCAAAATCTTGAGGAGGGCATGAGAGTGCTAAAAATGTGTTCCTCATTCACTGTAGTGACAGGAAATCCTGTGTTCCAGTTGCTGAAATGTCTCTTTGTATACATTACCATCTATACTCAAACAAATGGGTAAGTTATGCTGCGCTGGGGCGTTAGTCAAGTAATATTTGTGTACAGGAAGCTTTATTCAGTGTGTCACATGGCCAGCTTACCTATAGAGAACAAAATACTGAAGAAAGCGTGTTTTCTTTTATTTGACCACAGTGACACAATTTATTTCTTGAATATTAAGTACATGCATGATTTTCATTTTTTAAATTGCTTACAAGAATAGCCCAGGTTTTGTAAAACATTGGTTTGGGGTTTGCCAGTAAAGAAAATTCAGAGCCCCATTATTAGTCCCTTGTTAGTCTAAGAAATCCTTCTATAAGGGTCTGGACAAAGGCAGTTTGAGTGCAATATGATGAAACTTTGCACATCAGCTTGTCCAAGTATGTCTTTCCCACCCTTGTCAAGAATGGGGACTTAAGAAACTACATTTTATGTGCTGCCATTGGATTTATGAATAAAGCTGAGCTGCCAAAACGGAAATGTTTAAGGCCTCTCCTCTTACTGGGTAGGAGTTGGAAGACTTGAAACAATTTTCCTTCTATGCCAAGATCATGAGAAACAAGGCAGCCACACAGTTAATTTGACTTGTTGAAAGCTCTGATACCTTAGCACACTGGGTATTTTTCCCCTTGCTTTTTCCATACCATTTTTCTCCTTCCTTTTCTTCATGCTTCTCTCAATCATATTTGGCATGCTTGCTTGCTTTATCATGATACATATAGGTACTTTACTTAATGCTTCAATTATACCTTTCAAAAATAGCAGTGGTACAGGAGATGTGCAAGAATTCAAGTACTGTCACAGGAGGATAAGAGACCTCTTTGTTTGGAACAGATATGGCCAGGAGAAAGAATAATATAGGAGTTTCAAGTTGCCAGACCAGTCTGAAAGATCTGGCAGAACTTGGTTGCTTTTGTACATATCAAATACACAGGTAAACATTTCACAATAACCAGAGCCTAAAAATGAGTCAACTGTGCTGCCTTCAGAAGATCAGTGCTTTGAGTGCCCTTAGTTCTGTAATATTCTTGTGAGTGATGAGTTTGTCCACAGCAGGAGCCACTGTTGAAGAAGAAACCTCTCCCTCCTGAGGCAACAGCCAGGTAGGAGGCAGCACTGTCTCTCTAAGTTTAATAAATCAGAGATAGGAAATTCAAGTAGAAGGGAAATAGATTTTCCTTTTTCCTTAACAGGTAGTCTGGGAAAGTAGAGTAACAAAACCAAAAAAATCCCATCTACACTTATAAAGAAGATGCAAAGAAAATCCTACCCAGTTTTTTGTTGTGAAAGGCATGAAGCTTTCCAATTGCTAGATGAGGAACATGTACAGGTGAGTTTAGGTTTATGAAATAAAATGGAGACAAGTTAAATGGGACTTGTACAAATGTGGGTTCTGGATGTGATTTAGAGACGAAGAATAACTGCTGGGCAAGATCCAGACATGTAGGGAGGGCCAAAATAGGAGTTAAAAATCAATGTATGTGCAGTGGGAAGCACCATCTGTTACCTTACACAGATGTAAATACAGCTAGGGAGCGTGGGGGCTCTGGGCCAAAGGTGTACCTAAGAGTTCTTTTACTCCAAAAAACTCAGGTTTTTAGAACTGTGCCTTTCCTAATCTAGACCTTAGTGCTGCATTCTCATTCTTGACATGCGACAGGTTCTTGACACATTGCTGCTATTGGCAGTCAGCCTCTGCTGCTGCAGTTTCCTAACTAAATGGAGGGTACTGGGTCTGGAGATTCCCCAGCATCAGCTCACAGGGCTGAATTTCTCCTAAACATAGTAAAGGATTATCTGCCATGTGCAAGGGTCTGTTTTCCAGTGCCGTGTTTGCCCTCACCACTTGCTTCCTGCAGATTCCAGCTTCCCTTTGCACTCCCTCTCCCTGGTCTGCAGGGAGGCAGAGGCAGCAGCCAAGTGCCAGCATAGCAAGCAGGAGGGAGCTGCTGTTTCTGGGGAAGGAAGCAGAGCACCAGGCAAGCAGAGCACCAGTTCTCTGAGCAGCTCCATCTTCCGGTTCCAGGGACAAGTTACAGATTTTTAATGTTTTGGGAAAGACAAAGTAACCCAGTTGTAATGGATCAGTAATTAAAATGAGGACAACAGTGTTCTTTCAAGTTACAAGGGGAGCCCAGTTAGCCTATGTAAGTTATACAATCTCACTTCTAAACTTCAGAGTTACAAGGGGAGCCCAGTTATACAATCTCACTTCTAAACTTCACAATTGCAATCTTACTGTTCTAAGTGACTAAGATATTTCTCCTGCTGGCCCACAACCCTGCATTACTCAGTGGAGTGTGGTTTTTTTCCCCCCTCTTTTTTTTCAGAGCTGACAAATTTGTATTTCTGATTCAGCTGTAATGCAGTAATTTTTAGTGTTTTCCCTGGCGTTAATACTGAATTTTTTTCTTGAACAGATCTTCTAATTAATTTTTCTGCCCTGTAAGACGCCATATGCTTGCAAATGTTACATCTTCAGGTGCAAGTGTTCCCTCATTTACTAAATTAGCCCAGATAGGGGGTTTACAGTTTTCATTCTGTTTACAAGATTTTCTCCTCACACATGTATCTTGAAGTTATGAATCAGTGATACTTTCATTATGAACTTTGTGGTCTAGGAGAGTACAGACATTAACTCATGCACAACTGAATTACACATTATTTTTTAATTAGACTTATTTAAAAAACTGATCAAAGATCCACCCAAATTATTTAGGGTCCAATTTTTCAGAGAGATTCCATCACTAGTGCAATGATCTAACATCCTTTATTGCCACTTTTATTGCCACATTCAATTTTGCTTCCCTTTTGTATCCAAAGGTGCTTTAGCTACCATATGGCTTAACTAAACTGCTGACTTAACAAAACCAGAAATCTGAGGGTTTACATATAGCCTGACAAAGCTGTTGGAATAAATGAGCATCATTTCATTGACGTCTTGTTATGTTTTGGGGTGGATCTGCTGGAGCAGGTTAAGGTCTTGCTTCAAGCTTTCATCACCTCTTTCCACCCACCTCCAAGCCTGTATCCGTTCTTTGGGCACAAATGGCTTTAAGGTAACTAAGTTCAGGACATAAAGATCCTGAGCTAAAATGGTAGTACAAGCAAGAGAACTAAAGGCCCTGTATTTTTAACAGGATCACATCCCTGTTTTAGTTTGGTGTGGCATGAGCAGGAAGAAGGAGACAATTCACAGGTGGTAAAGCAGATCAGGTAAGAGAGTTTGGGATAAGAGGGAAGGTTAACTGCCTATGTTGCTGAAAAGCTGCTTTCCAAGGACATTTACATGAGCTCTTTAGCAACACAGGCTTCTACAGACTCAGAGTACTGGAATTTCTCCATTTCCCTTTATCTGTGGGCAGAATTGGTGATGAAATATTGAACAGTTCATGAGATTTGTCCTCTCACATCATGCTGTTTGAGACACATTTGGAGATTTGTGGGCCTGTATCTTTTTAGCCTGGTATGATCTCTGAAGGTAAACCTGCCTTCAGGGCTTTGCTACTGCAGCTACCAGCATCATGTTGATGACATTACAGCAGCAAAACACAGTAGTAATTGTATTGGAAACAACAGAAAAGAGCAGATATTTAAAAGCTTCCACACACCATCACCCTTCACAGCATAGCAATTTTATGGCAAGAGACAGCAGCAGCAACCCTCAGAAACATCCCACCTGAAAATGACTGCCTGGTTTGAGTAGTGTTTAAACAGTTGAGTGAATCCCAGCTACAGAGCACCAGAGTGCAGGGGAGGTGAGCAGGTGTGCAAGCAGAGAGTACACAGCTTTTATCAACCCAGGCACACTTGTTTTGCCATGAAAGACAGCAGCAATTAGAAAAAAAACCAAACTGACAACAGTGACAGACAATTGATAAAAAGGGAGTTTTATTGGGTGAAAGAGGAAGATCTAGTGAATGGTTTCTAAATGCTTTTTGTTTCCTATGGATGAATGATGCAGGGCAAGAAGGCTGTTAAATGACTGAACCCACTGCAACACATTCCGTGAAGGTATAGATAAAATACACTTCCCCACATCCTACAAAACAGGGCAAACTAGGCTATTTCTAGAAAGAAAAAAATGCATGTAAAAACATTTAAAAATTCAGGCTGTCTTTGTATGCAAGACAGGAACAAAATACAAACCATTGTGATAAGGGTTTGCAAGTCACTTGCGTTTCTTTGTAAACATTTAGGCACAGATAACTAACGCACCACATTGCTCTGTGTCTCTCCCCACCTGAAAACAGATGATACTGATAAAAAGCTCCCTCCTATCCAAAGCTGGTTGTCCTAACTCCAGTATCTTTTACTGCTGATGACTCAAACCAGAAGGAGCATATGTTCATGTAGTCCAATTTCACAAGGTGTTAGTCAATTATTATCAATTAGCTTTGAATTTAACATGGTTGATTTTTGACGAAGTCTACTCACTGATAATTAAGAACATCATTTCAGAAGTTGGTAGGTACAAGTACATTGTTCATGCAACTTATTAGAAGTTGTGCCATAGTAATGGTAAGTGAACTAGACAATTTATGAACTTACATTACCATTATATTCATCAAAATGGAGTCAACTAAATCCATTTGGGTTTGGGTTCTGTATTTATTTCCAAATTAAACAGGGTTCAATTTGTAGACTGTCTTACAAATCAGATTAAATTCCTTTTTTTTAAACAAAATAATTCGTAGTTCTTTAAAAACACCACTAAAAAGGTATATGATAATCCAATTTTCAAAACCCTGTCTTCAATGTATTTTTTCCCATTAGCATATAAAAAAGGTGGAAATTGTCATGCAAATATTCTGAACAGTGTGACAATACTCAGTAGAGCCATTAAACACATGAACTCTTCATTAATCATCTTGGCTTTCCTTTTGGTAGCATACAAGTCAGGGTTTAACCTCAGCTGCCCAGCAGTACATTAAATTAAATTTCTTGTTTAAAAACCTCCAAAAGCACCATGCCAGAGCTACTCTATTTCCACTTCAAGTCACATATTAGTGCTATATGATCAGAAGGATGTGAAACACTTGGCAAAGCCTGGTGGGTTGTTATTTCTTCATGACTTGGCAATGGAATTACTTGTTCAACCTCTAGAGCGTTTCTGTCAATGAAAATGTAGTCCAGACATCCATGAAACCCACCAACATAGTTTGTGTAAGCAGGTTCTCCACAAGCACTTAGCAGTTTGAAAGGATGGCTTAGAGACATACTGCACCTTTCTTCCTCCCCATTTGAGACCCAGTCTTCATGATCTTCAGCAATGCCACCACTGCTGATAAAACTGTAAGCTCCTGACGAGGGTGTGCTATTAAAATCTCCACAGAATATGACTGGGATCCTGGGATACAAGTCACACGCTACATGCTTGATGTGAGACATGGCTACAGCAGTCTGGATCAGACGGATGTTCCCACCTAAGGACATAAAAAAAGTATTATTTCAAATAATGCAGCACAGCACTGGAGGTGCTCACTGCGTTGCTCATTTAAGCATACATAGCTCTGAAACAGCAATCCTGAATTTCACAATAGTTTTCATGAATTAAGAAGCCTTTAAAGTTTGTGACTATGAAGGTTTTTGAGTAACGGACAATTTTAACTTAAACTCGCCCATGCAAGAACTCTGAAGCTTTAACACCCATATACAGCAGTTTTCCATTTCATGGCAACCACCCTAATAATATTCCCAAAAAGGCACAGAACCAAAAGAAAACTAACTGAGAAGAGAAGAATCTCTCCTAACAGCTTCTGGAGCCCAATCTGGTTGCCCCTCCTGGCACTACTCTGGGAGTTCAACAGGCCCGGGAAACCATAAGCACATACATAGTTCTATTTGATGGGTTACTTTTGGGGTGAATTGTGTGTAATGTGATGTGCCTTGCTTTCAGCTGGATTCTATTGACTCCTAAGCACACTAAAAAAAATAAATATATAAACAGACCTAGGAGTCTGGCTTGATTTCATCTAGATAATAAGTGAGGCAGGAAACCCTCAGTTCCAGAAGAAAAGAGTATAGCTGCAACAGAATGGTGAGAAATCGATCCTCCCAAGGAAGAGCAAAAACCTTTCCAAACCCAGTTATCCTACATGCAGGAATGTGCCAAAATTACCTTTGGGGTGCCAGTATAGGTGCGTATTTGCTACACAAAGCTTCCTGGAAGGATCAGTCGTAGACTGAAGAACTGAAACCTTTAAGAGAGAAAACAGTCTTTGTTAAGTCTTAGAGAGATTATATATTTTAAAATGCACTAGTCAGCTTATGCCTTTGTGGCAATCCAGTTCAAAGAATCTGATGGTTATAACCAATAAACTCAATTTAGAAGCTGTACTTTTCAATCATCTTCTATATAAGGTCTGGGTATCAGCCAAAATATTACCACATCATTTAACAAATATTCTTTTGACTGTGTCTGGTTTGGCCATGTTTTTTCATAAGATATAGTTCAGGCTGTGCCATTCTGAAATACTTTTTTATTCACTCTCTGCAACAGAACTGGAGCTAAATCTCCGTTTTTAGCAAGCAAATGTAGCATCCCATAATTGTTAAATTAATCAAAAATTTGGAGGTGATTTCAATTATCAAAGAAATCCCGTTAGTCCTACTCAGTCCACGAGCAGGAAACTTCTACCAGTGTTGCACTTCCTGACACAGCCTTCTATCTTACTTTACCTGCACAACAGCTCCGTGGGCAGCCCCTCTGGCATCAGGAAGCTCAGGAAGCTCACACACCTGTCCAACCTTATTCGTCTCTCTCCTGTCACTTGCTAAAGAGGCATTACAAAGCACACTCAACTAACTCACCTAAAATTGATTTATAAGATCTAAGTTTTATAAAATATATTCTGACATATAACAGTAAAAGTAGAAACATTGGCTGCCAACACCACCAGCCAGGAATCACTACCTGGCCCAGAATATTAACAACTGTCTTCATTTTATAGCAAAATAATATTGCCTTGTTTTACCAAATTTTGGTAATTCCATATATGCAGTTCAGTAAGATCTCAATGTTTTGGTTTTGATCCTAAGTCGATCTTCTGCTCTACCCATTACCCCAGCTAACAGAGAACACATTTCCATGTTTCAAACACTTCACCCCTCACCTCCCTTCTGCTGCTTGAGGCTCAGCAACACTGGCCCAGCTCCCCTGGAGACAGTGGGAGGAGGAGAGCGGGGAAAAAAGAGAGGAAAGAGACGAAGGCATGCCAAAGCTGGTACCTGCAGCACAGAGGACCTCTGCAGCACCTTCTCCTGCACCAGGGGGTACTTGGCCAGCTGCTCACACAGCTCCTTGTGCAGCGGCTCTGAGAGCAGGGCTTCGCTGAAAGCGATATCGTGCTGGCTGAGGAGACTGAACTTGTCCCTGCGATAGAAAGTGGCCAGGCCTTCGTGCTGCTTCTCCTTAATCCTGAACAGCCCCTCCAGTCCAAATGCATCTAGCGCCGGGGCCAAGCTGTCCACGAAGACAGATTTATCCACCTCTTGCAAGCAGATGAGGTCGGCGCTGTAGCCCGCCAGCTCCTTCTTGAGCAGGTTCTGGCGGTAGTCGATCTCCAGGGCGTAGGGAGCGCAGTAGGGGTAGAGCACGGTGCGGGAGAACTCCGTCTGCGCGTAGGTGTCGGCCAGGATGTTGTAGGAGACGGCGCGGACGGAGCCGTGGCCGCAAACCTTCTTGGTGTAGAGATGCCGGGCGTCGAAGGTGCAGGCGCCGGGCCCGGCCTCCACGGGGCCGCTGCTTTCCACCTCGAGGGCCGGGCCGTAGCGCTGCTCCCCGTCCCCGGGCGTGCAGCGCAGCTTCAGCCGCAGCCCCACCAGCGCGTTCGACGGCGTGAACACGCGCTCGGCCGCCGCCGTCTCCACCCAGGCCTCCCCGGCCGCTTCCCCGCCGCCCGCGGGCCGCTGCTCGCGGAACCAGCGGAACAGGCAGTGCTGCGGCGCGGCGAACTCGGCGCTCACCTTGGGGCACACGGGGAAGCCGGCGAGGAGCGAGCGCGGCAGGCGGAGCTCGGTGAGCGCGGGCGGGTTGCGCTCCACGCGGTACCGCGCGTCCCCGATGTGCAGCACGGCGCCGTCCTGCCAGGCGGCCGCGTTCGGCACCTCCTCCGCCACCGCCGCGCCGTCGCGGGAGAACAGCCGCACGGCCGGCACCGCCGCCTCGCCCTCCGCGCCGCCCTCCGCCCGCGCCTTCTTGCTCTTCTTGCCCGCCTTGCCGTGGCCCTTAGCGGCGTTGGTGGCGATGCGCGCCAGCGCCCGCCCCAGCGGCTCCGCCTGGTCGCGCTGCATGTGCCGAGCACTGCCGTCGGGCAGCACGAACCGCAGGCTCAGCTTGGGCTCGGACGGCACGCAGCGCACCACGGCGCGCTCCATGGCGGCGGGCGGGTGGCCGCCACCGCCGTGCGGGGATGCGGCGAGGGAGCCGCGGAGGCTCCGGAGGGCGGAGCGGAGCCGACGCCACATGGAGCCGGCGCCGCTGCGGCTTCCGCGGGGCGCGGCCGGAACCGCCGGGCGGGGCGGGCCGCTGCCGTCAGCGCGCGCGGCAAGGGGCGGGGTCGCGCGGGAGGCGGGAAGGGGGCGGGCTCGCGCCGCTGGCCGTGAGGCAGCGCCCCCTCCCGGTGCCCCGCGCCCCCCTCCGGGCTGCCCTCTCGCTCCCGTGCCCGCGCCCGCGCCCCGCCGTTAACCCGCTGGCACGGCGTGAGTCAGGCCGACCGGAGAACCAGCGCGTTCTGCTCCCTCAGCAGCGAAACCCCCTCTACTCGGCGCAGCTTCCTGGCCTCGAACAGACGTTCGAGGCGTGGGCGGGTCTCCCTCATAACGCCCCGATGCTAATTGCCTGTGGATAAATCCTTTAACGTCAAGAGTTTGGGTTTGTGTTCTGTTCGTGAGAAAACATTTCATGTCTGGGTTGACACCTCATGCTAACAGTCCGGGCAGTGAGAGCCACGATAGGAAGGTGTCCAGGACTTCGTAAAACAACCATAAAATTTCCTCCCGCTGCTCCCTCAGCCTCTGCGCATGGGGCTCTGCCCACACAGACACAAAATTAGGGTTTTAAAGCCTCTTGTGTCAAGTGTGGGCGGGGGAGTAGCAAATCTGTGGAGTTCCTGAAAATTTCCATTTATAAATGTACAAAAAGCAAAAGATTAGCAACAGCCACCTGATGCTTGAGGGTATTATATTTCTAATTTCTCAAGCATTATTGCTGTGATCTGCTTGGTGCAGGCAGAGGCTGGAGCAGAGGGACTTTCTGACTCGCTCGGGCTGTGCCAGCCCTGTGGTCAAGGTAAGCTTTTTCTAAGTTTCTTTTTCTTTTCGTTTTTTTTCTTTTTCATAACGAGAGGCACTGCTCTCGGCCGGGCAGAGCCCCGAGCACCCCTCACGGGCCGGGCCGCGCCCTCGGCTCCGGGGCAACCGCGCTGTAGTGCCGAGCCGGGGCCGCGGCGCCGGGAGAGCTGAGAGCGGCGGGGCTGAGGGGCCCCGGGGACAGGCGGTGTCCCGGCCGGCCGCGGTTGAGTCCTTTGTGTCCTTTGGTGCATCCACCATCCCCCGTTTGGTGCGTTTTTAGGACGTAGCACTGATTTAGGAAGTAGCTTTAGCTTTCTGCTCCCCTGTGGGAAGCTGTTGGAATGCGGTGGTGAGTTTGTGCATCGTGTTTCCAGGGGAACCCGACCATCAGTCTTTGGAATAGCCCCACTCAGGCGATTAAGCCTCCACAGAAGAATGATCTTTTAGCTGAACCTTAGCTCTCTCGCAGAACACAAATTTGTTGTGGTTCTGTATGTACACACTTTCCCTTGAACTTTGCCATTTTATCATATAAACTATTGCACTCTTTTTTGATACAACTATTATACCTGAACTGTGGAGATCCCTGAGGTGACCTCATTTTATGCCTTATGTACATTCTACTTAATAGATGCATGTGTTAAACTCCTTTCTGGACAGGATTGTGTTCTAGAATTTTGGTTTTGTTATGATTTTAGATGGAGCACTCAGATGAAGCAACTTCCAGTAAACGGACTTTGAGAACTTTGTTTCATCCCCCTGGTTTACCTCCACCAGTGATACCTGAAAAGTCACCATCACAGAAGAAACTGCTGGCATATCACAAAGGCAAGGAGGAGCAAAAGATGATTAATCAGTTACTGTGAGTTTCATGTAATTCAAGACATGTTGAAATTTAAGTGAAAGAGACATTACACATTTGATGTTTGACAAATAACAGTGTTTGTTTCATATAGTGAGATTTAGTGATCAAGATGAAAAAATAGGTTGCATCAATTAAAGTGCTAGCATTATTTTCATTGTATTATTTGTCGTTTTTCTGCACTTCTGATGCTCTGGTTTACTTTAGAATTGATCGAGCTCTTGAAGTCTATTACAGTAACATGGATGAAAGAGATGAGAGAGATGCTGCACCTCCTATCACAGAACTGCCTTCCACTGTGAGAAAGTATTTCTTTATTAAGTGTTTCCTATTTAGTTCTTTGTTATTGGGACATTTTTTTTCCTTCTTAGAATTTACTTCAAGATACTTGTTTTGCTCCTCAGTAATTCATAAATGTATTTATATACTCAGGTAATCCAATTGAAAGCTTGTATATCTGTAGAATAAAGTCTTTGTTTAGGAATAATATTTGCTAAATTTTATATTTCCATTATTTTTGTTTGTATATTCTTCATATATAACAATTTTCCATTTCTTTTTATACAGATGGACAATGAAAGCCAGCTAAGGGTGAGTTAAATTCTTTCATTTGCTTTTTTTGGCATAGAAGAGTGAATGGCCCCTATTAAGAGAAGTTGAGTATGTAATGCAGAATTATTGTTATTACACAAGAAGAAGTAGTCTTGGTGAGGGAAAATGGAATCAGAACAAAATAGGAATCTTGTCTCTGGTCCTGTAGAGGGAAAGTATTTTTCTGTTTTAGAAAGAGCATCTATCAATAACTAGGGTAACTAGTAATAACAAGGGTAACTAATTTACCCTTAGTTAAAGATCGTTATTTAGGGAAAAAACCTAACAGGGTTCAGGATTTTTTGTCAGTTGAGGTCATATTGTACCTTAGCCTGTACAAAAAGTAGTCTTTGACATCGTTCCCTTAACATGCACTAAACTTCAAATTTGTGTATAGCTTTTAAAGTAAGACTTCCTCTCTGGGAGCCAGTTGAAACTCAAATTAGTATTGAAATATTCATATTAAATAGCCTAGGGCAACACTAGTTTTGCCAAGCTGTTGTTAGGCAAACTCATTATGTGAGTAGAGATTTTATAACAAAATTGTCAATCAAAAGCAGAAATACCTATTTCTTTGGCCAAGACCCACTCCCCTTATGGAGGATGTTTGTTCACACTTTTTGCCAGATAAATGTTTGTCCAAAGAACAATAACCTTAACCTTGAACTATTTTATTGTTAGCCATAAACTTCAGCAGAGGACCAAGGAAAATGCCATACTGACAAGTACAATATTTTATATTTAAACATGAAGACAGAGAGACCATGTTACCAACCACAGGGCAGTTTTTAAGGTATTAGTCAGTGAATACTGAAAACATTAGATTAAATACCCTGCCTTTAAGGAAATTAAGAACATTTGAAATTAAGAAATTATGAATAAAAAGAGACTTTTGCCAAGCCTAACACAAAAATACATACGTAGGTAGTTATTAGACCTCTGAAAATCTTGTCCTTCCAGGCAGACTACCTCTTTTTGAAGAATTGTGTGCTGAGTAGTCCAATGGTTCCCATCCAGCAGCAGTGGCTCAGGTCCATGCTTGCCATGGTGCCACCATCACTTATGGAGGGCAAAGATAGACAGCTGCTCACTGAAGACCTTTTAAAGGAGATAGTAAGGGATTATGAAAAAAGCATGCAAAGATGTTTGTGTAAGTACTACAGGTTACTCAGCACTTATATTAGTGTTAGTATATATATCATAAACTCCAT
Source organism: Onychostruthus taczanowskii (assembly GCF_017590055.1). Lineage (NCBI taxonomy): Eukaryota > Metazoa > Chordata > Aves > Passeriformes > Passeridae > Onychostruthus > Onychostruthus taczanowskii. The sequence goes on from NW_024506993.1 coordinate 12,250,606, forward strand.
GTTCTCGTGTTTAAAACAATTTTTCTGGTTTGTTCTTTCAGCCAGGCAGGATCTTTGTAATCAACTACTGATTTAGCTTTTCCTGCCTTATCAAATGTGTGTTGGCCATCATGTTTAAGGCAAAACTTGCTTATTTTATTTGAACCAGTAAAAAGTTAACCAGCTGAAAGTACAGTTCAACCAAAGACAAAGACAGCTGCAGACCTCATGTCAAAAAGGTCGATTGCTGATGTAGTTATTTCATTATGTCCTTAACCTATTTAGTTAATTTGAAGCAAGAATGTCTTGCTATTTACTGTTAAAGGAAAGAGAAACTTTTAATGTACTAGTCATTCTTTCTACCTTTTCAGGAACAGCAGCTTTTTTAAGCTGTTTATTCACAAACGCATTCGTGAGTTTTCTGATGGTGCTTTTGGTGCAGGAGGAAGCTCACAATAAAAACCTGCAAAGATAATTACTGTTTTCAGATATCATACAAGTCACTTCAATTTTAAAAATAGTCATGAACTGGAATTTTGAAAGTGTTTTCCCTTGAAATCATGTATTAATTTATTTACATTTGTAGTAATCAGAATCTGAAATTTGGCCCAGTTTTGTTAATATTTTAGTGAATGGCTGATCTTTTTAAAAATGTAGATTAAAAAATAAATTTAACATTGGACTACCTTCTTTGTAATGTCATCAGTGGCATAATTATAGTACCTCACTGTAATTATGCAACAAAGTTGCCATAAATTCTTGCAATCATAGATTATATCAAGTTGGAAGAGGTCCAAAAGGATTAGAGTCCAGCTCCTTGCAGGGCTCTCTGAAACTCATCCATACAACTGAGAGCACTGTCCAGGTGCTCCTTGCACTTTGGCAGGACTGGTGCTGTGGCCACCTCCCTGCAGAGCCTGCTGCTGTCACTGACCATCCCCTCAGCAAAGAAATTGCATAAGTATTCAATTATTTAAATGCAAACCCATCTGAAAACCTTCAGGAACAGGAGCCAGAATTGGAATCAAGGCGCCCAAATCTGTATAAAAATTCAGCAGAAGCTGTTGATTTTCAGTTACCTCTGGGAGAATGTGTTTTATAGACTAGGGTGACACAATTATTTTTCATTCTGCTATGTGCTTGGTTCAAGGAAGTACAGTGACTGTTGAATATGGCCTAATTTTCTTCTGCTGTTCATGTCATTTTTTTTTTAGTGAGAAGAGCTCTTGTTAAACCAGACATAAGAGAACTGGATAAGCTGGAAGAGGAGGCACCTTTGCCTTTATTACCTCTGTGAGTGGATTAAGTTAGCAAATAACTCACTGGCAAAACACGCTGAGTTACATGAGGGACATTCTTGTTGAGCTGCGTGGACAGAGTTATGGTACAAGATTAATTCTGGAGCCCCTTACTGGGACATTTTTAAATCTCTTTAATCCTCTCTAGAGGATTTGGCATTTGAACATCTCTTATCTGAATGCTCTCCAAAGTTTTAGCATTGACAATATTTTATTACTGTTATAGTTATGTAGAGCAGACTCACGACTGCAAATTAAACCAGGCTGTGATTGCTCAGACACTGAAGTCACAATGCAGCTGCCTCTAGAACAAACTGTGTGTGTATGGGGCAGTTTTCTGGCAGATAGCAGCATTGTGCAGTACTTTGACATCCTAAAACTGCATATAATGCCAAGGTTTTATGTGATTTTGGTTTTATGAGATGAAACCTTGAGACTGAAGGCAAATCCATTGTGCCCTCCCATCATGACAGAGGAATTTAGGTAGACAGAATAGAAATACCCAAATTGCACAATTGGCTGATGCATCAGAGTGTATGCTATCAAAATCTCTTGATAAATGCTTCCTGATAGTAGTTGATGAAGTTAGGATTTTATATTGAATGGGCTTCTGAAAGGGGAGGTGATCTGAAAATACCATGGATGACAAAGCATCAGAGTATCTGTATGATTTCCACTGCATGGTAGTGAGGACATGTGTGTGGCATTTAATCAAGTATTCACACTAAGGAATAATCTTTTGAATACTATCTTTTATGTATCAGTACTTTATTCAAGTAGTGCTTGAGCTCTTAATTTTTGTTTGCTTATTTGTTTTGGTGGCTTTTTAATGGTTTTTGTTTTTTAGAGGCCTGGACTTTTCTAGTACGTGGCATAACAGTTACGTCAAAGCAAAAAACCAAATCCTTTCCACCTTACGTATTCTTCACCCCACAATGAAAACACTACTGGATTTTGGTTATACAGCATTCTTTGACTTTCTTGTAGTGGATTTCTCTAGTTCCAGGTAAAGTCTGTTCTGCTGAATTATTGACCCATCTAGGTTTTTGAAGCTGGCAAAGATGAGCTTGTTCAGTTCTATTATTTATTGTAGAAAATTGCTTTGATGCACAATTTTAATGTACTGTGGTTAAGTTACTCTGTGTTATGACATGTGACTTTTCTTCTCTCTGTTATGTATTTTATTGTTGTTCAAGTTGTTGGTAATATCAGACCTTTTGGGTTGTATTTTGCCTTTAATTTTGTAAGGTTCTCCCCATTATTCACTTACTCTTAATGCTTAATTTCCATAGAAATCTGTTTAAAGTAGTATTCAAAAAATCAGCTTCTAGTAGTATTATCACCTGTAGAAAATTCTGTGCTAACCTTGAAGATCAGACTTCTTGCTCGTTTTCAGAAGTCGAATTTTCTGTTTAATCTTGGAACTTTAAATTTTCATAGTTTTCAAAAAGATAATTTAAAAAAAATTTTTCCTCATTATTTTTTCTGGTAATTGTTCTGCATATCCTGGAGTTTGAGGCAGGCTTTTTGTTTCCTTTTAGTCTACTGAAGCAATGTGTAAGTTCCCACTGTTCTTCCTGCTAGAGAAAGACTAGGTTTGTAATACAAAAGTTTGTATTGTTACCTTACTCCATTTTGGTTTGTTTAAATTTTGTTTATAAAGTTGGCTGTAACTTTCTTTTCTAGAATGAAAGGACCAGTTGACTGTAAATCTTTTAAAACTGATGCATCTCTAAGTTGTTCTAAAGCTGAAGACAAGATAATGAGTACGTGGTACCAAAGAGTTATCGGTCTCTTCACTCAGTCCGAAGCCTTGGATGGTGTAAAGCTGGATCAGCTTGACTCTTTTTATAACTGTGTGGCTGTGCTTTTGTCTAATCAGGTAAATATCTTTCCTCCTGTGATAAACTTAATGGGATTAAAATATTACTTGCTTTGTAGAAAAATAATGGAACAATAGTCTAATCAAAGGAAAATGCTTTCAAGGTATTTCGTTTCTACATACATGTATTAGTAATAGGCTTATTTTTGTAGCAAAAATAGATGCATGGACTTTACTGAAATGTTTACTTGTTCATTAGTTTTCATCATTTAAGGGTTGAGAATAATAACCACTAGAAAAATTAGAACTGATTTCTAATTAGAATTATTAGAAAAATTCACACTGCTTCAGTTATCCATAAATCAGGCCAGAAGTGCTAAAATGAATGGAAATCCTGGCTTACTGGGATGAGTGGAAAATGAGTTGAGCCCTTTTTATGTGAACTAATAGGTGATCTGTATTATTACCTAGCTGAAAGAATTACTGCAAAGAACAACTGAAGTTTTTGTGAAACTTTTTGATCCTGAAGACAGAAGACGTCTGCCTATATTTAAGATGGACTTGACTTTTGATGAAAATAGAATGGAGTTTTATCCAAGCTTACAAGACTTAGAAGAAGCAATTCTCTTTGTAGTAGATTGTATAGGACAGACTCTTCAGGTGTGCTCTTGTTTTATTTAATTATGTAATTGTTAAGATGTTCAGTATATGAAAATACTTGTGATTTATGGGTCTGACTACCCTGGCAATGGGATCAGAATGCAAATTGTATTTATTTTCCACAATAATTCTACAGGCCACATAATGAATCTTGATGCCCAGTGGCACTCCAGGCTCTGAAGTAATTTTGTAACTCCTTGTTTATAAAAACTTGGTGCACTTGCTATTGGTTGTTTTAGTTTGCTCTTTGGGTCTGCAGTTATAATAACATCTTTATTATATGTGTGATGATTTACAATAAATTTTCATTAAAGTTAAGATCTCGAGAGAAACACAAGGAAAATTAGAGTTGATAATGCTTTTCTTTCTAAGAAAAAGAAAATACTCAAATCTCTAAAAACTATTATATACAACATCAAAAGATTGATGTCTTGGGAACCTGTCTATAGTTCCAGGGAAGAGAGCCTTTCTGGGGGCTTTAGATGTGAACTGAGTATTGGTCATTTGTTACATGTGGTGGGGTGGTACTTTCAGAGAAGTGTTTTGGGGTTGGTTTTCTGTATTTGCATATATTATATCATTTAATTTTATGCAGGGTTGGATAAGTTTTTGTTTTCCTTTACATATTTCCTGTTCAACTCTTTGCTTCAGGAAAAGTCGTTCTACATGTGTATAAAGCATGTGAACTTGGTCATGGTTAGGGTCTCATACTTTTGTGATCGTGTCTTCTGCAGATTGCAACTTACTTTTAAAGTATATGTATCCTTGTGCTGCTTTTTAAAATGTAAATAATCAACACTTGCACTGCTCTTAGAATTTCCAAACGGTACATGCCTGGCTGACGGGTGGCACTGCAACTCTGGATGCTGAGCTTCCTGCTCACACCGTACAATGGGCCAAATCCACTCTGGAAAAATCTATCAGAGACAACTTAGAAGGCCCAAAGCAACATTTTAAAGGCTATGGTAAGTGACAGAAGAGTGTGTAAATAGCTGTGTCACTTCTTTGTAATAAGTAGCTTGCTGTGTGGCATATGCTTTTTAGTAATATAAATATGTTGTAATTAATTGTAGTTGAAAGTTATGGCTGGCTTGCAGATGGAACTGCAGAGGAACGGATAAAGAGATTTATAGCAGAACAACCCAGTTTTGATGAATACACTGCTGTAAGTTTTAATTCTATACTTTATAAATAATTTTTACTATACATGCAGCAATAATGAGACGGTAACAGAGGGTAACAGGTGCTTAGCCTTTAGCTAAAAATATATGGATTACCTACAATGTAAGGTAACAGAGGTGCTTAAGGGTGCAGAAGGCTAAGAGGTGCTTAGCCTTTAGCTAAAAATATATGGATTACCTACAATCTAACTGTTTTTTCCCTAAAAATGTATGGTAAATAGAAGAAAACATTACTTATTTTCTTCAGTGTCTAATACTTACTCATATAGCCAAGTATTTAAACAACAGCTCTGAAGTGTAAAGTCTAATGTTTTTCTGAAGTTCATAGATGAATTTTTCACCCTCAAGAAGGAAATAATGAGCTTGCCAGAGGTGATTTATTTCCCTATGATCTGTTTGAATTGTGAGGATTTAAAGCAAGGTTTGGCTAACTGTGCAAGCAACTTCGCAAAAATGCTAATGGACAAAATATTTACAGATTACAGAGAGGAAAATGAAAGGTAAGTAGAATTTTTCTGCTTGTGAATGCTCTATGTGTTAAATGCATAGCAGAAACATGTAGAAGAAGTGCAAATATACCATATTTTGTTTACTTAAGGTTCTTGGCTAACTAACGATCTAAGGCAGTTTGCATAGGCTCAGGCTGTTGTATTTTTTCTGCTGTTTTAGTCTCAGAAAAAGGTAGAACATATTAGTATAGACTTGGATAATGGAGGAGCTAAAAGATCAAAGATTGAAGATCCAAGAACTTTATTATTGTTCTGGATTTATGTGTGAATTACAGTATTACTGCACTGTCAAAGTTAGACTCTCTTATTACCTGATAGACACCTCAGCAGGGCTGCTCTCAAGCCATTCCTCCCCACTTGTATTTGTGCTGAGTGTTACTCCATCCTGGGTGCAGCATCTGGCATTTCAACTCATTGCCTTGCATCCTCTTAATCACAGTCAAATGTTTAATTCTGCAAAGTGTCCCATCCTTCAAGGGAGTCAGCAGCACCTCACAGTTGTATGATGAGCAAACTTGCTGATGGTGCATCCAACTCTTGCATCAAAATGAGTGATAAATACATTGAACAGACCTGGCCCAGCAGTGAATCCTGAGGAACACTGCCTGTAACAGTCACCAGCCTTTTTGCTACAACCCTTTGAGCTCTGCACTTCACCAGTTCTTCACCCAGCACTCCATGAACATACCATCCCACACCTGGACAACTTTTCTAGAAGGATTCTGTGAAGGACAGTATCAAAAGCCTTATTAAAACTGAGAAAAATTATATCCACGACGTCCCCTTTATCTTCTATTTGGGTGAACTGACAGGATATCAATTTAGTTAAACAAGAGGTTAATTTGCAGGTATGGATTAAGTCGTGGGGAAACTCTTGCTACATTTTTTAGTTAAAATGAATAATTATGGCCAAGTTTTATAGTAATTCCACATTACCAAAGTGAGACAATATTTACTAGGAAAGTGTTTGTGTGTACACTAGTGATAGTTTGCTGAAGTTCTTTTAGTAACAGCAGATTACTAAAACATTTATTTCAGAAGAATACCCCAAAATCCAAACAAAGCAATTATTGCCAGTCAGAAACCAGTATTTGTCTAGACTGACTTGGACATATTCCCCTTCTAGTTTCATAAATAATGGAATTTGTGAGGGGAGAATACTTAAAGAAGTAATTTGAATTTTTAATTGCATTAAAGGTGAGCTTGAAACCAGTCAAACTAACATCTTAAAATGTTGGTAATTTATGTAAAATAAAACTATAGGATATGCAGCGAATGTGAAGCCATTAAGGAAAGTGCATCAAAAGTTCCTGAGTCAACAGAAGAAATGGTAGAAATAATGGAATACATGAAACAAATCAAAACCAAAGATTTTCAGGACCTGGTGCGAAGAAGTAAGGTAAAAGACTATCCTTTAATTCTTGATCTTTTATTAGACATGCTTATCTATGCAAATAAAGAATTCATTCCAGAGTGCAGACTTTTTTCTGCCTGTGTGAATAAACTCAGTATTACTTCAGACAGAAGTGGGAAGTCCAGTTTATTATTTGCCATATGCATTTGCTTCTTGTTCCCATTCCTATGTGTTCTGCGCGTCTTTGAGGACATGCAGCTTCTAATAAATCACTCAGTTCATTTTTTGTACTTGGAGACTTACTTCAGGACTGCTTAAAAATCTATTTGTGAAAATGAAACAGACACTATCAAGAACATTTTATGTGTAAAAACAGTCAGCAGACTTTGAACACATGAGAAGCAATTTACTCTTTGAGCAGAATATAGATGATGTTACATTAGGAGTAGTTTGTGCATGTGTGTGTGAATATGTATCAGATTTTCTGATGGTAAGAGGTCTATAAATGTGTTATGTTTTTTATGTTTATATCTGCAGAAGTTCTTAATAACATTAGAATTTCTGCATATAGATTTACAGAACACAGGAGTTGTATTTAGAAAAACAAGCTCATGATCAGGGCAGGGATTTGAAAAATGTTACACATATATTTTGAATGTTAATATTCAATTGGCTGAAGGAGCTCTGAATTCTGAAAAGTTCATTAAATGTAGATTTTTATTGTATCTTTGTCGATAATATTGTCCTGACCTGTATTTTAAACAGATCTATCATACCTAAAGTTTTGTGAACTCTCTCTTTCTAGGAGTGCTGTCGGCAAATGAGTTACTTGATAGATGTTTATCCATTTACTCCTGAAGACCTTGAACTAAATTCAACAGCTATATTTTGGCCAAAGAAGATTAACCTCATTTTTAAAGAACATGATATTGTAAGAGCGTTTTCTTGGTTTATGGTACATTTTGGCTTGTTAGACTTCTCACTTTACTTGCGCTATTATTTCCTCAGCAGGCTAAATGTACATGCACATATAACATGATAAATGCTAATTTAGACAGGCATGAATAACATATTTCCAGATTTTTGTGACAAAAGTGGGCTTTTTTTGGCTAAATTTTAAAACTGTCACTGTAATTTAAAAGCTTTAGCAAGTGTTATTATCCTAATATGCTTGTGGTTAGTACTAGGTAAGACACAGGGAGATGAAAATTCACTACACTGTACTTGTCTTGTACTGAAAATGTAACTGTCAGGCCCTTAATAAGACTGAGTGTCTGGACAGGAAGTCATTTAGTTAAAAGGGTATTTTGTTCTGTTAAAGAACAGGGGGAACAATGTTTTCTAGCAATCATTAATAGAAAATATGGAACATCTCTTTTTCTCTGTGTGACTGTAGATTACTTTTCTTCCACTACCTGTATTCATCTTGCTTAGCATGCTTTGTCTCTGTCTATGACACAGTAAGTCAAGCCTTTTATTGTTCTCTTGCCTCTCTGTAGTAATTTAGCATAGATTTAATAATTTCTTCTAGGATTTTTAAAGAATAATCAACATTTTAAAAAATCTGTGTCTTTTAAATATTACAAGTAAGGATTTCTCCTTTAATAATTTTTGTTTAGATACTAAGATATATGTCCAAGGGTAGTAATTATGCCTCTGACTGAAAAGATACCCAGCTTGGGAGACTGCTATGTCTATAAAATACTTTGCTTGCATGTTATCCCCATGCAAGCAAATTATTCTTTTAATCCCCCCCAAAAAATCAGTACAATTAATTTTCTACTTCTACACCAAGAGTCCATGACGCTTGTTCTAATTCCTTTTAATGAAAATGGTAGTACAGAGTGAATCTCACTACTTAGTGAGAATCCCTCAGCAGTGGGACCCTGTAGCTGGCCATCAAGTGACTTGTATTGTGCTAGAGGTTGAGGACAGGAACAGTTTCACATCATTTTCATGAGTTTGTATATTTGCATTGTATACTTTCAGAAATGAGTCTGTTCTTACTCTAGTGCAAAATGAAAAGATTGGTTCATCCTTCGGTGAAGTTCTGTTTATCTGCTTCACAAATTTTGCCTGGAAGTAGGTGTCCTTGTCTTAGGAAATCTCCTCTCTTCTCTGATTTTTTGTTTGGTACCTTAAAACAAACCCTTGAGTGTGCAGACCCAGTGCTTTAAGGTGGTCTTTTGTTCTAGAATTTCTGGCTTTTACAGCCACAGGTACATGTGTGATAACATTGGCTTTCAACAACTGCAGGTGTCCTTTTTGGCTGTAAAATACTGAATCCCAAAAATGAGAATATCTATTTCTTTCTGTAGTGCTTTGCTTTCTGTTTCCTAGTTCCTGAAGGAAGCCTTTGAGGCAGTTCTAACTGCTCTGACTCTTGAGGTGAGGCTTCCATGCTAGCGTATAGAGGTTGCACACACTGAAGTGGGACATAGGAGAAAAAAATTTCAGCTGTTGCAAGGAGGATAATTTATCTGTATTGTTAGTTTTTGGTCTGTTTGCATTCAATGTTTAGATGGTGGTATGTATGTTAATTATTGAAAGGACTTAAAATCACCTTTGTCATGAAAGAAAAAAATTCTTTTGTAGCTGATCCAGCAGTCTAAAGCCGAACGAGAGCAAGAAGTGCAACAGAAATGTGATAACGTGCATGTTGAATTAGACAAGCTTTATAAATCTGTGACAGAATTAGAAGAATACTCACAACTGGATCGCATGCAACAGGTTTGATTAATAGTATAAAATCAGTAGAAATGTTTTATGTGTGTAATACACAGGGATCATGGAAAAAATTGTAATTAAAAGGAATCAGTGTAACAAATGTGAGCTAAAACACTTGTTATCCTCTTGCCACAGTTATCAAGCTGAGTCCCCCTCCCATTTTTGCTTGTCACTGGCATTTAACATTTTATTTTGTGGAAAGTTTGCTACAAGGCTTGAATTAGCTGATAGGTACCAATAACAGAAGTTCAGAAAGAGTGTGTGCACCCATGAAAATAATTTATTCATTTCCCCTCTTCACCACAAATCAATTAATGCAAAACCAGCACAGGTAGCCATTTGATACTTTTTTCCTACAAACCTCAAAACTTAATTGTTATGCTAGTGAAGAGCAGACCACTGGCTCCAAAGTTTCGTTAATTTCTAGCAGTATTTTTTAATTTTCAGAGCATGTCTTGTGCTTTAATTGGAGGATATTGCATAGTAAGAAATGTTGGCTTTTTAAAAAAAAAAACACTTCAAAGCACAAACCAGAAATCATAAGCTAATAAATCCCAGTTACCAATATGATATGCCACGTACATAAAAATTGTGTGGCTGCCTCATGGAACAGTAAGTTTTAAAGCCCATACATTTTGAAAATACTCTAAAATTCAGTAATGAGAACCAATTTTATTTTTCATAATGTTCTTCTGGTTTCTTCACAGTTTATATACTCATCAATAAGCAGACAAATTTTTAAATCTTGTTTTCTAAAATTTTAATGTGAAAGTTTATATTTTGATATAAGCTGTTCAGAGCACAATTTAGTTATTTCTCAATACATACTATTATTTTATTTCAGTATGTGACTGACGTGAGGACTTTACAGAAAACAATACAAGACACTGATGAAACAGTAGCTGCTCTTAATAAAGAAGAGACCCTGCTTGGATGGAAACCAAGTGAATTCCCACTCCTCAACAACTTAAGAGCTGAGATAGAACCATACCAGAAACTCTTTAATCTTATACTGAAATGGCAGCGAACAGAAAGAAGGTAATTCACCTCCAAATGCTATAAGAGGGAGAGTGAGAAAAATGCCTGTCCTGGTCTCATTCATGTCAGATGTAGAATATGGATTTGTTTTCTTATTAACATGTTATTAACAAGCAAAGTAAAAGGGTAATATAACATACATATCAGGCTTGCTATTTTTAATTTAGCTAGAAAAAAAGTTGATTTGTTTTTATTTTTAAAATGTAATCAAGGAATCATAGAATCATCAGATTTCCTAAGCTGGAAAGGGCCCACAAAGACCATGAAGTCCAAGTCCTGGCATTGCACAGGATAGCCCCAAGAATCACACCATGAATCACACATATGAGCTCAATCAGAGAGCTCATCATCTGGCTGTAACCAAAACTGGTTTTGACCTAGCAGCTGTCCAAAATGGTGGGTTCAAATGATTATGTTGCTCTTGTTGCTTGTGGTTACATCCTACCACAAAACTGTACTCTGTGTATAAATTAAGGGAGATTATTTATTACTTCGTGCATTCTTCAGAAGTTATAATGTGCTATGGCTGAAAGTATAGGGGGTTTAAAAATACAAGACCTAGTGTATTTTTAAATGTCATATGTCTATCTCTGTCTAGAGTTTAACTTAATTATTTGTCCATTCATGCAATTACTCAGTTTCAGTATGTGTCTGACTTAAGAGAACTACACAAATACACAGAAGAATGTGGTTGAGCCACTTTTAGCTGGCCTTTAAACTTTTGCAAAGAGTAACAATAATAGGGAAGAAGAGCTTTGCTTTAATTTAAATAGCTACTCATGTGTTGCAAAACAAAGTGATAATTTTTTGTGGGCTACATTTGTTATTCTGTTTTGTAACCTTATGTTTTTTTCTCAGATGGATGGATGGGACCTTTTTGGAACTAGATGGGGAAAGCATGGAGGCTGAGATTGATGAATTTTATAGAGAGATGTACAAACTGTTAAGACTCTTCCAACAAAAGCTGAAGAAAGCAGCAACAGAGAAGAAGAAGGCAGTGCGAACTGGGAGGGATAATCCAACTCTTACAATGTGTTCTTCAGTTCTGGATCAGATTAAAGAATTTAAGGTAAGAAAATGTGAGGGATATCTGATACTGAGGGACAAATGCTAAATTCAGGGCTCAGTACATGTAGATGATGCAGAGTCAGAGATAGAGTGAGGCTGTTCTGAACCCCCCTTACCAGATTTTACTGTCCCATTCATTTTAATAAAACTGGTTTTTTAATTTTTTTTAAAGTTTCTGGAATTGTAACAAGTACACATATACAGGAGAAAAGTCATTTTTGGATGCAGAAAAACATTTAAGGATGTAGTTGGGAATTTTGAAATGGGACTCTCTTATGTTAATAGAAGCAATATTTAGCATCACTGAAAAATTATGGTAATAGTTTTTTTATATTTCTTCTTCAGTAGTTAATAGAATTATTTAGAAATTGAATGGAAAACTAAGTGCAGCCATCTGCACTGTTTGGAAAAGATTCTCAAGTCTTCAGCAACTGTAGCAGAATTTTAAATGCACACGAAAGATTGTTAAAAAATTAAGAAATAATGTATATGACAATATTAACCTTATAAATGTTTTTTCTGAATTAGGAGCACATTCCCACTGTGGTTGTCTTTTGTAATCCTGGCATGAGAGAACGTCACTGGCAGCAGATGTCAGATATAGTAGGATATGATATAACACCAGATGCTGGAACTACCCTGAGAAAAGTTTTAAAGCAGAATCTAACCTCTTACTTGGTACAGTTTACAACAATAAGCGTAGCTGCAAGCAAGGTAAGCACAGAGATTTGATAGTGACAAATATGACATCAGGTCTCTTAGTGTATACTTTTATGACTTATCAGCATTATTTGTCACAGCCATTATGCAACAGAAGAGATTTGGTGAGACTTTGGCCCATTGTATGTTAGTAATGAGTGTAAGCATTTGTATCTCATGTGACATCATCCATATTTCCCAAGTGTGCTGCTTTCTGTGTGCAAGAAAAGGATATACTGAGGAAAAATAATAACAGGTAGTTAATTTGTGCTGCTAGAGCAAAATAGTTTATTCAGCTAGATATGCTTATATATTTTACTAGAGAGTTGGAAAAAACCAATTCAGTGACTAGACCAAGCTATTTTCTTTTTTAAATAGGAATTTTCCTTGGAGAAAGCACTGCATACCATGAAGGAAACCTGGGATTCAATTTCCTTCACCACAAATGTGTATCGTGAGACTGGTATTCATATTCTGTCTTCAGTGGATGATATTCAGGCTCTTCTTGATGATCAGATTATGAAAACTCAGACAATGAGAGGATCACCTTTCATTAAACCATTTGAAAATGAAATAAGGGTACAATGAGTACTTTTTCAACCATTTTTATTTGTGGGATAGCTGTAGTGAAATGGTATACTGATTGTATTACAACTTTCTAGTTTGAGTTGTTAATGAAATGCTTTCATTGATTTTTTTCAGCAAGAATCTTTTGAGTTTGTATGAGTTTATACGTATTTCTGTTTTGGAATTCTCTCTTCCATTCAAATTCAAGTGTAACCAAGGGAACATGATTATTTTTTCTAATATTTTGCAAAATCACTATTTTCATTAGCCTCGCTTCTTAATAACTGGAAAGAATGTTTCTATTATTGCTAATAAGAACATTTATTTATTTATTGAATTTTGGATTCGAATTTTGAACTACAATGTTTTCTCCAGGGCAAAGGAAGTTCTTGACAGCTGGGAGAGTGTTTTTTGATCAGGCCTCAGAGCAATGATGGCAGTGCTTTACACTTGCTTTTGAATTTCAGAGCTAGAGTAGTCTTTGTGGTGCTAACACCATGGCTATTGACAGGAGGGAAGCTGGTGGAATTGCTCTGCAGTTGCCCTCCCTAGTTCATTGTTGGTTTATGTGGGAAATGTTCAGGCTCAAGCAGGCTCAGTGAACATACTTTACAGGCAGCCTGCTCCAGTGTATCTGCTATTGTCCTGACTTGCTGGATCTCTCCTATGAGCTGAGGTGGCTTTTCTGGCATTGTGTCCCTGCTGCCATTCAGCTAAAAGAGCCCTTGCTGTGGGGAGTTGAAATAGAATTTATCACTGGTAGCCTCCTGGCTATTGCTTAACAATTAAGTTGTTGAAAGTTCATAGCACTAACGTGGTAAATGCATTTTGGAAAATTAATTTCCAAGTAAGTAAAAATTTCTGAGCTCCTTTGGCCATCTGTATATGTGGAAGAACTCATACTCCTAAATATTTTTCTTTCATTTTGTTTATTGGTAGATTTTTGTTTTCTCTTTGGGAGCTGGAATACCACAATGTCTACCTTTCCTGAATTTGTTGTCTCTAATATTATTTGCTTGGAAATGTCAAGTTAACATTCTTTAAACATTTATTAAGGAATGGGAAAGCCGCTTGATTAAAATTCAGGAGAATATTGATGACTGGCTGAAAGTGCAGGCACAATGGCTGTATTTGGAACCCATCTTTTCTTCTGAGGATATTATGCAACAGATGCCAGAAGAGGGACGGCAGTTTCAGACTGTGGATAGACTGTGGAGAGAGATTATGCAGTTTTGTGCTGAAGACCCAAAGGTAAGGGAAATATCCATTACTGACAGGAAGCAGTAGAGCAGTAGCTTCTCTTGCCTTTATTTTGGGGGGGTGGGGGGGGAGGGGATGCTTTGTTTTCAGAATATATACAGTGAACTACGATTTCAGTTCCCTAGGCTTTCTAGAAACAAAGTTACGTTGTTCCTTATTTGATTAATTTCTGTTTGAAATGCTGTTTGAAATAGTTCATTTATCGCTGACAGTTTGCACATGTTTGTTGTTACAGGTTCTTGCTGCTACTTCCTTGCCAGGATTAACAGAGAAGCTTCAGACCTGTAATGAACTTCTTGACAAAATCATGAAAGGGCTTAATGCTTACCTTGAAAAGAAACGTCTCTTCTTTCCCCGGTATGATGAGCTTTGGTTATTTAAACCCCACAGATTCTGAATGGGGCTTTTTCGTTGTGAATAAGATCAATCTTATAGCTTGATAATGCAGTTGTAATTTTTTTCTAATTTTTTAGCTTCTTTTTCTTGTCTAATGATGAAATGTTGGAGATCCTGTCGGAGACTAAAGATCCTCTTAGAGTTCAGCCTCACCTGAAGAAGTGTTTTGAAGGCATTGCTAAGCTGGACTTCCTTCGCAATTTGGATATTAAAGGAATGTGTAGTTCTGAAGGCGAGCGTGTGCAACTGGTTTCAAACATTTCTACTTCTGAAGCTCGAGGTGCAGTGGAGAAGTGGTTAATTCAAGTAGAAGATGTTATGCTGAAGACTGTGCGTGATGTAATTGCCAGATCAAGAATGGTATGGGCTTTATGATAATTTAAGAACTGTAGCACCTGTCTTTGTTTTGTGGCTGTCTCTTGGCTTTCTAAAATTCTTCCTCAACACAGGAGTTGAGGAAGTCATGTGGCCAGGACCAAGTTAACATGATATGTATTTAATAAGCCAGTGATATACATTGGAGTTTAGTTTGAATAAGATGCAAGTAGTTTTCCTATTACACTGGAGATAAATTCTTCTAAAAGTTTCACAGCAGTACTATTTTACAGGATATATCATCTGATGTAGTAGTTCAGGTTTCTTATTAATTAGAAATAGAACACTTGTAATATGCTTGCTTCCTCCTAAAAGAAAATCATTAGACAGAAAATATTTCTTTGTATGAAGTTAACAAGTTGTGACCATTTCTGTAATATGGAAAGATAATTCTAAGAATATTTAAAATTATTGGGTAAAAAAATTGTGAACCTAAGGGGAAAAGAGCATTTAAAGCTCCATTTGGGCACTGCAAATAGGAAAATAGTATTCTTCAGCAAGGAATATTAATAGGATTACATTATAAGCTTCTGCATTAGATTGTGATAGTTATCCCCAGACACTGTGTTCGTATGATGTATGTAACTCTTTCAGGCTTATCTAGAGACTGAGAGAAAGCGCTGGGTTCTGGAGTGGCCTGGCCAGGTAGTGTTGTGTGTGTCTCAAATGTACTGGACAAGTGAGGTACATGAAGTTCTTCACGATGGGCCCAAGGTACTGTGTAATGCATAATTTAAAAAAAATCTTTCTTAGTGTTTCATTTCAGCTGAAATGTATTTTGCTTAATCAAACAGTTTTTTACAATTAAAATAAAATTTTAAAAATGTTGAGCATGTGTGTTTGACATACATGAATTTATGTACAGTGATTTATACCTTTCATTCAGGTACTTTAGTATTCTTATTTAGTGCAATCATAGTTTAAAATGTAGCTTTGCAGCATAAATGCATAACTGTGCATAAGAGAAGTTGATGCAAAACCATGACAATATAAAACAATAGCTTAATAAGCAACCTCTGTTAAGATATCTAGTCAACATGAAGCAATCTGTATCACTTGAATCTGTGATATAACCAGTTTCAAATTTACCCTTTGTCTCCTAGGGCTTAAAGGGTTATTATGATACACTTCAGCTTCAACTTAATGATATTGTAGAGTTGGTGAGAGGAAAACTGTCAAAGCAAACAAGGACTACACTGGGTGCCTTGGTTACTCTTGATGTTCATGCTAGAGATGTCATCAAGGAAATGATTGGAAGTGGTAATTATATTTGAAGACATTTTTCTTAACACATAGTTAATGAAAAATCAGATTTTACTGCCTAAAACAGTACAGCACTAAGATGGGTTTGTATTTGGCTATAAGCATCAACACTAATAATTTCAAAGCTGTTTTAAATTTTACTGTAATAGAAAATCCAGCTATCTACAACATCTTTTATGGCTGCTGTCAATTCTGTTTGTCAGGTGTGCAGAGTGAAACAGACTTCCAGTGGCTTGCACAGCTGCGCTATTACTGGCAGAACGAGAACGTTCGTGTGTGCATCATTAACTGCAATGTGAAATACGCCTATGAATACCTCGGCAACTCGCCGCGCCTGGTGATCACCCCTCTCACAGACCGCTGCTACCGCACCCTGGTACGAGCTTCCTCCTGGGATACTGCAAATTGTATTTCCTGGGCTCTGCTATTGCTTATACCGTTCAGTGCAGCCATCCTTTTAGGGCTCAGGGTTATTGTCAGACTCTGCTATTTCTGCTAGAGTGAGGTTTGTAATTTTTACAGAATATTAAACATGAAAATCACTCATAACCACAAATCTGGACAGCTCACCAACCTGACTGAAACATTAGTGTGCTCTTCTGTTGTGGCAGTGCTTTTTTAAAACACACAGTTAAAAAAAGACAATATTTGATTACTGTAAAGATTATGAGAATGCAAAGTGCTTTTCTGGTGTTCTGGGGCTGCTGAATTAAATGGATAAGGATTCACTTGTGATCACACTGTTCCTAAGACTAGTACAAGTTTGGCAACTTTTTAGTATCCCTGCTCTTGGCAGAGGTGTTTATTATTGTACTCGTTTATCCTCAGCTAACCTGACAGCTGAAAGTTACTAAAGTCATCACAGATACAGCTTTTCTCATTATCAGTTACTGCAGTCTCTTTGCTGGAGTATGATTTCAAGTTTTGTTAGGCACACATGGTGTGGCTGTAGCTGATGCTTGTTGAAGTATGATTTCAAGCCACATGGTGTGGCTGTAGCTGATGCTTGGTATCTGTTTGTCAAAACATCAAGGTACCTTGGTGTGAGAAGGTGATGCAGTTGGTAGTCTGTTTTGGTTTTAGGCTCACAAGCCTTGAATCAGAGCACAGCAGGTGGAAATGTGGCATTCTAGCCAATTCTAGCCTTGTCCTTTGCCCAAAGTTCTTAGCAAAGTATTCCCAGAACTTGTCAATCAATACAGATGTGGCCCTGTAACTGTGGATTGGACTGTTTGTTTAAGGTCTGCAACTTTTTTGTTTTCTGTCAGATTTCCTCCTACTTCAATGGAATATAGGTGGAATATAGGAGAGGTCAATGAAAGGCACAAGCATCAAAGGGGGATGGTGTGGGAAAGAAAAGAGGAAAAAAATATATTAAAGGACGGGTGGAGATAAAAGAGTAGCAATAAGCAACTGCAACAAATTTAACTTGAAAGGTTAAAGGTCAAATTACACTTGAAAGGTGTATCTAAACGAGAACTGAAAGATTGGGTATAACAAAGTTTGAATAACCAGTCATGGTCATGATGATAACAAAACTAAACCCTCTGTTAGGGTCAGAATTAAATTCTCTTGCCTCTTCTTCCCAGCTGTAAGTACATTTCAGATTATTTTTACTCAGGAAAACCATACTTTTTATGTCAGATAAAATAAGTGTATGAAACTATCAAGTGCAATTTAATTTTACCATTTTCATGCAGAAACATGTCATATGAATGAAGTACAAATAATTTCCATAAACTATTTCTGTGCTTTAGATTGGAGCCTTTTATTTAAACCTTGGTGGTGCCCCAGAGGGTCCAGCAGGAACTGGTAAAACAGAGACCACCAAAGATTTGGCTAAAGCTCTTGCTGTTCAGTGTGTTGTCTTTAACTGCTCTGATGGCCTTGATTACCTGGCAATGGGAAAGGTAAATAGAAAATAAATATATGTTTTATTTTATTTTTAGCGTGAAAATTTTAGGGTCCCTGTTTTGCAGACACAAATAAACGTAGCACCTGTGGTCTGCTGCCCTTGGATACTATATGCAGTTCTCTACATGTTTCATTTTCTGTCCTTTATGAAATCCTATTAAGTTGCTAATTAAAACATGAAACAAACAAGAGTTCCTGGGATTTGGATCTTCTGATTTAGCTTACTTTAGAGTCAAAAACTTTGTTCTTAAGTACATCACTGATCTATGATCTAAACAGGTTTAAGCATTATTACTTGTATTTTTGTATAATTGTATTTTTGTAATTTAGTTAAACTTCCAACATTATATTCTTAGTTTCTTTTGAATCTTTTCTCTTAACAATATTGTTGGTTTCTTTCTTAATTTGCAGTTTTTCAAGGGTTTGGCTTCATCAGGTGCCTGGGCATGTTTTGATGAATTCAATCGCATTGAACTGGAAGTGCTGTCTGTAGTGGCACAGCAGATCCTTTGCATCCAAAGAGCCATACAGATGAAGCTAGAAACATTTAATTTTGAAGGCACTGAGCTGAAGCTTAACCCAAACTGTTTTATAGCAATTACTATGAATCCAGGTTATGCAGGACGTTCTGAACTTCCAGATAATCTGAAGGTAAAGTAATAAGATATATGCATCTGTGACCTTTGTGATGATTGTTTTGTCCAGGTAAGATATTTCCATGAGGAGGCTTTACTAACTGAAAGCAGAGATAGTGCAGCATGAGGAGCACACCAAATGCAGATTGCTGAAAGAAAAAAAGTGCATTTTCTCACCTGCCATGGACAACATTTTCCTTCCTTTCTGCTGGATGTATCTGTGCAAGGAGCAAATTGCATTCTTGCATTCTTGAGACAGTGTTGAGGGGAAAGAGCTGGGGGGCACAGTGTCTTTTCTTGATGTACTGCACTGTACATTAAGATGGATATTTGTGGTAGCTCAGGTTAACCTCCTAGGGAGTCTTAACTGCAAATATTGAAAATACTGTTTTATGGTGGGCTGAATACTGTAAAAGTTCTGAATTTATTTCCATTCCTAAATTAATTATTTGAAGATATTTCTTTGGGTATGTATTCCAGGTTCTTTTCCGAACTGTAGCCATGATGGTTCCAAACTATGCTCTGATAGCAGAAATTTCCCTCTATTCATATGGATTTTTGAATGCTAAGTCACTGTCAGTGAAGATAGTCATGACCTACAGGCTTTGTTCAGAACAGCTTTCCTCTCAGTATCACTACGACTATGGCATGCGGGCAGTCAAAGCTGTGCTGGTGGCTGCGGGGAATCTGAAGTTAAAATTTCCCACAGAAGATGAAGATATATTGGTGAGTTCCGGAGGGAATATTTGTTTAAGGAGTTTCATAGATACATGCAGTTCTGAGTTCTGAAGGCAGTTTCAGCATATCTCATCACTGATCCATGCTTTATAGTTTGTGAAATTAAGAGAATAAAATACATGCTGCGTTTTCCTGGGCTGTTCTGATGATTGCATGGTTGGGCTTCTTATCAAAGGCCCCATTTAATGAATTAATCTTTGTTACATACTAGGTTATTTTAATTGCTGAACACCTTATGCTCTGGCTCTTAATAAGAATGGCAAAATGCATATTTGTTTCTTCTAGCTTCTTAGATCAATTAAAGATGTGAATGAGCCCAAATTTTTGTCACACGATATACCTTTGTTCATGGGTATAACCAGTGATTTATTTCCTGGAATCAACCTTCCTGAGGCAGACTACAATGTAAGTACTCTTCCTTGGTCATGATCATTGTTGATTGTTCTGTAGTGATTTCTTTGTAACCAAGTGCAATTAATGCAGTGAGGTATTTCAAGATGAGCAAAATTGTTTGCAATGAAACTTTATAGCAAAGGGAATTATTTTATGTGTGCTCCACATCTGAGTTCCCTTACATTCAGAAAGGTTGTACATTACAGATTGGGAACTGATCTGCAGATTTACCAAATTTTAGGCTTCCTGATTTCTTTTCCAATTGCTGGACATAATGAAGTGAGATAAAGGTTTGCGCTTGTATTTTATTTTTAGCGACACTTGAAGCAATCTTTGTAGGAAAATGGTTGGAAAGGATGAGTATGTTGGAAAAACCAAATTCGATTAACTTTTTAAGTTTTCAGTAGATACTACGATCTTGAAAAAAGTGTATGGTTCTGAAGCACACTGCTGGTTTCCTAAGGGTGATATGCCTTCAAGATTAAAATTGTAGTTAAACCCTGCCTAGCACATGAACTACAGTAGTGGGAATTTTTTCCTCCAGAAAGTTTGCTATATTCTGACTAATACTATTTCAATTATTAATTAATTTGAAACCCTTTGTGGTGAGCATAAATTCTTCTGTTGTCATGCAGGACAGTAATTTAAATTGTAGCAGGAATAAGATTATGATTTGTTTGGATTTTAGGATTTTCTGGAATGTGCCAATGAATGTTGCACTCAACATAATGTCCAACCTGTACAAACTTTTATGCAGAAAATGATACAGACATATGAAATGATGATTGTTAGACATGGGTAAGGTTCTTATCACTGCACTATCTTTTGTAATTCTGACTTGCACTGTAGCAGTTATTAAAATGAAGTTATAGAAGGTTTTGAGGGTGGCATAATATTCCTCTTTGTTCCAGTCAGCTTTGGAACAGCTGATTGCTGATACTGCTTTTGCATGTCCCAAAATTGTTGAGGATGTATGTCAGAGGAATTGTACTCTTCGTGATATCAGAAGCACTTGCGCATGTATAATGATTTTAGGTGCTGATATCAGTGTGGTGAAAACTTAGGACTGTAAAAGCTTATTTGTATTAAAACATTATTTGTCAGATCTGTGCCATTTTAGTCCTAGCTTTTATTACAGAATAGTAACTGGAGAAAATAGGACATGAGCTATATCATGGTTAATATTCAGCTCATTAATTAATCTCTGTGAGATTGTGCAATCATATTTGCATGTGCAAATAAACTGCGTTTATGGAAAAGATGTTTCTTATGTTCGAAGAAAATTTACTTCACTTTTTGAAAATTAGGTGGAAATTATCTTGAAGCATGTGTTTGATACTGTTGGCCTTCATGTGATCCGTGAAAGTCTAAATTGCAAGATACAAATTTATTAATAGTAGGATTTTTTTTCCATCTAACAGCTTCATGCTGGTGGGGGAGCCATTTTCTGGGAAGACCAAAGTTCTGCATGTGTTGGCAGATACACTGTCTCTTATGAAAAAACGTGGCTATGGTGAAGAAGAAAAAGTCATTTATAGGACTGTAAATCCAAAATCAATCACTATGGGCCAGCTTTTTGGGCAGTTTGATCTGATATCCCATGAGGTAATGCATATTTCAAAAATAATGTTTCCTGTATATTATGTTTCCATTATTATGGAGAGTAAACTCTTGAATTCATAATTTTATGATTTTAAACACAGATGAGAACACAATTGTAAATGTTATTTTAACTAATATTTTTGTGGCCTGTTTTCAATTAGGATATAAAAAATGCAGTATGTATGTATGCAGTGTGTATGCAGCTATATAGGTTTAAACATGCAAAAAAAAATCAATACCATTTTGAAGGGCATTGTCCTCTTACATTGCATCCATGCTAGGAAATCCTATCAAATATAACTGTATTCATTTTTCTGTCCTTAACTTGTATAATCAAAGTAATGCAAAAACACTCTAGAAAAATCCATGAATTCATGGGTTCCCAAGTGTGAAACTTAGGTTTGGAGGAGGAACAATATGAAGCAGTAAATGTGAAATAGTGACTCTGGAGAGAATTAGAGTGATTCTGGAGAGAAACAGGTGCAAGACAGGGCAGAAACATTTCTAAGTTTCAGTAAATTGAATTGCTGGTCCTATTTCTTACAGTATTTTTTCAAGTGGAAAAAAAAGGCTTTTTTAAATTTGCTGGTTTTTTAAGACCCTTGGTGAAACTCCAAAGTTAGGTGCTACTCTCTGCAGCACAAGAGTAGACCAGTTAAATTGAGGGGTAATGGAAGTCCACGGGAAGGGTTTCTGTGGCTGGCAGCTCAGGTTGAACTCTGTGTTCTTTGTCTCACTCCCCACTGGCACGCCCACCCCTGCCAGTGGACAGACGGGGTTGTCGCTACGACCTTCAGGGAGTTCGCGTTGTCCGAGACCCCCGAGCGCAAATGGGTCATCTTCGATGGCCCCATCGATACTCTGTGGATAGAGAGCATGAACACGGTTCTGGATGACAACAAAAAGGTATAGTCAGTGAAAAAACGCCTGAAGGAAATTATGTGATGCTTTGAAAATATTCTTCTACATATACAACCACAAATGCAAACTGCAGAGCCTGACTTCTGAGAAGAGCAAGTGCAAGGTGGTGTTGGTGACAAGTCGTGAGCTTTGGGGGTTTTTTTGTGGTTTTGGTTGGGTTTTTTGTTTGTTTGTTTTGGTTTTGTTTTGTTTTGTTTGTATTGGAATCATAATCACAATATCAACTCATTGCTGAAAGACATGAATTATTTCCTTAATGCCATAATGTAATTTTCTAACATAAATTATTGAAATTTCAATGTCAGAAATTACAATAAATTATATATTATAAACCCCATTATTTCTAAGACTGCACAAGCTTAGACACTTGTATTTCAAGACAATCTCAAGACACAAAGGGTTGCATTTTCAAAATAATGGCTTCTGAATTCAAAATTGTAACACCACTTTTGTAAATGGGCCCTAGGAATCCCAAAGCAAGTATAAAAATTAGACATAACATTTGAACTTTTAAGTTCTCTATGATAATGTGTCAAAATACTCAAACTGGACTCTTACTTTAGTACAAAAGTGTAGTGTGTCTCCAGCTGGAATGCTTCAGTATTAGCAATAATATCTGCAGATATCTTTTGTCCTTTCTTCTTGTCATGTGCAAGATTGACTGTAATGAACCTACTGGTAGGTTACTATGAGTGAAGAATTTAGCAAAAACTTGATAAGAATCTATTGATACAAGTAACTAAACATTTTAAGTAGTCGACCTTATCTTTGATTTTACTTGGTTTTGCCAATTTTCATATAGAACTCCCTGTGATAGGAAGTGTAATTTAATACCAATTGTTTTTTCTGATTTTGCATATTACTTTTTATCTTTCAAGCTTTGTTTGATGAGTGGGGAAGTCATCCAAATGTCCCCTCAGATGACTCTCATTTTTGAAACTATGGATCTTTCCCAGGCATCAGTAAGTTTTGTATTTAATGAAAATATAAAACAAAATTTAGTCTATTCAATGCACAATAAAATGAGTTTACTGTTTTTCCTTAGCCTGCTACGGTCAGTCGTTGTGGCATGATTTATTTGGAGCCTTCTCAGCTGGGCTGGAGGCCAATTGTTACCTCTTGGCTGAATAAGCTGCCTGAACCTCTGAATTCAGAGGAACATCAAGATCTTCTGCAGGGACTTTTTGATTGGTTGGTGCCACCAGCATTAAGAGTCCGTCAGAGACAGTGCAAGGTATTTTTTGTCATTTTTTCCTGCAATAGCTAGTGGCCACTTCCATTCTGTTACCCCTGGTAGGAGGTGACTGTTGTCTTATGACAAGCACAGTTAGAATGAATATGTGATTCTTGGGATCAGTGTGAAGAGATAAAATGAGAATGTCAGCTAAGACTTGAAACCTGATCATAGTTTTCATCTTCTTATTTTAAAAAGTAAAGTAAGTATTTAAAACACTGATTAAAAAGTCTTCCCAAGACAATTTTGTACATTTGTTTTCTTTAAAGATCTCATGTTGCATAAGGAAGTCCTTTTTCAAGTTTTAGAGGAAATGTGTAGTTCCTTGCAAGCTCAGTGTGACATGCTCAGAATTTTGCTCATGTTTTGCTGTACTTAATTCTGTGGGTTTTATTTTAGTTTAGGATGTTTAATTGCAGTGTTCACATGGCAGCCATGAATATGCTTAACAAGCTAAAGGTTTTGGCATTTCAGTGACTGAGGAGGGCAAATGATCTTTTGAGTCAAAGTCAGTGTAAACCTTGCCTTCTAGTGTGTGTTTAGAATTAGCCAGTGATCTAATTGCTTTAGTATTTTATCTCCAAAAGATAAATTAACTAAAAGTATATAAAGTATGACATCCTACCTTTTGAATCTCTTAGGAACTGGTACCCACAAGTGAGATCAATGTTGTAGTAGCCCTCACACGGATTTTTGAAATGTTGATTTGTCCAGCTGTGCAAGAAGATCCCACCAACAAAAGCATCCGTGCCTGGATTATGGTTGGTTTTTTACCATGGAGTGAAATGTGTATTTGTTTCTCTGTATGCTGGTTTTCAAAACAATTTTACTAATCCAAGTAACTTTAACTTGTGAATAAGAGACATGAAAATTCTACTACCTCCTTGCTCTCTCTCCCCATGCTCTGGAGGTACCTAGATGAGATGGAAGTCTTACAAATGACAAATATGATTTAAAATGTTACTCTTTTTCCTATTAAATAGGATAGTGCTTTTATTAAATGTGCTTTTTAAGTAACCAAGAAGTTAGCTAAAGCAAAGGGTCTTCTTTCTCTTAAAGGAAATAAATATTCATGCAACACTGATTGGCTTGTTTGTTTGAGCAAAAATTTCTGTGTAAGAGGGTTTTCTGACAGTTATATTAGTTGGATCCTCTGTCTGACCTTATGTGGTTATTCTTATGAAAAACTGAAGAAAACAGAATGTGAAAGTAGTTATTTAAAATTAAATTACAGAATTCCTAGATCCTGGCTTGTTATTAGAACTCTTCTCAGGCTTTTTCATCTGACATACTGCTGTAGTCAGCGGCCTTTATTTTTTGTTCTCTCTCTGTCCTTAAGTAAGATTATTTGTGTCCTCTGTCTACAGTCAGATTTCTAAATCTCTTTAGGCCAGGGGTATTCAAGGGCAATTGTTAACATTTCTCTGCTTAACAATATTTTTTGAAGCTATGTTTGTTAATCAGACTGCACAAGGTTCATGTAATGTGTCAACTTATGATGCAGTTACTAACTTTTTGCCTTTGCAGGGTTGCTTTGCTTTTGCCATAATCTGGTCCATTGGTGGAATTTGTGATGATGACAGCAGGACAATTTTTGATAATTTCTTGAGGGAAACTTTGTCTGGGGAATCTGAAACAAATCCTGTACCAGAGAATTTGGGAACATGGGAGTGTCCCTTAGAAGAGAAAGGCTTGGTCTACGACTACATGTATCAGGTACGATTGGCTTCTGCATCCACTAAATAGATTCTTACAGTCCTAGTAGAAGGAAAATGCAGCCAGGTGGGTTTTTGAACTGTACAAAGCTTGTTGGGTGTTGTAGAGTGTTGGTTGAATTAAATCCCACAGTACATTTTTCATTCCTTTTTCAAATAGCAGTGTACTGACCAATTTTTAAACAAAATTCTAAGATGTATATTTCAGTTATATTTGTAATACTACCACTGCATATTTCTTCTGCAACCCAAGCTCAGCTGGCAGATTCAAATGTGATTTTATTTAGAAGGGATAATGTGGACTGTCCAGAAGGAAAGCAGAATATTAAGCCCATAGGTGGTTTGCCTTGCAATTTTTGTTTATAGTGCCTATTGGACTGCTTCCTTTTGGTTTTTTGTTGTGGTTTTCTGTATGCGTGTATCTTTTTTTTTTTCACTGAACAAAGTTTTTAAGAAAACAAAGGAGTCTAAGTTTAGGTATGTTCTTTAATTCTTTGATAGTGAGGTAAATCAAACTAAATATGTGAACTTTTGAAACATCAAATATTCATTAATTTGTTGAAATCCATTACTTTAATTTTTCACAAGTGAAGTAGTGGAGAAAACCCTTCATATGTATAACACCTATTTGTTCTACATCTGTGTTTCTTCCTAGCTCAAAGGCAAAGTAGGTTGGGCTCACTGGAATGAATTTATTGAACAAATTAGTTACCGTGATAAAAATGTGAAGATTCAAGATATTATAGTCCCAACTATGGATACAGTTCGCTACACCTATTTGCTAGACCTGTTCATTACCCATGGAAGGTAAGTTGCTTCACTACAAATTTCTGAAGTGAAATTTGTTCATAGGTAGAAATATCTCTTATTCTTTCCTTTGAGTTCATTGTTTTTATCAAACCCTCAGTTTATTTGGCTTTTTAAAACAGACATTTACTACAAAAAAAAAAAAAATCTGCCCAAAAGTCTGATCTCAGGTTTTTTGTGAAACCTTATTACAGTCTAACTTTAGTATTTGCAGTCTGATGATGTGCTTAGGACAGCCCAAAAATTGTTGCACCCTCTTTCTACTTTGGCAATTAAATACATATTTTAGGATTTTTTTTTTATTAATCCTATGAAAATCATTTATATTAGTCACGGTCAGATCATATAAGAGAATAAAATAAAAATTAGCCTCAGGTTCCAAGGCTGAAAGCTTTATAAAGTTTGAATTAATGAAAGACCTATCAAGAGAAATTTACCTCCCCTCTGTGTTCATATACTCCAACACTAGTAGAATAAGGGAATTAAAATGTTTAATTATCCTCCCATTGTCTTGATGGTGGAAGCAAACTAAAATTATGGGAGGGTTTAATGAATGTCTTAGAACACTTCAGTTTCTTCTTTAGGCAAGTAATATTTTTAGAGGTAGAAGAAGAAGGACAAGTTAGTAAAACCTTTGACTTCTAGCTGCTTTTAGTTTACAATGTTAGGTTTCTGCAGTCTGTGTGCTTTATTTCTTTGTGAAGACCACTGCTTCTAGTAGGACCTACAGGAACTGGGAAATCTGTGTATGTCAAGGACAAGTTAATGAACAACTTGGAAAAGGAGCGCTACTTCCCGTTCTTCATTAATTTTTCAGCTCGAACCAGTGCCAATCAGACTCAGGTTAGTAGAACAGATTATTTTGATCTCAAGAGATTGTGGACATGTATATGTAATCTGTGTTCTGAGTGATCCTGTTTGCATTGCAGAACATTATTATGGCCAGGCTAGACAAGAGGCGCAAAGGAGTTTTTGGCCCTCCAATGGGAAAAAAGTGCATTATTTTTGTAGATGATATGAATATGCCAGCTTTGGAGAAGTATGGGGCACAGCCTCCCATAGAACTTTTAAGACAGTTCTTTGACCATGGATTTTGGTAATTATTTGAAATACAGCTGAAAATTTTTTGTTCATGTATTTGCTGTTACGCTTATTTATTCCCTTGAATTTTCTTTTCAAAACTTTTCAAAGTGGTTTGTAAATGTTAATGTAAATTTAGTATATATAAAAATATGTTATTTAAAGTTGAAGCAACTTGTGTTTTACTAAGGACTTCTCAGTTTAGGAAATTCATGATCAAATTAATTTTGAGTGTTGTAGAATGTTCTAGTGCTGAGCAGCAGAGTTAGTATATGTTAAATAAAATTATTCATTTACACCTTGATTATTTTAACTTTTTTTTTCCAGTGTAGTTTCTTGTTCTTTCTCTTTCTCCTTAGAAAGTTGGCAGTTTTCTGTACATATCTATATATATGCAGTTATATAAAACTTCTGATTTTATTTCTTATATTGGTTTCCCCTATTACCCATGTTTCTATTAATCAATAATTTTTTTTTAACAAGATCTCAAATTTTTGTTTTTAAATTCACAATGAAATCACGTCTCATAATAAGCATCAAATAAAACAAGTTGAAAGTCTTCCCTGCTTTTGAGGTTTTTTGCTTTGCTTATATTGGAAGATTGGAACAGGTGTTTTCCTGAGTCTGGATCTTTCTACAATTCCAGGCACTTCTCAAATACTGCTGCCCTTGTGATTCCAGGCACTGCTCATATATCTGTTGCTCTTGAATAGATATATACCTTGATACGTTACAGTTTTAATACTCAGAATTTCATTCCAGGTTTTACAGAACATGGTTTAAACAAATAGTCTTTCTTTTGGGCCACAAAATGAAATGTTGAGATTAACTGGCACACAGTTAAAGGACTAGTTGGTTTTTTTGTTGTTTTTTGGGGAGGAGGGGTTGTTTGTATTTAAAAAGATAAAATATATAGAAATATATATTATATTACATAATGCCTACTACGCTTATAGATATTTTTAAACACTTTTTTAATGCATTCAGGGGCTGGTTTGTCATATAGATGCATCTAAGGTGTAACAAATGTATTATATCTGTATTTAAGTGTCACATGGCATTTTGTTTTGAAGGTATGATTTTAAGGACACCTCTAAAATCACCCTTGTTGACGTCCAGTTGCTGGCTGCCATGGGGCCGCCAGGGGGCGGCAGGAATCCTGTCACCCCTCGCTTCCTGCGCCACTTCAACCTCTGCACCATCAACTCTTTCAGCGATGAAACAATGATCCGCATCTTCTCTACTGTAGTAGCTCTTTACCTAAAGATGAATGACTTTCCTCCTGACTTCTCCACAACTGGAAATCAAATTGTCACTGCCACTTTAGAGGTAAGAGGCAAATACCTTACTGGGAATTTCCTTCAATTTGTTCATTGAGGTTCCTTTGCCTTTACAATAATGTAGTGTGAAAGGGGTTTTTTGGATTTTTTGAGAAATAACATTTCAGAAGGCATTTAGGAATTATGATAACAATACAGTCAGTGTTACTTTTTTGATTTTTTTGTTCTCTATTGTTGTTATCTGAAGGTGTATAAGAAAGCCATCAAAAATCTTCTGCCCACACCAGCCAAATCTCATTATACTTTCAACCTGCGTGACTTTTCACGGGTTATCCATGGCTGTTTGCTCATTAAGAAAAGTTCAGTTGCAAACAAACATGTGATGATTCGGCTGTTTGTACACGAGGTGTTTCGTGTCTTCTATGACCGTCTGGTGGAAGATGATGACAGAACCTGGTTGTTCAATCTAGTGAAAGATATTGTGAAAGACCATTTCAAAGAGACATTTGATAGAGTTTTTGCACACCTGAAGGATGGAAAATCATCTGTGAGTATCATGTTTAACCTGTTGCAAAATAATTGCTTTTATTGTAAATTTAGGACATGAGAGTTAAGCATACGTGAAATTTTGATTCAAATGCACATGAAAGTTTGAGTTGAATTTGACCAAATGTCTTCATAAGGAAAGAAATGTAGAAATGAAAATTGTTTGGGAGGGTTTAACTGTTGTAAATGAGCATTATTTTCAAAAAATATTGCATTTAAAATGTGCTACTTTTCCTTAAAATGAATTTGCATATCTGCATCCTGTGATTGTTATTACATTTTAGTATCCAAAATGCTGTGTAGTTGTGTTGTATGTTATGCCTTGTCTTAATTTTTTGTTTGTTTGTTTTTTGTATGTCCTTTGTTGTTGCTTTCTTGTATAGAGGAAATAACTTTGTGATCTTAGTTATCCATTTCATAGTATAAATCTATATGAATTTGGTGTAATCTGAAGGTCATGATTATGAGACTGTTAGTGCCTATTTGAGCCAATTGCTTTCCAAGAACAAATTAAAAATTAGTGTATAGCTCAATGCAGGAAACATAATTTTGAGGGGGGTGTTGTCTGTGAGTCAAAATATTTTGGAGTGCTTATTCTTGTGTCTGGGGTATTTGTCTAAATTCTCCTTTGTTTTCCAAAATTGCAATGAGTAATATATTCATTAAATATTAAACTTGACTACATAATTTGTTGAATATTTGTCATAGGTAACAGAAGAAAACATGAGAAGTTTGTGTTTTGGTGACTACATGGATCCAGAACTTGAGGGAGATGAAAGGCTTTATGTTGAGATTCCAAGCATTGAGGAGTTCAGTGACGTTGTGGAGCAGTGTCTGGATGAATATAATCAAACCCAGAAAACAAGAATGAACCTTGTTGTTTTCAGGTGTTTATGATCTGTTTTATTAAGAGCTTTAAACTGTAGTTGATAATTCAGTATATTCAATTTTGTGGACTGTGGTTTTCTCTATGTCTTCTCCCCTTTATCCATCCTTTATGGTGTTTGTGGTGTTACACATTTATGAATGGAAGTAAACTGATTTTTTTCTTTATGCTTCTCCTTTTTCTATCTCAAAGTAAATAATGAGAAGCTTTTCTCCTAAGGGGCTTTGAATATTTTCCTTAGTTGTTACGGAAACATTGTGCAGTGAATCAGGTAGGTGCTGTACTTCTCCTAGGCCTCTGTCACCAGTGAAGATGGATGTCACTGGACTTTCATTCCCCAAGGACAAGCATCCCAAGAGGGAGATGTTCACAGTCATAGCTGTCTGTCTGCTCTGGTATTACGCAGTACAGCCATGCACCCAGCTGGTGCTGCAGCTAATCCTGTGAAATTTTAGACTCTGCAGGCCCTTATTGTTACCTTAACTTGTGATCATACAAGAGAGAGATTAGGAGGTCAAGCTCCTTTCTCCTCCCTGCTGCTACAGATTACCACCTCTTCATATTTGCCAGGGTAACTTGACACGTAGATACTTTGTGAAGGTGATTAGGGTTACTTCAAACAGTTCTAGTAGCAGCTTATTTTAGTCTGGGTCATTTTGCCAAGCTGGATTTCTGAGAGCCAGTATGTACAGCTAGGCTCCCAGTTTGAAGAGCTGGCAGCCTCTCATCAAAGGTGACTTTCTGGGTGTAGAAGCAATATTCCAGTGACCTCACTGAACAGCAGCCAGGAGGGCATGTTTGACTGCAGCCTTAGAGTTCAGTCTCATAGATAGCATCTGCATTTGTTTCTTTTATTTTTCTAACCAATAAAAATAAGCAAGAATTTATCTTTTTTGAAACGTTTGAAAGTTTTTTTTGAGTCTACTTTTAATAGCTGCTCAGCTTGCTTTAATTACCCCATGCCCTGTGCTTAAGCAGGGGATCTCCTATAGGCCTTGCTTCATATTCTGAGATAAATCAGGCCTGAGTTTTGGCAAGGACTCTCAGTGACATGCAAATACTGCTTCTTGAGGATGTTCCAATGTCAATTCCACATATAAGTTATAAAACACTGTCAGAGGTAGAGGAAAGGGAGATGTTTGTTGATATGAACCATGTTCCCCCAGTGATTACTTTAAAAAGATACTGAAATTGCTGTTCTTCAAGTTAAAATTGGTAATACTGCTCTTATTTTGAAGTAGAGAATTAATGTTTTTCATTTCTTTTAATACATTTATCCTTATAGTCCTCCTGTTCTAACCTCTGCATGTACTTTCTAGCAATTTGTAGTAATTTAGCTACATACTGATGTTTGTATAATAGAAGAATTGTAAATTTTACTTTATTTTGTGGTTCATACCCACTCTCTTTCTACCTCTTCTTCTCTACCCCACCTCACCCTGCATTCAGAAATTTGTTTTGGAGATGCTACTCCTTGATTTGTTTCCCAGTTTTGTGGGTGCATGGATACCCCTGTGTTTCTGCTCTTTGGGTGATCAGCATGTTCCTGACGCAGGTACATGTTGGAGCATTTGTCTCGACTGAGCCGCATCCTGAAGCAGCCCGGGGGGAACGCGCTGCTGGTTGGAATGGGAGGAAGCGGGCGGCAGTCTCTGACCCGCCTGGCAGCCTTCATGGCAAGAATGTGTGTTTTCCAACCAGAGATTTCTAAGACCTATGGTACAAATGAGTGGAGAGAAGATCTGAAAGTGAGTATTAATAAGCTGTCTACATTTTGACTTAAATTTGAGGAAGGAATGTACAATTTTGTTTTGGAGCGTACAGTTTTGTTTTGGAATGTACAATTTTAACTGTGTTGCTTTTTCAGAGACTTCTGAGGAGTGCAGGTGTTAAAGGCTTGAAAACTGTATTTCTAATCACAGACACACAAATTAAAGAAGAAAGTTTTTTAGAAGACATTGACAGTGTCCTCAACACAGGAGAGGTTCCCAATCTTTTTGCAGCAGATGAAAAACAGGAAATTATGGAGGTATCTTTGGAAACTCTCTTTCATTTTACCTCTCTTTTAATCTACTTGGTCAGTTCAGTGTGGAATGTGGCTTTTGGACATGGGCACTTATTTCTGTGACTTCTTTTTGAGATTTTACATAAATCAACTTCATGAACTTATGGAGTAGTTTATGCCAACTGCAAGCTTTAATTCTGACCTCGTGCTCTGTTCACAAACACATCAAGTTGTGCATGTAGAGAACTTGCATTGTTACGAATACCCCGTGGCTGTAGTTATTTTTGTAGTGTATTGTGTGGGACAAGATTGTGCATCATAATGTTTTCATTGATCAGTGAACTGCAAAGAGGTGACATTTTTATTGGAACACATGGTCTGCCTTTCTCAATAGACTCTTTCTCTCTGGAGCACTAGGGCATTGTTAGACAGATTTATAGTCCTGAAGAAACAAGGTGGGCAAAGGTGCTCCATGACTTTAGGCTCATAAGTAAGGATGCAATGTACTCAGGCAAACTAAAAACAAAATTAACTAAAATCAGGCTTGGATTTTCACAATGGCAGTTACAATTTGGGAGGGAGAGGCATCAATCTTTGTATACATCGAGTTGGAAACTTAATGTTAGCAAACAATATTTGGAACTGCATGCTGTGCTGTCTCCCTGTCTCTGTGATGTTTTTACTAAATTAAGTAGGTATGCTTCTAGTTGATTTTCAAGGTGGTTCTTAGTACACACACAAATGTTCTTTATTTCAATCTCTATATCACTTGATAGATGTTACTACTGTTTTTTCTTGCACTTAAATTGTGGAGCATGTTGGATTCATGTATCTTTCAAAGAAGTTAGATTGTAATTCTTGTGATCTTTTTCTGTTACTATTTCATTCTTACCAGGTATATTGTGGCAATATTAACATGATATGGCTCTTTTCCAATTTTACAGTTTGTGTGAACATATTCAGAGGGTATATGCTGGAACTTGGTAACTATCCACAATGTGCCAGCTGGAGCAAAATTGTTTTTTTTTTCATTTAAATCTGCTTCCTCCAAAGAATTCTTCTTTTATTCTATTGTTATGATCTACTCTCTGTTGCTCAGAGCAGCAGATGATCATTTCTGGAACACTTTCAAATGCTGAAAGGGTCACAGATCAATAGTGCAATCCTGTTCTCAGACAGTATTTACTACTTGTTCTGGTTTTCTAGTTTATTTGCCTGTTTCATTTGCACTAAAAAATTTAATTTCCTGGTAATGCTACTATTAATAGGATTGCTATAGGACTGCAGATGTGCTTAATGAGAATTTATGTAACATTTTTTATGCTATGTATTATTCCTCAGGGTGTTCGTGCAGCAGCTCAGGCTGCTGATAAAGGTGAAGAACTCAGTCCCTTGGCCTTGTATGCACTTTTTGTGAACTTCTGCAAAGAAAATCTCCACATTGTGGTGGCATTCAGCCCGATTGGAGATGCTTTCCGCAATCGTCTGAGACAGTTTCCCTCACTCATCAACTGCTGTACTATTGATTGGTTCCAGGTATGGGAAAATATTTATATTATTTCCTCAAAAATCTACTTCAGCTCTCTAACACTTTATATTTCTGAGTGCCATTAGATTTTCTTTTGTCTTCCTTGTAGAAGTACTCCTTGTTTTTTTCAAAATTTTAAAATTGCATAAGCCTTTTCTGTAATATTTTGAGAGCTCTTTGATGTGTGATCTCAACATTTCTACATCTAAATAAAGTTAAATTTTGTTGCTACACATTTCTGAAGTATAAATAGTCTTAGTTTGATGATGGAAATTTGTGATTTTATTACATAATGTGTATGTTTTAAAGGACAAGAGAAACCATTTCATTGTGACTGTGCAATTATCCTAATTGTGGCTGCCGATTAAGCAGGTCATCCATTGTAGGAATGACTAGCAAATACAAATCCTGATGTTTATCAGTAGATCTTTTATAGCAGAATAAAACTTGAAGAAATAGTATCAGTGTAAGCAGTATTGCTTTCAGTAAAGCACTGTTAGCTCTGTAGCTTGGCTCAGTGCTGATGTCAATTAATTTTTCTGCCAAATGGTGAATAGACACAGAACTGTTTGGTTGGAATGTTACTGTGTAGCTTTGAGCTAAAAGATCAACCAGGAGTTGCCAGGAAAGATTGCATGGGCGGTGTGACCTTGCTGCCTGAGCTAAACAACCCTTTTATCAGTTCATTGTTCTTGAGACACAGCTGAGATTAGTGTGTCTCATTCTGGTGGTTTGGATGGTAAAACTTGATTTTAACATTTGAATACTGCTAACAGTTGTATTTTACAAATTTTTTCTTCCTCACTTCTCCCTCAGCCATGGCCTGAAGATGCCCTTGAACGTGTGGCTAGTAAGTTCCTGGAAACACTTCAGCTCACAGACACTGAGCGTCAGGCGGTTGTGCCCATCTGTAAATACTTTCATACTTCAGTTTTGGCACTCTCTGAAAGGTCAGTCTGTGGCTTTTGCAAACAATCATAAAGTATTAGGTGACTGAGTTTCAATGCTATTCATTTATATATTAAAATTAACACAACTTCATAACATTTGCCTTCATAAAAATTATATAAAATCACTGAAATTGTTAATTCCTATAAAACAGTTATATAACTTTGCTAGTGATAAACTAAAAAATAAATAAAAAATTGTTACTCTTTCTTTTTTTACTTTTTTAATAGGTTTTTACGAAGTCTGGGACGCCATAATTATGTTACTCCTACTTCTTATCTTGAGCTTATTGCTGCATTTCAGAGACTTCTTACTGAGAAACGAGACAGTGTAATGAAAGCCAAGAAGAAATATGTGAATGGGCTAGATAAACTAGCTTTTGCTGAGTCACAGGTGAGTTACCACAAATATGGAACTGAAATTAGCAAATGTTTGTCAAATGCAGATCTTTTTCTGGAGAAGTCAGTCAAAAGTGTTGCTTCAGAGTTTGTTTAGCTAAATCTTCGACAGTAAAACTAACAAATGGATTTTGCCTTTTCTTTCCTGCAATCACAGAACTTGTGCTGAAGCCATAGATCTCTAAGCATATATTGTTAAGTAGTGTATGAACAGAGCTGTCATTTCCTTGGTGGTTAACAGGTGACTATAAGTGATCATAGTTCTTAAAATTAGACATTGTATGTAGGAAATAAAAATAAGTCTTGGGAATGTTTTGATTTGAAACTGAATGTTACATCCTTCTATCAATAAATTAGTCATTAGATAAAATCTAGGTCTTAAAGAAATTGTTGGAAATTGTGCTCGACCCTTCTGGACCCCACCTGATTCTTTTGTATATTCATAGGTTGGTAGGATGAAAATTGAATTAATTGAGCTGCAACCCAAACTGGAAGAGGCTAAAGTGGAAAATGCAAGCATGATGAAGGTAGAGTTATACAAATACAGCTTTGTGGCTTTTAATGTAAGCATGTGTCTTACTTCACTGATGTGTGTCTTTCAGAAAGTAGGAGTTGAATTGAGGTTTCTGTGCTCACTCCTTGTTTACAGAGGTTTATAGTATTCTGAAACTGGTTTTTTTATGTTTATAGCCTTAGAACAGAAATAAAATTTCATTCTTTATATGAAATACATTCTCTGGATATACAGTCATTGCCTAAGCTACATGCTGAAGGATGTTAGAGGAACTTTCATGCTAATAGTGATTGAATCAGGTTTCCCAAGTTGATTCACAAACATTGTGAAAACCTCAGATAGTTTTTCCATGTGACCAGATGTGATGAAACAAATAAGAATAGTTTTGTGTGGTCTGTCTTTGCATGCATAGGGATTATATGATTGATTTAGAAAAGAATCCTGGGAATTTAGTGGGATTTAGGATCAAAAATCTTGAGTGTTTTGAAAATTCCAGTGTATGAAAATATACACATACTCATCTAGTACATGACTGTTGTATCACCAAAAAAGCATGAATTAATTGGCATGTTATACACTTGTTTCTGATTCCTAAGTGTTTTTACAGATACAGTTCTATCTCTTCTGCCTCTAAGAAAACTGAATGTCACTTCCCTAGAACTGCAAAGGGAGTTGGATAAAGACTTGACTTATCCCTGAAAAGAAAATAAATTTCAATAGTCAATGCTACAGACCATGAAGCTAAAACTCATCCCTTTTAGTTGCAGTGGGATGTGCAAACATCAGGAGCTTCTCCTGAATTTCAAATGTATTTTAAACAGCTTTTTTTTGAGAGTAATCTGATATCATGCAGTTTATCATGGCATTTTAACAGTAGGTAATGTTGCAATATGCTAAGAAATTATTCCCTTAACATAAATTTAAATGATGTTAACATATTAAAAACCTTGTTTCCTTTATATTTTACAGTATTCCGTAAGTTCTATAGTAGATAATTTCAGTTTATTTGATCATTCATGGCACAACATAAATAAAGCCCACTCATGGTTTTTCTTTAGATTATAGAAGTAGAATCTGCAGAAGTAGAAGAAAAGAGAAAAATTGTTAAAGTGGATGAAGAAATTGCTACATCAAAAGCTGAAGAAGCTCAGGCACTGAAAAATGAATGTGAGAGTGACCTGGCAGAGGCACTACCTGTCATGGAGGCTGCAATTGGTGCTCTTGACACTTTGAAGGCAAGCTGATCTTAATTTCAGCATTTGAAGGTGTTATGTAGCTTGAAAATGAAGTAGGAATTTAGAAGAATAAGAGATGACACATAAGTGTAGCAAAAATATTCTGACCTGGAATTTTTAAAGCGTAGTTTTATTTAATCTTTAGTTTACAGTTTATTAGCGTTTATTTAATTTTTTTCCTCTGCATAGAGGATAGTGGTGGATATTGTTAATCATGATGGTAACATTGTATCGTCCCTTCTAAAAGTCCTTTGTTACCACTTATGTTCATTGGTAACAGTGTTATAATTCTCTCTTATAATTCCTCTTTTTTTCTATCAGTTCATCTGCTGAGTGCTGAGAAAGACATAATACTTAATGTATTTTTTATTTTAGCCTTCTGATATAGCAGTCGTCAAAACAATGAAAAATCCTCCATCTGGTGTCAAACTTGTCATGGCTGCTGTCTGTGTCATAAGAGAACAAAAGCCTGAAAGAATTACAGATCCTTCAGGATCTGGAGGCAAGGTAAAACAGCAGATGATAGTCTGAAATAAAAATGTAATTCATGTTCTTTCCAATGCTTATCCAATAAACAAGATAACCCAAGATCCATTAAAGCAGGCAAATACTTATAGCCTCCACCCAGGATTTTACTGAAAACATTCTGAATTCCTTATTTTCCAAATTTTTTTATGTGATTTAATTTTTAAATTAAGATTTAATTTGCTTTACACATTTCTTGAGAGTAGATAATGCATAACTTCCCTGAGACACTGTTTACTTTTTGACTGAAAGTATGATTGGAAGGAAATATTTGGTCTGACAGACTTTCTGCTTTATTGGCCTCTCAGGAAGATACCTGATTATCAGTATTAAATATTCATGAATTTTAATTAAATGAGGTTTGTAATTTTTTGTCTGTGTATTTGTTTTAAATCCTGAAAAGGTATTTCCTACTATGTTTTGTAGATTTTGGATTATTGGGGTGTAAGCCAGAAAATGCTTGGCAACATTAATTTCTTAAAGGAATTGAAAGCCTGTTCTGAGAAACCCATTCCGGTAAGGCTTTTTCAGTAATTTTTACCAGACACTTTTTTGCAGGGGAAAAAAAATAAAATGAGAAAATACCTTATTGGAGAAATCATTTGTCCAAATCAATCAGTTTCTTCTGGGCGTGTGTCCTTTTAGCCTCATTTCACATATTCTGTTTTGGGAGCTGATGGGGTTTCTTGGTGGAACCAATGGACATTTGATCCATGTCCAGCCTTCCTATGCCTTTTTGTTTTGCTAGTTTTACTAGATCAACCATTCAGCATGATAAACTTCTTTTTATAATTGACTGTCCATTGCTGCCTTTCTTAACATCTTTTTCTAATTGTATTATTTTTTATTAAATGTATGAATGAATGAATGATGACAAAATGGGTAATATTTTGTTAATTATATTGGAAGATATACAATAAATGCAGAAATGTACTAGCTATATAACCTTTCAAATGTGATATTTTCTCCCAAAGGTCTTGCTAGCCTAGAGTGTGATTCTTGCCCTTTGCTGAATTAATTGGAAATTGAATATGCCTTGTCCTTGATAGACTGTGCTTTGCCCTTTATAAAACTGATCCCGAAAAATAGGCACAAGCAATTGCATTTTGTATTACATTAGGAGAAATACATTTAGTAGTGTCCCCAAAGTTGTGTATTGAGAAAAAGATAGCAAATAGTGGAATTGATGTGTTTTGCATAAGGGGCAGTGTCAATTAAGGCTTCTGTGTGACTGTAATGCTCTTAGCACTTACAGAGCTGCCACATGGAAGATACAGCAAATGCAGGATTAGAAAGGGTAAGGACAGGATTAGAATGAATACAGGAAAAGACTATGAAACATAATAGAAAGATCAAAACAGTCAAATGAGCAGTGATTTCTACAACAATTATTATGGAATAGTTCGTTATTTCATTGTGTAGAGAAATGGCAATGAGTGAGTTCAATTTTGAAGTGTCAGCTGTGAGATCTGATGGGCTATAATGCTTTCCTTACCCAGGAGGCTGTCATGCAGAAGATTCGGACTGAATACCTGACTAATCCAGAGTTTGATCCACAAGTGGTGGCTAAAGCTTCCTCAGCAGCAGAGGGTTTATGCAAATGGATTAAGGGAATGGAAGTCTTCCACAGGGTATCAAAGGTGTGGTTTTGATCCTTGCCCCTTGGTGCTGTGGAATCTTCCTTTGCTCCATGTATTCACCCTAAGCATTGTAGTTAATAATAAAGTTACAAAAATGTTCTAAAGCATTTGTGGATTGGTTGTAATTGAATAGGAGATTGAACCCAAAAAAGAACGTTTAAAAGTGGCAGAGGAGTCCTTGGCTGTGACAATGGAACTGTTGAATCAGAAGAGAGGAGAACTTGCAGAAGTTGAAGGCCGTTTGGCTGCTTTGGAAAAAACCTTTGCTGAAAAGACAGAAGAAAAGGCTCGTTTGGAATTCCAGGTTGATCTGTGTGCTAAAAAACTGGAACGAGCAGAGAAGTTGATTGGAGGCCTTGGTGGAGAGAAAACAAGGTCAGTTTAAAGTTCAAATGTCAGATAAAAGAACCACTGTAGAAATAGAAATTGAAATTATGTTCTCTGAGCCTTCAATGCTATGTTTGTGTCTGAGGACTAAACTCTAAAGAATATCTGGCACCTTGAAATATTCGTAGTTGTTTGTAGCATAAAAACATGGGCAACAACATTGGGAGAATTGTAGCAGAAATCTCTTCAAAATGAGAATAGAATACATGAATGAGATTTACATATTTTTCACCTATTATTACCTAAGATCAACAAAACCAAGTTGGTTTTTGACATCAGTATCATTAATGTGGAGGTTTCAGTATGACTTTTTTCTGCTTTTCATAGGTGGAATCAAGCTGCATGTGATCTTCAAGAGGAATATGATAATCTGACAGGTGATATTCTGATATCAGCTGGTGTAATAGCATATCTGGGAGCTTTTACTGCTGGATTTCGACAAGAATGTACCAAAGATTGGAGCAAACTGTGTGAGGTTAGAAGGTTGTCTTAGACTTAAATAAATGTTTCGATTTTTTGAGACTACAGTAAAATGCTTCAAAAATCCCTTGTAATTTACCTAATATTAGCCTAGTAAACCTCATGGGACCAGTTCTGCTGAGCCAATATTTTGTAGATTTGAATTTAATTAAATCAGCGAACTTATTCCGCACTTACAATTTACTCCACAATAGCATATCAGAAACATCATTGATTTTGTAAGTCTTGATTGCTACTAAAGTAAAATCTCATTGTTTTCTGTATTTTGCCTTTAAATAAAATAAATTTAAAATGTAGCTATGTGTAATGTAAAACATTCTATAACTTACACCATACAAATATTTGTATGTTAATTAATTGTTAATTGTGTGGTTTGCAAAGGGACACTTCCAACATAGGAACCCTAACCCAAACCTAACCCTAACCATAACTCTAACCCTGATGGCATATGAATGCCATAATTCATAAATCAAATAAATTCATTAATAATTGATAAATCAAGTGATTTGGAAGCACTTAAAAATGGATGAAATAGTAACAAATCAGCACGGGATTGCTGTACTGATTTAATAGAAGATATAATTAGATATTTCCAACTGTGTATGTATTTCTTAAGTCATGTAACAAACCTCCCACATTATGAATGTACCAAAAACTGGACAAATCTTGCAAAATTTGATGAAAGAATAAATATTTAGTGGGAAAATGTAGTTAATTATTGAAATTACGATTTTATTTTCCCCAGGATTTTTACTTATACAGGATTTTTCCCCAGGATTTTTACTTATAGTTTCTTAAAACAAAATGCACATTGTCTTTTTGGATTGAATTGACATTTAATAAAGATATAAAGAAAGCCAGAATAAAGAAAAGCATTTATTTTGTTGGGTTTCCTCCCCTCTTTTTCAGGAGAAAGAAATACCTTGTTCTGAGAATTTCTCTTTGAGCAAGAACCTTGGTGACCCAATAAAAATAAGAGCCTGGAATATTGCTGGTTTGCCAACTGACGTATTTTCTGTAGACAATGGGGTCATTGTTGACAATTCAAGACGTTGGTAGGTGACAAAAAGGTTTCATTTCAAATCCAAGTTAAAAAAAAAAAAAAGAATATATCTAGAAAGAGTGTAGCTTCTGTAGAGCAATCTAATTTAAAAAGGAGTGGAATCTTTATATTCCGGGGGGAGGTAGAACAATATTTTACAATAATTCTGTATTCTGGTTATTTTCTGAAAATTGTTAAACATTTTTTGCAGCTTTTAAAGCTATTTCTGCTATTACTTTTCAAATTATTGTAAAACACCTATGCATACATTATTGACTGTTATCTTAAAATAACATAATTAAATTGTAATACTTCTTCTCTACAGTCTAATACAGAAACTTGTAAAATAGTTTAAAATTTTGAAAAATGCCTGCAAGCACTGAGAAAACTGTTCTGTGTTTTCTAGGCCATTAATGATTGATCCTCAAGGTCAAGCAAATAAATGGATCAAGAATTTTGAGAAGGACAACCGTCTGAATGTTATCAAGATCAGTGACGCGGACTATATGAGAACTGTGGAGAACTGCATTCAGTTTGGGACTCCACTGCTGCTAGAAAATGTTGGGGAAGAATTAGACCCATCTCTTGAGCCTTTGCTGCTTAAGCAGACATTTAAACAAGGTACAGCAGAACTAATTTAGAACCCTGAAGGAGAGGACATTAGTTCAGTTTCTAGTCTCTGGCACCACCTGATGTTTTCCATATTGCTCTCTTCTTGACTTAATTGTGCCTCTGGAAGAGAAGGGTAATTGCACAACAGCCTGAAGTTTTACTTTTTAA
Source organism: Onychostruthus taczanowskii (assembly GCF_017590055.1). Taxonomy (NCBI): domain Eukaryota; kingdom Metazoa; phylum Chordata; class Aves; order Passeriformes; family Passeridae; genus Onychostruthus; species Onychostruthus taczanowskii. The sequence continues at coordinate 12,292,035 of NW_024506993.1, forward strand.
TAAATGTCATTCCTGCCTATCATAAAAATGGTTTTATGTGAAAACTTTTACCAGATCACTATAGGAGACTAAAGAAGTTCTGTAAAGGAAACATTGTCAGGGAAATTGTTTTGCTTGTTCATTTTAATATTTTTTAGTCTAATGATAATATTTGCTAAATTTTGCACAAATAAAGCTGTCAAGACATTTTGCTTAAGGCATAGTTTTCACTGTACTTAGTAAGTAGCTACGAATTTGGTTTTCAGCTTGTCCTCCTGTTAGATGACAGAAAAGTGCACATAAAGAAAAATATTTTTTCCCTTCCTTCTTACCTAGTTTGTCTTTATTGGTTTTCATGTTCAGAATTAAAAACAAAAGGAAAGTAAAGGTCAAACACTTTTTTTTCTTTGTAGTTTCCTCTTTCAGATAAGTAATTCAAGGAAAGAATAGTCTGTAAGAATAGAATATTTGGGAATAATTCCACAGCTCTCTGTTGCTGTCTCTAGTTTTATATGCAATATAACGTCTCTAGTTTTTGTATATGCAAATTGAAAGTACAGCAGTGACAGGATTGACTTGATTTCATCTGCGGAGAGTGATAAGTGGCCTCATTGAAGTCTGTGAGAATTTTTTAGACTATCAGATATATTTACTAATTTTTCCTTCTCAAGAAATTTGTGATTGATGAGAAGTTTGTTTTTATTTAATGACAGAAGTATTTTTATTCTATCCATAATTGGAGTAGATAAGTTTTCTTAATGTTTCTCTTCTTAACTTCAGGAGGTATGGAGTGTATCAGGCTTGGTGACAGCATTATTGAGTATTCCAGTGATTTCAAGTTTTTTATTACCACAAAACTAAGAAATCCACACTATATGCCTGAACTTGCTACAAAAGTTTTATTACTCAATTTTATGATAACACCAGAGGGACTTGAAGATCAGCTGCTAGGTATTGTTGTAGCAGAAGAAAGGTAAGGCTCTCTTTATGGTAAACAGCCATTAAAGGTTTTTATGGCATAATCCCAGGAAATGAGAAATTAATTTATTGTATAGAAGAATGGATGTTACATGGTATAAATGTTGCTCAGAAACAGCTTTAAATCAAAATTTTATTATTTAAAAATTTTGCTAGGGATAAGTGTCCACAAGTTAATTAAAATAGCAGGTGTGAAATCATTGTGTTTCATGGCAGTTTTCTCCTGAAATATTCCTTGAATGTTAGAAAACTTTGTAAACACTATTTGAATCATTACTGTTATTTTTTTCAATGTGACTGAAGGTGTAGGCAAAGGCATAGGGGATTTCATTTTAATTTTGTATGAAATAAATACAAAGTACCTCTGAAACTGATTATGGATCATATCTGAGCCCTCACAGAGGCACAGAGAAATAGTATCTGGGTTAGGCAGGCATGTCTGTGTACCTGGGCTAAACTGTTTGCTAACAGGAGTGTTTCCAGCAGTAAACTGGCTCTGTGTATTACTTGGTAGGTTTTTTTTTTCAGGCAGCAGCAATACAGTAAAGGAAAAGTAGGATGCACTGCCATTTTCAAAATGCTAAGATGTTAAAGATTAGACCATCATTTCCAAATACTGAGTAGAGGTAATGTGAAGAAATCTATACTCCCCAGTATAAATAGATGTTAATCACCAAAAACCTCCTTAAACTGAAAAGAATATTCACACATAACTTCCTGTAGGAAGAGGGAGTAATTTTCATGGGCTTTTTTCGCAGCCAGTGCAAGATGAGCATTGATTGATTTTGTTTTTTGTGTTTTTCTTCATTAGGCCAGATTTAGAAGAGGAAAGAAATGCTCTCATTGTTCAGTCCGCAGCCAATAAAAAGCATCTACAAGAAATTGAGAAGAAAATTTTAGAAACTTTAGAGTCATCTGAAGGTGATATTCTGGAAGATGAGACTGCCATCCAGGTCTTGGATTCTGCCAAAGTCATGGCTAATGAGATCACAAGAAAGCAGCAGGTAAGGAGTGTGTATGTGGTGCCTCCCTCAACAATACTGAGAAATTAAATGTTAAATTTTGCAGCCAGCAGAAGGTCTCTGATTTGGATGCATAGCACAAGGATCAAATTCTGCGCTTGTGAAACGGAAAGAGAAATGAAATTGGATCTGTTCTAGAATCTTCACTGGTAGTTTATTCAGTCTTTAAAATGTTTTAAAGTGTGTGTATCTGTAGTGCAGGTAAATAGATCAGGCAGCGCTGGGGTAGGGCCAAGTGTTCGTTTTACCGACTGGGGTGGTGCCTTCTGGAGCAGAAAAGTTACAGCGTTACTCTGGTGCTGCCCTGCTGTATGGCACTATTCCAGAACTGTTATTAAGTAGTAATATTGTCATAGAACATGAGAGTATTAAGGCTATTAGAAGCTGTTGTTTCTCCCCTGCTGTGCAGATTGCAGAGAAGACGGAGCTGAAGATCGCGGAGTCGCGGGAGGCGTACCGGCCCGTGGCGCAGCACTCGGCCGTGCTCTTCTTCAGCATCGCTGACCTGGCCAACATCGACCCCATGTACCAGTACTCCCTCAGCTGGTTTGTCAGCCTCTACATCAGCTCCATTCACGACAGGTAAAGAGGGTCAGTCTGCAGAAAATAAGGGGTTTTCATTCTCTTCTTATGAATAGTTTTCTCCATTTGGAGACAGTTTGCCTCATTAAATGCAGGATTTTGAAGGAAAATAGGATTTATTAATGAATTAATTTATCTTTTTAGTTACTGTTAGAACAAATGATGAACTGTAAGGATGTGCCATATTTAAGTATTTTTAAGAATGTGACTTAGTGTGAAGTCAGGTTCTGAAATAGGCTCCATTTTGATGACTGAGTGCCAACACTGAACTGTGGCAAATTGATTTCAGCTTATTATTTTGCTTGGGACTTCTAATAGTGCTACAATCTTTTAAAAATACAGGAAGTATAGTTGAAATTTTGGGGAAACTGCCACCTAAGTCCCTTGTGGAGCCTGTGGATCTGATATAAATCCTCCACAACCCTAAATAGATTAGATTTCTTAACAGATTGTATATGTTATTCAATTTGAAGTCTCAGTTTATTACTTCTTTTCTTTTTAGTAATAAATCCAAAGTTTTGAAGAAGCGACTTCAATATCTAAATGACCACTTCACCTACAATCTGTACTGCCAAGTCTGTCGTTCACTGTTTGAAACGGACAAGCTGCTCTTCTCATTTCTATTGTGCTGTAATCTGCTCTTGTAAGCTCATTTTTGTGAAGTCTCTTATTAACAGAAACTAATGATTTTGTCATGGAAGCAGGTACTGATGAGATGGAATGTTCTGCACATAATAATGCCTTTGGAGTAAGGTCATGAACACTTTTCTAAGATGTGCAATAAAAAATGGAAGAGTGTGTGAGTGCATGTATGACTACTACAGGACACTTGAAAAAAAAAGTGTGCCCATTTGTCAATGGTTTTGTCAATGATATCTTTAAAGGATCTGGGTAGTGTTACATACATTTTCACATTCCTTATGTCAAAAACAATTTCTGTTATTTAAGAAAACATTTTAGAAAGAAAACTTAGGCAGTAATGTGTAATGCCAACAACTTCTAGGTTTTTGTCTTTATTTTTCATTTTTTCTCTTCTCTGTTTGTTCCCCTTTTTCATTTACATATCACATGGTCTCAGATGCAGTCTTCTCCTTTCCACCAGCTTTTTAGTTTTTTCTTCCTAATTTTGTGTGAACAGATTATGAAAGGAATAATATGTTCAAAATTGCACAACCATTAATTAATTGCAGTGTGTGCTCATCTCTACATGGATGTTCTTCCTGGGCCAATCTGTAAGGGTACTGTAATTGTAGAACACATTATTTTCTGCAAAGCCTTTAAAAATCAGGAATAATTGCACTTTAAAAAAAAAAAGAAAGGCAGGTATTAGGAATAAGTTCTTCACCAAAAGCATTGTCAAGCACTGGAACAGGCTGCTCAGGGCAGTGTAGAATTACCATCCCTGGAAGCATTTAAAAGCTGTATAGATGTGGCAGTGAGGGACAGGGGTTAGTGATAGCTTGGCAGTGCTGGGTTAATGGTTGGACTTGATCTTAAAGGTTTTTACCAACCTAAACAATTAATTGATTCTAAGATTTACCTCTTGAAACCCTTCCTTTTGTATTAATCAGACATTTTTACCAGCAATTTTTAATAATATAGCCTATTGAGATCTGATCTCAGCTCTTACTGAAGTAGAAGCATTCCTAAAGGGCAGTGAAATGTAATTAGTTTAAAACCACTGTTTATATTATGTAAAATTGTATCTCAATTACTGTTTGTTGTTTATTTTTTGGTTTGTTTTTTTTTTTTGTTTGTTTGTTTGTTTGTTTGTTTGGTTTTTTTACATAAATAGGGCTAATAAGGAAATAGAACATCAAGAGTTTATGTTCTTACTAACTGGAGGTGTGGGTCTCAAGAATGAGCACAAGAACCCAGATCCATCTTGGCTATCAGATAAGAGCTGGGATGAATTATGTCGTGCCAGTGAATTCCCAGCTTTGGAAAGTCTGAGGTATGGTAAACTATTGATGGGAATTGGCCTGAATTGGTTTTGACCAATACATATGTAACATACTGAAAGAAATGTTTGTTATGTTTTCCAAATCAGTGCCAGAATGCAAATGGGGTGAAACCAGCCCCTTTTTTCATTTCATGTTTGCTTCACTTGCTCCAATCAGTCAGATCACTAGTTATAATATTACATAATAAAACTATTTTTTCTAAATTATTTGAGGCATTGCTTAAAGGAACTTTTCTTCTGAAGTGTCTTCATAGTAGAGAAACAATGCTTTAAGGATTCAGTGAAAGCCAGAGATAGTAGATGTCGCAGAATTCCACTGCAGTTCTGGGGAAAGAGTTTTTCTAGTAAACTCTTCTCCTGAACTCAGTACAATTTCACCCTGGTTTAAGTAGAATTTAACACTAAATTCTGGAGACAACATGGCTGTACAAGACTTCCATAAATTAGCTGACTGAGTGCAAATATTTGGAACATTTTGATCTGAATGCAGTAACGCTGCTCCCTTAGAAGAAGTACTTTGAGGTTGTTTTGTGTTTCAGCCCCTTTTGGAGTTTAAGTAGCAATGTGGATGATGATCCCGCCTTTAAACAATCTGAGAGTTGTCCCATTGCCAAGGACATACTCTGCATGTTGTGTGAAGGAAAACAGGTTTCCTAGTTGAATTTCCTGGTAATTTTCTTCAGTTAAAGTGTGGTGTTTCCCTGAACTAGTGGAGGCAGAAAATTCACCCGGACCTATGAAGGTGCAAGCAGTGCTGGCTGGAAGAACAGACTGAACTTATTGTCATCTTGGAATCTTTCAGGTGGAATCTCTCCTCAGCAGCATGGTGGAAAGAGATTTTTCACCATTCAGCATGGAGAAAGACAACTGTAGAATTATTTCGTGATGTAGATATGAAGTGTCTTAAATGACAATGCAACGTAATTTGCCTTTGATAAACATTTAAAAAAAGACTCCAGGTATTTATAGTGCTCGTGGTTTTTTTCTCTAGGAGTCATGTCTCTGAAAATATAAGTGAATGGCAAAAACTGTATGATAGCAAAGAGCCTCACAACTTTCCATTACCAGAAGAGTTTAATAATACATTAACTGAATTACAGAAGATGATAGTTCTTCGGTGCTTAAGACCAGACAAGGTAAAATGATCTGTTATGGAGTGTTTGTAGACTGTGCCATACCTTGTAGCATAGTTTGCCCGGCCTGTTGCAGTAATTAGTCTGTTCTTCATCATATTTATTAAGAAAGTAAATGCTGTTCTTATATTTCAAGTGACCAATACAAACACCTAAAGCATCAGCTGAAATCTTTCTTTCTGGTGTGATTTAATGAATCTTTTGGAGGATTCTCACTGCTCCAGCTCACATGAATTATTTTTTTCATGCCTACGCTGTTCCCTGGTGCACTCAATATACTCAAGAACAGGACGTATTAGCCTGAAAAGAAATACACAGGTTATCTAATACCATGTGCTTTCATGCAAATGATATTTAAGGCAAAAAGAGATAAAATGTGTTGATTTGAATGACCAAGATGAACGTTCAGCAAATTCTGCCTTTGGTGCTCCTAGCAAATTGTATTGCATTTTCTTTAGGAACTATCAATGTTAGAATTTAAGGCATATTACTATTTCTCCCTTGAATTAATTAAAAATAATTACATTAATATATCCTAAGGGAGAAGGTACTTGTCCTCTGCATCAGGAAAAGCCTAACTCAAGGTCTTAATATTATTTAATATTATTTAATATTATTTATATGAGGTATGTTATTCTTAATTTTCTAAAAACATTATTATTCCCCTTGTAAGGAAAAAATAAGGAGGGAGCTGTCAACAAGAGGTGAAACCTTTGCCTTTGGATCACTCTGCAAGACTGGTCTCAAATCTCTACAAATCAGAGAAGTGTCTGCAGGCCTGGGAATTTGGCATAGAAGACATTATCAGATCTGCAGTTATGTCTATGCTAATGGTTTGTATTTCCTTTTTTTCCCAGATTGGTCCAGCTATAACAACATTTGTTACTGAAAAACTGGGGAAGAAATTTGTAGAACCACCACCTTTTGATCTAGCAAAGAGTTACTTAGATTCAACTGCTACAGTCCCTTTAATATTTGTGCTGTCTCCAGGAGCAGATCCCATGTCTAGTAAGTATACACAGAAAGAGAAAGCAGGGACCTCAAATTCCCCTTCAATACACAGTGAGGATTATATTCCATTTTCTGCAAGTAGATTTGAGTGCATTGTGTCAGACTGGTAGAATTCTGTGTCCCTTAAAAATGCTAATTCATATGTACATGTAAACAGAACAGTAATAGAAGTTTTTCAATTTACTTTTTTTTCTGACATAACTTCTTTTTAATGTATGAGTGCTAAAATCTTATGCTTTCTGTTCAAGGCCTCATGAAATTGGCAAATGACAGAGAGATGGTAGGAGATAAGTTTCAGTCCATCTCATTAGGACAAGGACAAGGACCAATAGCTACAAAAATGATTCAAACAGGAATGGAAGAAGGAACATGGGTTTGTTTACAAAATTGTCATTTAGCTGTCTCCTGGATGCCAATGCTGGAGAAAATATGTGAGGAGCTTGACAGTGAAACATGTCACCCAGAATTCAGACTTTGGCTTACAAGTTACCCTTCACCAAAGGTATATGCATGGCCCTATAATCTCTGTTTAGGGAAAGGGAAAGTTGATGGCATTTTTAGGGAATTTTTGTATACCCGAATGAGCTGATAATACAAAACTTCTGTGAAATGCAATGAGCCTTTGAAGACATAATTTAACCAAGAAAGGGCATTTAAAAAATAATTTTAAACATGATAATATCAGGCTTCCTTTGTAATATTTTGATGCTGTGATGTGCAATATTTTGTGTACTACTCAATGAAACTCCAATCTGTCAGCATATATGATTAAGAAGGTGTTTTTGCTCTCACATAAATTAAAAAATTAGTCTTGCATTTTATCTGTGAAGTGTTGAATACCAAGAAAACATTTTAAAATACAGATTTGTTATTTACAGCAGAGTCTTACTTTCTTGATGCCTTGGAGAATTTTTTATAAGCTTTTGACCTTTAAAATGTAATTTCTTGCAGATAGTTGTTAATGTAAAAAACACAGAATAGTAATATATTGTTAATATAGAATCTCTTCCACACTTTCTATTGCTATTTTTTATTTCTAGTTTCCAGTAACCATTCTGCAGAATGGCGTGAAGATGACAAATGAGCCTCCTACTGGTCTCCGGTTAAACCTGCTCCAGTCATTTCTTTCTGATCCTATTTCTGATCCTGAATTCTTTGCTGGATGCCCTGGAAAGGAGCTGGTAATATGACTATCTCTTGAGAAGATTTTATATTTTGGAGGTTTTTTTTATCCACAGATATATTGATTTCTGTCCAGTGAATAATTACAAGCTAAAATTTTTACTGTGCTTGTGAATTTAGGTTTGGCAGTGATAATTAGTTAAGAATTACCTCTGCCAGGTAATTTCATGTAGCGGTATTTTAAATGGTTTGTTAGGCTTTATTAAATCACTTACATGCTACACACATAGTGCACAATGTATATGGACTCAGAACATTGATTAGAAAGGCATGTCTGTTGTTATTGGGATAATCAGCACTGAGGAGACCTTTTCTTGCTACCAGGGACCAAGTACTGCAGTGCCCATATATCTTATTGGTACCTGGTGAGCAACTTCACTAATCATTACCTGTGAAGGAAGTGAAAAACAGCGGGATCAGAGATATGAGTTATCAACATACATAGGTGTGACTGCACCTAAGGACTTGCTTTAAAAATACATTTGTATTTTTTGTTTATCTAATGAACCTTAAAAATAAATATCTGGTGCTGTTGCAATTCTTATGAAGTCAGTTGCCCTATACATTAAAGAATATCATGGTACTTGAGGAAGTGCCTACATGTGCTTGCATATGTGACACTGTGTTGCACTTGTTCCCTGGGCAAAAACCACAAGGTACTTAGTGGTGGCCTGGATTTACACTTGGGTGGAGAGTGGTAATCCAGGGGTGCTCACTACACAGGTTGCACAATACCATGAATTTACAAACTAGTTAATAATACATTTTTCTTTTGCTTTTCTCAAAGATATGGGAGAAACTACTCTTTGGAGTTTGTTTCTTCCATGCTCTTGTTCAGGAGAGAAGGAAGTTTGGGCCCCTTGGTTGGAATATACCCTATGGATTTAATGAATCCGACTTGAGAATCAGTATCAGACAGCTGCAGGTAAAATCATTGATTATCTCCTGAACTCTGATCTTGCAAAACACAGCTGGGAGTAACAAGGAGCAATACACTGAAGTTACCTCAAATGTTCATAGATATTCAGGACTTCAGCTGTAAGGGCAAGGGATATCAATCATAAATATTTTTAAAATTACAAATTACGTAAAAAGCTTAGATTCCTATAGACATATGGAATATAATGGATATATGTGAGTATCATAAAAGTTAAATTTGTCATGTACAAAAGCTCACTGTTCTTGAGGTAGCACATGTCAGTGACATATTTTTACATGTATATTAGTAGTTAACAGAACCTCAGACTATTCTCCTTCCCCAAAATGAGATGGTGAATACTACTCGACCTTGAGCCTTTTATGGGCACTCTTTATAAAAGTCAGGAGAATTAAAACAGAATTACAGAAGTTGAGGCTGAAGATTCACAAAGTTACCAAGAAGTTAATGAATGAGATTGGAGAAAGATTAAAAGATAAATTAAGTGAAACACATGTTTATTTCTGGTGCAGAAAAGTGTCCATCTGAACTGGAGAAACCATCCACTTGTAAATAATTGAAGAATTACTTGGATGACTAAGTAATTTTGATATTCTTAAGAGGCTTTTGCTCTTAACTTGTCTTGATTTTAAACAGTAATTTTTACCTGAAAATAAGATTTCAGAATTTGGGTTTCCAGCACCTAGGAAGAAAACTCCATAAACTGCAGCTTGCACATGGTCTTTTAGTCTGTTAGGTCACACAGTTGTTTAGCAGTTACTGCAAGTCTCTAAAGTGCTCTTATTTCTGTTTCAGTTATTCATCAATGAGTACAGCCATGTTCCCTTTGAAGCTGTCTCTTACCTGACTGGTGAGTGTAACTATGGAGGCCGAGTGACAGATGACTGGGACAGACGTTTGCTGCTGACAATGCTGGATGACTTCTATAACCCAGACATCATCGAAAATCCTCGGTACACTTTTTCTCCCAGTGGCAACTACTATGCTCCACCCAAAGGCACATATGAGGATTACATTGAGTTTATTAAGGTAAAAAGTAGCAACAAGACTTGCACTGTTACAATGATGTGCTAAGAAAGCAATCCTGAAAGGCTTAATGAGGTAATTTTGCAGCACAATTAATTTTGTGCTCAGGTCCTTGCCAGCATCTTTGTATGATCCTTGCCACGATTTCAAATGTTTTGGAGAGGGAATCAGTAAGTAGTTAGGGGGATATATAGCATAGATAATTGAGAATTCTTTGGAAATTCCTTTCTGTGTGAGAGGTGGTGGCTCTATCACCAGTAATTCTGTCTGCAAATACCTGCCACTAAGGGCCTTACTCACCTGCAGTTGTAGTCAGTGGTAGTTTTTCACTTGACTTCTTTAAGAAACTTAGGATGAGATTCCTCCTGCTTTGTGTCACCAAGACATTTTTTTTATTTTGTCCTAGAATCTTCCCTTTACTCAGCACCCAGAGGTATTTGGCTTGCATGAAAATGTGGATATTGCAAAAGATCTTCAGCAAACTAAGACCCTCTTTGAATCTTTGATTTTAACACAAGGAGGAGGTTCTCAGGGAACTTCTGGGGGTGGTGACAGCACTCTTTATGCAATTGCAGATGATATCCTCAGCAAGGTATTGTATTATACAAATTACTTCAATTTATCTTTTTACAAAGCAGAAATTCTCTTAACTAAAATCTTCATGTAAAGTAGATTTCGTGTTGAAAGAAAAGCATTCTGAAAGGAACTTAGTGCAATGTGAAAGTAAGAACTTGTGTGGCTGTAACAGACCACACCTATATTTCAGTTGAAAGAAATTTCATTAATTTTATTAAATAGGCAGAAGACAGTAGAAAGAGAGACAGCAGAACAAAGAGAACTTGAAAGAACAGTTGATTCATTCACATGAACAAATTTAAAAGTAATAAATAGAAACATACTAATAAATTTTCCTTATATTAAAAATTCCAGGTGTTTTTTTAAAAAGTTAACATTAAACTCCCACAATTTTTTATTTAGATCGAATTACTGAATCCTGTATTGCTAAGATACTAATCAGAAAGTTTAGTGGTTTCTATTGCTCTGCAAATTTTCACATTTTCACACCTTTACTGGAAAATCATAATGATATGTGGAATGATTTCCAAATGTGTTGTCATTTACAGCTTCCAAAGGATTTTGACATTGAAAGTTGCCTAACGAAATATCCTGTGAGATATGAAGAAAGTATGAACACTGTGCTGGTGCAAGAAATGGAAAGATTTAACCAGTAAGAATGTTCTGTTTTATGAAATTTACCAGAAATCATTCCATTTGCAGAAAAGTATTTCTTGCAAATCATATTCTGTAAGCCCTGTGGTGTGTGAAATATTTTTTTTTTGTTCTAATTGCCTGCAGTGATACCTGCAGTCCAAACACCCTTGCTCCTTGTGGAGAGTCAGAGTGTAGGATAGATGTCAGGAAAAATAATAGGCAAGATGTCAGGCAAAATTAACTGAAAGAGAAAAGAAGGGAGTATGAGGAAGTACTGAGAAAAGAGAATTCAAACAATATATAGATATATTTTTTTAACTTCACTTTCTCTTTCACCATCATTACCTTAATTTTATATTGTTTTCCTCGTATTTCTGAGCTGTACCGTAAAGGAATTAGAAACTCTGGATGCACAGTTACAGTTTATGAAATGTTTTCTGTAATGGAGATATTTTGTTTCTTAATTTTCTCATGTGCTTCTGTTTGAATTTTTCCCCCTTTTTCCAATGCTTTTTTCCCCTATGCCTAATTTTCACAGTAATTCTTCTAAGACTACAAGCCTGAAATTGAATTTATTTTTCTCCTTGGGTCCTCAATCTCTTTTTTTGACATTGTTTCCTAATTTTCTTTCTTATCTTCACCTGCCTGTCCATTCCTTCTTTCTGGTTTTTCTCTGTCTTCCTTCTTTTCTATTTTTCTCTTCATGTCTCCTGCTTAATATTCTCCCAAATGCTCTCTGGCCTTAGTCTCCAAGTTATTACACACCCTTTTCTTTGGTTCTTTGGCAATCTAAACCTTTTTCCTTCATATATAATATAGTGGATACATTTGGAGTTTCAAATTTATCCTCTTACAAAAAAATTCAGGATATCAGAGATAACAAAAGAATTTATTAGTGTTCCTAGTCTTAAATAGATCTGCACTAATGCACAAATCCATGACTTTACAGACGTGGCTTATTGTGCAGATATCTATATAGATATACAGATAAAAAAGCTATAAAAGTTCTATAGATGCCTCCATAACCCACTTATTTTACTTTTTTTCCAGTGACATAGTAATGTTTAACAAATCATACAGAATGTGTGAAAATTGTTTGTTTTTTAATTCTAGTTTAATCCGAACTATTCGCATTACCCTCATTAACCTGAAGAAAGCCATTAAAGGACTGGTTGTTATGGATGCTGACCTGGAGGCTCTGTCTGGCAGTCTCCTTATTGGAAAAGTTCCTGAGAAGTGGGCACAGCATTCATACCCAAGTCTAAAACCATTAGGGAGCTACATTGTTGATTTGCTAGCAAGGCTGAAGTTTTTACAGGTAATGTACAAGTGGCATTGCTGCCAATTGTTCAATCTACTTTTCCATATAATTTGCCTTTATTGGGAAAGGAGTGATAGGCTTTGTTTAGATTTTCTGAGTACAATTATGTAGAAAATAGTCAAAGAGTATAGGATTCCTCTCTTTGTGGTTGTTCAATGTATTGCTTTCCTCTCTCCAGGACTGGTATGAATTAGGGAAGCCTGCTGTGTTTTGGCTATCAGGATTCTATTTTACTCAAGCTTTCCTAACTGGAGCCATGCAAAACTATGCCAGGAAGCACAGGATCCCTATTGACCTTCTAGGATATGAATTTGAGGTATGGATAAACTAGAAATTAATATTCTATTATTCTGAGTCCTGGTGTTGTGGTGAGATGTAGTAAATAAATCCTAACTGGAAGGTTCATTTTGCAACTGACTGGCAGGCTAAATAACCTCTGTAGAAAAGGTATTCTCAAAGTGATTAAAAGCAATTCTATCACTGGACCTAGAACTCCACTCAAGAAAACAGCCTGTCCAGTGTATATTTTTCTGTGTGATTAAAGCCTCATTTTGTAACCTATTAGAAAGTAATTAACAAACCCAGAGAAGTCTGCTGTCTCTACAGATATATATAACAGTAGCATTGAAAAGGAGGGGTTACTATATTATTTTCAGTTTGGTTTGATCTGAAAACTGGCATAATAGCTCAAAAAGCAAAGAGCTGTGAGAGTTTAATGACTTGGAACACTTATTTCCTGCAGGTTATTCCTCAGGATACTGCTGATACTGCACCAGAGGACGGTGTTTACATCCATGGATTATTTTTAGATGGAGCTCGCTGGGACAGGACCAAGTCAGTAGCCAAATGTTTTACTCTGGTTCTGGAAAGCTTTTTTCAGTGCTCAAGCAAGACTGGTTTAAATAATTTAAGTGATACCTTTCATATTATTGATATAATACACCAAATTAAGTACTATTTCATGCATGGAAAATGGGGAAGAAAAACCAACTAAGCAAGTAACAACCAAAAAACACCCCCAAACCCCTCAAGCCACAAACAATTACTTTATTGCTGTCTTTCTCCAGGGGAATGCTAACTGAGCAGTATCCCAAGGTGCTCTTTGATGCCATGCCAATCATTTGGATAAAGCCAAGTGAGTATGATTTCTCTGATTTGTGAGCTATTCAATGAGAAATTGCAACAGTGGTTTCCTTTTTTACTGAAGTTCACTGAGGAGAACTTTTCACAGATTTACAGAAACTGAGTGTTTTACCTCATATGATTTAGCAGGGTTTGCTTAGGTTATTTTTAGCTCTGTGATAGCTGTCTTTCCTATTAGTTATGTAATTTTCACAACTCTTGTTTTCTTTGATGGAGAGGAATAAATCCCTGTTTTTATTTATGCCCAAAATCAGGACTTACTACTGCAACTTCTGCAACTTAAGTGTTAGCAAATAGGCAGTATTAAAATTTACCACTTTCTCTGCTTGTGCTTTCTCTTGACATTGGATGAATTAATTCAGACCTGCACGATTTTATGCTTTGCACAAGTTACATGCAAGCAGTCTGGGCATACAAAGAGTTCCTGCAGAGTTCTGTCCTTGGGTCTCAGATGATTTGAATTGCAGTTAGGCTCTCTGGCAACTAGACCAGAATTCTTGTAGAGCTGTGAAAAACTCATGTATAAGCTATGTATTAACTAGGTAACTATTCAGATTTTAATGTGTCTTTGAGTATTACAAAGCTGATAGAATCACAGGAAGGCATCAAATCCTGAAAAGAAATTTTAGCTAAATTAGTTGGGTTTAAGAGCAAAACAAACCAGTCAAGAAAACACAACAAGAAAAAGCCAGATAATTTTATTCTGTTGCTCACAAAACAACTTTGCATTTTTACTGACCTTTAAAGATGTTACTGTAAATACTTAACATTTGCATGTAGATTATGCTCCTACCAATAGATCTGCTGAATGTAATGCATTATTTTGGGGTTTTTTTGAAGATGTGAAGTCAGACATAAAGAAGTCCAATGCCTATGTTTGCCCACTGTACAAGACGAGCGAGCGCAAAGGGATCCTGTCCACCACGGGGCACTCCACAAACTTCGTCATCGCGCTGAGGCTCAACACGGACCAGCCAGTCCAGCACTGGATCAAGAGAGGCGTGGCCCTGCTGTGCCAGCTGGATGACTGATGGGACAGTCACAGTCAGCCTTCACAACACCCTCTGCTCTCTGCTGCTTACAGAGCAAGTGGAACTTAGTGTGGAAAAGAACCATCTGGAGGTTTTTGTATTGTGAGAGGGCATGCAAATGCTTTCTGACCCTCAAGCTTTTGTATTAAGTATGTATTATTATTGTTATGATGATGACCGTCTTTGCAATCTGCAAGCAATACAACTAGGATTTTAGCCCTTGGTGATGTTATTAAAAGGTGAACATCTTTTTTGTGCATTAGTTGAATATCACAAAATCTATTTTCATGTGAAATGAAAGTAGTCTGCGCTTTCTGAGAGAAATATTTTAGGTAATAAACTTGATTCTGCACTTTTGTTTTCTTTAAAAATAATTTAAAAAGCATTATTCAGGCATTCTTTCTATGTCTCATCTAGCAAAGAATTGTTTCCACCTTGCATTCAGATACAGCCATCGTCTGTTCTGCGTATGGATCCCTCCAAAAAATACAGTAGGAATAACTGAGCACATAAAGGTCTTACTCCATTCTACCATCACTATTACAACTGGGCATCTGTGTCCCTGCTTAATGGGTGTTGAACCAGTGTAAGTCTGTCTTTGTGAAACTGCTTTTCCCTTTAAAAATTCTATTTTTCAATTGCTTTTTTATTTATATTAATGTGAACTATGGTTAAGCAGTCAGGAACGTGTAATATTTTTTTAAATTTATTTTTTTAGTTAAGAAAAAAAAGAGGTTTTGCTTGATTAATTGCTTGGTTTTGTTTACTTTTGTTGTTTCAAGGTTTTTTTGGGTTTTTTTCTGCTGTCTCACTCTTAAGCAAGCTCCTAAGGCCCCCTTTAGTTTGCTCTCCTAGAACAGCACTAAAGAATTTTATTTTTACAGTGTAACACTGACTGCTATAGGTCTGAAATTCCAAAACTCAAAAGTATTTTTACAAGGAAACTGGACTTTTAATTCCTTCTTTTGTTGGCACCTCTTATCAGGTCAGATTATTAAGCATAACTGACGTGTGTGAAAGAAACGTGGAGAAAGTCCCAGAGTATCTTATGATCGGGTATTTATAGTGAGCTATTCATGGACATGGGCTCTGCAGAGATTATTTACAATCCTGAAAATGTCACTTTCAACTTAATAATCACTTCTTCAAAGGCAGAGATTTTCCCTCTTTCAGAAGGTGAGAAAACAGTATATTTTCTCAATTCATAAGAAAATTAGTAGTATGTTTAGGAAAAAAGTAGTTTATGTACTCATTGAGCCATAGTAAAATCAATTACTAACAGTTTCTTGCTGTATATGTTGCTAATATATTTTTCTTTTTTGCTATATGTGCAATTACAGAGCAAGGCATTACAATCACACATTAGGTGGACCAGGGAACAAATTAAATTATGCAGATTTGCTATTAATTGCTGCTGTCCAACTTTAAGATGTTTCTAGAATTATTCCAAGCTTTGTAGTTGGCATGTTGACAACTTCCTTAAATTTCCTGTGCTCATTCATTTTGCCAAGTTATTTATTAGCTTTCAATTTTATTTATTTATTTTATTTTACCTTGCCCTGTAGTTTTGTTTTGTTTTGTTTTTTCAGGCCAGCTCTCTTGAAAGACAGAAGTGGAAGTTTTGATAAGGTAAAACAGAAGAGAGGTTTGAGCCTAACAGAACAGCTGAGATCTTGAATCTGCCAAGAACAGCATGACTGCTTAATCATATAACAGTGTAGTCATTTATTTTAAACTGTGTTTCATTTCTCTTGATACTGACGCAGTGTTTGCTGTTCCTATTACTCCAGATCTAACCTGAAGATTTAACATCTGCTTCTAGTTAAAAAAATAGTATTTCCCTACAGAAGTGATTCATGTGGTGCTGATTTGCCATGAATAATTCTGTGTATATGGTTGATGGTGATTCTGATGAGGAAATCTCTACCCAGCGAGCTATTCAGGAAAGCTTACAAGATAGGCATAAATTTGAAACAAGTGGCAGTGCAACAGAAATTGAAAGGTAATAAGTTATTATTTCTATTTTGGGTTTTTTCCTGGCATTACTGTAAACATTTTGTAGACCTTATTTTTGTTTTTTAACTCCCTAAGTTTTATTGTGCTGACCTTGTCCCATGGATACTGGAAAGCACTGGTAGCTCACTTGTTCTGAGTTCTCCCTGAAAAAGTTTCTTGGAAAATATGAAACATATGAAACTTTCAGGTAATGTTTCACATCAATATGTTAATGAGTATAAGGCTTTGTGAAGAAGATAAGTAGGTGGTGTCGAAGTAGATTGGTATGGGAGCTTCCCCTCTTTATACATTTAATTGTTGGCCTTTGTGTGAAAAAATCAGTATTTACAGTGTCAGGGAAAGACCAACAAAAATAGTGTTTCAATGTGTTAAACCCTCACAAAACTAATGTAACTTAGAAAAACCTAACATATTGTCTAAATTAGAGTATTTGAAGTAAGGTATAATCATATCCTTAGCTTCACATGAATTTTTACTTCTCATTTTATTCTTGTTCTGTTTGTGCAGTTTCCAGTATACTGCAAGTAAAGAACATGGACAGATCATTGCAGCAATTCGGACAGTTAAGTACAAATACACCACCCGAAGCCTGCACCCCTGGGAATGGCTGAGCAATGCCTACACTTTGGGGGTTTGATCACCTGATTTAAGTGCAGCTTTCCTTTATATAGTCTTGGGAGAAGTAAGGAAACTAAAAACAAGACATCCAAAAGCTAGCTTATTAGATAGTGGCATTTTATTAGACAGGATGATGGAAGTGGGATGGGCTCAGGTATCACCCCTTTCAAAAATTCCAGTGCTTCATCTCCTAAAATTAGAGGAAAACTCCAGGCCTTTCTTTCATAATGAGCAAGATACACTGGTGGGACAAATGGCACTCAGTGTATTAGTTGCCTGAATTTTGTCTTATGATGTGTAATGGGATATGTGTCTATGCTGAAATATGACAGGCCAAGAGGAGGCCTTGAAGAAGTTGGTGAGGCACAGTTCTGCTTTTGAAGAAGCAGATCAGCAAGGCTGGCTTCCTGTGCATGAAGCTGCAGCACAGCTAAATAAGAACATCCTTGAAATAACTTTAAAAGGTACAAAGTCCTTCTAGTTTTCCACCAAAAAGTTTTACAAAGTAAAGTTTGATGAATCATCCAACTTCAAATGTGTTCTGCTTTTCTGTATTTCAGCCTCCCGTGACATTACGTGGGAACAGTCCACTCTAAAAGGAGAAACACCTCTCTTGGTGGCAGTAAGAAATTGTTTTGTGGACAATGTCCACTTTCTCCTGCTCAATGGCTGCAATCCCAATGTTAAAAATGAAGAGGGAGATTCTCCTTTAGTTATAGGTGAATACTGTTTTTAGGGGTGGAGAGGTGAGGGAATGAGGTGAGGATACAGTTATACATTTTAGGTTTTAAGGTGACGTATTTGACTTCAATGCCTAAAATATTTTGCTATAAGGAGAAAAAAAATGTTAATCTCAGCATTGAGAGGGCTTTTTTACTTTTGAATAGGTCTGTCCCTGTCTGTTTTTCTCAGATGACAAATAGCTTTCTCCATGAAGTGTGGAGTGCCATCCTCTACTTTCCTTGGCATCATTTCTGCAATGGTTCCACTTCTGCTTCTTCATGCTGTTAGTGCCTTTCTTGCAGGCATAGAACATTCATATTCTCTGCCCATATGGTATCTCCTTTGTTGCATCAGCCTTTTTTTTCTCAAAAAACCCATTCTAATTGGTTTTAATTATCCAAAATTATAGCAAACCATACTGATTTATTTGCCGTATGTAGGGTGCAAAGCAGTGTTTGTCCCTATTTAGACACTGCCAGCATTAGTCCAAGGATGACCAGTGAAGAAGACAGGCTGACATTCTCAGTTCACTTCTCTTTAATATTTTGTAATTTAGGAATAAGGTCCATAGCTACTATAGTCCTAGTATAGTCTCATACCCACATTCTTTGTGTGAATACCACTTTAATTTGATCATGCGCAAGGATTGTAATTCATGATTTCTAAAGAACTATATTTAGCCAAAATGTTTTTCCAAAGAATTCTGTGTTTATTTCCTTTGCTTCCCTCAGTCTGGGCTATGATGCCTTCATTCTCACTGAATCCTACCCAAAAAAAAGCAAAGTGTCTTCTCATTACCTAATTC
This sequence comes from Onychostruthus taczanowskii, assembly GCF_017590055.1. NCBI lineage: Eukaryota > Metazoa > Chordata > Aves > Passeriformes > Passeridae > Onychostruthus > Onychostruthus taczanowskii. Next base: position 12,310,717 of record NW_024506993.1, read on the forward strand.
TAAAGGAGCACTCTTAAGTTTCTTAAGTTTCTTTCCATACATTTTTCTGTATTGGAGAGGTGGTTTCTTTTTCAAAACTATTGTTATAGGAAGAGAAAAAGGCCTACCAATCATGTGTAGGACCCTCAGCCCATCCTTGTAAAATGGCTGCAGGTTCAAGTACAGGACCATCTGCTTAAAAAAATGTACAGAACTCCTAGATACTTTTGAAGTGCACGGCATTAAAATGCACCATCCCCCAAGAAGGGGATGCATGGGATTTGTCTAAAGCAGCCATGTAGGTTACAGATAATAGGACATCACAGTTTCTGTCACAGAATGCTGTCACTGGTGTTCAAGCAGTTGTGGCACATGAGGCTGCTCAGCTTAATCTGTCCTGCTGAAGGACACTCGCTATCCTGCGCAGCCTGGAAGATCAAGGAGAGAAGGAGGGAAGGGTATTGCCTAATCATTCCATCCACTGGAGCTAATGCAAATTTCTCTTTTAAGATCCTCCCTGACTTCAGAGTTCAGGCTTATTAAGCTAAGAAGGCATATGAAAGAGTCATTATAAGCTTTGTTTCATATTGTGATAACTGCTCATGGAGATCAGACAAAATTCTGGTGGCAGCTTCTGAGTACCAGGGCCCTGGGTATGGTCTCCATCTAGTGGCAAGGAAAGCTGTGTTCTGTTCCATTATCAAATGCAACAGAGAGAAAAAAATCTACAGGAAGAGAGATTACCACGAAAGGATTCATTTGCATACTTAGTGCTGTCCTGGAAGCAAAGAACAAGCTTGTTGATGAGTTAAACTTTTCAGTGTAGGGTGGCATTTCTCATTGCATTAGTAGCACTGCCAGGAACAGTGAGCAGCCACAGTGCACAGAATAGCACTGAATAGCACAGAATAGCACCTGATGCTTTGTCTGATGCTTTGTTTGCTGTCCTACAGCAATTAAACTTGATTCCTATGACATTGCCTCCTTGCTGCTGCGATCTGGGGCCAGAGTGAATTTGCGCTGCGTCCATGAGAGAACTGCTCTGCATGAGGCAGCCAGACTGGGCAGGAAGGATCTGGTTCAGCTGCTCCTGGAGTCTGGGGCAGATCCTGACCCCCGCAGTGGATATGGGCTCACACCTCTAGCACTGGCTGCACAGATGGGACATACAGAAATTATGGCGCTCTTACTGCAAAAAGGTAAGGCTTTATTATACAGGACCTTATAGGAAGAGAAAGCTTCAGATATGCCTTCATAAACAGAAGCAGAAGTAGCTCACCTTACTAGAGAAAATTAAATGTCATCTGCACTGAGGGTTGTTGTGATGTAGTGAAGGCCTGATAAATACCAATTTGTATAATATTAAAATAATATATTAATATTTTAGTGAGTACTTATAATTGTTTTTTAAATGCTCTATTATTTTCTCACATAGACAAATCACCTAAGATTTCACAAGATAATCACTTGACAAGATATTTATTGTGGGGAATTTTACATGATGGCTCAGCAGCATTGGAACTGGATTGCATGAACTCTTGGATGCTGGGTGCTCTCATGTTTACAGTTACACCTGTCTGTCTGTTCTTTGTAAAGTAAAAAATTGAAATGCATTGTTTGTAAAAAAGCAATTGTTTTGATGAATAAGAACCAAATATTTTCCTGGTGCAGTTCTAGGAACAATTCTTACTGTGCTCAAAGCAATTTGGACCTTCTTGTTCTAAGGATTACATGAACACATCTAAAATCAAGGATCCATTATGAAGATTTATGCCCACAGTGGTTCTGTTTGGTGGAGAATAGAATTCAAAATACCATATCACTGGGGGGTTGGAGATATTAATTGCAGATGAATATTAACAGTGACTGCTGTGAAAATCCTTGCTGCTTCTCCCCAGGTGCAGATGTTCTTTCACAGGCAATGGACTGTGCTTCTATATTGTTTGAAGCAGCAGGAGGAGGAAATCCAGACTCTGTGAGTCTTTTACTAGAATATGGGGCTGATGCCAATGTACCAAAGCACTCGGGTCATTTGCCAATCCACAGAGCTGCATATAGAGGACACTTTCTGTGAGTTAATGTACTTAAAATCAAATAATAGTGACACCAGAAATATTAATTTTACTAATTTTACCTTATTCAAAGCAGACAGAAAATCTGTAGCTTTGTACGAGGAATTATTTTTGACTGTGTAAATAAGTCTGTTCTGTGTCTGAATGTAAGAGACCAGTTAGGATAAAATCTTAATGATTTTAGGATGCACATCTTAATCCCTCTGGTATTTCCCCATTTGTCACAAGTAGTAACACTGTCCAGTCTGATGCTGAGGTTCTTGAAACATTGTCACTCTCTTTGGGTCAATGTCTCATCTCCACCCCATCAGAGAAATGTGAATGGTGAATATACTAAATAAACAAATAGATAGTAAGGCTAATCCCTATTTTAAAGAGAGTAAGACTACTACTATTTATGCTGAAATCACAACTAACAAATGAGAAACAAGCACCTGAGTATTCTTAATTTCTGTATTAATATTTTCTGTATATTATTATATATTATTATATTGTTATATTTAAACTTAGATGTATATATTACATTATAGATGATATGTATTCATGCTACAATACGTATTCTATTAATTCCCTAATCCCCATAGGTTAAGCAATAACACTGTTGCTTTCAACATTCTGGAAAAATTTCTATTGAAAAGGAATCTTTAATTCCTATAGCAAGGAATGGGTTGTTCATGAACAGTAGTATAATAAAATAATATTTTATGTGTAGTAGATGTAAAGTCAGTATCCATTGCTGGCTAACAATTTCATTGTTAGCAATTCAAGTCAATGCATGCCATGGTACTGATTTGGTATATTAAGACTATTCTAACAGTCATGATGAATCCTGAAGCCCAACAACACAGAGAAATTCAAAGATGAGATAGGTGAAACAAAATGTTTAAGATTCTGAGATGCTTCTGGTTTAATGGTTTTAATTTTTCAGAGCTCTGAAATATTTAGTTCCAGTGACTGATTTTTCTGCCATTAAAGAAAGTGGGATAAGCCCAGTTCACTCAGCAGCAGCAGGAGCACATCCTCAGTGCCTTGAGTTTCTCCTGCAGTCGGGTTTTGATGCCAATTTTATGCTGGCTCAGAGAGTTCGCAAAGGCTACGACGACCACCGGAAATCAGCCCTGTACTTCGCTGTTTCCAACGGGGATATCTGCTCAACGCAGCTGCTGCTCAACGCCGGAGCGCTGACAAACCAAGATCCCATCAACTGCCTCCAAATAGCCTTGAGAATGGGCAACTACGAGTTAATGAACCTGCTGCTCCGCCACGGGGCCAACGTCAACTACTTCTGCCGCGTGAACACCACGCATTTCCCCTCAGCTCTGCAGTACGCCCTCAAGGATGAGGTGATGCTGAGGATGCTGCTGAACTACGGCTACGATGTGCACCGCTGCTTCGACTGCCCGCGGGGCAGCGGCGACCACTCCCAGTACGTGACGGACGGCTGGACCTCCACCGTCATCAAAGACACCATGGTAAGTGCTGTCCTACCGCCAGTGGCCTTCCTAAAACTAAATGGAAAGGGCCTTAATGCACTGTCAGAAAAAGACAAGACAGTGTACACATAAAGACAGGAATAGTTTAAAATTAACCAGATGTTGATATGAAGCCTAGTTCATGACCGTAAATGTCGTAAACAGTAATTTTGAATTATGAAAATATAGCTGATGCTATGCTAATGATCAGTAAGGAACTGGCTCTCCAGCGCAGTGTTGTCCGTGTTGTGAAAGCAGAGATTTGCAGGCTGGCTCTCTGCATTGTCCTGTACCAGAACACCAAGACTGGAAGTGTGTTGAAAGGACCCCTGGAGGTGGTGGGATGAGGGCTGAGCAGAAATTAGCAAACCTAAAGAGCTTCCTGGAGACACTCATCAGTGTCATTGTTTCACAGTTTGTAAAGTCCATTTGAACCTAATAAACCCTTCTTTAACCGAAAGATAAGGGGATAATGCATGCACTGGGCTGGTGGACCCTCCTATTAAGCACCTGGGACACAAGTCTAAATTCCACTTAAGAGTGATAGCACTTCTTTTTAAGCATCAAGTCCCCAAATATACTGCCGCTTAAGTTTATTTTTGGATCCAGTACAAAATAACCATCTCTCAGATTTTTAGATTCTACTAGTCAGGCTTAGGCAAGCTGTGGCAACCTCTAAAACCCTGCTCAAGTAACTGTTCTTTTCCTCAGAGACAGAAGTAATTTACTGCAGTATCAAATATTACCCTACTAACTGTTTCATTCCTGTCAGTTCTGTGAAGTGATAACCTTGTCCTGGCTGAAGCATGTGTCTGGGAAAGTAGTGCGAGTCATGTTAGATTACGTTGATCATGTTAAGATTTGCTGGAAGCTCGAAGCAGTTCTCAAAGAACAGGAACTCTGGCCAGACATCCATTTCATTTTAAGTAAGTATCTGTTTATGTTTTTAATGAAAACAAGCTGGTTTGGCACCGGGGCCTTTTTGCTTGGTAGCATTTAAATTTTGCTTCTCCTTTCTAGCAAATCCTCGCTCTCTGAAGCACCTTTGCCGCCTGAAGATCCGGGCGTGCATGGGCCGGCTGCGTCTCCGCTGTCCTGTCTTCATGACCTTCCTTCCACTGCCAAACTGCTTGAAAGATTACATCCTGTACAAGGAATATGATCTTTATGGACAGGAAAACTACACAGGGATCTACAACCTCAACTGTGCATAAGTATTTGTCCTGTACTTTGAAGGGAATTTAATGTGGATAAGACTGTTGTGCTTTTTTCTTTTTGGATTTCCTCTCCTCTGTATATTAAGGAATGCCAGCGCTCTCCCCTCACCCCCTGAAGAAAATGGAGAGACCCCCCCCCAAAATGTAAGTATTGGTGATCCCATTCTAAAGATCTCCTGGACTATGACAAGTTATTGGACTATCTGCAAGTTATGGCAACAGTATTTTAATGCCTGGTGTGACAAGTTAAGGAAGTGTACAATACAGTGTTGCAAGCCTTGTGTTGTGGCTAAATTAAAGCTTGTCATACCAGATACCACTACCATCATTCCAGGATTAAACTCAGGGTTTAGTTAAAGGGTCAAGGATTTGACTCCAGGAAGGGACACAGTTTTTTCTCTTGTACTTCTTCCTTTCTCTTGACAAGAAATAGTTTTTATTTGTGAAGTCCTACAGTGAAGTTCTGAAAAGCAGCTTCAGTAATTCTTTTCTTCACCCAATAAAGCAACCCCCCATTCTAGTCAATCAAATTAGATTAAGCTTGAGAAACCTCTGCTTATCACTGCAGGTCTTGTGAGATACCAATGTTTCATCAAGGTGGCACTGCTGAAAGCTGTGTTTGTTCTGCAGCTCCTTCTCAGGTACTGATGTCCCATCCGCCATGAACTTGGACTATTCTCTCTAGAACTGGGTTCTCCTTACCCAGTGCTGTCTGAAGTCATGCTTGCAATTTTTGGAGTTTCTCTCTATAGAGGTGGAGCTTAAACTTTTGGAGCCCTGTCATTTTAGGAAGTCTTAGAGAAGTCTTAGAAAGACCTAGAGCATGCCTGTTCCTTCTAATAATACTGCAAATATCAGTTCCCAATTTAGAAAAAAAGAAGTTCATCAACACATTTGGCATTAGTAGTATTTATTCCTTCATAATCAAGTAAGCATAGATGGTTTTTTTCTAGTTATACATGCATCTTTATCACAGAAGTTACAGAATTCAAAAGTCTGCTTTTCCCCAGAAAAATCTACAAACCTTATAAAATACAAATTTAACCACAATGCGGTTATGGCCCATGGCTTTTTACATGGTGTTTATCCCATAATAGACTAACTCAGCCTGTGAAGATATGTCCAATGCCCATGGTAATGGTAGTGCTGGTAGAGCCTCTGCACTGGGCTTGTTCCACAGAGCCCTCAGAGCCCTGTCCCTGCCCCACCACGGGCCCTCCCAGCCAGCTGCCACAGCTCCTGCTCACCTTCAGTCTCTGATTGTTGCAAAAATAAGTTAAGACCATTCCCAAGTGTAACAACTTCCTCTGAGGTTATCTGGCTATTACTATAAAAATTAAGAGAACTGAGCTACACTTGACAATGGAGGGCTATACCTGCGTGTCAGAACTGATTTTAATGGAAGGGAACACATCCTGTCACAGTAATGGAACTTCCTGAAAGTCAGTGTGATGAAGAATGCAGGAGGCTTTTGCATCAGAGTACAAGTCTCACCCAGAAAGTTACTACAGTTAAGCTTTTATTTAAAATATAAAATGCTGACTGGAGCCCTGGTACAATAGGGTTACTATCCGTGTTTCCAAGATTAAGACACAACAATCAGAGTTGACATAAATATGCCACTGGTTGTTCTTAATACAGCTATTCAGGGAAAATGTGCAAGTCTGTCTCAAACACTGCAAAAATCACTTACACTTCACCAGAACAGGACCAATCCAGAACACCATCATAAGAATTTGACCACTCCACTCTATTATAAAAATGACCAGAAAGGTTGTACAAAATTCTCAGCTTGCAATATAAACTTCATTAGGAATACAAGTGCATTCACAATGATACACTGACTTATTCTTGTCATCACAACTGAGATACCACTGCGGCAGGGAAAAAAATGCCAACTTAGTGCTTAATTAAAACAAGAAGCCTTGGGGTCCAAGTACCTTGCAAGAATTTTTGTAATACAGAGCAAGAGAAAGAATAGAAATTATCAGCTTTTGCTGTTACATTAGACAATATCTCTACTAAATTCACTAAGCAGTGGCAGTTTTCTTTCGCTAGGTGAACTATTTCCTAAATAATAAGAGACTATATTTTAGCATAGTTTTCACCATTAGCTTGTCCCAAATGCTGTGCAACTAATTAATCAGTATTTACCTTAAGTATAGACAGAATTTGCCTTAAACAGTCAAATTTATTTCTTTATATCCATGTACATCAATTACAGCTTCATAAATAGCATCAGCTGTTTCACAGTTTCCAGCTCTAGGTTTACATCCACATAAAGAGGAAATCTGACAGCCCTTTAGAAGGGGAATGTTTCTTAACTCTGTTTTCAGCTCTAGGTTTACATCCCCATAAAGAGGAAATCTGACAGCCCTTTAGAAGGGGAGTGTTTCTTAACTCTGAAATATTACTGTTAAGACAGTAAATTGTCCTGATACAATTTTAAACTCAAACAGATTAAGGAAGTAAGACTGACATGCAATTGACTTTTCACCACCTGATCATATCCAGTTAGATATGTTTCAGTAGTACATGACTTTGACTTTGTCCTCTGGTTTGGACTTGGCCAAATCTAGCAGTGACCACAGAGGAGTGCCAGCTATCATCTGTAATGCAATAAAATGTATACCCATAAGCACACCTGATATATTTGTATATTCATGCCATTACATACATAAAGAATGTATGTAGCTTGAAACAGCTGACAGCAAGACTGGCTTGGTCTGCAGTGTGTAGATCTACACAGTGTAACAAGCTTCATATCTTACTTGAGGGATAAAAGTAATTATGAGGCTGCAATTAGCAACACAACAAGTTAGTCCTGAACAACACTGCCAATTCAGTACCTACAAGAAGCCACTTCAAAATCATGGACTTGAAAGAATATTTTCAGGAGTGACTGAAGTAAAGTAGATGCACGTGAAGCAAACTACAGCTTCAGCCAAAGGTGCCTGAAAGATCAGTTTGTGAATAAAAGGCAGTACAAAATAATAAACAGGAGAGTTTATTTAATCTCCTGTAAATTAGGAAAGGAAACCATCTAGTAGTTTAGTTACAATAATAAAATATTCTGGTGGTGAAATTCTACCACAGCAGTTCCCAGTAGACCATGAGGTGTTCCTACTAAAAGTTACATACGCTCATGGAAAATACCAAGCATCATTCTGATTTTTTTTCAACAAAACTGTTTTCTAACTAAGTAGTTCTAAACCTGATGGGAAAAAAGGTCACGTGTGAAACCTCAGCAGCTGTTTTTGCCTTGAGATAGTTCTAATTACAACCTGTGTGATCCTTGCTAAGCAAAGCTCAGTCATTCTCACCTTCCTGCTAACTCAGTCACCATTCCTGTCTGACTTCCCCAGCTCTGCTGACATGCCCTTTGCTCTTGCAGCTTTCATCATTACCCCAGATGCTTTCATACTTTCTTGCTCGTTTTACACCAGTGAAACTCTCCTAAATAAGACAAACAACACCTACATTTCATTCATGCATATCAATCTTTTAGTGGTTAAGATGAGAATCATCCAACGTCAGTGAAATGTATTTCACTCCTACTCTGTTTTAGAAAGCTACATTTCATGGCATATATGGAAAGCTTGAAAAGCAAATGGAGTCATTCCAATCTTTATTGATAAATCCAAAAAATCCCATATAACAGTAAATTCACCTGCCAACTTGATTAGCTTTCTTCCTCATCTTTGCAGATTTATAGCTATATGAGTAATGGTAGGTTTTGCAAAAAATACAGTAATCCCATTTTCTGACATTTCTTCAATAAGGCTAATGCAGGCTGCACATCAGAAATGCTTTTTCTTGAGAGTGCTTGTCTATTGTTTGTCCTCCCTCTGGAGCCTGGGCTACTGCAGCTCCAGTGCTTAACACAATTAGTCCTTCTCTTACAAGCTGAGGACTGGATTCTAGACACTAGAGATCACTGATTTCATAGGCTCCCTGTGCTGTTTCCAAACTGCTTCATCCTCAGTACATACTTGAGAAAAATACAAGACACAGTAACCTTGGGCTACCCTGTGATATGATTTGATAGAAAAAAAAATCGGTAAATAAAAAAAAACAAACACAAACAAACATGAACTGGAATAATTTGCAGAGACAAACTGCCTTGCCACTCTCTGTAAGCCTTGATTTAAGCACAAAAAGGGAAAAAATTGAATTTGGTGCCTCTGTAATTTTTGTTGGCAAGAATAAAAATAGTCTCTTAAAAATGGGAGCTGAGAATGAAAGCCTAGATATGAAATAAAAATGCCACTGTCTTTTACAAGAAGCCTCAGGTTGGAGTGGTCCATGTGGCATTGTGCCAGCTAAATCCAGCCACAGGGCAATACTATGTGACCAACTGGGCAGCAGCAAAAGCAGATATTTCTACAAGTGACTGGCTACTCTGGGGATGAAAATCACACTGGAAGAGGATCTGGTAACCAATTCAGGAAGAGAACCTGGAGGCTCTCTGTTCCCCAGCCTCCTCCCCTCCTGTTTCAAGGCAGAGCCCTTTGGTGGCTGCTCAAGCCCCTGTGGTGTAAAACCTCTGCCCAGAGCTTCTGCAGCTCCAGCTGCCTCTGCTCCTGCCCAGCCACTGCTGCCCTTCACTCCTGTCACAGGAGCCGAGGCCACCACCTCCTGCACACAAAGTGACATCTCCATTGGCGCTTTGGCCAATGCAGGCACTCCCACGAGTTAGAAGAGCCCTCTGTGCACCCACAGCCATCCAGCAGACACAACCTGAGATTCCTCACATACTTTATCAGCACTGAACAGCTCCAGCTAGGAAGGGCTGGGCCACCACCAGCTGCTGAGGAGATATTCTGAAAATTGCTTCCATTCCTGAACACCAGAAATGCCCTGCAATGAACTGTAAATCACTCATAACTGTTATATTATAACCTGGAATATAAGTATATTCTCTTCTCTCTACATATCCTGTTATTTTCATGCCACTATTAGAGAGCTATCTTCTGTTCCTCTGGATTTTAATATTTATAGTAATTAGTGCAAAAATAAATATTTCTCTTCAAACAAGATTTCTTTTCTGGTTCAAAAGGTGAATGCACATCTAATACTATACAAAATAAATATTACACAGGGTATGGAATATGGAGTGCAGATTACAAGCTGTAAACAGACACCACTTTGAAAAATGCTTTCCAGAACTGACTCTAGGATGTAGGATTGGTATCATCTCTTACTTCAGAACTAGTAAATTCTGTTTGCAAAATCATAAAAACAATGAAGAGCCTCAACTCATTTCCAGTAGATGTAATGTACTAGCAGCAAGGCATTTACATATGCAGAAGATTTTGATATGATGGAATTCAAGATGTTCCTGCAACTCTAAGCACGTTTTATAAAACTGAACTCAAAGGTTTACAGCTTTGTGTTCCAAGTACTGGGGAAAAACCAAGAACATGGCACTTGTGCTACAAGGCTATATACACGACTCTTATCATTTGATGAGGAATGCTTTTCCTCATGCAACAAAGTTCAACTGCATCTCATCAGCTCTTATCCAGGTCTGACAGTATCTTTTTCTCCTGTTGAAATAAGTTTTTTTGGCATTGTAATCACCAAAAAAAAAAAAAATAAAAAGGAAATCAAGACAGTATCATACTGTGCAAAATGAAACAAAGAAGATCCTTCTGTTTAGAACTATTGCACATCTCACTGATGTTAAAGGGGATCCTTCTTTCTAAGTCTAAGAACAGGTATGTGCAACAAACTGGGTAAAGCTAGCACTGTCTTATTTGGACATCCACTTTTGTTTCCAGCAAGGTGTTCTCCCTACTGCAGTGTAAAGAGCAAATTTCAATGTTTGGGGTTTTTTTGGTTTTTTGAGTTTTCAGTTTTGCTTCCAAAGCAGTCAATTGCACAGAGGTTAAGTGGGGAAAACACCCACATTTTTCCCATACTGCAGAGAAGCCTTGAGAAAACATATGTTTGTAATAAATGGCAGCATCACCGTGCTTCATCTGGCATACAAGAGAAATTTTACTGGCAGGAAATAGAAATCACTTAACTGAGAAAGAAAAATCAAGGCATAATAGGGTCTATATATTGTGAAGTCTTTTCTATAACATGACAGACCCTCCACCTACATTTCACCTCTTGTAGAATTTGTGCCATTTCACCAGATATATTAATGATTCCAATTTTAATGAAGCAGGCAACCTTAGGCTTCAGATTCTCTCTTCTTCTTTCCATCTTCTCCTAAATCACTGTCTTCTGACTGGCTGCTGCTAAGGACTACAAACTGTCCTTCTGTGCTGCTCTGGTTGGATCTGCTGGAAGCTGCTATCAACCGGCTCTGCTCCTCCAAGTCCTAAGTTCAGAAGGGGGGGTTGGGAAATTAGAAAAACAGTATTACCCTTTAAGCCATCTGCAATGGACACAGGATACCATAATTATGATTTCTAAATGATCTATCAATACTATCAGTGGACAGCTTTGGACAAATCTGCAAAAGAAAGTAAGTAGAAAAAACCTAATATTAAGAAATAATGACGAAAGGTACCTTCTCAATTTGCTTTTGTTTATTCAGTTCTTTTTGCTGTTTCTCTTTCACTCTATCTATTTCCTTCTGCTTTTCTGAGGCTTTTCGATCCTAAAGAGCAAAAATGTAAATAAAGTCAGTAACAACAGCCTGAGATGTTTTGAGACACTACTGACTGATATGAGCTTGCTCAAGACTGTGATTTCACTGTTTTGAATATTCTGCTTTTAAAGGACTGGTATGGTTGTTAAAAGTAGCAAAATGAATCCTATATTGAATACTGTTCTACAGTAAATATTGGTCAGTCTTAAATTCTAGGAAAAAGGTCCCTTAAAATATACAACAGTACTGCTGATCTAGAGGCATCTTGCAGAATACAATCTATTACACATATTTAAATAGATCCCCTTCCTTTCATTCCCCATCATCCTTTGCCCCGAAAAGGTTCTTACCAGCTCTGCATGTAAAGCTATCTGTTTGGCCAATCCAACAGAGCCACAAATCTAAACACAAAACAGACAGAAATAATTAAAAATGCCTTTAAATTTAAGCCAGCATCCCAAATTAAATACAACAGCACATTAAAGCATTTGCAGGCACTTAAAATGACAGGTTTAACTTTCTCAGTACCTAAAAAATGCTTGAATGGATCTAGCATCTTGGAACCCATATTCACAAGTGACACAAGTCACAACCATCACCAATACCTTTTCCCCTTCATTATTTGATTCAAATATGTAGCAGATGGAAGTCTGGCGGCTCTCCACTCTCCCTCCTGAGGTTCTGAGCACAAATCCAAACAGGCGCTTATTCTCCTGGTGTGTAGCGTACAGCACTACACTGGGCAAAGGAAACTGCCAAAAGGATCAGACAGGCAGAGATTAGAACTGATTCCAGATGTTTGCCACACGAGGTTTCAATACACTGCACATTAATCAATGCACAACAAGTTACACGACCAAATGTAATTATGTAACACAAACAGATGGGACAGCAAGGACTAGATTATTCCAAAGACAAGCAAATGTCAAAAAACACACTCCAGGTAAGAAAAAGGGACTACATTTGCAGTGGAGTCAGTCATCTTCCTAAAAGTGGATACACTCCTGTTTTATTTTGTTTTAATCATTCATTATCACTACATTTGTGACTAAGCTTTCAATATTTACTTTCATGTAAAGGCACTACTTCTCAAAAACCTTTATTGCAATTAGCTCAATTCTCCTAATTATATAAGCAAGAAAAAAAACCCCAACCCATACCCTCATTCGTTTGTTACAAGAAAACTATTTTGCATTCTTATTCCTAAAAGAGGTTGGACTTCAAATTCTCTTTTTAAGACTCATCAAACAATAAACTTTAAAATTCTGAGAGTCCCTACCACAGCTGCTATGAACTGAAATGAGTTTTCCTAGAACTAGATGTGTGCATTTAGTATATGGAACATACCCTCAGTTGATGTACCTCACTTGTAAAAGGTGACAGCTTTGGAGCATTTTTGAACTTACTGTCAAAACCATAAAAACAAAACAGAGAAGCCAAACAGCAAACAAGCCAAACAGACCCTCCTGGACTTCAGAACTAATGTGACTCCATCATTAATGTTCTCTCTTTACTATTTTACCCTTTCAGATGACAGGGAGAAGGCAATCTCAAAAGCCAATTTGACCTATTGAAATCACTCCCCTAAACCTGATTTGCAAGTGTTTCTAAATGTCTGCATTGGTTTCCTAATAGCACTGGAAATTTGGCTGGAAATCTCATGCTATCAGTGATTTTTGCTATCATCTAATAATAGTATTTTTAAAGTAAAAGAATTACATTGCTGCATATTTATCTTAAAATGGAAAGTTACTTACTCGTAGTCTTGTAACTTGTGTCTGTGGATCAATTAACCTAAAAATTTGTTTTTAAAGACAAACCAGAAAGTAAATTTTACCAAAGTGAAAGAAGATCATTCTGTAAATAAGCATCAGTAGAAGTCAGGAAGCAAACTTACTTTAAACAGTCACAAGTGACTAACAAGTGTGACTCTGTCATCCTGAAAACGTTGTGGATGGCGCGAGCTGCGAGTATCTGACGCATTGTTTCATAAACAACATCTGGGCTTTCATCAGACCTCACTTCCATGGAGCCAAGAAATCTTACAATAAATAACTGATGAAGAATTGAATCTAAGAAAAAAGGAAAGTAATGAAAAAAAAAAACAAACTCCATTTTGTGTTTCCCATTCAAAACCAAAGGTGGACTGCAGTTAGGAAAACTCCAAGCTCCTCTTCACTTGGAAAGATTGCTCCTACTTAGCAATCAGAGGTGCAGTTACTACACAGCACACCACACATCTTTGCATTTCGTTAATGAATACAAAAGATGCAATGAATCATTTTTAAAGCAGATTTTCAGATATCAGTTTGATTTAACTTATCAAATACCTTGCAATGTAATTAAGCATTTTAAAACTGGTGTTAAATTAGAAGAGAGAAGCTGAGGTGAAAACAGAACTATAATTGTCAAAACTTATTTTTATTTTGCATTGAAGTGAAATTTTGTTTTACCTTCTGTTTCAGGTTTTGAGCCTCCAGATTCGCCAAAAGGATTTGTGCGTCTATCAAAAAATGAAAACATTAAAGCAGGAGTCAGATTACAGAACCATTCATGGACAGTGCAGTAGTCTCATGCTGTGTCAAATACCAACACGTAGTGAGTTCACAAACTTGTCATCTGGAGGAATAATGTATCATGAACCATAAGGAGAAGCAGTTCTATCAGGAGTGAGACATAGCTTGCTGTATTTGAGGGTCCACATTATGGGGAGAATACCAGATATTATTGTTCTATTGCTGCCATAGAAATGTTGCTCACTTTTTTTTTTTTTTTCAAATATTCAAATTAAGACCAAACCAAAACCTTGGTAATGTTTGAAAAGGAATAGTTTTAGGGGATGAAATTTCAGAGTACAGCTTAAGGAAGCACAAGCAAAAACCAGGCCCTTTCAGTACTCAATAAGAGCGCCCACTTCTCACCACTGTCAAGGTGCTGAATTACTTACTCAAGAGAAGCCCCTGGGTTTGTTTCAAATGCAGCTTTCTCAAAACATCACTGGGCTTTTACTCCTAGAGAGTCAAGAGAAATGTGGCTATTTCTGGCTCTCAGAGACAGTATTACTATCAGTTACAGAGAAAAGTGAAAATACTCTAGGCTTCCAAGTCTGCATTTTTCAAAAAGAGTAAGGGAATAAGCACAGGAAATGGGGACATTTTATTTAAAATTTGTAGAGGAAATTACCCATTCTCTCTGGCTGATTGGTAACTGAAAAGCTATTGGCAAGGGTTCAATATAGTTCAAATTAGGTTTTTTATGGGATTGATTAAAGTGTTACCTTGATAATTAGTGTGCTAAAAACAAATTTCAGGACTATGAGAAAAAAAATTGTTGAGTTACACATCCTGACTGCCAGTTTATTTTATTAATTATCAGAAATGTTTTAACTAAGAGATATCTAGTTTGAAGTAATAAAATTTTTTCTAGATTGAAGCCAACATGGCATTGCTACAATGTTTAGATAATCTGGACTCAATCAAGAACCATCTCATTAAAGGCTGACCTGTGTAATTATAGTAAAAGCAAATTCTTTATACCAGCATCTTCTATTGCTCAGATTTTTCTTGTTATTTAATATTAATTGGAACAGTAAATGCAGAATCTCACAGGATCTCTCAAAAGGCAAAAATAAAATTTAAATATATGTCATCAGTATCAGAAACCAAGAAAGTACTACCTTTTTTAATATCAAATATTACCTATGTGTACAAACTCTGCAGTTCTTTATTGGAGGCCATGGCTAATTGAAAATAGTGAGCTCAACTCTATCATTTCTGCTATGAAAAATATTATAACTGATGACATCACAGAATATTCTGAGTTGGAAGGGACCCCCAAGGATCACCGAGTCCAACTCTCCAGTGAATGGCCCACAGGGATTCAATCCACAGCCTTGGTGTTACTGGCACCCTGCTCTAGACCAGGCTACCACAGGAGTTCAGCTAAGTCTTAAACTTTCCACTTCCTGCAATACAGTTCAAGTCTATTTTAAATCAGTGTATCCTGTAGGATCTAGTTGGACACCTGCTTATCCTGCTATACCAAGCAACAATAAAAAGAAAACTGTGGAAAAAAGGAAAAAATAGTAGTGTATATATTTCAACTCTTTACATCTGTGAGATGCAATTCAAAATTCAAGTATTTTCCTAGAGGCAGGGAGATATAACACATTTTTGTGACAAGAATCACATAGATTATTTTTCATCTCTCTGGCTGTCGTTGTTAAGAACAGCTGGATCTGCAAATACATTTTGTTCACATCTGAATTCTATAGATAGAGCTCTAGAAATGCAGTGATGATTTACAGGTCTTTGGTTTTTAGTACATCTCCCACTCAAATATAATAACAAGTAGGAGAAAATGCTTTAATGTTTTGGATGAACTCTTCAGATGATTTTAACTTGTCTGTATGTGAAATTACTCTAGAAGCCTAGACCATTTTCACTCACCTTTCAGCTTAAGAGGAGTGTCATCGTATGCCATCATCACCTGGAGGCAGGGCTACCAAATTTCTCTTGATTTTCCAAGAGGAAATAACCCAAGCTGCTGGGTAAGCAAGCAATAGGAAAGGAAAATACCTTGTGAAACCAAAAGTTGAAAATAAATCAGTAAATAAAAGCATTGGCTGTTAAAGCAAGAAAAGCTGCTGCAAAACAGAAAACTACACCTTGAGTCTAGTGATGTAATTATGCCTTTTTTTTTTTACAATTCCATCTAACAGTTTAACAAATTGTTTTGCTCCACTGGCCACTGCAAAATTTGTGACAACAGTCAGGAAAAAGGCAATGTGTGTGCTGGAGCTGCATCTTAAATGGTTTTCTTGTTTATTGGATTTTGAATCAGTAACATTAACTTTAGGGATTTCTTTCCTTCTCCCTACATTTCCTACCTGCCCGATTGCCCTGATGACTTTGCTTGGCCAGGCAGATCTTCACTGACTGGAGATATTATGTCAAATTGGATGGGAGTGTCAGGGGCCACAAGGGAATCCAAGGAAAGTGCTGAGAGAGCTGTTGAGTCAGACCCCAGTGACCCTGTGCTGCTGGTGCGAGCTGCAGGAGGACGAGATTGCCTGCAACAAAACCAAAAGGCAAATCAGGGTATGAGATCAGGTGGGTTGATAATGAATTCAACAGGGGACACCAATACAATATTCCAGGCCTAAGATGTAAAACTAAACAAAAACTAAAAACCTGAAGCTTGGGGTATAGCAAACAAATCTGTGTACCTAGTCACATTTAAGTTAAAGTTACTACTTCCATTAATAATTGCATCAGATTGTGTTATAATTAATATGTGATTATATATTGATGTTAAATCAATCTGAGGTCTGCTTCCAGGAATTGGACACATGAGGAAAAATCTCATCATGAAGTCACACAACAAAACAGATACGATGAAACCAGCCAAAGTGTCCACCAGCTGGCACTGGGATTACTTGTAACAATGGATGCTCAGCAGTGCTTCAGCAGTGAAAGGTGTGTTCAGGAAATGTTCCTCTGGCCTATCAAAGATTTAGTTCTGATCACAAAAATACCTGTAGGTTTGTTAGGCTTTTTTTTTTCCCCTGAAACTTTACCCAGGATTTCTTTATATATGTGCACCTCAAATGCCCCCTGGCTGCTTCACTTACACAGCTGGCCTCATGCTCTCGTGCCTCTGCTGAAAGGAAGGAGAAGGAGTGACAGCCTCCAGAGCTGACTGGTTCACACGAGCAGCAATCTCCTGCAGCAGAGATGGGAAACAAGAACTGAAAACAATTTTCTCAAAATATGCTTTCAGATTTTCTTTATATGCAACTGGGAAAAGTTATAAACTCAACCTTTCAACGCTTCATGAGAATCTTGCATTTTAAAATTTTCACCAACACACTTGCAGCATTTTCTTCCAACTTTTCTTCAAACACATAACCTGATGTTAACTTTCTCAATTTAAATTAACATATTTGCCTTAAAATACTGCCAATGTTAATAAAAGGAAGCAATAGAGAAAAGCTCCAATGATAACTGGCAAAAAAAGCAAATGTAGCCAGGAAAACAAAAAGAAAAATCTCATTTGAGAAATGCAGCCCTCAACTTTGAACTAAAACCCATGAAGACACACTTCATATACAGATACATGGTTTGTTTTAAAACAGTTTTTATTGGGCCAATTCCCCTAATTTAGTAAGCAGAAATTGTTATGTAATTTTGCATCAATATGAACTCACTCTATAAATACAAATGTTCACATATTACTCATAATTATAAATTTTTGTAGAGTTACCTCAGGGTTTTCACTTAGATATATCTGCTTAGATATGTTGTTTATGGTGCATATCCACTGGAAAAGAGGAAGAAAAAAGAAAACAAATTAATCTGTTGTGTTTTCTAAACACTCTTGATTGAATACCTGAGCTGCTGTTTCAGCACATTTTTACTTTCTTTGTAAATTCAGGAAGCCAAATATTCTGCACACCCAGATTGTCATTAAATTCACTGCCATCTGCATACTGCAACCTACACTTTAAGATTTTACTCACAAAAACTATTTTAATCATACTAAAACTAAAGAAAGCTTAACTTACAGCTCTAAGGAATTTTAAAAAAACTCATCAGGATTCTCTGTTCTTTTTTTATTCTGTACTGCAGATGACATTGTTTCCTCACAACATTATAAAAATTCAATTTGGCTTTTGTGGAATTTGCTCATTTCTTGCATCTGCAAGCTAGAATCTGCTTTCTCTCTGCTCTGGAAAACCATTTGCTCCTGTTCCTGACTTTTCAACTTTTATCTGAAGGAGGAAGCTAACAGGAACACTAAGATAAACAAGGTGCTACTAACAAAGATAATTTATTAGTAAGTAAAAACAGAAAAAAAAAATGCAGTATCCAGCTATGGTTAGGAATGTATTCTTTCTGTGGAGCAGAAAATCACTGGGCTCCATGCACACCTCCTATAAGCTTACCTCTTCATAATCTTTTTTACTTTCTGCCTGTAAGATTGAAGACCTGAAAGAAGAGATGAAAAACACAGTTTTGTGTATGTAAAATGCCTCACAAATAGTCAGCCAAGAAATTACATTTTCATATTTACACTTCAAACAGCAATTTATGAAATGCTGAAGATTGTGCTGAGTGCAGTCAATGTTTAATTAGGATGGGGAAGAACCTATGCTTTCCTTTCAACAGGAAACAGAAAAGGCACACAATTCTAATTGTGTCCATGTAATACTTAAGCATTCACAAAATGCAATCATATGTGATTGTCAACTAATTACCGTAATCTTATTTTGAGATACTACTCAGCTACATTATAGAGCTTATAAACAAAAATCCAGTTAACACAGTTAAAAGGATATCCCAGATTTTGCTTCTAAATATCCACAGAACATATCAAATTAATATCTGGCCAAAGGCAGACCACCTTTCTTTTCCTAATTAGTGAGTCCAGTATTTCTTACAAGAACCAGCAATGTAAGAGCACTCACTTTTTGCCATCAAAAGATGTGATCTGAAAGCAGTACCGTCTGTCCTCACAGTCCACAGCCATCACAGAACAATTGTCTATGTCCATGACAAGTCCCCCAGCCACATCTCCTCTTGCCTGGCTCATCAGATTTCCACCTTGAGTGAAGTAAAACTGCCTCTCCCAACTGGAAGACACCAGCCCTGTCTTACTAAAAGATAAAAAGAAGTCCTCAGTTAGCCTCCCTTTTTGCTCAGACACTCTAATATCAGTTGTTGTAATTGTGTTCTAATACAGAAATTAATGCCTCATTCAGTAAGGTTTTTAACTGTTGTTGTAAAAGTAATCAATCTTTTTTAAAAAAAAATCCTTGGAGCTTACTGTAAAAATTACAGTTAAAAATTTTAAATGTTACAACTTATTTTTAATAGCTCTGAAAACAGCTGTGGGAATTCCTCAGAGGCACAGCTCCCTCCTGTGGACCATGAACCACTGCTGCATGGAATCCAGAAGCTCCTTCCAAGGGTATTTTTGTTAACAGAATGCTTTGCTTTGTTTAGATCAAAATTACAATGTTTTATTAGTAATTTGAATCCCAAAGCTTTAACAGACACTTCCAGAACAATCCTGATAGATGGAATCTTGTTACTTCCCAGTTAGGATGCAGAGAAATTATACTCTCAAACCTTTTGTTTTTTAAACTGTGAAAATTCAGGCAAAATTAGACTAAAATCAGGTTAATTATGCTTTGCACGTGAATGACATTATGTCAGTGTAACAATGATAATTTAATACTAACTAGGTGAAGAAGTCCACAGAAAGAAACAAAATAGCTCTTATGTGACTTATTCAACTAAATGTATAAAATCAGCATAGCTAACATCTAAGAAAAATTTCCAGCTTCTTTAGCTTTCCTTTCCCAAAATTAAATACTCTGGAATTTTTAAATAACAAGTTACTCTTACTTTCTTGCATTGAGATAGCCAGCTTTCCGTGTCAGATTCCTATGGGCAGGAAATTTGGTAGGATCAGGATCAGGCAAATACAGTGGATCACTGGCTACTTCCAAGTCCTCTATAGTTTGTTGCATGTTTTCTACTTCACAATCCATTTCCCTGCGAACACTAAGATAAAAAACGTCTTATTAACAAAGATAATTTATTAATAAGTAGAAACAGAAAAAATAATTCCATAAAAGTTCAAAATTCAACAAAGCCAACTTACTTCTGTACACTTGTGCCAATATTGGTCAAAAATTCTTCCAGTTGCTCAGTAAGATTTTCTGAACCCATTTTAAAAAAGCTTATCTTTAAAGAAAAAAGGAGAAAAAGGGAGAATTTAGTAATTAATAAAACTACATTGACAATTAACAGATGGAGTCATAGGAGGTTAAAGTTTCTCAGAGAAATCTGTTTTCATCCCTCACTCCCACCAAAGCCTCTTACTAAAAGCAGCAGAATGTGTGTTTGAAGGCTGCTGCTGGCACTGCAGTGGCACTTGTGTCACAAGGACATGAACAGAGCTGCCTGGAGGAAATACAGAGACACAAGGAAACACTCCCAGGGGCTCTGTCCTTTTTCAATGCCACCATTCTGCTAACTGTTGCTTTGGGGGGTTATTTGGGGCACATAGGAGAGAAACTGTGGGGATTTGTCCAGGGCCATCCACAGGGAATGACCAATATGTATTTTAAGCACAGGCTACTCCACAATGGGCCAGAAAATCTGCCACAGCTAAATTGAGGAAGCCCTGCCCTTCTGTTTTTTAGATTCAGCAAAAAGCTCACCTAAGCAACAGCTTGCACTTACTTTACTGCACAAAACATGCAGAACTTGGCTCTTAAATACAAGCTGCAAAGTTTCAAAAGAAAGCAAGAGTTCTTGCCTTTGGAAAGCTTTCAGACAGTGTTCAGAAGTTGATTTCTACTCAGGTCACTGCAGCAGTGCCAGCTCTGGAAAGCTTGACTTGCAAAAAAACCCAAAGCTCATGCTTAATAACATACTTCCCAAAATAAATATTAAGTCTGTCCAAATAACTTTATCATGGTTGTATTTTCTGTTGCACCCATCCTCAAGTAAACCAATCATGAACTTATTAATATTAAGCAAAACCACAGCAGAATGTTTTTTAGCATTCTGGCTCTTCCACAGCCTTGATTGACAACAGCAGTTTTGTGGCTTTTGATGAGTATCTCATTTCAGAACAGCTGCCACAGGAATGAGTTTAACTGTCTCCATGTTATTTGCTGAGAATGTTCACTTCTATGTGCACTTGCATGAAAGCTCTAATCAGTTCTTCCATTTAGTGAAATCAAGTGCCCAGCAGTGAAAATCTAGGCATTACATCAAATCCAACCATCTGAGTTTTGGGGGAAAAGTAACCATTATATTTGTCACCCAGACTTTGCTAAAAGACTCTGTATGGCAGTGAGGGCATGTCATGCAGAGATTGCTGCAGTGAGTGGGCAATGAGCAGTGCTAACTAACAGCACCACCAGGGCAGCAGCTGTGGCAGCCCAGAGAACTGCATGGGTGGCTCTTGTTCTCCATTTCCTTCCTTGGACTGCAGAAGAGGGCTTGCAATGGATTTCAGTACATCAACCTTCATAAGTACTTTTATTTCTTCTTTCAGACCTATAGCTTTCAGAATCTGAAATTACCTGAGCTTGCATGTATCCTAGCAAGGGTTCTAGCAAAGAAATCTTCTTTTTGTACTGGAGAGTGTTTAATGCACAGAAATAACGCATCATAGTCTGATGCTGTTTTTTCCTTGAAGTATATACATCTTCTGTAACTTCAGCCTTGATCTGAAGAAACACAGACAAGGGGAGGGAAAAAAAGGAAGGTTTGAGATTGGCATTGATCACATGC
Source organism: Onychostruthus taczanowskii (assembly GCF_017590055.1). Classification (NCBI taxonomy): domain Eukaryota; kingdom Metazoa; phylum Chordata; class Aves; order Passeriformes; family Passeridae; genus Onychostruthus; species Onychostruthus taczanowskii. The sequence continues at coordinate 12,332,380 of NW_024506993.1, forward strand.
CTTCTGGACAGCTTTATAGTCAGCATGGAAAAACCCAGTCATGTTCTACCCTCTATCACCAGCTGCTGCATATTTTACTATTCTGCTCTCTAATTTAAACATGAGATACGTGAAAAACAAATACAGCATTCGTTGCTACCTGGAAACTGTGGTTATTTCTTCCCAAAAACAAACTGAATATGACATCACAATATTATTCCTAAAGCACTGTCAGTGTTACAGGACAGTCTGCTTTTCTGTCTAGACTGCTAAAAGCTATCAAATGTCACACAGAATCTGCCACACACTGTCTTCCATCACATAAATATATACAAGATGAAAATTATTTCTTCTTCTTTAAAAATCTTTATATTAAGATTTTGTTTTACAAACCTTTTCATTTTCCTTTCTTTTTGACAACCGACTGTATCTGGTAATGGCAGCATCATGGTCTAAGCAATCAAGAGAGAATTTATGATCATTTTCACAAATTAATGACTTATGAAACAGAGCAGAAAACCTTTTATGTCACAGTGTTACACAGACAGCTGAATGCAAAGTTGTCATATTAACACCTTGAGGAATGGTTCTTGTCTATTTATAATCACTTCTCTGCAACAAATACTTGGGCTGAAGAAAAATTCTAACCAGATGCAAACGTTGCCAAATTGTTACAAAGTTCCCTAAACATCCACTATTTTTCAAAGAAGAACTGCCCATCAAGTAGAGAAACTTTACATTATGAAAACCTGTATCTAATCTTTTTTCTGCCCATTAAGTAGAGAAACTTTACATTATGAAAACCTGTATCTAATCTTTTTTGCTTCTAAAACAATTAAACAATTTTCACTGAGAGAAGTAGAATTTATTTAAGTATTAAGTTCTTATTTAAATAAGTTCTTTACATGGATATATTAGAGGCAGCTAAAAAAAATAACTTCTGAAAATACGGAAGAGAACTATGAAATTCATTCTAGAAAAGTAATTTTTTTTAAATTGATCTGGTCCTGTCTTTAAGAAGCAAGCTAGCATCTTACACTTTCTGTAATTTTGGTGGCATAATCCCACATGGTTTAATAATCACACATGCACTTAAGGTTTTGTAAAAAAACTCTTTCCACATGCCTTAATACTTCAGTACACAGACCAGAGATTTACAGGTGAACCAGGAAAAGTTGAATGCCTAAGTATCACTCAGAAAAATTACACCTTCATTAATTACTTAAAGCCTACAGGCTTAACTCCACTAGTTAAGGACAAATAATAATCTACAATAATACTGTTGTCTTGTAATATTGATAAGACTAAGTACTTTACACTTACCATTGCTTGCAATTTGGAAAACTTCTTTTAGAGTTAATATCTCTAAAAAAAACCACAACATATCACAATTTAAATAAGTTCTTATTAATGTAACATTCATGTATTACAGTTTCTCATGTGATGTTTCACTACTGAGCAATTGAAGGCAACACCTTGTACCATACTGAGCTACCAGCACAGGCACTACGTGGCCAGGCTCCTGCCTGGGGCCTGAGGATCATTTCTGGGCTTACCAAAAAAAAAAAAAAGGAGTAATTTCTTTTCAAAAGTCTTTGGAAGTCATCATCAATGCAAATGTGTCACCTGTAGTTCCAGTCTGGGCTCTGGTTTGAGCTGGAGACATGCAAACATTGGAGATGGGCAGTATCAAAGCCCAAACCACACTGGGACTCCTCCCAGCTAAAATCAGCCAAGTTCCAGCTGGTTACTGCCTCCTGTGCCAGGAACTGGAACCAGCACAAAGCCTTCCACCTGTTCTGATCTTGGCTGGGGTTTGTGCCATGTTACAATACAAACCAGCAGAGAGCCATAATCAACTTTATGCTAAAGCAAGAACAAAACAACTTTGCAGGAAGTGCCTATGAGGCTCATAAAGAAGTGTAGGGTCAATACAAACTACACCAGCTGGTGGCTACATCTGGCAGTGGGAAAATGTCATTTGGAATTACTGCCTCAGGGGTGCCTCTTCAGTAAGTACTAACAGGAGAGTTTTCAGGTCCTGAGAAGCAGTACCAGCCTTGGAATAGTCATGATCCATTGCTAAAAAAAAAAAATAACCAACCCAACCAAACCATAATCTTTTCAATCATAATTTTGCTGTGAACTATTGCCAAAGAAGTATTTTCCAATATTGATGAAGAGTTAGAAGACCTATGAAAGACTTGTGATTTTTATTTCAATTTAGATTTCAGATCTTCATATCTTAGGCATGCCCACTCTAGAATGTTCAAAATAGGGATACTTAAGTTACTTGGAGTTTAACTCTTACGATTTCTACTTGGAAGCCCATTTGCCACAGCTGTCTGTTCCCTCCAGTATCCTGAGTAAAATCTACCATCATCACACACATTAGATGTTATTTTAAACCAGGCACAAGATAGAATTATTACAAAAATAAGAAGCTGCTGCAAGCACCTTATGTCTGCACATAAGAAGTCACCTGTACTACAGCAGAGTTGAATAACCACATTACTAAATCTCAATACAGTTGGCACTTTGCCTTTTGAGCTTAGTCCAGCAATTATACAGATGTCATGATCTGATATACAAATCTTTCCTGAAAATGCAAATTATCTGAAAATTATTCTTTCCTAATGTTTTTGAGTAGCTGCTAATTGTTCATCTTGAATAGAAGATAAGTGCTTCCCTAACATAAGTAATATTTTTGTTGCAACAATAATAATGTTAAGTTCAACTGTAATACTCTCATGAATAGAAATAACTTACTTTGCTTTTTAAATGGGGAGATGCATACTTTTGAGAGCTGGAAAATAAGTGGTGTATTCTATTTAGTGAAACAAGAGCTATGAAGATTAAATGCTATGTTTTTATTGTGGTGTTGTTGAAAAAACAGTATTTGGTCAAGTCCTCTACCTTTTAGATCCCTTTCTTTAAACTGGGTAATAGGAAACATCATTGCATCTGCAAGCTGAGTTGAAAGTACTGCATGGCAAGAGCTGAGCTGAAAAAGACAGAAGAAGAGAATCTTAAGAAAGCATGTCTGAGACCAAATCAAATCACAATAGGTGGACATCAATGTCACTCAAAGATGACATGAACAACTCAAACACATTTTTGCATGTTCCTTTTTTTGCAGCTACTTTTTTCTAGCTTCCAGATCTCATCAGCAGTTTTTTACAGAAAACCTTTAGTTTTTCTCTGAACTTTTCCAAGCTACTGGATCATGTCCAAAAATGGCCTCATCCATCCTGACTAGTCCATTTATTCCCAGTTTCCCTCCAGCTAAGTCACAGCCCATCTTTCACAGAGGTAGAACAAAATGTGATCCTCCTCCTAAAATGCTGTTTAATTGAGGAGAGGGATCACAACAAAAATCCTGATGCAGCTCTTAATGGTGCTCAGTTGTGTGTCCTATGAGTCAGTATCTAAGAGAGCAGGAGGGTCCTCTGTCAGTCAGGTACCTGGAATCAGGCAGCACAGATACCCTCATGTACAAGCTGCTAACTGCCACTGTGTAATGGTTCTGGCTCTATCTCTAGTGGTTAAACTAGTTTTTTTCAGCAATGTATCCTCATTTTGCTGAATTTGTTCTTTATCCCAAGGTTATGTAACTTTAAATAGATGCTGCAATATACAATTAATTGTTACCTTGTTGACAAATGAATGCCATTTCTGTACTTTCTGGCTTAAAGAAGGAGTAATTAGGCAGCTAAAGTCTGTACCTGACAGCATTAGCAAAGCACATACAAGGACTTACCTCATCAATCACTTTTGCAAATTGCTGCAGAGTGGAAGTCATGACTTCATCATCTCCCCCGAGTGGAAAACGCTGAGAAAGCAAAAAGAGTTATGTTGTTTGCAGTGTTTTGTGTCATTCACAAAACTGGATTAATCATCTCTATGAGTATATCAGGTATTCCATTATTTTAAAAGATTACACAGTCAAGATATACTGAAGCAGTTCATCTCATTAGGTGGAAAAGGAGGATAGGGAGCAGCAACTTCTTAAAAGAAGCAAATTTTTGTTTTAAACATTTTTAACCTCAGCAAAGTGGACCCAGCAGCAAAGCTACAAACAAAGAACCCTTCATTGTACAGGTTATGAGGAAAGAAAGTTATGGATTCCACAGTCTGCTTTCAGAGATGGAATTATGCTCACAGAGAAAATTATGGTTGTAATTTGGAGATTGCAATACAGTCTCTTCTCTTTGGGACTGTTGATATTTAAGCACTTAAGGGTAAATAGGTTTATAAAATAAAACCAAAACAGAACTACCCTAAGCAATTCTCAAAAAAACTAATCCAAAAGTAAAATATTTCAGAAGTTATTAATATTCTTCATGGTAAGAGGAACTTCATGCTGGTTTAGCTGGAAGAACTAAAATAACAAAGTAGATTCTTTCGGCAACAACTTAAACCACCAAGCCACAGCGGTTCCTTTTATCTGGACCAATCCTAAATACATTCTACACTGTGCTCTGGGAGATAAAATACCACAAAAATACACAGTATTCTGACCACAGTATCTGTCCACACACGGACTACATGATTTATGCAGTACCTGTTTCTCATATTCCTTCAGAAGCTTTGAAGTCAGATGAGTTGCTGCACTTAATTCATTCTGATTTAAAAAAAGGGAAACATGAAAATCAATAAAAAGTCAAACAGGTAAAGCATATCTAAATTAAAAATACAGACAAACTCAAATTTTTAGAAAAACATACAAAATAGATTCTGTTTCTGGCATAAAAATTGAGTTATTTCTAGATGAGTGAACATGAATATATTGTGGGTAAAAAATAACCTCCCACTTGATACATACTATTATACACACCAAGATCATTTTATTGTGTGCAACATTTTGGAAACACTTGGGAAATACAATAGAGCTACTTGGAGAACAGAGAATATAATTTCACTTGTCATAAGAAATTCAAAAAGAATCACAAGAATTTAGTCTTTACCACTCCCTAACATACAGAAAAGCAATCATTAATTCTTACTTTATTTCACTTCTGCGTTTAAAGCATATGGAAGTTAAAGAAACATGAAATGTGGTTCCAAAACTTGATAATGCATTCAAGAATTTCATTAACTGTACCTGAGCATCATATATTCTGTGCATGGCTTGAAACAACTGATTGATGTAATTGGATATTGCAGCAGCATCTTCTTCAAATACTCCCAGCAAAGAGCGGGTCTGTAACAATCAAACAGCCAAAACACAACCATGGCAAGTTAGAAGAGAGGAATTTCAATATAATGGAATTTCAGACTTAAATAGCATTATTTCAGGTTTCATTACTGAACATTTTATAAACCCTTCAATACTGCTTAAAGGAATGATACCTGTTGCATGCCAAAGAATCTTACAGATAGCCAGGCTCAGCCTTCCTCCTACTGTCAGCCTCTCTCCAGGTTAATACATTTTCAGAAAGGAAAGGGCCAAGGGAGATGGACAACTGTTAAATGTTGAAACTCTGGGCAACTACTGGGCTCACTATGGTACATCCCTGAGGAGGGGTAAAGATTACTGGTATTAAACAGCTTGCCAGGTATACACATTTGCACTCCAGTGAGATCCAAATAAAGGCTGTGACTGTCTCATACTGTCCAACCTGAACACAGACAGTTGCTGGTTTTGCTTGGACCTATAATTTACCTGTGGAATAACCATCAATTCTGTGGTCAAAAGGTTGAGGAACTACACCAAACCAAAACAAACAACACAACCTGCATCTGACTGTCCTCAACATACAAGATTCTCACCACTGAAAGAGAGGGAAACGATCTGTCCTCACCCCAGCTTGTCAGTCTATCTGTTCCTTAGCTGGTGTCACCCACAAGCCTGATGACTCCTGTGCCCAGCTGCACTCCTGCATCACTGATGGTGCTTCACAACCTCCACCTCAAAAACCAACCTCATTTATCACTGGCCACCTATTAGACTAAAACATTGATCTCCAGCTGTAAGCCCAACTACCCAGCCAGTTTTTCCACTCAGGTCACAGTCCATCCCTCTTCCCTTTTGGGCAGAAGAATGTTGCCAGACCGTGTCAGAGCCCTTGCACAAGCCGGGGTGACTGACATCCCCTGCTCTCCCTCCTGCCCAAAGGGCTGACTCGATAGGAAGGCAGTCAGGTTGCTCAGGTGTAATTTGCCTGTAAGCTTGAATGAGATGCTGACTGCATGTTCTTGCATCCTTTTTGCACTTGGAAGCAAGGTTATTCCTCCTCATTGTGAGGATTTTGAATGGCTTCCTTCCACCAAAATTCCCAAAGAGGATGCCCCAGTAACTCTGCACAGGCCAGACTGGCTTCTCTTAAAACATTGCTTGGGATGCTTGGCTGTAGAAAAGGGAGCAGCACTTGCAAGAGCCACAAAGGAAATACTCTGGCAATGTTTTAGCAAAAGGACCATGCTTTGTTTCTAGGTTTACACTGAAATTAATGTCCAGGCAGATAATTAAAAGAATCATAAGCACATTATTGCTTTTTTCCCCCAAACTGTGATTGTTACACACTTGAAATTGGAAGTTCTGTTTTTTAATCTACCCTAGGCTGTCTTGCAATTACTGAAGTCTTTAGTCCATCTCTCCTTGAAGCATGAAGGTCTTTTTCAGCTATTTCTGATTTTTTGCTTTTAATGATAATCAAAGTATAATCATATAAAGTATATAATCATATAAAGTATAAAACTCATATAAAGTATATTATTTAATGATTCCTTTTGACCTAAGATTCTTTTATCTAAGTTGCATTAGATGCCTGGCTTTATCACAATTACTGTCATGCTATATAATGTCTAAAAGATATAATCAAACAGCATAATCCACACAAAAATAGCTTTAATGCTGGTTCTAGTTTATAAAACAAGTGGAAAGAGGTGGAGGAGAAGTCAAATCCTTTGCCAGGTGTGGCAACATGTGTCACAGCCTTGACTCTCCCATTAAGGTAGACAGAGACGGAAGAATGCAAAAGAAAAAATTACATGGTACTATAACCATTGAATTATATACTCGTGACCTTTAAACCTGAACAGAAATAAACCTGAGCTTGGAATTTTAAAGGAGTATTATGTAAGGTTTCTGGATTATACTAACTCTTTAAAACTGAACATGGAAAAAACAATATTTTTGTTTTACTTGAAAAATATCCGTTATTGATGTTCAACATCATATGATACTAATGGAAAGAAATTAACCTGAAACTGTAAATAATTTATGGCAGACTCCTGCTTAGCAGAAAATGAGAGCACTTGTTTACTTATGTTTCTAGTAAAACTCTGCATCATTTTGCATTTTCTCTAGGATTCTTTCAATCCGTGTTTGTGAGCAAGCAAAGAGCAAAGGACCAGGGAGAAGCTGCACAAAGAAACCCCTTGTCAGAAGTGAGTGTTAAGCCGTCCATGCCATCAGATGGAGGGCACTGCAGGTGACAGGAGACAGAGCCTGTGCTACCAGTCTCTTGGCTTTTTGTTGTGCAATGCTTTGGGAATGCAAATCAGTGTGAGCAGAAACTCTCTCTAAACACACGCTGAGTGTGTGTGTAATGGATGTCCTAGGTTAATAACTAAATTGCTCTGTTTTGCATAGGAAAAGACTATGTAAACTTGGTGTTTGGTTTAGGCCTGACAAGCACACTGGTTAGATTTTGATCCTGTGACAACAGGAAATGAATGGGTTTGGACATTTTTGAAAAGCCTTTCCTTCCTCAGACACAGAATAAGTTTGATATGAAGTTTATATACCTACAGTCAGTGTCTGAAACACAAACTGCAGGCCATGGTGCGAACTGCAGGCAATGGTGCAACTGATGGGCTGTGCAATATTCACCATGAATGTATCCAAGTCATGGCAGCTCCTCCAGAGAGAGGCTTCTGCTTGCTCCAAGCAACATTTGCTGCACTGATTTCAAAGTAACAGAAATTAATTAATGTAACAAATGGACTAACCCAACAGAACACTGAGTCCTTACTAGAGGACCTGGGTCCTGGAGTCACCTGAAATATCGACTGAAAGATGTAAATTTTCCAGCTACAAAAGACAATATGGACAAATATTTTCTACCTACAAAAGACAATACTGACAAATCCAATTACTTAAGCATCTCAAACACATTGGGCTGAATCAGTCTCTGCTTGTCTGTCTCACAGCTAACCTCACACGGAAGATTCTAGAATTACAACTGCATTCTAATAAGTAACATTTTTTCAAGTGCTTCCCAAATGTCCTCGGATGGTCCTAAGTTCACGTCACATTTGACATTTCCTATAAATTCCGAATAGTTCTGACTTCCTTATACTAAGAAAAGACCTTCAAGAGATAATTTTTAAAAATCAGTATTATTACAAGACTTTCAGAATTTTTTCCTCTTCATGAGATCACAGCAGGTTTGGCCTCTGGACCAGAACCCACATTAGAGGCCAGATCTCATCTCACATTCAGCATTTGAGCTATCTGGGGCACTGTCCTTAGGAAATCAATTATTCCTTTTCTGCATGGCCTTCTCTTGCCTTTTTAAAGTCGTCTTTCCACTTACATGAAATTGTTAAAATAACTGTCATTTTAGGGGCTATATTTTCTTTTTTAGCAAGTGGAAGTTTCTCTTCCTGTAACTAAGGAATGAAAACTACAAATGCACATGCTATTGCAATATAGGACAAACTGCTCACTATACAAATCATGCACCAGAACAAGGACCTTAATTCAAAAGGCTGCCATAAAAGAAAACACGTTGCAAACTTTCTCCAGCATCTAAGAAATACATACAAGGACTTGCTCTTGCTGCTGCCAGCAACAAGAGAAACCAGAGACACTGAATAAATCATTCCCTACTTCAGAACGAAACTCCGGCGCCCTACAGAGCATCGCTGACACACGTCAGGCAGCAGCGACGCCAGAGCAGAGCGGGAGCGCGGAGAGGCCTCCGGGCACCGAGCGCGGCCGCGCTAAGCTCACCCCGCAGCCGCTCCTCGCTCGCCTCTATTCAGCCTTAGCGCGCCTTAGAGAACAACAAAGAGGAAAATCGTTTTGAGAAGGCAGCGCGGGGTTTGTGAGCACGAGGAGTCCAAACTCGAGCCTGAGTGCGAAGCGGGGGTGGGATCAGAGAGCCGCTGCTGGTGCCGGCTCTGCCCTGCCGGAGGTGCCGCAGCACTCCCGGCAGCGGCGGCGGGGCCAGCGGAGCTCCGAGCGGGCGTTCGCAGGGCACGGCCGGGGCGGAGAGCCCGAACCGAGACGGTCGGAGCCCCGCGGGGCCGAGCGGGCAGCGTCCCCGCCGCGCTGCTGGGGCGTCACCCTTCCTCCCGGCCCCCGCCGCGGCTCTCCCGGGGCCGGGAACGACAGGGAAGCAGCGCTGGGCCCGCCAGCAAGGACTGGGCCCGATGCGGCCTCCGCTGGGCCCGTCTCACCTGCGGGCTGTCCTCCAGCGTCTCCTCGATGGGCAGTTTGTCGATGCCGGGCATGGCGGCGACCGCGCTGAGCCCCCGCGGCTCCGCTCCCCCGCGCCAGCCCGGCCGGACCCGACCCGCACCGACCCCCGCCCGCCGCGCGCCGGACGTCCCGCCCCCCGCGCGCCCCGCTTCCCCATTGGCCCGCTCTCTCCTCTCACCCGGCTGCCCATTGGCTGGCGGGCCTGCCCGTTCGCGCGCAGGCGCGGGGGCTGAGGCGCTCGCGTGCGGCCCCTGAGGGCCGAGGTTCGGGGCTGTCTCGGAGCCGCTCCGTGTGGGGAGCGCAGCGGGGCAGCCCGGCCGCGTCCCCGCTGAGCTGGCTGCCCGGCAGTGCGGGTCACGGCTGCCAAGGAAATTGTCCTCCCAGCCCTGTCTGTGCTCCGGTGGTGGTTGTCGTCTCCTCACAGACAATTACCGTGAGGGCCGCTCCACAGCAAGGGAGCGCTGCTGGGTCCCGGCCGTTCTGGAGCATCTTTGGCACTCTTGCCACGTTATCTGGAGCATCCCTTTTGGCAAGTCTGTTATCCCTGACATGTTTATGGGCCCCAAGTGGAGGCCAGTCACTTCTGTGCTTGCAGTGAGATCACAAAGAGGTCTTAAGCTGAGACAGGAGAAATTTTGATTAGATATTAAAAAATAGCATCTCTGCTCTCTTAGACTGAATAGTTGTGGTACCATAGGTTGGTGGCAAATTTGAAATACTTAAAACTACTGTGAGGGCTTACTGAAATCAAAACGGGTCATTTATTTGACTTGTGAACTGGTTCAGCTTGAAATTACTTAGAATTGTAGAATCCTTAAGGTTAGAGAAGACCTCTAAAACCATAGAGTCTAACCATTAATCCAGCAGCCCACGTTCACCACTAACCATGTGCCCAAGTGCCACATCCTCACATCTGAACACTTCCAGGGATGGGGATTGTCAGTGCCACCCTGCCCATGGAGAAACTTTTCCCAATATCCAATCTAAACGTTTCCTGGAACAGCTGGAGGCTGTTTCCTCTGGTCCTGTCACTTGTTACCTGGGAGATGAGACTGACCCCACCTGGCTACAACCTCCTTTCAGGTAGTTTTAGAGAGCAAGACGTAGTAGAATTGATGATAGTTTTTAGCTGGGAAAAAAGAAAAAAAAAAAAGGAGAAAAAAAAGCCATTCCCTTGTTGGTTTTGCCTTTTTGGGACCAGGTGAACTTAGACTAAAACCAGATTAGAAAGTACATGAAGTCATTCAGCAGAGCAAATGATTAATGATTGTGCAGTCTTGCTATGAGGCCATTGTTTATGTTGTATCAGGTTATGATTTACCATCAAAAGCAGATAAAGGACAGAGTGGTGTATTAAATTGCAAACAATTAAAGATTTTTGAGGTGGCTTTTGTTTGTTTGTTGGTTTGGGTTTTTTGGTGGGTGGGGTTTTTTGTTTTTTTTTTTTTTTTTCTGTTGTGTTGTTTTGGTTTTCCCTGTAGGGAGTGGTGAAGAAACTTCCAAGTTAATACTGTTCAGTCAATTAATTTGCCAGCTCAGCTGGTGACTCACCTGACTGAAGCAAGTCACAGCACCTCTCCCTTTCCCTGTCAATAAGGGTAATAATTCAGGGTTATCTTACAAGATGTTTTAAAGACTAAATCTTGTATCTGCAGCCATGTGACAGGACATTAACAGTGGTTCATGACCAATAAATAGATGTGCTTTCTGGTTTTGAGTCAGTTAACTTGTGACCAAGCTTTACAGCAGTCTTTACAGCAATAAAAAAATTACTTTGTTTCGTACTGTAAGATCATTTTCCTAGTGGAATTCAGGAAGGTAGTAACTTTAAATGGATTGGGTTTAGTTAGCTTTGTGTCTTTACAGCTATAAGTGGCATCCAAAAGTTTTACTTGAGCTACAAATTGGACTGCAACAAATGTAATAGTAATGAACTGAAGAATCCTTCTGCATCCTCTAATTGTGATTTTAGTGTTACACTGTTTTCAGCACTGTAGACCTTTTGTTAGTGTGTGAGGGGTTTTTTGTTGTCTTTTGGGCTTTTTGATTTGTGGGGTTGAGTTTTTTGTTTGGTTTGGGGGTTTTTTTTGGGCGGGGTTTTTGGTTTTCGTTTGTTATATTTTGTTGTTGTTGTTTTTTCTGCAAAATGTCTGCTAAAAAGCCTTAAAAATGAGGGGAACTAACACGTGGCACTTTGTCAACAGAGAGAAGAGCTGTGAACACCCTTCAGAGGATTCCAGATGTGTGCCCTTATGGAGAGAGCATTTTGCCTCTGCTGGAGGGTGAAAGTAGCTGAGTGGATAAGGTGGGCTTTATTTGCAGTGTTCCCCACTTTTTAACACACTGTTTTTCATACTTTTGCTAGTGACCACCTTGGATTAACCTTGAATTTACCTGCATTCACTTAATCTCCCTGTGTCAAAACAGCTTTTACTTCAACCAAGAAATAGCTAACTGCTTTTGTTTTCTGAATATTTGTGTTACCATTTTGAGGTATTTTAGCTTTAACAAAACTTGGGAATTCTGAATCGGCTTTGAATATAATACTTGTTATTCATGTTAAAAACATATTTGAAAGAGAGCTTTATGCAGCATAACTTCTGAGGTGGTGAAATACTGGGTAAAGAGGTTGTGAAAGGTGAGGTGAAAGGTGAATTTTTGGAGTGTGATAAGTAATGAAGAAAGACAACATATACCATTTATACCCTTTCAAAAAGCTGAAAATGTTGCCCAGGCTCTAGCAAAAGGTGACCCAGCAGTGGGTGAGAAGAGCAAAAGGCAGCAAGAGTAAGAACTGGGCCTTCAGACCAAAGCCCCCAAGAGCTCTCCTGGGGTCTCCTCAGCTGATGCAAACAGCCGGTGGAGGATTCCCATCTCTGAAGAAGGAGAGCTCCATCTCCTAAAGACATGAACTCCACTGTCCCTGGGCAAAAAACAGTGCTGCAAAGTCTGAAAGGGAGATTAGTTTCCTGCCTCATCAAGTTTGTGATGCTGTAAGAGGATTGGATTTGCATATCCAAAGAGCAGTGAGTTTTCCTATTATTGATTACTTAGGATTCCCAACTTAATGTTTGCTGTGTTGCTCTAATTATCCCTACCAAGGTATTTAGTTAAAAGTCAGTAGGTAATTTCAAATGGGTTGCAGGGTAGTATTGGTCAATGCCAATGGGCCAAAGCAATGAAATACAGTTTTCAAGAGAAGGCTTAAGGTCCATAAATGGTGACTGGAGCTCATCTTGCAAGTGAACATTGCAGGTGGATGCATGCTCCTTCAAGATCCATTGAGAAGTGTCCTTGGTAAGATCACTTCTGGAATTGTCACTCTTTTAATAGTTTGGTTTGACAGCAATCTTACTGCACAAAAAAGAGTCAGGTCAGAAGGAGAGGTAACTTTTCCTCCTGAAATAAAAATATTGTGTTCATGTTTGCCTGTTATTTTTGGACAAATCTTGATTTTATAGTGTCTCTACAGAAATTCCTCCTTTTCTTGTCCTGAACCAAAAGCTGTTTTTGAGCATGTGATGTAAACTGCTGTGTGACTGACAGATGAGCTTGAATATAAAAATGTTACAGTCTGTATTTTATTATAATGGATGAAATCAGAATTCTGTCAGATTTTATTACAAAACCTTTATCTCCTTTCTTCCCATTACTTTTTTTTTTTTTTTGGTGTGATTTTAAATGTTGACTCTGTAGGATTTAAATGTACTTCTGTTTGCTATAAACCTACAAGGAGGGAGAGACATCTATGAGAAAAAGGATGTTTTTAAACCTGTAAATTTGAGTGTACTGCTTCTATTCCTTGAAGTTTTGCTTTTATGTAGTGAAGAATTACCAGGAAATTTCACATCTGGTATGTTTCAAAAAGGCTGCAACAAAGTTATTTTAATAAGAAAAATGAATGCATGAATTATTTAAAATAGTTGGTGCAACTGTTCCTATTAACTAATCCAGGCACTTGGAAGGCAATTACACTGAGCTTTGACAACACTGCCAACCCACTGCACAGTGCCTTATGCCAGAAGCTATTGTTGTTTTATTGACCACGTTCACCATTACATATGCATATGAAAAAACAGAGGCATTTTCATCGGGATTACCCTAATAGCATTAAGAGATTATTTTTTAAATTTCCTTGGAAGGAAATTCACTTAAATGAGATTACTTATTACTTGACTGGTTTCCTATCATGCTTCTATGTTTAGGTAAGTGGAGTCCATTAGAGTATGAAGTTTTTTTAAAAACTGATTTTATACATTAATGATTTCAAATAAAAGAGAAGTACTATATTTGTGCACAGCTTCTTTTGAGAAAGTGAAGTCGATGCTCTGGTTAGGAGAGATAACACTTTTTGTCCCCCTTGGTGGCCCCCCTAGCGTCACCATTAGTTGCTAATTACTTGCAAACAAATAAACAATTAACTCCTCGTGCCTCTTGGTGGGAGAGTTTTCATTGACATGCTAAAACTTTCTAATAAAAGATTTTAATTAATGACGTTACAAATCCAACCCCCTTGTCAACGCAGCTATAAGGAGGACTTGTGGAGAAATGCGAGTACAGTACCCCGGCTATGCTGGCTGAGGGCGAAGGCATGGCCGGTCCCTCGCTGTGTGCTGCCTCTCCGGACCGGCACAGGGCGCCCGGCTTTGGAGACAGTAAAACCACACACTGCTCCTTTTCCATTGAGAGTATATTGGGACTGGAGCAGAAAAAAGAAGGCATTGCAGCTGGGAAACCTCACAGACCCTGGATGGATGCGTGCACCAGCTTGGGTAAGTCAGTCTGTTTTGTAACCTTAAAGCTTTTACCCTTTAAAAATACTGGCATGTTTCTACTACAAACCAGTAAATTGAAGCTCTGCTTTTCTTGCTCTTTCTAGTTTTAGGTGATGACAGTAATCCCCATCTGCAAATCCCTGTTGTTTGCTATGAAAATCCATTATTTAATACTAGAAGTGATCCCGTGCAAGAGGAAAACGTTTTGAAATGTGAAAAATATTTTTCAGTCGCTGAAAGACTGTCTTTCAAACGAGAATTGAGCTGGTACAGGGGTAGAAGACCAAGAACTGCATTCACTAGAAACCAGGTAGGGCTTTCCTTAGCATTTAACAAATGAGTAACAATGTAGTTTAGTAAAATGTTGGATGAAACCTCTAACAGCTGATAAAGTTCGGTGTGATACACCTCTGCAGAGAGAAATGTAATCAGGAACTAGTGTGAATTAACAGGAATGTTGCTAATTTCAGCAGATCTGTGTTTATGCATGGAATCAGAATTGTGCAAACACTGATCAGAAGTCTCCTGTTGAACAAACTAAGCTGTTATTTTATTTATTTTATGTATTACTGCTATGAACATAGTGTTAACTATTCAACAAGTGTATTTTAATCTCCTCAGATTGAAGTCTTGGAAAATGTTTTTAAAATGAACTCCTACCCTGGCATTGATATTAGAGAAGAGTTAGCTCGCAAATTAGATTTAGATGAAGACAGGATCCAGGTAATTAAAGGTTTCTTTGAATTTTTCTGTAATTCCAGCTATATGTACTCTCTGCTTATGTAGATAAGTAGTTTGACAGCAGTAATGAGAATGTTAATACTCTCAATTTATACCAGTGTATATACATGAGACATGCCTTCAATGATTTGTGAAATGGAAAACACTGAATTCCTTCTGAAATCTAAAGCCTTCCATGGCACTGATGAGGTATTCATCACTATAATATTTCCACAATATCTGCTCTGTTAATCTCTAGTTATTATGTGCAGAACTTGATAATTTCCTTAAAATATTTTTTGTGTTTTGCTTGTCACCATATTTGAAAAATAAATTTGAAACAAGTATGGACATAATTTGTGAGACCACCAGCAGAGCATGGATGTGTTAAACCAGTGTTTGAACCTATGTCTTTATCTGGCCAAAAGCAAAATCTATTCAGGGATGTTAATTATTGATTTCCAGGTAATTCAATGTGACAAGAAGCATACTGTACACATAAGAATTCGGGCTTCACTTTGTTGTTTATCAGGCTTTTGTTGCAAGTATTATATTGGGCTTGATGAGAAACTTGGTGCTGCAAATAGTTAAGAAATAGCACCATAAGACATGTGTGAATTCCAGATGTTCAGGATCTTCCAGGATCTGATCCTGTCACTGAATTTAATATCTCTTTTTATATTAATTACAGTGAAGCTGATCTCATTTTCCAGGTAACCTGGGGATGTTATTTTCTTTGTGGTGATAAAATTACAGGTGCTGTCATCTGCAGATTTTAAATTTATATTGAACTTGCAAACTGCTGTTGTCACACCAAATATTGTCATGCTGTGTGAATACTTTTAAGTTTCAAACATTATTTTGCTTCCACTGCTGTGTTTCTGAAAAGCATCCCTTCTCTTTCCATTTTAGATCTGGTTTCAGAACCGTCGTGCAAAGCTGAAAAGATCACACAGAGAATCTCAGTTTCTAATGGTGAAAAATACTTTCACCTCCAGCCTGCTAGAGTAGAAGGAAGGATGGCTTGCTGTTACAGTACTGCTACAGAAAATGAAGAATTATTCAAAACCTGTATTAAGTAATGATATAGTAATTATGATTTTATGCCCAGATTTGAAAGTTTATTATAATTTTCATTCAAATAAACTGTAAATACTTGAAGTATTATTCTAATCTACTTTTTGGGGAAAAAGTGAACTGTTCCTATATATATTTGAGTAAGTGTTTTCAGAGATTTGAGATATTTTTGCGGTTTAAAACAATGCAAATCCTAGGTTGCACAAGAATTTCAGCTTCTACGAATTACTGCAGATGACTTGACAAGTTTATGGTTTTAAAAAAAGTCTGTTTCAAGTCTGAAATAAACTGTATGCAAAATAGATTTTGCTACAGGAAACACTTTGTCACATTGCAGTTTAAAAAGCTTATTTATAAAAAATATTATAATTTTCATAAAGAAGATAATTTTTAGAAAAAGGTGTCTCCAATGGAAGGACTAATACTCAACTGCCTTCAGTTTTAACAATTGCTCATTTAAAAGAAGCTGACAGTTATCATCTTTTTATGTGATTTTAATTAATTTAAGTTATTTGCCTATTTAATTCTCTAATTTGGTTATCTCCTCTCTTGTCAATATAACTGTTCTAGTTATGGAAGTTGCCCTATTATCTTTTAATGACAGAATTTAGCATTTCATGGGATCAGATCAGTGGGGCCAGACCAGATATCCAGATCATTGCCATTAATTTTAGGGTGTTTAATTCATTTTTATCAAACAGTTCATGAAAGTTAATTATCCTCATATTTGATATTGAACTTGAAGTCAAGGAGAGCCATATATGAAAAAAAAAAAACCCTCAAATCTTTCTTCACAGGCACAATGTAGGGAAACATTTTGAGTAGAGGCTGATGCTGCTCTTTGTTCAGCAGAGCTCTAAGCACTTGCCTCATGTGCTGGTGACCTTCAGTGAGACTCCAGCTGTGTTTCCTGCTCCACATAAATTCTACATTATCTCATGATCAGAGAGTATTGCTCTTCCTTTCTTCATGCTTGTATCCATAGCTGTTGTCCAATAGGATGAAAGGTAAGTTGATAAAATAGGGTGATAGAAAAAATCATTTTATGTAGTCTCATACTAGGAAAAGCTAAAGGGAGGGATGATCTGACAGCCATTACTTAGTATTTTGAATTATAGTTTGAGCTACAAGAGATTAAATAGAAAACATTTCTATATTTTCTGAAGAATATCACTGTAAAACTGCATTACTTTAGAACTGGGTGACAGATATTGGCCCTTCCGTGTTTTTATCTTCTTTAGCTCATTGCCTTCACTTCTATGCAGAATCCTAAAAATCTTGAATTGTTTGGCTTTGCTCCTGGAAATCTTAATTTGATAAAGAAATAACAAACTTTTATCTGCTATTGAAACATTATTTTTTGTGCTTTATTGGATTTGGGAAATAACATTCCTAACTGAACTCTGTTGTACCCTGCATTCCAAAATACTTAAGAGAACCACTAGTAAAGCAATTTAAATTGAGCCAGATCCATTAGGAATAGTTTTTAGAGAAGCTGAAATCTCAATTCAGATACCTGCCTGATCTGGTAAAGGCAAAGACACTATTGGGAATGCATTCTTTTATTTTGTTTTTCTTCACACCTCAAAACGTATATTGCCCAGAGCTTAACCTTATTGCAGGTAATCTGAAACTATTGTCTGCTTTGGTTCTGGAAACAAAGTTTCCAGCAGCAACAGATTAGACTAATCTGTACAGATTGATTGCTTAAGAACCTTACTCTATTATCTGGCAAATACCTAAATACACCTAAAGTCTGCTCTAATGGAACTTGTCTCAAGTGACGGAAGTCTGACAAAGCAATTTAAGAGAAGCAGTAGAATAGTAGCAGAATAATAATAGCACCAGCCCCTGGTATCCTGCTCTCCATTAGCAAATGTTACCAGCAGGATCTTTAGTGTGAGGTACTAGGAGTGTCCCACACAGTGCTAAGGGGAAAAGAATTTAAAAGCAGAGTTGCATTATTTGCTTCATTTGGCTTAGCTTGTTCTTCCCAGAGTAAAGGAATCAGCAAGTCAAAAAAGAGCCTCTCACTTCACATTTATACCTACTTTGGCCAGCATGGGTTTAAATTGTGCCCATCAGTTTCTGAAATACAGCTGGATTTTTTTCTACCATGAAAATTGTTAGTCTGGATTTCACAGGGTCTTTGTCTTGTCGTGGCAATACGCAGGGCTCCCTTGGCAATGCATGTGACAGTTGTGTTTCCTGTGCAGGAGCTGCAGCGGGGGAGGGTCCTGAATGCAGCAGAGGCCACCCTGCATGCTGCAATCCAGCCCTGCTCCAGTTTTGCATGCTTTGCCTTGCAGTGTTTCTCCTTGTCTCTCTGCCCTTCAGAACATGGAAAATCTCAGTCTTTTTTGTTCTAGTTCTGGCTTAAGCTCATGAAACCACAAATTTTGCTTCCAGCCACGTTGCCTTGCTTTGGCTCCAGTGATCATTTGACCCTTGTGATAAGCTGATACATTAACTAAGATGGTGAAGAAAACTGTTCTAGCAAAGAACTCTCTGACTCAAGCTGTCATGTCAACAGCCATGAGCAGGTACAATCAGTACTCTGTCAGGTACTGATACTCTGATACTGGGTCTCTGTCTCTGACTGTAGTGGGGCCTAAATATTCTAGTAGTGTTTTTCTGAGGTAGGTCCACTACCTGTGATCCTAACTGGGATGCTGGGCTGCATAATTTGTTTTAAATTGATGTTCTCTTCATTACTGTCTCCATATTAAATTTTCTCTAACTACAAATTTCAGCAATGCCCAGCATTGTCTAAAAAAGCTGAGCATGTCTGTGGTCCAAAAGCAGATTCATAGTAATTTATACCAAAATGCCAATGTTCCCAAAGTTCTGTTGTGATGTTACTTGAAGCATACATAAATGCATAGTTTAAACTTAAATGTTAGCATCAAAACCTAGATTGAAACAGCATTCATTAAATTGTCATTTAACACTTTGAATTTGCAATTATTTAGTTTGTTGTCAAGTCTGTGCTTACAAATAAATAGCTAGCACACCAGCAAACTACATGTTATGATTTTTGTGGTGTGTGTGGATGCATCTACACCTAATTTTTCTACTTGTTCAAAGTTTTGTATTGGAAATACTTCTGAAGAGATTAAACCTGTGAGTTCTATAATTGTATGTAAGAAGATTAACATTGTGCTCAAAGTGTTATTGGGAGGAAATGTGACTTTAAAAATAATCCAGCATTTTTTATGTGACTGGACTTTAACAGAAGCCTTGTATAAAAGCAGTGTAAAATAATTTGCAAATGCCTTCAGTTTATCTAAGATGAAAATAAGCTTATCCTAAACGATTGAGATCAGCTCTCAGGTTTAACTAACAATCATAAAATTAAGGCTTCCTAGAAATAGGTCGTAAAACAACTCTTTTATTCCATATATTGATTTAGTTTCTGTATTAATTGTTAGATTGATGATCTTTGTCACTTTATTTTAAAGGACTTACATAATTGGATGGGAAATATAAGGTATTTTATTTTTAAAAATACTTTGGAGCTATAGTGATTGACATGAATTATTATTTCATGAACTGTTATTTGTGTAGTGGATTCATCTTGAGTCGAAATCCCATTCTGTTATTTTATATGAGCTATTTATAATATGGATGTATTTGATAATGAAAGAGTAAAAAGACAAAGTATAATAATCATTATATGAGGAGGAGCTGGAGCTTGGGGGACATAAGGATCCCACTGATTGCTTCAAAAGGGGAGCTCTTGTGGTCACAGTGGGCAAACAGGATCGTTGGTGAGGGAGAGGAATCCAGGGCTGCTGAACAGCCTTCAGTTCTACATTCCTTTGTGGAGGAATAGGGCCTGGACTTGTGTGACATGAGGGGAAAGGGATACACAGAAAATCTGGAAACCAGTCTGTCTATTTTGGGCACCCAAAGTTGATACTGGTGGCCAGCAGCATTTTCAGGAGAATCCCAGGAAGAGTGAAGTGTTGCCTTGCATGGCCCAGTGTTACCAATGAAGTTTTGCTTTCTTAGATTAACTAGCAAATTGGAAAATTAATCATGTACTTGTTGAGAGTAGAAGCAGCAATAAATTGGATTTGTTTTAATACCTGTTTTTTTGCAGGACACTGTTTATTAAGCAAGTAAAGTAAGAATATGATCAGAAATGCTTAGGGATGTGTGGGCTTTGGTGTAGCTGGGTGTGATTGCCAATGACTTTCACACCCCTAGGTATGAGTTATATTTGATCACATGGATGTGCTCTGGGGCTGGTATTAGAGTGACAGAATAAGTACTGCATTGCTTCTGCCTTTAAAAATAAAAGGAAAAAAGAGAACAAAAAGCAGTGAAAGGATAGACTTTGCACGTGTGTTTTGATCCATGCTGTGAATCAGTGGGTGTGAAGTCCAGCAAACACAGTATGTTGAGGAATCACACAGGTGCAGGTAGTGCTCTTGATATTAAATTTCAAGCAGGGTCATGTGGCTTGGGATGTTGTAAGGATGTGTATGTGTGACCAGTAAAATTGATACAACACCTAGACTGAAAGAGAAGTAAACATTCCTTCTTTCTGCATATATGTTTGAGGATTTTTTCTCCTAGCTCCTAAGCCAGGTTTTCCTCAGCCACTAGGATAGCCTGAGAACACCATGAGAACACTCTCTTCCTTAATCCTGTGCAATTTGGAGGTAAAAGGACAGAAGTAGGCAGGTGGTAGAAGATAGTCCCCTTCATTAAAAATTATCTATGACATTAGTCTTGTTATTAGTCACTATGAAATTTTGGGACTTTGCAATTTTTAAATTGCATATGTTTCAGACTTGTTATCTCATTGTGACCTTTAAAAAAATATCCATAACCTTGCATCAACTCAATTATTGTACCTTCTTTTTCTCTGATCCTTTCTTGCTCTCTTAGACCCAAATTTTTATTTTACTAGTCCATGACATTTTGCTGCTTCTAAGGTTTTAAGGGCCTGACCACAATTTCTAGATTCTGGGGCATTGTCTTGTCTATATAACCAAATTATGTTTTATGAAATGAAAATGAAAAAAATATATTTTATTCATTGATTTCATACTTTAGAATTTTATTGTATGGATCATAGTAATACTCCAAAATATCTTGGGATTCAGTTTCCATGAATGATGCCATATTAAGGAAATTAAGAAGATAGCAGATAAAGTATTCTGCACTAAAAATCGCTGTTTATTTGGATTTTCCATATAAATTCAGGCTTTAAAGTCATACATTTTGAAATGTTTTAGTCTGTATTTGAACTGCCTGGAAAAGTGCTGGGCTGCTTCTGTCCTCTAGAGGCTGGATTCAGTAATGACAGCCCCACGTGCTGTGGGGATTTAATTCGCCTCTGCAGCGGGGCCGGGGCACGGATGCCCGCGGGGGATTGACTGATCCTGCCAATTACACAATGTTTGTGACCGAATTTATGTTCTGCACACGTACAAGGCCTGATTTTCCAAAGCTCTGAGTGCTCAGTATTGAACAGAACTTAGTGATGCGTGGGTGCTTAATATTTTTGATGCTCTGAACAGGCAACCTTTTAAAATCTTACCTCTAAATGAATTTAGGCTGTTGTTGGGACTCTGTGTCTGTCAGACTTCCCAGCATTGTCAGTTTATGGTAGGAGAATATTTTCACATTCCGAAAAAGAATTCTGAGGAAGAGTTTCTTCACAGAAAGGGTTGTTAAACATCGGGACAGGTTGCCCAGGGAGATGCTGGAATTGCCCTCCCTGGACATGCTCAAGAAAAACCACTGGATGTGGCAATGGTCTGCTTCAGAGTGTGATGGTTGGTCAGAGGCTGAACTCGGTCTTAGAGGTCTTTTCTAAGCTAAATGATTCTGTGAGAGCTTTCAAGAAATTATCCTGCAGTTCTAGAATAATTCAACTCATTATGGTATAAAACGTAGAATGACTTCTACTTCAATATCTACTAATAAAATTCTTCTGTGATAATAAATACAGTGTTGTCAATGCAAATATTTGCCAGGCAAAAAACTTACTGCCACCAGATTTTTAGTTTTCATTGTTTCATCACATTAGAAGGATAAGAAATTATTTTGTGGTGTTTAAACACTGTGCACTTCTTAACCATTCCTATTGCTTTTCAAAGCATTCAGTCAATATTAAAAGAATATTTTAAAATATGATATTATCTATCTGTCACTATTCAAATATTTGTAGGATTCTCTGACTTCACAGTAGCATCCCATTGTGTGCTATGGGATGTGATCTGACAACATTCCTGTCGTTTGCTCTAATTTATTTTGGCAGAGAAAGGAAGTCAGAGGGAAGCATTCTCAGGAAGCATCAGCACCGCCCTTAGAATGCTGAGACTTCTGTAAAATTTAAGTTGGTTACATGGAAAATCTTTTCTTGGGGATGTTTTTGTTTAAATTAAAAAAACTGATCCAGTCTTTTCCTTCTTTCCTCTGTAAACATACAATCCTGGGCAGTTACTTTTATCATAATGTATGGTTTAGGAGGACTGGTGTTTTCAGTGGTTGCTACTATTATAATCTAATTAGAAGGAATAATTTTAATCTATTGTAGTTTACCATATTTACAGACTTTAACTTTCCATGGAATCCTAACAAATCTTGTTCACTGCATTTCAGTCTGTTATTATCTGCATATTTATCTTACTCTTTCCAAAAATAAGCAGCTAACTCAATCCTGATATCCAACTGCTTCAAATTTGTGTTTTAAAATAATATGCCAGAATATAGAGAAAAAGAACTGTGATTTTGTTTGTTGGAGAGGTAGAGCTGCCAGCAACAATTGTCATTCCTAATAGGGCCCTTCCTCTGGTTTTTTTAGCCCAGTCATGTAGAATTGCTATGCATTCTTTTGTAAATCTGTTATAAAGTGTTCTAAAATTACACTGAAATATTTTGGGCAATATTTATCATATAAACAACAACAAAAAAAAAAAAAGGCAATTTCCATATGCCTCCAGCCTTTGTATTTTCTCTTGTTTGTGTATTTCCCCTTGTGGGAGTAGAATGATGTGCTATTGACAAAGGGCTTTCCAATCTTTTTCCACACTGGTTGCACAATAGTCAGACTTTTTAAAATTCTTCCAGTCATGTTTCTATTGTTCTGCAGTGGTATCTGTTACAAGTGTCTCTATGCATTTTAATTGCAAAAAAAATTTCAGAACATTTTCTTTAGCCTTAATTACCCTTAGCTTTTGGCCTCAAATAACAAATGATGTCATCCCAAAGTGCTTGAGCAAATAGCTCTCCCTCAGTTAAATGGGAAAGGGTTTAAGGCAGGTTATGCTCAGTGAGGGGTCCCTTAGTGTGCTAGGATTAATTTTGCAGACATTGCCACAGGATGCTGTTGAATTGCACAATGGACTATTAAATCAGGTTAGGGTTGTTCTCCCTCCCCCGTATTTCCCTGCAGAAGGAAAATGACAGGCTGTCTGCATGGGAAGCATTGTGCTGCAATAAGAAAGGGTTGAGAGTAGAATTAAAACTGGGAACTTTTCTAAAGACGTTACTTCATTATAATTTCTGGCATTTATTCAAATTGCATTGTGAGGATCTTGGTTTGCATTTTTAATAGCTGTTTGAGATAAAATTTCTATATTATAGAAATACATTATTTTAAAATTGAACCTTACAAATTATTCACTTGTTGTTAAAGAATAAAACATAGATAACTTTGGGGATACAGTTGTTGGTTCAGAATAATTTCAGATCAACAGAATTTTTCTTGAAAAATGACTCATCCATTCAATTTTTAATATTCTTTGCATCATAAATCTACTCTTCTTTAAAAGTGCAGTTTCATATTACCCCTAATCCAGTGTAAAAGAAGACTGCTGCTGAAAGATGCAGTCCTGCCTTGCTCCCTCAGAAACAACATGTGGCCACAGGCTGAGTCACTTTGGTATGCTTTTGGAGCAGGGAGGAGTGTGCTTGGTGGCACATCACTAAGTTGAATAATCTTAGAGAACTTTATTATATTCATATGTATAAACAGATACAAAACTAAACAGAAATACTGAAAGTAGACATTTGACTACAAACATTTTCTGACAGTAGAAGAAGGAGGCGTCTATACAATACAGGGAACTGTGAGGTCTGGGGAGGGGTAACGTTATATGAAGATTGGCATCCATGGATCACTGACAAATTGTTAATTTGATGGTGGTCAGAAGTAATTTTCATATAATAGCTGTTTGGTTTAGTTCAGTCATTTCCTTTTCACCATAACATACTCCTACATCTGATGCTGACTTGAGCCTCTAGGAATATAGGACTTAAACTCCTCTGGTCATTAAGTGCAATTTCCTGTAGAAGAGATTAAGTCATCCAGAAAGGTCACAAGACCATTCACTCCCTTCTCTCTGAACTCTACAAGCCTCAAAACATCCCTAAATATCTGCATATATATTTTTGAGAAAAATCTCAAACATGACAGACAGACTTGAGATTTTTGAGAAAAATCTCAAACATGACACTGTGACAAAAAAAGTGAGCAGGAGTGAAACATCCCTGCTGGTACACTCGGGGATTCTGGAAGGTCTGGCTTAGGCAGCAGGGAGGACTGGATGCTCAGTTTCAGGACCTGTTGCAAAGCAGCTGGATATAGAAATGGCTGGCAGTGTCAAAGTAGAATTCATGCATCCAATTCCACTTTCCCATCTGGACACAGCAGCAGCTACTCCAGAAGTGCCAGTAAATGTGTGACCACAGTGGGAGGCAGCTGCTGCCAGGACAGCCTGCTGGGTGCTCTTTGCCACTGCTGAGAGAGAAGCAGCCACTGGAGGGGAGCTGTTCTGGAGGCTCTCACCCACTGGTACTGCCTGGATGACCCCAGCAAGTGGAGTATGTCTCTAGAGAAAGCAGCAAATTAAAACCAAAGAATGCTACACACAGGGGTATTTTCCTGTCTTATTGAGGCACAGGGTCTTTCCTGACTCCAAATCTAATTATTGGTTTAGCCCAGAGCATGTGTGCAAGACATAAAAGCAGGCATCTTTATGACTTGGTGCTTTATTTTCCCCATCTATAAAATGAGACTGGTAATACAGATTTTTCTTTGAGAACTCTGTGTTTCATGAATTTTTGTCACATTTCTCAAGGCACAATGGTTTAACAGTTGCCTTGAACAAGATCAGTATTCATAACAACTGATAGATTTGATTCAAATTTAAATTCAATTTTATGGCTTGACATTGTTTTCTTATCAGTTGGTAACCTTTCACTTGAGCCTGGCCAGATCATTTGAAACTATGGCATGCTATAGTACAGAAGATTCCATGGAAACAGAATTTTTGTGACCCCTGACACAGGTGGAAATTTTCATGCCCTTGCTAGGAGTGTCCACATCCATGTCACACGTGTTAGTTTTGTTCTTAAGCTTTGATCCTGGAGGATGGTTCTTCCTCTGTTTTATGCTCTGTGCTCATCCCATAGATAAACCATCCCAATGGAAGTGGGACAATTTCATGTAAATGGGTACTTTCAAAAGATCTGATTTTCTGTCTTCAGGTATCTTGTGGATAAAGCTCCAGAAGATCCTCACTTGGAGAGATTTCTGTTCTGGGATCTCTTTTAGCACATTGTCTGCTTGGTTCACTGCATCTGGTGCTCCTTTCCTAACAGTGGGCAGTGTCTGTCTGTAACAGGAGTTATTGGCTAATTGCAATATTGTGATATTGCAATAGTAATATTGTCTGACTTAGCTGAATATTCTGCAAGCCTGATGCATGGTTTTTGCCCCAAAGGGAGCTGTTTGAATGATTTCTTTTGCAGTTAAGGTCAGTCTCTCTTGGGACAAAATTCATTGCTAGAAATATGAACTATGGATGGAGCATAAGTTCAAGAATGAATTTTCTGTGAGCAATATAAAGATTTTGTAGGCATTTTTAACCATATTACTGCAAATTTTTGGTTTTGAGTTTTCATGTTTTTATAGGAATTGCTGAGTTCTCACTGTATCCTCCATCTGGGAACAGCTGGTCGGAAAGGAGAAGGGAAAAAAACCCCCAGATTTTTAGCTTTAAGCAAGACGGGAGAGTGGCTACCAAAAGCAGCTGTAGAATGCAGGATATTGATATCCATGACTTTTGGATATTATGCATTCTATACTACTCAGAAACAAGAGACAGTTGTAAAAAGGACACAAGAACCTACAGACAAGCAGAGTCCCCACAGCCACTTCTGCCCTTCCATGAGCTTGCAGCAGTTTGGAGACTCCAGTTAGAAACATTAACTGCAGTCATTCGATTCCTGTCTCTGCACTACTGTTTTCCACCAAAGAATTCAGTGGAAATTATTATAAAAGGATCCAAAGCAATGCAATACTTCTGTATTCACCCAGAGTTCTCACAAGATAGGTTGGACATGGTGGCAGCATGGAGGAATTGTTTTTCAGATGTGTCATTTTGTTATTAGTTTGGGCTGAACTGTTGGGAAGGAAGCATCAATGCTGGTTTTGTCAGATGGCATCTTTGCTTTGTGCTGCTAGGTTTGAGCTCTCAGTTAATATGACCAATCATTTTGCTGCCTTCTGGATACTGCCAGGGTAACCAGTGGCAGCTGTGAGTTCTTCAGGTGTTCTGTTAGCAAGGCTTTGGCACTAATCGTTGCGTGTCCTTGTTAAAAACATCATAGGCTAATGCATCAATAGCTCAGATAATGCTAATTTTGTCTTCACTTAAAAATTACAGCTTCTCCAGCAGTCTAGATCTCAGTTAACAGAAACAGCCAAACCATTTTCCCCATGTTTTAGAAGATTTAATTGCAGATCTATGGCATTATGTTCAACAGGGAATCCTTGCTTGTCATGGGTGGTTAGGGGAAGCAGAGGTATTTACTGACCTGCAAATGAACTGTACATATGCCTTCCTTTCTTTAGCCATGATGCTGTGGTATTTTATGTCCTTTCTAATTCATTCAAACATAAAAGGACTAGTTATTTACAGGTTTTATGCAGCCTGACTTGATTAAAAATAAAAATGCTTATATAGTTTTGAAGCTTGTTAGATCACTTCTGAGTAATGCAAGGAGAAAGTAAAGCAGGAATACCCAGGCAGAAGTGTGTGGTGTACAGTGAGAAAAGGTGCTAAACTTCCATTCTGGCCTGGACGTACCTGACCATCAAAAACAGTGGAATTCCACCAAGAGACTTAATATTATTTTTCAGAATTCCAGCCTGGAGGGGCAATGGAGATCAAAAGTAACAACCTTTTGATCTCAGAGCAGCAAAGATCTATGGCCTAATCTTCAATTTTTGCTAACAAATATGTTCAGTGTAAAAAAATTAATTTCTGTTCATATCACAATGGAGAGCAATAGCTATCCTAAAGTCACAAACCTATTTTCAAAGGTAACTCTGAGTGCCAGGGCTGTGATCCATCAACTTAAACAAACAATTTAAGAAAGCTTTATCATATTATTTTCACCAGTAGTCACAAAGGATGGAAAACCTGTGATTTGTGTGAAACCAATAGTAGTTAAAAATTACCAGCTGGTCATGTTTCCTTTCAACTGATTGCCTTAGTGGTGGTTTTACATACTGTTTTAATCCAAACTGTAATGTCTTTTATAAAATACTGATGGGTTTGTCTATTCCATTAGGATGATGTTTTTGTCCAAGATCAACCATAGCAAACAGAATGTACTAAAATCAAGGTTTTCAAAATAACTGGAGTTAAGTGATATGTAAAAGTGATGTATGACAAGGCCCTGGGCTGTCCCATCTAAAACTGAAGTTGGGGCTACTTTGAGCAGAGGGTTAGGCCTAGTGACCCCTGAGGACTATTCCAAGTTCAATCATCCTGTGCCTTGGAGAAGCCTTGGGCTGCTCTGTCTTTTATATGACTTTGAGACAAAGGGGAGGAAATGAATGTAATTTACTGATATATTAGACCACCTTGCATTTGATATTTATCAGAAATGTGATTTTATTTTAAAGAAAAGTATTTTCATCAAAGCATGTAATATCAGAATTAATTCCAGTTGAAAAAGTTGAAATATGTATTGCCACGTATGACTTCCGTTGCATTTTCAGCAACTGAAAATTTTATGATCTATTCTTCCAGCTTGTCTTCCTTAATTAAAGAGGAATTAAAGAGTAGCTGTGGGAGCTGGTGTTGTTTAGCCTGGAGGAGGCTTAAAGGCGACCTTATCACCCTCTACAGCTACCTGAAAGGAGGTTGTAGCCCGTGGGGTCTCTTCTCCCAGGCAGTAACAGGACAAGAAGGACACAGCCTTAAATTGTGCCAGGGGAGGGTGAGGTTGGACACTGGGAGGAATTTCTTCCCAGTAACGGTGACTTGGGAATGGACTGCCCTGGGAGATGGAAGAGTCACTGTCCCTTGAAAGTTTTAAGGAAAGATTGGACGTGGCATTTGATGATCTCAGAGGTGTTTTCCAACCTAATTGATTCTGTAAAGGATGAAATAATGTCAAAGAGCTATGACTGGTCTTCCTTGGTACCTCTGTTCCTTGCAATGCAGCGAGTGGATCAGGAATGTGGTACCGCAGCACGGAACGAAGATGGGAATTCGGCCCGGTACTGGCTTGAAGGCAGCAGCCGGCCGGTGTCCCGGGGAGCGGGGGGGCTCCCCGGGAAGGGAAGAGAAAGGTGCAAAGCGAAGCAGCCGGAAGGGATTCTGCTCCCTCCCATTGTTGCCGTTCGCAAGGACTGCGCGGGGCGGGGGCGGCGGGGCCGGGGCTCGGGCGAACCCCCCGCCCCCGGGCCGGGCGCGCATGCACACACCGCCGCAGAGTCGGACACCCGGACAGACCGACACACCGGCACGCACCCGGCGGCAGCAGCGCCGCCCCCGCCCCGCCGGGCTCGCTGCGGACCATGGCACCGGGGCTGCAGCTCGGCTCCTTCCTCCTCGCCCTCGCCGCCTGCCTCGGCGGTGCCCGGCTCGCTGCAGGGGCAGCCGGCGGCAGGAGGGGCCCGGCGGCCGATGCGTGCGCAGGGAGGGTGAGTGGAGCGGAGCGGAGCGGTGCTGCCGGCTCCCCTCACAGGCAGCGCGGCGGGCACGGGGCTCTCGCAAGGCGCGGGCGCTGCGCGGGGTTCCGCGGGTGCAGCCGCTCCGGCCCTGCGGGAAGGAGGGAGGAAGAGAGGGAGCGGCTGCCCTGGGGACACTTCTGCAGCAAATAGCGCTGCCCCGGGGCTCTGCATCTGGAAGTTAATTGCGGTCGGGAGAGAGGGTGGCATTTCCCGGCAAGGGATATTTATGGGTTTCTCGCCGAGGGGAGAGGCGGCTCGTAGCCGGCGAGTGTGAAGAAGTCACTCAACAGGTCCTTTACCACCAGCGCTCTCCACTTCCCCGAGCCGACCTGGATAAAAGCGATCGCTGGGGCTTTGTTATTTTAATGATTCGAGGCCGGCTTGGGGTCTTAGCTCCGGGCCTGATCATTATACAGAGGATGTAGGAAATTTACGGGAGGGGGAAGAGGGGAGGAAGGTGATAAACGTTTTGTTACTGGTCTTTGCCTTTTGTTCCCGTTTCTGGTGTGTTTTGCTGTCAGACTTTTCTCGATTGCTTTTCATATTCTTTTTCCTTTAAATTTTTTTTTAAAATATACTTTTAATAACTTTTGAGTTGTGTGTTTTGGTTCGTTCCTTTCCTTTCTCCTGATGGCTGGTTACAGGTTTAGTTGAAGCGTGGTGATCCGGGAGCACTGGAGGGAACACAACTGACTTTCATTGCTTTTCCTTTTTGTTAGACTGTCACTAAGGATTTTCTTGGTTTCAGATCAGATCCTTTGAGAACGTTGCTGCAACACAGAGTTCAGAAGTTTGTAGGGCATAGTTTAGAAAGGCGAAAGCATCGGGAAATATGTAAAAGGAGAGTGTGAAAAAACAAACTTCAAACCCTGATAAAGCTTAAGATCTAAACCTTTGTGTTGGATGGAACAGTTACAGGTTTAGTCTCCCCTGTTTGGTCTTTTTAGCAGAAATGGCAATAAAATTTTTTGGCCCATTACGTCTATTGTGTGTTTCACCAGACATGGGCAGGGTACTCAGCAGGCTCATAACACCACTCTATATTAGTGTCAAGTTTTGTATCTTCTGTTAAGTAAATTATAACTGTTAGAAGTCATAGTACTTGACTTGTAATACACTTGAATTAATGTATATTGTATAGAAATATGCAGATGCAGTTTGTTGTGGATTTATTTTTTTTGCTTACATAATGTCATTGTGTGTGTCAAACGGGAATCTATCACAATGTAATTATTTTAATACAATGATTTTGACAGACTTTTAAATCGACAAAACTTACATTCTTTCCAATTAGCATAAACTCCCCCTGCTTTGTCTTTATTGCTCACAACTAAAGTACCATTTAAGCTTTTAAAATATTTGTACTAGTTTCTGGTTTTATTGTATTTTCAGCTTCAAGTTCAGACTTCCCTGGCCAATTTATTAGATACCTTGTCTGATTGTGTGGTTATAATTTTGTGGTCTGATTTTGCAATGCCACCCTTGCACATGATTGCCTCTGTACTGCAGGCAAGGCAGCATTTATTAGAGTAATGACTGCAGGATGGTACCCATTGTCTCAGTTATGTGGTATTTATCTTGGGCTGCATGTAAGTTTTGAGTAGACTTGACATGCTATTAAATGACTGATGGCCCCTCTAACACATTGTCTGCTCTGGAGCAGGGCTGCCTTTGAAGTAGTACCCTGTAGGAAGTAAAGAGACTATTTGCTCTATTAAAATTCCTTGGTATTTCCTCTGTTTAACCACAGGCCACTTCCCCTCTGCCACTCTAAACACTGCAGGGACACTGACTGATTGAAAAGACACAAGCCCTAAGTAATTGTATCCTATTCAAATAGTTATTCTTATTGCAGGTTATTTATAAGTAGTGTCTAATTAATGTATGTTAAGGGCATGAATAAATCTTAACATTTTATATAGAGAAAGTAAAAACGTCTAGTTTGCATTAAATTGCAAAATTGCATAAAAGTGGTTGAATTGAGGTAATTCTCAAGGGCATAAATAATCTAAAAGTATATAATTTAACTTTTAATGGTTGTTAAAGGAGAAATAAAATGTAGCTGGCTGGGTTTGTATGTGCATTGAGATACATGCACATTGGGTATTTTCTTCTGCTAAAATTGTAAATGTGGGTTGCAGTTCCCTATGGTGAATCTTTTTTTCATCATTTGAGTATTATTTTTGAGAATCTGTGATCCATTTTTCTCCATACACAGTGTTAATTTACATACATGCACAAGTAATGCACAAGTATCTTTCACTGTACAAAACACAGTTTTAAGTATCCTCAATATTTTGTAGCAGTAAAAAACTGACTTAATGAGAGCATATTTCTGGACTATGGTTAAAAGAATTTGACAAGGAAGTATTTGTTGGCTTTATTCATAGCTCCTGCAACTATTAATATCTAATGTTTTCAAAACTAAAAACTAAATCACGTTCTAGAAGTGTTTTTTTGTTTGTTTTACAACTTCCATCACAAAATATATTTATAACCTGTATTATACATCTTCTCTGGTAATACACTGGCATTTGTCTTACAAACTCTACATGTGTGTAGCAGGAAAGCAATTAATACCAGGACAAGTAACTTAACATTACTGTGGCTAAGAATTATCAGATTTCAGTGCGTTCAGGATTGTAGAATTTGGATTGATTTTGCTTGGTGTAGGATTCCTTTCATTGATGTTTAATAGGAATTTTGATGTATTCCAACACTTAATATTATTTCACATTAGGGTAGACGTTTGCTTAAAGTAGAATAGCATTGCAAAGTAGTTTTCCATGTGGATGATCTTAAGACCTCATATGCATACCTTTATCCAGAATAAAAGTAGTTCAGAGAAGGGCCTGTTTTAATCTGGAGTAAGTGTGTCCACATGGGGAGCTATTCTGGAAAAGTAGACCCTGAATTTTTCTCATGCTATAAACAAGCCATGAGGTGCACAGAGAAGACAGATGTGTGATCTGAGGATGATTTGAATATATTTCAGATTCATTTATTTGGTGTTAAACACATGAGCAACTTTACTCTCAAGTTGTTTTGTAGATTCTAATGGGACTACGCACATGAGTAATTTTTTTTCATATGTTTAATTCCTCTGAAGATCCTGGCATTAAGTTGTGCTCAGTATAAAGTTTAAATTTAATGTGACTGTATGATGAGGAAGAATAAATAATCCAGCATTTACCAACCTTCCCCTCGTTGTTAGCAGAGAGTTGTACCTTCCTTTGCTCTGCTAAGCAAAGCTGCTCAGGCAGACTGGAGGGCTCTGTTCCCATGCATTCTCCCTGAAACTCCCTGTGTCCCCTTCTGTGCTCTTTATGTAAGGAACTTTCTGTTTTCTTTTCACTTCAGAGCAGAGACACTGAAGATTTCCTACTGTTCACTATTGGGAGCTCTGCCTGCTTCATTATTCTTTAGGCTCATGCTGCTGTGTCCCTACATTTATCTCCTCAAGCATTCCAAAGTACACTTCTACTTCTCCACAGTTAGGAATCTACCAAGCACAGAGCTAGGTCATACAGAAATACTTTTCCCATCTGAGGACATGTTTTGGGAAATTTATTTTGGAGGAAAAACACCCTGTAAAATGGTAAGAAATTACCGAAGTTTAAATTTCTCCCTTCTATTTCATGTTATTTTCCAACAGTTAAAAAACCCAGATGTAAATACTCTTGCAGAGTATTTAAAAATTTTAAAAGGTATTAGGCAGAAGACAGACCTAAGCTGGAGCATGGTGGAAGGTGTTCATGTTTGCCATCAGGGTGTTCTTTAATCTATAGACAGTTCCAGAGCTGCTTTAAAGCTTTGCAGACCAGATGCCAGCAGTTCCCTGTCTGCCATTTTTGGGGAATTTTTAGAATCAATAGATTTCTCTCCCTGGCATCCAGAACAATGCTATAGCATTTCAGAATTGATGAAATGTGTCACTTAAAGCTTCCTGTGTACTGTGATTAGATACAATGCAACATGTTGAGTGCAAGGCTTTGCAGGCATGGTCAGTCATGCAGGTAGGCATCTGTATCACTTTTGTTTAAATCAGAGTTTGGCTTCAGGGTCCCTCCAGGGTTTGTTTTGGGGTTTTCCTTTGAATTTCATTTATTGAATAATGTAGCAGAGAAAAAGACCCCATTCCTACCGTAGTGTCAAAAAGTGTTGATGACAATCTGCCTATTTAAATGATTTAAAAAATGCACAAAGTAGCATAAATATGTTCATGTTTAAAGTCACAGTTGACTCCTCAGGAGCTGTGAGGCTCTGCAGTTTAATGCTGTGTTTTCAGAATGAGCATTCAAATGCATGACCTAGAGGAAAAAGTATGGAAACATATGTTTCTGTAATTGAAACTAACTCTCCATATTAACAATGAAATTGTGTATTTCCAACAAAAATGTGCATTTCCTTATGTGTTTGCGTAAAACTGGGCAATCTGAATATGATAATTCATCAGCTGTTGACTTAACAGGGTTTCTGCAGTTGAAGTCACTTGGGACTGTTCAGATTTGATTGATTTCCTCTCTAGAATGTGTCCCTTAACTCCACTCCAAATCTGCTTTTCAGTAAGTACAAGTATAGAAACTGCTGGAGCAGACTTGTTAATTTAAACTCTTGAGACATTTATTTAAGAGCAAGTTGTGCTTTAACAGATTAATACTTTATAGTCCACGGGTGAAAGGATGTTAAGCTGTCATGATTAGATGATACTAGCTTTTCTTTAGTTAATTACTTGGCAATGTTAATATAACATGGATGTTACTTACTTAAAACTGCAACATTTAAAGGGTGTTTAATAAGGACCGGCTGTCCAGCAGATCAGTCTAAAGATGATGAAACAAAGCTTTGATGTGAGCTTGCCTGCTTAATTATGCTCAAAGGCTGAATTTTACCCATAAATTTACCATGTGTTTTTAAAAGCAAACAACAGGAGTGTGAAGTATTCCTGCAGAACTGTTAAGTTTGAATGACATTTTTAGTTTTTAAAAGTAATTTTTTTTCAAGTATATTGCTTTGATTTTGTATTTACTGCTACCAGTATAATGAGGTGGATCTGAAATACAATTTTTCTAAAAGTTTAGGTTAGTGCCGATGTTCCTATAGCAGTTTTTACATTGTTTTTTTTTTTTATATTTAAAAATTAATATTATGTATTAATACATCACAGCTAGGAAAAACCACATAAAAGTAGTATGAGATACTGAATGCTTATTTTTATATCCTTATCTCTATATGAATTGTAAAAAAGGATTGAATGGAAGTTTAAGTTACAGTAACCTAAAATAATGTTAGGTTAGTACATCTGAAGTACTTTGGGATTTAGGTTATGGTAATGTGAGACTTGATTTAAGGGTCAAAATTTAAGTGCAGACTTGAAAAAGCATTTTATCCTCTCATGTATATAGTATTTTATAATTGTTTCACTGTCCTCCCCAGATCTCCTCAAAAGGAGTGGCACATCCTGACACCCAATATTTTATGTGATTTTATCATAAAAACTTTGACCAGATATATATATATATATATATATATACACACACTTAGTACAGTAGTAAATACAGGCATATGCCAGTAATGGATAGGTTCATTGCAATATTCATACAACAGAAACACAGGTATTATCACTCTGGTTAGCCAAAATTCTGCCAGCCAAACTAGGATATAAATGTGTATTTTAACATGTCTCCACTTGTTTTTCTTAGTAAATTGTACTTTGAGTGTCATGTCCAAGACACCATTTGTGGATTTTAAAGGTACATTGTTCTCCTGTCACCTCTCATCTCTGCATGGTAGATTCCAGGAGTGTGAGGAAAGTCAAATGTGCATGTTGGGGTTTGTTCTCCCAAAGTTTGATTTGGTTATTAAAAATAATTAAAGCTGGGATTAGAGTTTTATCAGGCATCAGCACATGTTCCAGGAGATATTGTATTCTCTGAAATTCTCTCATTTGAAGGCTATTACAATATCGTGTCGCTATTGGCTTTGAAGAATTGTTCCAGACATTCTATTTTTATTTTTCCTTCTTGGGCTATTATTCAGCAAGACAGTAAATCTGCTTTTGGGGTGCATCAGTCATACTCCAACGAGCCCAAATAAATGTGGGAGGTAGCTTTGTCCTGGGAGACTCCATGCTACATCAGCTATCATACCTGAAAGCATAAACTCTGAGATGTGCGTTCTGGTTGATTCGGGAGACCCGGAACTGTGTGTCTGTGACCGATCCGAGTCAAGTCTGTTCCTCTCGGTGCTGTGCCAGCCCTCGGCCGTGCCTGCCGAGCGCTGCCCCCTGCGCTGCCTGATGCAGCCTCTGAGCGGCCGCGGTCTGTCCTTTCCTCCTGTCCGTGGCTCTGTCCCTCCCTCCTGCCCCGGCCCGCGGCTCTGTCTGTCCCTCCTGCCCGGAGGTCTGTCTGTCCCTCCTGCCCGAGGCTCTGTCCGTCCCTCCTGCCCGGAGGTCTGTCTGTCCTTGCCCGGGGCTCTGTCCCTCCCTGCTGCCCAGGCCCTCCTCCGCAGCGGAGCTGCCGGGGCCTGCGGGCTCTCGGCGGGCACTGCTGCTGCAATCTTCCCTTCTGTTTCCTCCAGCCTTTGTGTTCAGAGCGTCTCACGCGGAGGGTTCGAGCTCCCTGGGTGCTGCTCCTGGGTTCCCAGGAGCAATGAGGGGCTGTTCAGGAGCGTGTGGAGTTCCAAGGGCTCCGGGAGTGTGTGTGAGGGCCGGGAGCCGCTGGGAGCGTTACGGCAACTGGACGGCATCGGGCAGCTCTGAGGCTGCTGTGGAGGACGGGCCGGGCCTGCGGAGCTGCCTGGAGCTTCCAAATGATTGATTTGTAATGATCTATAGCCACATCATCCTTTATCTCACAAAGCAGTGTGATAACCAGTTCTGTACCCCCTGCTATATGGCCCTGCTGGATTTTCCTCACGGTTGGTGGGCAGACGTGGATTTTAATTTCTGACCTTGCCTATGTTCCTCACTCTTATATCAGTGGGAGTGACTAGGTATTTCTGATCTTACTTCTGACTACATTCAAATCCAACCAAGCAATCAATGACTTCCCTGACTTTTTTTTGTATACGGCTGTGGGAAAATTCCTGGTTGGCTGGCTATGAATTAATGAAAATCCTTAGAATGCTTCACTAATTATAGCTCCTGTGGCTTTAAAAATGCTATTCCCTTTTTTAATTTGAGAGAGGTCACAGAGGTTTACAGAAACTAAGAAAAGAAAACTTAACATCTGGTTGTGCTCTGTAGATGACTGCTTTTGTGTGAAGAAAAGTTATGGTGTCGCCTCAGCATCAAACACATTCAAGGTGATCCTTTCTAAGAACTCTTGGCAAGAGCCCTCTTTGCTCAAACTGTGTTTTCTAATTAACTTTGCTTTGTATTTTCAAATGGAGGATTTTAGTTCTCCAAACTAAATCCCAAACTCATATTGATGCTTAAAATTCACCCTGCCTTTATAAAATTTGTTTTCTTGAGTTTTGTAATTATAGCGTAATATTTCCATATGTTTTCTAATATGTCCTTTAAAAGTTATGGAATTCCAAGATGAGGAGCTTGCTAGGTTGAATTCTGGTATTTATGAAGGAGAATTTGTTCTGTGTTTGCTTATCTATACTGAAGTTTCAGCTATTTGTATATAAAATACTGAGGAGTAACCTGATTTGTGAAAGTCCCCTTTTTAAAACCTTAATTTTGCAGGCTAAAAGAGATTTTTTTTTTTCCAAATAATGCAGGTTAAAATTACATGTGAAGTAAGTGTAGCTAATGGAAAGCATAATATGAAAATGTATTGATCCAAACAGTTAATCTTCTGAATTTTTAAAATTGTAAGTTATCAGCTGCTCAGTTAAACATATGTAATTCCAGGTGTGAGTGGTCTGGAACCAGAAGGCATCAAAAAAACCACAACTTTAGAAACTTACAACAGTCACATGATCTTTTTATATTAGACAGTGGTTTAAGCAAACTTTAGGCAAACCCTAACCCTCTGTCATCTGCTTGGAGAAACACCCCAATCTGTTTTCCTTTCAAACATGGAAAACTAAGGGATTTCCTTCTGGTTTTATTTGGCTGTTTTGCTTAAAGAGCTAAAACCCTACCTATTGAAATCAGTGTCAACTTTGACTTTTGTTTTGATGGGGTTTTCCTTCATACTGCAAGTGGCAGTGGGACTGCCTGGCACGGAGCTGCTGGCGCTGGCTCCTCGCCAGGGCTGGGTGGTGCAAGGCTCCTGGCTGCTGCTGGGGATGCCACTGCCTGGTGACACGGGTCACAAGTTCACAGTGCACATCACATGGGGAGGGTTTGGGTGCTGTCCTCAGCAGGGGCAGTGCTGCACAGAGCCACCCTAAAGTGCAGCCAGGGAGCTGAACAGCAGGAGCAGGACTGGGGGGCACAGCTGGCCCACAGCTGGGCGGTGGCTGCTGCTTAGGCTTTGTTGCTAATTGCTGTCAGTCTCACTGTTGCATTGGGGTATCCTGGGACAACCCATGTAGTGTGTTCTTGTGAAGTGGGGAGTGTGCTGTGAAGTTGTGTCTTTGTTTATTCCACAGGAAAAATTTCCTTGATTCCAACCTTAATGATTCTGTGGGTTTTTCCCCCACTCAAGCGTACCAGAGTAACTTTGGTTACAGTTGCCCAGCCTGTGAAGAATTCCATTCTTTTCCTCTGTCCCTCAAGCATACCAGAGTAACTTTGGTTATAGCTGCCCAGGCAATGAAGAATCAAAGGTACCAGAGTAGCCTTTGTTACAGCTGCCCAGCCCGTGAAGAATTCCATTCTTTTCCTCTGTCTGAGCTATTAAGGTGCCAGTCTGTATCTTGTCTCACAGCCCTTGTAAAGCCTGCCTGCACTGCTTCCTATTCCTGCAGCTTCTGTGGGAATCAGTTTTATCTTCCTGTCTGGACTTGCCCCCAGTTGTAGGCAGTGGTAACAAAATGAGGATGAAGTTGAAACTAACAAATTGTGCAATTTTTGCTGAGCATAAAGGGTGCTCTGTCTGGATGAACTTTAAATACACTGTGGAAAGGGGGTGTTGCTGAATCACAAACCTTTTTGGCAAAGTTTTCAAGCTCGTGCTTGTGCCTTGAAGTTTGAGAGACACAGGGTGTAAATGTGTGATTTAAGCTTCAGCCTGTAAGGGAGAGCAGACCCTTAAAAGCCTGGAGTGGGATTCTGAAAAAGAATGGAATGCCCTAACTCCTATTCACTTTCAATGGAGTTTATCTCTTTTGTGGCTCAGGGGTGTAGATATGTTTTATATTGACTCAGCAGTGAAGCTGCTTAGTGAAATTCTCACTCCCATCTGTTTCCTCCCACCTTGGTGTTGGTGTTTGCCTTTCTCTCCCCACCTGCTTTAATGCACCTATTTGTGAACTGCAATGTAAATCACATTTTTAAAGCAACTTTAATTTGAAGTATCCCTACTTTTTTGTTTTGTTTGTTTTTTCCCCTTTTCACAACTGGAGTAATTTGAATGACATGGATAAAATGAGATCCCCATGCATTTATGTTAAGTGTATGTTCAGAATTGGTGAACTACAGCATGGAGGCAGAGGAACTGGACAGGGGAGTCAGGAAATCCCCAGGCTATTTTTGTGATTAGGCCCAGTGTTCCGTGTAGCTATTCAGATGTTTTTAACATTCCCACCCTTAAGCTGTGTTAATTTAGGTATTCTGTTAAAGGTATCTCATCAAAAGAGTTTGAGGTTAGTATAATGAGCATATAAATTATTCAACATTTTTCATAGGAGCGTTTTTAACAGTGAGTTTTTCACAAGCAAGAAGATGATAATGTTTCAGAAATCACTTCAGCATCTGTTGAAATGCAGCCAACTCCGTGGTGGAATAGAGAGCTCACGGTAACGCTATACAGCCCTTCCTGCCAGGAAATGAAGAGCAGTGTATTCATTTGTAACCCAAGGGGGGCACTTCACCAGCCAGCCTATAGTTTGTGAGTGGAATTTGGTCAGCTTGCCACTAAAATTACAGAATGACCCAGTGGGTTTTACTAACTCTCTTTTTCTTACCTTGCTCTAAAGACAGAATCTCGTATTAATACAGTGTCTATGAGCAAATTTGTGTAATTAGGGAGTACAATTGAGGATTATTCCCCATTATAAGGAGCTTTAATTTTGTTTACTCTGTCAAAATTTTATCTGAGGACTTCTGGTACTGCTTCACAAATTATGTTTTAGTTACGAAAGAGTATCTAGGGTTTTGCTTTTTCTGCTGTTTACTACAAAAAGTTTAGCTAAGATGCTTTTCAAAGAACCAGTAAAATGATCTATTGCATAGTTACAACTTTGCTTTATTGTTTAATTCTCTGTTTTGAACAACTTATGTTGGTGGTGTTTAATAATTAGCTTAGTTTACCATCTGACAGGAGGAATAGGTTAAGTATAAAAAGAGTTAAAATGAGAAACAAAAAGAAAAAACAAACACCTAACTCAGCCAGACCCTTAACAGGTGAAAAGTTATTTTTCCATGCTTCTTCAGAACATCAAAGGAAACAAAACCTTTATCTTTTATTCATTAGCGAGGAATAATGCAATTGGGATAGCTTAGGTTTCTCCTTATAGTTGCATTTGTAAGAGTAATTCAGTAATCATGCCTTTCACTTTTGGGGTTCTTTTTCATTAAGGACCACTGGCCGTGAAATGTCATGCAGAGGTTTGAAAATGGGACATTCAGCT
Source organism: Onychostruthus taczanowskii (assembly GCF_017590055.1). Lineage (NCBI taxonomy): Eukaryota > Metazoa > Chordata > Aves > Passeriformes > Passeridae > Onychostruthus > Onychostruthus taczanowskii. The sequence continues at coordinate 12,372,050 of NW_024506993.1, forward strand.
CACTAAAGAATGAGCTGCAATGACAGAAGTTTCTTTTTATTACCTTCTGGCAGTAAATATAGGAATCAAAGCCCCAAATAAGTGATAGAATAACATCCAATATTGTCTAGCAGTGCTGGTAGCTGTGGATGATGATTGCTCAGTGTAACCACATTGCATTTGGTTTACATCTTTTATTTATTGTTTATTATATTTCATTAAACCATTGAAGCTCCAGTATGCAGACCCCAGTAGTTTATCTGTGTCTTGTCTGTGGCAAGCTGACTTGGATTTCTAGGTGTGATTCCTCCCTCTCCTCCCACTGTGGTTAGGTTTCAGTGCAACAAAAAAATATTTATTTCCATGAATATATCTTAAAATTATATCCAAGTAGTATTCCTGTTAAAAGCTATAATTTCTACTGGAAGTGAAACTTGATGATCTTTGGGTCTACTTCTCAATTTACTACAATAATGTGATTGTATTTTGTATCTTCCTGATCAGTGTTTTAGGATTAGCTACATATATGTTCAGTTCAATGTTGATAGAAAGGAATCAAGTGAAAGTTTGTTAAGAGAAACACAGGTTCAATTTAACTTTTTAATCTGTGTATTTAATTGCTGTCTTAAAACTTACATTGCATTCTGGCTTCTTAAATAAGATGAATGCCAGAAGACAACTTGTTCATTGTCATTCTGTAAAGAGACTCCATTTCTTAGAAGTGACAGTGACTACTTCCTGCAGGAAAAGATCAGATAGTGTGCATGGATCTTTCAAAATAAAAGGTTAAACAATTAGTGTAAATGCTTTTCCCAGAATTTTTAAATTCAGATGAAATTTTGTCATAATTTGATCAAAGTCACATAACCTGTGGCTCTGTTTTTGTTACACATGCTGATGGTCTGTGGATAGTGTTACATTTTTTCAGCATGAAACTGAACACTTCAAATCCCTAAAGCAGGCTCAAATTTATGGTTAATAAAAGAATATATTGTACTGGATGTCATCTGTTATATCACTCTGGGAACAGAAACTGGCAGTGAGTGGACAGGAAATATTTCCATTTCAAATCACTTCAGTCTATGGTCTAGGGTGAAAGTGTCTGATTTCAGGAAAATCACTGTGAATATCCATGTAATAGAAATATTTAAGAAGAGTATAAGCTCTTTCAAATATGTTTTTTTGCTTTATGGTATTTTATGGGCAGATACTACTTATTAATGTCACGTATTTTCTTTATTTCACTCTTGATCCCTTAACCTTTTCAAGGCAGAAGGAACAGTGGAAATGTGTACTCAGGTACCTCTGTGTGCCAAGTAAGCAGCAATTTGATGAGTTGCTGTGCAGTGGCCAAACTGCACCAAAGTCTCAGAGCTTTGTGTTTGTAATTGGTTGGGTTTTTAAGAGTGTGAATTCCTATGTGTTTGTTGGGTTCTTCCAGCTCAGTGCATTTCTTCAGGTTATCTCCTCTTCAAATGTATCATAAAGTGTGAGATCCATGGACTGTGATTTTATTAATGGAAACTTCGAGCAGCAGAAATTTTGTATGTTTTTCATGTGTTAAGTGATACTTAAACAGCTCTGTGTTTTGAAGTATTTAAAGCATTTCAATTAACTGCATTTTAAATGGACACGTTTGTCCAGTAAACATGAAAACCAGCAGAAAAAAAATGTATATTTTTATCTTTATCATGTATTAACATCCTGAAATACTCAACCCTACATCAAGTAAGTTATTCAGGTATATGGAATTTTTTTTGACTTTGCAGGAACACAAAATAGGAAACAAACCTTAATAGGGCGAAGATTTATTACTTAATTTGAGCAGTATGGAAAAGTTTTATTGTCTGAGGTGTAGGCTAAAAATAATTAATTAAGTCTGTATGTAAAAACAAAGCACTTCTACCTTTTGAAGATAAAAAAAGTTTGATCAAAGGATTCATTGTGGAACCTGTTATTTACTGTGAGTCTCATGGAAGGACATGAGCTGAAACCTGCCTCTCATGTGCTCTGCTTACTTGAGCAGCTTGATGTGCGATTCTAAAAGTATTTTTAAAAAATTTCTATGTTTTTATAGTTTTAATGAGATGGGTGAAATGACAGTTTAGGATACCCTCCTTGCAGGTTCCTCTGGCTTTTAAGGACGGTGTGGAATGGTCTGGATCTTATTGGTGCTGCTTGTGTGGAAGCCGGAGGTATTTAGTGCAGCACAGCAGGGGTATTTTCCCTGAGGCTAAATTGACTTTGTACCTTTCCTGCATCTTGTCAGAGTAGGCCATGACAGAACAGATCCATATGCCAAGCCTGTACCTCAGACTTTTGATTTTAATGTTCGTGTAATTTTTCCTACAGTACGATTTCCTATTATTATTTATTAGTGAATATTGAAATTTTTAATTTCAAAAAATTTGATTTGACTAAAAAATTAAATGTTCTCAACATACAGATTTTCTTTGCCATGGGTTTGTGGGTTTTTTTGTTTGTTTGTTGTTTAGTCAGATAATGCAATTTAAATCAATAATAAAAGAACAAAAATTGTTCCAAGGTTCTAGAAAAAGATTTAGAATGGAAATCTTGCAAGAGGTAAATAGTAGTTAAGCAAATGGCACCAGTGAAGTAATTTAAAGCCCAAGCAGGTTGTGGTACAGGTTGTGTCAGTGCTTTAGCAGATATCACATTTCATGTCAAGTACTGTATTAATTAGCATGAAAAGGGCAGTTATGAACTGGCCATGTACAGATAGGATGTGTAACCTTTGCTTTGGCCAACTTCCAAAAGCACTTAACATGAAATACTCAGGAAAAAATGGATCTCCTGAAGTGTTTAGCTTGATCAAGTGTATTATGAAGTGGGTTATCCGTAGGGTGTGATTTTCAGCAGTGGAAACTGAATGCAGTCAGACTGGAGTTTCAGTGCCATTTCAAACCTTAAAGCTCTCTTTCAAATATTGTGTCTAAATTCCCTTTTATAGTAGTTAAACACTGCATGGGACTTGATAGCACAGAATGCCTAAAGAGTTTGCCAGTACAGATATATTTAAAACACACATATTGCCCTGATTTTTTTTTCCAACAGTAGAATTTAGCAATGCTTAATGCTTTTTTAATTCAAGAACTGAAGATAGACGAGCACACAGGAAAATTTGAATGTATTCTGTCTTCTCTTCGTCCTTTTTTTCATTGTGAAAAGCCTCAAGAATCCTGATGCAGAAACTATTCAGTGGGAAGGAGTGGTTGAATCACAAGGTGAACTTTATTCAAGGTTGGCAATTCTCAGAAACATTCTCACAAATGTTTCCTCAGAAAACTGTGTTTTGGATGGTTTTATTCTGTTGTGTTCAAATTCCTGGTGTTGATTATTTGGTGGAGCTTTTCCTGCTTGTCTGTAAGTGGGGGAGCTCCAGTTTGCCTGGAGAGACAGGCTGGTGTAGCTGGAATATTGGAATATTTTACTACTATTTCTTCCAAGTATCCTTCAGGTGAGCAAGAAGTGTTTGTGCAGCTTTGTGTCTGTTTCTGACACTTCCAAATGGAGTCTTTTTGGCTGCAGATATGATGGCTGTACTCTGTAGAGGGGAACCAGGGGTGTAAAAATTCCCTGGCAGCCAAAGCTTTAAATCTGCAGCCACCAAAAGTATCTGCCTCTGTCTCTGAAGTTCAGCCATGTACATCAGTACACAGCAAGCACTGGACCTTCTAATCCTCTCTGTTCAGTGTATTACTGCTTAAGCTTGGAGCAGTTTTCATCTTCTCTGTGGACCTGGACTAGACAGAGGCTTTGAGAAGGAATTATTTCCTAAAAGTGCATCGTTCAGCAGTAAGAATCTCTCTTGGCAGAGATTTTGGGAGGTGGGAGTAAAAAAGTGGAGCAGCAAAAGAACCCAAGCCTGTCTCCATAACACAGCTGAGGGAAAGGCAGCACAGCTGAGGCTTGAGTCCATTACCTGAGGGCAGAGAAGAAAAAGGGAGCAGTACTTGATTCCTTCCTAGGATTTGTAGGGAAAGGTAATTGGTTTTATTAGCACAGCTGGTGTACAAGAACATTTACTTCTAACCCAAAAGTGTTTTTGTTCATTGTATTTGACGTGATGGCCCCTCCATTTTTCTGGCTTTTTTTTTTTTTTCTACTCATCCACAGTACAAAAGTCTGGAGCAGTCATCATGCTGGTGTGTTCTGAGACTGCAGCAACCTGCTTCTGACTTCTGATGAGCAAAATGTAAAGCATGGCTGTGTATGGAATAAATGTAGCACTTCTTGTGTCCCCCAGATAGTGAACTTAGTGCCAAAGGCTCCTGTTCATAGCCACTGAGTAGTGCCACATTTCAGGTCCTGGCTTCTCATTGCCCAAGGCTTTTTGAGTTCTGTAGCTCACAAGGATGGGAAATTTGGGAGGAGATCCTTGTGTTACTTTAAGGAAAGTTGGTTTTTTGCTTCATCTCCTGTAAAAACAAGTTTCATGTGAAGTACTAAGAGCACTATTGGTGAGTGGCAAATGATTCTTTAAAGCTAGAGCATGGGGTTTTGGCAAGTAAGGTTATTCCTGGACTGGAACCATACTGCTTATGAATTCAGTTTTAAAATCTCATGGATGAGTGTGTATTTCTAAACAATTGTGTGTTTCTAAATCCCTAAGAATAGGTTTTTATGTCCAAAATAATTGTGTTATTTCAAAGGGAGGGATTAAGATGGAAGAATCCCAAATCCTATCTACTTAAAAAGTTTTGTGAGTTCTGTGGCACTTTAATCAGTGCAGTTATTGCTAAATTACCTAGGCACCACATTCTCCTGAGCCAAGGCTTTGGTCTATTTATATGTTGGTCCTACAAAACCAATGTACATTAATATTCTTTGCAGTCATGGTCTCTTGTGAATATGTAATATTTTCTGTACTTGTGCCTGTGTGTTTCATTCATGCTTACATAAGAACTAAAGTGAACTTTCTAAGGACATGCATTTCATATTTTCTGATGGCAAACTCACAAAGAATTTCAGTGACTTTCAAATAGTACAGGAGAAATATCTGTGAGGAAACATTGTCTGAATACAATATCAAAACAAAATAGATGTGCTGTGTCAAATTTTTCACATTCCAACCTTTATGTGATCTTCTGCTTTAAGGATTTCCTTGAAAGCAGCTGTTTTTACCATTTTCAGAAGTTCCAAATTGGATAAACTCACCCTCTACTGCAAATAGATATTTGTAGTCTGCTTGCTCTGAGGTTGTTTGCAATAAAAGTGTCCAACATTGCAGTAAATTTCAGATGAGAATTTTCTGTAGGTCAAGCAGTTATGAATAAATCCACAAATCCACATTTGATGACGGTTTCCCAAGTGATTTTTTTTTTTTTTCTGTGTGTGTGTATGTGCACTTTGGCATTATATTGAGAAATGAAGAGTGAAAAACTCACCCTGAATTAGTCATAATTGTGGATTGTGTTCTGGCTGAAGCTTAAAACTGAACCTATGAAGTCAGTGCTAGTTACTTTTACAGATTTTCTGTTCCTTTGGATGAAACTGAAATCAAACTGAGAGCTTGTGCTCTGGAGTTTCCAGATTGAAAGGTAGGAATTTGGCAGCAAAAAATTGTTAGGGAACTGTTTATGATTTTGGAAATAGGCTCCTTTAGTTGTTTTCCAGGTGCCACTACATTTGCTCAGCTTTAAAGGCAAAGACTTTCTTTTTGGATCTGTCTCACTTGGAAGTACTTACTCATTTAGGAGAAGCAGCAAACCTTTATGTGCATAAAATCTTGAAAGATACAATTTGTAACTCTGAAGTATTTTTCTTTGCTTTCTTTTTTCCCTGATGTTCTGTTCTCTGAAAGCTACATATTTTCTTAATGTGGTAAGCAAAAGGAATGAATGAACATACCCATATACATGATATATATGTTAATATAACATATATCCATTGATCTGTCATGCTTCAGTCACTTCTTGAAACATTTTCTTGTTTGTCTTCTCTCTTTCAGCATCTTTATGAGACAAAGACTGTGCCTCAGCCTATGTTTCTGTGTGCACAGTAAGTGCACAGCCATTAAAATGAAAAGAGACTGTTTAATTGTTTCATGACCAGGTTAGTTTAGAAGTGCTTGGGCATAAGCTAAAACTCAGTGCTCATGCAATCATTCCAGTAAGTGTGAGGAACCCTATGGATTGACTGAGGTTGTGGATACCTTCCCACAGAAGAAGAAGGACACACTCTGAGTGGAATAGTCAGCTTGATTTGACAGTGTGCTGTGCAGTGTGTTAAGCAGTAAACATCCACTACAGGTTTCATTCATTTCTTCACCATTATTTCAGATATGTGTTATTCTGTTTGTTGTTTAGAGCACAAGTCAGTGTTTCTCAAACTAATTTGTCTTGGGTCCCTCTAAAAGCAGCTTTACCATTTGTAGCCCCTTTTGTTCCCACTTATAATCACATCTCCTGCACCTGTCTTGGCATTGCTTTTTCTCCCCCTTCCCCTCCCCAAACACCTCGTCTTTTCTTGGAATTCTATTGCCAGGGGTCAGGTCCCACAGTTAAGAGAACATTGCTTTTTCTACAGACTTTTGGCTTTTCTCCAGATATCTTGAGACCAGCACATTTCAGTATTGTTTGTGGGAAATGGGCTGTGTTTGAAAATATTTATTCTGTTAACTTCTGGAGGCCTTTTGGTTGTTTTGAGAACGCTTTTAATTTACCAAACATAATTTTCACAAGAATGTTGGAAAAAATAAACTGTGTCAGTGCAAACAATAGAAAACTTCTTAGGCAAACTTTCAAATTGCATGAGAGAAATCAGAGCTGATACTGCCCATTCTGTGCCATGCTTTGCTGCATTAAATTCCTGAGTGTGACTCAGAGATTTAAGATTTTCACGGTAGGTGGTGAGCAGTGTAGATTAAACTTGCTTCCTCTGTTGTTGTGCCCCTGATAGCTGCCTGTTCCTTCAAGAAACCAGTTCACATCATTTCAGTGAACAGCTGCACGGGGCCGTGCTGCATCTGAAGAGCTGTGCTGTAAATACTTCTTGTAGTATTTCTCTTTGCAATGGTTTCTCACTGCTCTGTCAGACAGAGCAGTGTAAGACAACCTTCCATTGCCTTTTGGAAATAGAAACCAAGCCAGGCAGGAATGGGGCATAATGGAAAGGTGTTTTTACTGGTTTGGTTTGGTGGGTTTTCTGTTTTCTTTTGTTCTGATGGGATAAGCTGTGGCTCATGCTCTTCAGCCAGCATGTTGCACCTCAAAAATCCCCAAAGACCCCATGAAATGAGTATCATGAATACCTTTCAGGACCACTCCTCCCCTGGTGGGCTTTAAGCCAGCAGCTGTTCAATTCAATATTTTTTCTTGATAGGAGGACATTGAGAAAACCATATCTAGTCAAAATGGCAGAAGGATTATTCAGACAAAATGTAATTACAAAATGTAGGAAGTCAACCGTAAAACCATCATTGGTGGTTGGACTCAGGGATCTAAAAGTATTTTCGAGCCGAAATGCTTCTGTTATTCTAAGATGTTCCATCATGCTCACAAGTGATGGTTTTCTCTCCCAGCCACTGTATTATTTACAGTGAAGTGAAAGCAGTGCTTTGCCTTTGGTGTCTCAGGTGGAATTTGAGGTGCTCTGGAGACACACTCAGCTCCTCTGCAGCTGAACTTGTGTGCAGTGGCTCTGGATGAAGCAGTGAAACACTAAACAGCCACCAGCAGAGAACCAACCAAAATCTGTGAGCTTCTTGTAAATGATGCTGCTTACAGAAGAACAAACACAAAAGATGCCAACTTAGTAAAATAAGTTAAACCCAACCTATTTAGAAGAGTCTAGGTTCCTCTTTAAAATATGAAATAGGCACCAAGAAGTCTGTTGCATTAATTCACTTTAATTCACTTAAGTTAAAACTTATTTCTACAGTGTCACTGAGAGGTGTTTTAAAATGCTATTCCCATATTTTGTGCATGCAGTGCAGGAATATATATGTATAAAAAATGTATATATAAAGAGGTAAATCTGAACAAAATTCCTGGTTGCAGTTGTCAGTCACACCAAGTTTATAAGTAATAACAGTACAAACCTACCCACCCAGGGCTTAGAATTCATTCTGCAGTCAGTGGAGTACACAGAATTTACATACCAAACAACAACATGGATTATGTATTTTGTTATATTCTGTTGAAAGCAATTCAAAATGCAGGCATCTAAATAATACAGATAATTCATCATTTTACTGATGACTCTAGAAATAGAAAATATTTTTTCTTGGTTGAAAGCATCAATAAAGCTTTGAAAGAAGAAGAGCAGATGTCAAATATAAAGCCCTTGTTTTACTGAGCAGTGAGCATGATAAACATTGATTATTCATCTTGATGCTAAAGTTCAAAAACAATTGTCCCTTCAGTTTGCCTCATGGGAGTGTGAAATTAGGACCATGTGTGTGTTGATGAACAACATGTGAAAGATGAATCATGATTACTGTTTTGGTCTGCTGCACAAGGCTGTGCTTGAGGGGTAGTGATTTCCTACCTTCTCCACCAGATTGCTGTAATTAGTGCTAGCATCTCTCTCTGTTTCCCTGTATTTATGTTCAAGTGGCTGCCTGACAGTACCTAGCCACACACATGAATTGGCTTTTTTGAATGAAAGAGTGTTTGCTCAACAGAAGAATGTTGGAGTATATTTCAATATTGTTTGTAATAAAGATTAGTTATAGAACTATTCTGAAATCACCCATCCGTTTCTATCACCAATGCTATCTCTGGCAGGAATTGCCAGATATGAAAAATAGATGTTTCTTTCAAATATGAAACACTATATGTTCTAGGTTAAAAAGAGGAGGGGAAAGTTCAATAAAATCAAACAGAGTTTTCATTTCATTTCATTCAACTGTATTTAATTTATGCCTCTGGCGGCAGACATGAGTTAAATTTAACTTCTCTTGGAGGCACAATTAGTTCCTGTGGTTACAAATTTCATTTCAGCTTTATTTCTGAATATGTAATCCTAACTTTGTTTCTCTCTGGCCTAGTAATATGGGTGAAAGAGTTGTCATAAGTGCATTTCATTACTGAGCTGTTACTATAAATGAGGGTTGGGTATTAGAAAAATATAAACAAGCAAGAATAGAGGTTAAGACTTCATACAATAGTCTTTGTCTTTTATTAATACTTGTGCTCTTTCATGTTGAAAGGTGGATGTTTAAATAAAAAGAAATGCCTGTACATGCCTTGAACACCCAAATGAGCTATTCATTCTTCAGGAGATGATGTGTATTGCTCTCATTTCGTTCTCTGCTGCCTTGGGATATCTGGGGATCTTAATTATTCAGGCTGTTTATACAGATTGAGGAACAAATCCAACATTGATCTCTGTGATTTGAGGTGTGTGATGGAAATTCTTCCTGGCTTGCTTGGCCAGTATAGATACAGGATCTGGATTTTAGCTTATCATGTTTTCTGTAGAGTTCTGTGCTTTGAGCTCTCGTAATGTGAGATTTCATGTGGCTAATGCCTCCTCTGCTCCCCCAGCTTTTTGACAAATAAGGTTATTTGTAATTTAATATGTGTTCATTTCAACTTTGATTATCTGTTCAAAGATCAGTGGTCTAGAATTCTTCAGAAAAGATGTTTTGGCTGTTTTCTTTCCTATGTATTTCTTCTCAGTCCACATGTATAGAGGTATGTAGACCACAGTGATTTTGTAGGAAAAGCTCCAGGACACAAAGACTTGTTTTCTAGTAAAGTTCAGAATAAATTAAATTAAACAAATGGAAATTAAACAAATGTTCTTAGTTAATTAATGATAGAATCACAGAATGGTTTGGGTTGGAAGGAACCTTCAAGATTCTCTAACTGCAACCCCCCTTCCATGGCAGGGGCAATTAGCTGAGAATTCAGAGCCCTGAGGCCATAACATTAGTATTTATAGTTTTGAAGTAAGATGCTCTAAACAAGTTCTCCTAGCTATAAGCCACCTAAATAGCACAATTACTTTAATTCAAAACCAAGGGAATGCTTCCTGGAAGAATATATTTTTAAACTCACAGCAGTAAGTCCTTGAGGGGTGAATGCTGCAGTTGAGCATGATGAAATTATCTGAGTAGCTTACATGTTTTAACTTCTAACTAAAATAACAATTATTTAATTCAATACTTTGGGGTGACCCTAATTCTCTCACTAATTGCTGCAGCCTTTTGTACCTTTTCTACACTTGAGGGTAAATTTTTGCCACTAGTGAGTCTTATGTGCTGCATAAATTCAGCAGAATTTGGCTTCTGTTATGTCTGTCTGCATCTAAATTATCAATGCTTGTGGTATATTTCTTTATGTTTATACTGTTACATATTTTGTTATGTCACCACAATCCCAGTAGAAATTCAATTAAAGGAGAAGTGTTGCCTCTTTATTTTAATATAGCATATAAAAATCTTATCTAATGAATAAAAATATATGTGCTAATTTTCTGTGGAGTTTAGTAGAATTCATGTCTCCCAAAACTTCAGCTCTAGGACAAAAAGAAGACAAGTAACAATTGATTTGATGGTTTATCTCCCTTTATAAAAAGTCAGTAGTTACTTTTTTGTGATTTTTTTTAATCAAATAAATAATGTCTTTGTTTTGCTGTAAGTTAAATGACATTTAATAAAGATTAGAGAAACAGAAAGTGAGTCAGACTAGAACAGGTATTAATAGAGAAGTTACAACTGAAAAGAAAGACTCCTTCCTGTTTCAGGAAGCTTTTTTGTATAACAGCTGGTTCAATGCCAAACTAAATCAAACTTAAACAATTAAAAGCTACCTAAGAAGAAAGTGAGATTACAAATTTAACTTGTAACAGTACTATCAAAGTTTGAATTGCTTTCATCCTTTAGGAAGTGTTTTAAGTTTTTTTTAACTTGACAACTCCTACCTTGTTTTTCTTTGTACATGCCTGGGTCTGACTGTGGAGAGGCACCCAGGGAGTGCTCAGACATGATCCTGACAACATCTAATTCCTGCTGCTGGCCTTTTCTACTGATGACTTTTGCTGTTTGCTTTGTAGCAGTGAACCCAGATACAATTCTATGTAAATGGGTGGTATTTTTTTAAAGCTAATGGTAAATATTATGTGTTTTGCCTTTCAGGGAATGATATTGTATCATAAGAATCAATATTCCAATTTTCAGCTTGGTGTCTTGTGAGGGTGATGCTGCATTTTGTGTTTCAAAACCAATTTCAGTGCTTTCTGAAGGGGAAGGTATTTCATGTTGGAGGGCCAAAGTTCTTTTCTCTAGGTAGAGAAGAGACAGCAGACTCATCAAGGGTTTCTCCCTGGCAGAGCAGTTCTCTGGCTGGTCTTCAGCTTGCTTTGACAGTATTTGATACAAGAAAAGTGTCTGAGGTAGCATGATGGGTTTCTGCAGTGTCACTCTCTTGGATCTTCTGATGCTCTTTTTCATGGCTGTGAGTGGAAAACAGCTCTTTGGCCTCTCTCCTCTCCTCCCCCACCCTGTTTCCCCCACAGAACCCAGTCTGGTTTGTCATTAAACCTTGATTAAAGGTTTGTTTTTTGTACATACACAATTCACCTAGATGGTGGAAGTTGAGAATATCACATCATTTTCTCCCAAAAATAAGCTTCTGTGATTCCCATTTACTGGACAGATCATACTACGCCAGCCACAATTTCATGTCTTCATGCAAATACTAAATTCAGACTTTCCATGTCTTTGTTTTTCCTCTACAGGGGCTGTCATCAGTCACAAAGAACAATGGACTACTCAACATCACCTTTAAATATGACAGTAAGTTGAAAATCTGCACTATATTCACAGAAATCAAGGACTCCATCAGAGTTGTCAATATATACTAACATGTCTCTTAAAATGGCTCTAAGAATGGCATACGGAAAATAATGCCAAAATATTGACATAATTTTAAAATCTAGAAAATTTGTGTCTGCTGGGTCTGGTAGATGTTCTCCTGTGTCTCACTGATAATGAAACTACCTAAAAATCTGTAGAAGTTTCTGTTTCAGGTTGGCCTACATAATTTGCCTGGTATTTGACTGGAACATTATAGAAAATTATTTTATTCTGTGAAAAATATAGTCAGTGAAAGGTTCAGTACACACAAGGACATAGGAAAGGATTATTTTGAGCTTTATGCAGCTTTTCTCTGATGTGTAATTTTGGGTGAAAATGGCATAATGTGTGTCTTGAGGTAGAAAATGTGTTCGTTTGTATTTGTAGACAGGTAATATATTAAAAAAAAATTGTCTTTGCAAGGATTAATATTGAGTATGAATATTGAATAGCTTCTTTTTATTTGGTTGAATCAGTGGGAACCTTTCATTAGCTACAGTCTTCAAGGCCCAGGCCAATGCAAGACTGCTCTGTACATTTGCAGTGCACACAGGTGGTTTAGAGCTGTAGCAGCTGTGGTGGGGTTTGCAGCTGAACTGAGAATAAAGTAATCTCTGGCATGGTAACAGTGATAAACAGGTTGAGCAGCAATACTTCAGACCTCTTCAAACATCTGCTAAATGGCTGTATCTTATTGTTGGGGGTTGCTTTACATGTTTTATCATCTTTGCTGTCTAGTTGTCAAAGCAGGACTGCTAACTACATTAAAAATTGATCCTTATGTGGGCAGCTAGTGGCCATCATGTATAAACTCAATGTACAGTCAAGACAAGGTCTTAATTTACATTAAAACAGTGTTTGTTTTAATGCCAGTGCAAGTCATAGGTGTTTTTTTCCTGCCTACCCAAAGAAATTACCTCAGATGCGGAATGTAGATAAAGTTTCATCATTGAGAGCATCCATCAGGAAACCTAACAATAGTGATTTGTTTCATTCTGATCATCCTTTTGCTCCTCTATTTTTATGTTAATTCCTGAGTTTGCAATCCTTCACTGTGAATTTTTTAAATTTAATTTGATCTTAATACTTAAAAAGAGCAAATTTAAGTGTGTCAGATTGTACAAGATGTAGGTGGTCACTGCAGAAGAAGTATGTTTGGTTTTTTTTAATCTACATAACACAAACTAGGAAATGGTACCAGTCAGAACAGGGATCCCCACATTTAGTTAACACAATGAGTCTGTTTAAATCCCAGTATGTGTCATGTTTTTTCCATTAATTCTGGCACTAGAAACTGTGTTTAACCAATGGGAAGTATTAATTCTCAGTTCTGCTGGCACTGTGTGCATCCTGGACAAAGGAGTTATTTGAATTCTGCAGGACTAGGAAAAGAGTTTGCTGATATGAAGACTAAAGAGCTCACATGGTATGGAAATATGTATTTACCTTTAATAAGCCAGCACAAAAGAAAATTTGGCTTGCTGGCTGTGGTTTAAAGGGTCTTATTTTGCTGCTGAGCAAAATAAGAAACTGTGTTTTATGATGCTAAATTACTTGGTTAGATTATTTATTCAGGTGAAAAAGAAATGTCTGTATTTTTAGTATGTCACTTGTATTCAAGGAAAAGAAGTAGTTTCCTAAAAAGTGTGTTTTTTCCATGCTGTTTTCTTCCTAAAACTGTTGTTCTTTATAACTGTGAATCAGTTAACTTGCAGTAAAACTTCAGGCATTTGTGCTATATTCCATTTTGGCAAATTGTCATTTGACCATAAAATTCTGGTAACCAGGATCCAAAAACTTGGGCTTGCTATTAATTAGATCCAGACCTAGCAAAAACCAGTTACTTCAAACTTTCCATTGAAAGAGATCCTCTATCCTCCTCAGAGGAAGTTCATGCTGTCACTGAGTTCACTCATAGCAACTGAGCTCTACAAACAGTGCAGTCAGCACCAAACCCAGCTTTGGTAAAGGGCAGTGTTGTAGAGTGTTCTAATGTCTGTGAAAGTTAGAGAAAAGACCCCTTGCCATGGTCATTCACAGTAAAAACCCATTTTCTAAGTCTCCTTTACAGCTAATATTTTTTCTTTCCTTGCCTTTAAGATCACACCTCTGAATTAAATTCAAATTTCCTGTACTGGCGTATCATAGCACTTGATTTTTCATGTTTCTTTTCTACAAGCTCTCTGCACATGAACATATAGCATATAAATTATCTCTTTTTTTTTTTTAATTAATCATCAGTCAGTAATATACAATCTACTGATCCATTTCTTCTGAATTTTGTTAGTTTCACTAGTTCAGAAACAGAATGTTTGTTTATGCACACCCATCTTCATGTATACTGGTGAATTCCCTGCCTGCAATACTTCTCTTCCTGCCACAAAATATGAGCCTAAATATTGTAAAGCTTTAAAAGTAACAAAATCTGGGGTTGTTTTCTTCTTTTAAAAAAAACAAATTCAACAACAAACTCAGGAGTCTTTTGTTTATATTTTGTTTTCTTGATTAAAGCTAAAGCTGTGGCACTGTAATTTTAGGGTACACTGTAATTTGTGAGGATAGCAAGACAAAAGCAGTCCTGAGTGAAGCCAGCGGCAGTTAAGTGGTCTGTAGGGATGTGGCTGCAGGATGGAAGGCAGAGAGGAGATGGGTTTAAGCAGCAGGTTCTTTGTGGTCAGGATCAAGCAGTATCATGGTTAAAAGCACTTCTTGAGCAGTTCTCAAGCTTCACATGGTTTATTGTTCTCATATGGGCCTGATCATTGACCAGCATTCTCTTGCTTGGAGCACTGTACATGAACAAAATTAATGTCAGTCTTCATATTGTTTTGAACAGCTACAGGGAGAAGTTGTTCTCTTTTGGGAGTCCCAGTACACATGATGGGGGGACAGGTTACACTGGTGATATGAACTGGTAATATCCTTGGCAGTCCTGTGAACTGTGGGTTGGCAACCAGTGAAAGGGTTGTGCTCAATGATTTGTGAACTTTTGTGGGCTTTTGGGTCTTGAGACAAAATCATCTAGATTTGCTGTGTAGTCCTTATAGAAAATACTTCACTGGTACTTTTACTTTGTTCAGTCTTGAAGACATGTTAGGGAATCTATGTCAGCTAGAATGTTTTTCTTAAAGTGTTTATTTGTCCATATTTTTAGACTGCACTCCTTACCTGAGTTCAGTGGGAAGACATGTGATTGGAGATGTGCAGAACATCACTATCAGTCAGTTTGCATGCCAGGAACAGGTGGCTGTGATGATCCTTTGGACAGCAAATGCCATTGGTAAGTTATAGCAGGAAATGGACTCATTGATCATGGGTTTGGTAATAACTTTGTGCTCATAGGTATTAAGTCAAATAATTAAATTATGCTTGGAATCATTGCATACTGCCTACAAAGAAAGGAATTCTTAACACCTTTGCAAAGCCTGCTATCTTTCTGGCTTGCTTCAAGAACATTCTTAAAACTAGGATGTTCTCTGCAGTCATACATTGCTTTTTAATGTCCCAGTTTAGTGAATTCCTACTCTTCAGAACTGTGCAACTGTCCCTGGTTTCATTTTCTGCCCTAAGGCTTTGGTGCATTTCAGTGGCATTGATTGAGTTTAGTTCCTGATACACTTAAGGGTGCTTTAAGATGCAGATTGTCTTACAGGTGGAAAACATTACCTAATCACAGCTATACAGACTTCAATGTGTTTCCTTGCCAGGCCTGGTGATTAAGAGTATTCCGCAATTACTCCACTGGAAGTACCTTGTTGCCCACTAGAGCAGTGGTGTCCCAAACTGAGGATGTGCAGAAATCCTTTTTCACTGAGAAACTTATTTCTGGGCTTTAAAAGAATATGTGAAAATTCCACTGAATTCTGCAGAACTGTGCAGTTGAAGGCATTTGGTAATGCTCAGCTGCAGACTGGATGAATCAAACATCCATGGGAAACAAAGCCTGGTGTTCTTCCTTGTGATCACCAGAGATAAATCCTTTGGACAGGTTGAGGACAGAACTGCTGTTCAGGCATCTTGGGTAACATGGGAACTGGGCACTTTCAGGATCTTTGTGTAAGGACAAATACTGCTTTTGTTCCCTGAATGCTAAGAACACGTTTGGCAATGCTTTATCTTCTACAAAATTATAAAACATTAATCAAAACACACAAACCCATGAAAACTAGTGAACCAGAGGAGGTGGTGGAAAATGATACATTTGGGATTTTATTTTTTGGGTTGACAAGCATAGCATAAACTGAAATGAGTCCATTTTGATTTATGTAACATTTAGCTTACAAAAGCTGTGTTTTTGTCATTGATCAATATGTGTAATGCTGTTGAAGGGATGCAGTTAGATCGAGTAGGGAGAGATAAAGAGCAGTGCAGTGCCTTTGATACCTGAGCCACACAACTGTCACAGCGTAACACTGGCATTTTCCTGGGATATTCACATCACTGTGACTCAGTTTAGTCATATCATGAAGTAATTCTGTGATGAGAACATTGTGAAGACACTGTGCTAAGTTGTAGTAAGAGTAACTTGAACAAAATGGGTGTAGTTCTGGCAGCAGTTATGAATAACTGGAAGTATACATGCACTGGAATAAATTCCATTCCATTTAAGTAAAGTTTTCTGTTAGCCCTTGCTGTAGTAGAGCTAAAGAAGTTGTAACAATTGTTACCATTTTAATCTGGTAGTGTCAGAGATTATGGTATAATTTATAAAATACTATTTCTATAATTTGCCAGCAAAATGTTATATTTGCTTGTTAAAATGGAAATGTGAAGTTACGATGAAGTATTTTTGAAGGTGAAGAAGGTACTGATAATTTACATTGCAGTGGTAATTTGGAAGCCCCTGATGAGACATGGGCCCCTCTGTTCCAAACTTTACACAACTATGCAGCAATTGTAGCCCTTACCAAAGACTGAATTCTAGATAGGCAAGATGGAATATGCAGAACTGACATACAGCAACAGGTATTAAATACAAGTATTTCGTATTACTGATAAGTTTTATTCTTAAAGACAAATGAAATATATTCAAATTACATAAAATACCACACTGTGCATTTTGAAATATTAATCTCCTGTTTAAATGCCCTGCTGTTTGTAGGGATTGAGTACCTGAAGGGATTTCGAGTAATACTTGAGGAGTTGAAATCAGAGGGAAGACAATGCCAGCAGATGGTTTTAAAAGATCCAAAGCAGCTCAGCCCCAGTTTTAAACGAACAGTAAGTGCTTTGTTTCAAGAAAAGTTTCAGTGTTGTTTGACTGTGGGTAGTCTTGAAGCTGTTTATCATGCTAAAATGGTTTGAGTCATTAAAGGTCATCCAGTTCCAGCCCCCTGCCATGGGCAGGGACACCTCCCACTGTCCCAGGTTGCTCCAAGCCCCATCCAGCCTGGCCTGGAGCACTTGGAGGGATGGGGCATTCACAGCTTCTCTGGGCAACCTGTGCCAGGGCCTCACTTGCTTCACACTGAGGAATTTCTTCCCAATATCTAATCTAACCCTTCCCTCTTTCAGTTTGAAGCCATTCCCTCTTGTCCTATTGCTCCATGCCCTTGTAAAAGAGTTGGTTGGTTCCCAAAAGTATTATTGGTGAAATTAATGACATTTGTTGTTTTAGAGACAGATCTTTTCCCTTTTGATAGAAACTTTCCTGAAGTTGGAAACTATCATTTTGGTGACTAGAGTACAAATGCACATCTGTAATAGTCTACATCCAGCTAAGGGTTGTGATTCCTCATGTCAGTTTGGAATAGAGGGGTATAGAAAGGCTTCTTAATATATTAATTTCAGCCTTTGATTACAAAATTGTGGGCTTGTTTTGAAAAATACTTTCAGCTATGATTGTTGATTTTAAACTATGTTCCAATCTTGTCTTTTTTGTAGGGAATGGAATCCCAGCCCTTTGTAAACTTGAAGTTTGAAACAGATTACTTTGTAAAGATTGTTCCTTTTCCTTCCATTAAAAATGAAAGTAATTATCACCCATTTTTCTTCCGAACTAGATGTAAGTATTGCATGTGATATGGTGTTGCATGTACTGTAGTACTGCATTTTGTGTAGTATTGCCTGTCATCTCTTCAGTGGGCCTCTCTCCCCTCAATGTTTTGGTTTTCCCAGGAAAGGATTGTAGTGGGTGATGGTGTTGGTTGAGTCTGGGTTAAGTAGTTACTTACACTGTTGTGGAAGGAAGATCTGGGTGTTAAGCAGAAAGAATTTGCATGCCATAGATAAATCTGTGGTGTGTGGTCATAAGTGTTAGGCAGCAACCAGAAGAAAGTCTCAGGTAGGCCTGAGATTATCTCAGGTTTGCCTGGAGAAGGATCATTCCTGTGGTTCTCAGTTAACTCTTGAAGATGGTTTGCTCCTCTCTGGACATTGTGAAGAAGGGCAGGTTGTTTTTTGCCTTTGAGATTACAATTTAAGAACAGTTATCTAAAGACACATATAGAGGAGTACATCTACAATTAGATAGCAGCACATCAAGTTGAATTTCTGCAATTACTTAGCAATTCTCATTGGAGGTGGAGACAAGAAATCTGAATAAGCTCCTCAGTGCTCACACAGTATGGTGAGAAACTGCAAGTGCCCTTTAAGGTGAGCTGTTGATATTTGTCCTGCTAAGAGCTTTTTTCCCTATAAAATTTGCTTAAGGTATTTTCAAGTCTGCCTGTTAACACAGACTGCTGTACCATTGGAGTAGTGCTCAGCATACTTACTTATTCTGAGTAAATATATTTAAGACTAGTTTTAACTTCCTCTCCTGAAGTGCTGTGCCTGGTGTTATCCCTTTTGTCTCACTAAGAAATGTGATATTCAAATTAATGGATCTCTGTTTCTCATATAAAGATGAGAAGTGACTTGAAATCATAACAAAGGAGTTAAGTTTGCAAAATGCATTTAGTCCAGGCATATTAGAGTCTGAGAAAGAAGTGAAGGTATTAAAAATTATGAAGTCCCTACTTTGGCCCTTGTTCTTTTTCTGCCTAAATAGCATAGCAGTTTGATACTGTATAATTAATATTTTTTCTCTGTATTTGTAGCATGTGAGTTGTTGCTACAGCCAGAAAACCTTGTCTGCAAACCTTGTAAGTAAAATGCAATATTTCTATATATTAATCTTAGAAAAAGTTTGTGTACTTGGAGAGTCATTTTGCAATTCATGAATATCTTCTCTGACAGACTGGAAGCCAAGGAATGTGAATGTTACCCAGCAAGGTTTTAACATGCAAGTGTCCTTTGATCATGCACCTCACAACTTTGGGTTTAGGTACTACTTTCTTCACTACAAACTGAAGCATGAAGGACTGTTTAAGCAAAAGACCTGCAGACAGGTACGTGGCTGAGTTTTGCAGCTCTTAAAAGCACAAAACCTATTAACATGAGGTGTTCAAAGGTCTTACAGAAACTTTAAAAACTTAATATAAAATAGTGTCAGTTTTAAAATTGTAAAGAGAGCTATTTGTGTAAATAACAGCTGTGCTGTGGTAGCACTCATCAGTCAAAGCCAGGCTTGGGGACTCCATTGGACCTGGATAACACAAGTCATTTCTGCAGGCAAACAATTGCATAAGTGAATGTGCAGACTTAGTTCTGCTGGTCTGAGGTGTGTTAATACAAGAGTGCTCTGCCTATTTCTAAATCAATGTGAATTCTTTATTAGGTTTTCAAAGTATGTGAATTGCTTGCAAAGTATTCTTTCTTTATGTAGGAGCAGAACACAGACACCACAAGTTGTGTTCTTCAGAACGTGTCTCCAGGGGATTATATCATTGAGGTAACATTTCTAAACAGTCTTCTGTACAGCACCTAAGTGAATATGTTGATGGGAAAATGGAGTAAAATTAAAATATTTCAAATCACACTGGTGGAATTGAACTCCAAGTATCCCTATTGAAGTAACTTGGGCAAGGAAGTTTTCTAGAATGATGCCTTTTTTGGGCTTAGCTAGAAACAGAGGCCAGACAATCTTAGAGGAAAAAAAAAGCAGAGATATTTAATGAGGAGCCTTCTGGTGTATTAAGGGTGGATGAACCCACCCTAGGGGGCTACATCCAAAATGGATGATGGTCAGGAGATTTTCAGATATAAGTTTGGTCCATTTACATATCAGGGGTTAATCCTGCAATTACAGCTCCAGGTAATGAAGTCAAATTCCCCCAGTTTGCTCCCCCCCAATCCACTTTTGTTTATACTTTTCAGGGCCTGAGGCTGTAGGGTATCCTTGGATCAAGGGCCCAGAGGGATTGTTGTGTCTAACCAAAATGTGAGGACAGTTAACTAGCACTTTATGTGGAGTTTAGAGATATTAATGTGCTACAGGATGAATACATAAAAATACAAAGGCTAGAATCTTAAGGCATCAGAATGTTCTTGATCTTTGCATAGCTTTGCTTCCACGAGTGCACAGCACTTTGTGCCTTAAACTGAAGTTGTGGGCCTGCATATTTCTGGACTTTGATTTTTATTTTTTTAATTGGAATTCTCTTTCTTCGTCAATTTTTATTATACTAGTTTGTGCTGCTCTTTAGTTTTAACTATTTGAATAGAAACTTTCTTCACATTTGGTCATAAAAGCTGTTACAGTTATTTTCATATTGCAGAAAATAAAATTAATCTTTTACTTTTCCAAGCTGGTTGATGACACTAATACAACAAGGAAAACAATGCACTATGCACTAAAACCAGGTATGAATTCTGTTTTTTAAACACTATACTATATTTACTGTATTAATTTAGATTCAGTTTTAATTATGTTGGAAATAAAACTCCATTTGACCTTTGTTTGTTTGCCATAATCTAGACTATTGAGAGAATTGTGCTGTGCTTTTTTGACTTAATGAAAAAAGAGTAGAGATGCACACTTGGGCATACACATGTACATCTCTGTGCATTTATACTTAGTGGAGTTTAGATCAATCCATCGTTGGAAATCTTTGTGGGAAAGTGCCTTTTGTTGTATATGTGGATATGAGGAATGATAACCTGAATTGCATACGACAGAGAGTGCAGGAGTGTGGAAATACTGCAATGAAAGTAAAAATGAAAAAAAAGAAAATGAAAGCCTGAAGCCATCACCTGTGTCCTTCAGCCCTGGTACCAAAGCCAGCGGTCTGGAGAAGCTGTCAGGTGAATGCTTCACATGCCTATGCATCAGACCTGGTTTTGAGAAGCTAAACAGGGATTTCAGAGGGCAGCTGCAGCCTCAAAACAGCCACAGATGGGGGCAGTGGGTACAATGCACTAAATCCTGGTGCACATTGCTAAGGGGGATCTCTGCAGGAAGGCAGTTCTTTCTGAGGGGCAAGTTCAGCACCCTGGAACCAAAACATGTCAGGTCCAAATGACCACTGCGGATCTCATCCAAACTATTTGCCACAGGGCTGTTCTCCTGGGGCTGGTGTGAGTTGCAGCTCTTGTTACTTATGAGAGTCACTCTGATGCTGTGGCAGTGGGGCAGCCACCATAAAACCTGATTGAAATGGAGCAGAACATGATATTTGAGCATATTTGATAAACTGTATCTTGGATAATTACCTGATAATGGATTGCTGCAGCAGTTTTGCATTCCCAGTGTGAAGATCTGTTCAGATAATTGTAATGCAGCTCATTTGCATGTGGCTAATTGTGCTTTGTTTTTCCAAGTGCACTCCCCGTGGGCTGGCCCCATCAGGGCCATTGCCATCACAGTCCCTTTGGTTGTCATCTCTGCCTTTGCCACGCTTTTCACTGTGATGTGCCGCAAGAAACAGCAAGGTAGGAGGCTTCACTCAGTGCAGTGCCACTTAAAGATGTGCTATTGCAGCCAAAACACTCTTCATTGATAGGCTGACTCCAGAAATGCCTTTATCTGAAAAGCTTGCTTTTCTATTTCTCTATCCTTCTTCCCCTCATTTTTTTGTGTGCTGAAACTTGTAGCAAATTCTTAATCAGTGCTTGATGGTAATTGGTTGCCTAGACAGTATTGTATCACAGATCAAGACTTCACTGTAGAAAGGACAGAACAAAAGCAATATTGGAAAATATTTTTATTTCATGTTTCTTTTTCTTTGAGAAAGTACCATGTGACCATGTTGATTACAAACAGATTTGTAAATGGGTATGTTTAAAACATTCCCTTATTTTACTCAGAAATACCTAATTCATATTTATTTTAAATCAGAAGGAAAGTAAAGCCGTGTGATGCCAATACAATTCACAGTGCTGTCTGGAATACTATCTACAGCTGCTATTCCAGATTTGCTCACTTTCCTGGAAGTTGCCTTTACCTTTCATTCTAAGCCATCTTCCTGAATTTACTGTAAGCCCTGCTTGCAGATGTTTTTAGATTCCATTCCTCCTTGCTGACTTCTCCTCTGTATCCAGGAGCTGGCAAGCAACACTTAATACATTTAAATGTTAAAAATACATTGGCTTTTTGTATTGAATTTAAAGAATCATGTGGTTTCATGAATAATGGAAAAAGAGATTACTTCTCCAAACCTCACATATCTGTGTTATCCACCTGAATTTTGGCACTGAGATACACTGCAAGTGCTATATGCCAGCTGGGCTAAATCCTTTTACCTTCTGGTCTTCTGTACTTATCCCCTTTGCTCAGAGCTAGCACAGTTCCAGCAAAAAACCCAGACAAATCACTGAGGATTTGTCTACGGAGAGAGTTGTTCCAGAATAGTTATTCCTGATGAATTGTTCTGAATTGAATCCCTAGATGGATATTTGTATTTTGAAATACTCATACTTTATTCCAAATTAGCTTAATCAGCTGTAAAACTAGATTGAATTAGTCTGGCATAAGGCCAGACTTTTATGTTCCAGCATAAAAGGATCTATGCAAGGAAATAAATACTAATAGCTACTTTGGTTTAAATTAATCGTATGTTAATTCAAATTATTGTCAAATTAATGTCCAAACACGGGTGTGTATATATACACTAGAGAAATCTTGTAGGAAATCCTGAAAGGGTCTGTGGACCTGGAGTTTAATATTCTTACCTGGCTTATGTTGTGGTTTGGGTTTTTTTAACAAGAGACTTTGTTAGACAGGAAACTCTTGAAGATGATGAATCTTTCAGGATTATAGTGTTTGAACAGAGATGTGAAGACTGTTGAGATTGAATAAAGATGAAGCAACTTGATTCTATCTATAAAATAAATCTTCCTTGTATTTTCTGAGTTGGGCAGAAATAACTGCACATTTAACTTTGGAAGTGTGTTCCACATGCAGCAAATCTTAAGCTGGATAAACAGAGTGTGTACAACTTTTCTTTTTCAGGATGGAAAGGAGAGGAAAATCTTTAGGAAAAAACCCAAACATTATTGTATGCATTAGTAAAGAGTCTACAAAAGTAAAAAAAAACCTCAAAACAAAATCAAGCTTTATAGTGTGAAATCTCTTTTCTCTTGCACTTTAGAAAATATATATTCCCATCTAGATGAGGAGAGCTCAGAATCTTCAGCATATGCTGCAGGTCTCCATGTGGAAAGACTTCGACCCCGGCCAAAAGTGTTCATCTGCTATTCCAGTAAAGACTGCCAGAAACACATTAATGTCATCCAGTGCTTTGCTTATTTTCTTCAGGACTTTTGTGGCTGTGAGGTAAACTTAACATTTCATATGTAAACAACTTTTCCTTAATTGAAACAGCACTCCCAAAATTCTGTGCTTGAAAAGTAGGTATTTCAGTAACTCCTTTCTACAGAGATGACTTTTGTTATTTTTCTAAATTTAGGTTGTATGAATTTTCTTTACTTGGGGAAATGAACAGGTCTTATCCAGTGTAAAAAAACCAAAACAACCCAAACCAACAGAATAGTGGAAGATCATGATTTCAGGACTTTCATTCAGCCATGTTTAGCTTGTTTTGAATTAAGTGCTTTTTCTTTTCAGTAGGTCTTACATCTTTATAGTCAGCAGCAAAAGGTATTGTTGTCTACCTGACATACTTTGGTATTCCTAAAGTGCGTTTTGTACTGTAATTTAAAAGAAGTTGAATCTATCAAGACTTCTACTCATAGAGCAAAAACTGCATTATTAGGATTACGTGTTGACAGCATGTACTTACTAATTGATTTTTTTTTTTTTGCTTTCTTTGTGTTCCATTAATACTGTGAAATCAGCAGCTATTTTTTTTTTCTTGTTTTTGTTTGAATGTTATGAGAGAGACATTTGAATTGCTACTTTGAATGAGCAGGCTTAGAATCTCATACTGCTGTCAGAAATGGAATCAATATGTGACCAGTTTTTCACTTTTCAGCTGGAAAAAGGCAGGACAGTTGCTGATCTCTTTGTCCTGCATTTTCCCCCCAGCCCCAGGATATGACTGGGATGAGCTGGAGCTGGGTTTCATTACAGCAACTCTGCTCTCTGGTGACCAAACACAGCAACACAGCTGAGACCTCGTGTGTTTGCTGGGGATGGTCACAGCTTTTTCATCTGCTTAAAATAGTTTAGCATAAACTCTTTTATAACTAACTTAGTGGAAACCCCTTTTAGAGATGTACTTTAGCCCTACCACACTGCTCCTCTTTGGAATAGTGCTGAGATGAGCTCTTACTGCTCTAACCATGGAATATATGGTTTCAGGCAGCATACAAAATTTATATAACAAAATATTGATGGAACCTCTGTACAAAAATAATACATGTTGTTATTAAAGCTGTGGAGCTTAATATAAAAAAATGATGCTTAATGCATAACAGAAGAGTTGCACAAGTATTTTTCATATGGAATTGGAATGTTTTCTCAAAGGATAAAAACAGTGGCATTTAATAGTAATTTAAAATAATAGCTTGTCCATAATAAAAATCCTTTCTCACAGGTAGCAGGCCACACAGGATTTTGAAGAACAGAACCAAAACCAGACACTAAACTACCTGCATCTCCCAAGCAGCACTAAAATGACCTCTCTTCCCCATGCACAGGCTAGAGGTGTCTGTTTGGAAGGAGCTGACCATGATCTTCCAGTCCAACTGAGCAGCACTTCAGGCAGGATCACTTTCTTCCTGTAGCCAACTGTGTGGCAGCAGTTTTCAGGAGTTCTTGTGTTCTGGGCATCCACCACTCTGTCTTCTGACAGGGCAAAGTTTTCCACTCTGCTGTGGGTGATTCCTCTTTGGAATAGTGCTGAGATGAGCTCTTACTGCTCTAACCATGGAATATATGGTTTCAGGCAGCATACAAAATTTATATAACAAAATATTGATGGAACCTCTGTACAAAAATAATACATGTTGTTATTAAAGCTGTGGAGCTTAATATAAAAAGTGATGCTTAATGCATAACAGAAGAGTTGCACAAGTATTTTTCATATGGAATTGGAATGTTTTCTCAAAGGATAAAAACAGTGGCATTTAATAGTAATTTAAAATAATAGCTTGTCCATAATAAAAATCCTTTCTCACAGGTAGCAGGCCACACAGGATTTTGAAGAACAGAACCAAAACCAGACACTAAACTACCTGCATCTCCCAAGCAGCAGTAAAATGACCTCTCTTCCCCATGCACAGGCTAGAGCTGTTTGGAAGGAGCTGACAATGATCTTCCAGTCCAACTGAGCAGCACTTCAGGCAGGATCACTTTCTTCCTGTAGCCAACTGTGTGGCAGCAGTTTTCAGGAGTTCTTGTGTTCTGGGCATCCACCACTCTGTCTTCTGACAGGGCAAAGTTTTCCACTCTGCTGCGGGTGACACAGCAGAGCAAAAATTGTTGTTCTCTGGAAAAATGCTTCGAAGAAGATTTTATAAGTGGTTTTGATGTGTGTCTGTTATGCAAGTTTTTACATCTGTTTTTTCTCTTATCCTACTACTCATTCCTCCTGTGAGATGAAGCATTGTGTCCCTCATCTTGGTGTACACAAGCATTTCAGATCATGTAGAATGGTCAGAAAGCTTTACAAAGTACAAAATAAAATAACTCCTAGAATAAAATTTTCAGAGCTTTCTCATCAGATAAAATTGCAGTTGTTTTACATCCTAACTGGAAGATCTTGATATTATTGGCATTAATTATGTTTCTATCTAGATATGGAAGTTCTTGGCATCACACTTCATTAATATGCGAGGATGATAAGTGAATGTGGCACTTAGGGGCACAGTTTAGTGGTAGATTTGGCAGGGCTGGGTGAATGGTTGGGCTTGACCTTAAAGGTCTTGTTCAATCTAAGCAATCCTGTGATCCTGTTACTTCCATTACATTCAGCACATTGTGGACCCAGACATACAATGCTAAATTGTTTGAGGCAAGCACAATTGTTTATTGTAGATTGATGATACCAAACTTGATTACATAAGTTAACTGTAATTTACTTCATCCAGCCACATCTTCTATGTTCTTTTTATTTCCCAAGAAATATTGCCATGTATCAAATCCATAGTGGTTTTCTTTCAAGGAACTACTTGGGTTTATATACATAAAACTTAACCAGATCATTTTTTCCTTTTTCTAGGTGGCTTTAGATTTGTGGGAAGATCTGAAAAACTGTAAAGAAGATCAGAAGGAGTGGCTTATTAAAAAAATTAATGAGTCACAGTTTATCATCATTGTGTGTTCCAAAGGAATGAAATACTTTGTTGAAAAAAAGAACTGGAAGCACAGAGGAGTAACCAAAGATGCAGGAAAAGGAGAACCCTTTCTCTTTGCTGTGCTGACTGTTGCAGAGAAGCTTCGTCAGGCAAAGCAGAATTCAGCTGACCTCTGCAAGTTCATTGCAGTCTACTTTGACTACTCCTGTGAGGGAGACATCCCTGCTATTCTGGATCTGAGCACAAAGTACAAACTCATGGACAATCTCCCCCAGCTCTATTCACACTTACACTCCAGAGATCTTAGTGCACAAGATTCAGAGGTGTTTCCTGTTAACATCAGTAAAAGGAATTATTTCAGGAGCAAATCTGGGAGGTCCCTTTATGTTGCTATTTGCAACATGCATCAGTTCATTGATCAGGAACCAGACTGGTTTGAGAAACAATTCATTCCCTTCCCTCCACCTTCTTTACACTACTCAGAGCCTGTCATGGAAAAATTTGATTCAGGCTTGGTTTTAAATGACTTGGTGAATAAGCAGGTGATGGATGGTGATTTTTACCTGAAAACAGATCTAAACATTTCAGTGGGAAATTCAGACTCTCACTGTATAATTCAGCACTTAAACCTTGGAGAAGATCTAGAAACTCAGGACATTCACGGTGGTGGCAGCTCTGTCCTTCAGCCATTGTTACATGTTGTTAAAGCTTCAAATCTGAAAGACATGCCTCGAGATTCTGGAATCTATGATTCATCTGTCCCTTCATCTGAATTATCTTTACCTTTAATGGAAGGACTATTGACAGACCAAATGGAAACATCTTCCATTACAGGAAGTGTTTCTTCATCATCAGGTTTAGGTAAGATTCAGCAGTGTATCAAAATTAACATTCAGTTACTGTACATATTTCTGCCATCTCCAAATAGGTAAGAAAATATGTGAGGAGCCATATAAAAGGCTGCAGAGAAAGGTAAACATTGTATAAAGATAGTAAAAATAAACACAAAATTAAAAACATCACAAAATTAAAAACATTTGAAAATATAAAATAAAAATAAAAATAATACATAAAATAATAATATATAAAATAAAATAGAATATAAAAATAAAAATAGAGTAACTTTGGAAAAATTATTTTTTTTCTAAACTTACAGTGCGTGGAGGAAATTCAGCTAGGTAAGATTTCACTAAAATTCTATTAATAAGTCACTGCTCATTAATTGACCTATTCTTGGAGAGATAGCTTCTTCCTTCCAGGGACTCCTTGGCAGCTGGGATTTCAGCTGACAGCTGTGTGGTGTAACCAAGAGGGTGATATGGTGAAGCATTCTCACAGACAGCCATAAATCTAAACCTGACATTGCTCCAGCACATACTGGATGCTTTAGGGGTATCATCTGTACTGTGGTTAACTCAGATTTCAGAATGACATCAGGCTTCTCACCAGACACAGGGCTGGGGAATGAACAAATGGCTTTCAATGGAGTAATTTAAATGCTTGGAAGATACTCTCCAGAACAGATACCCAGCTCAGATACCTCCAGCTGAAGGTGTAAATTTTGCCTCAGGCTATATAAAAAAACTGATCTAACCTTACTAGTTACAGGGTATTGAACTGGCATCACAACTGCCTCAGTGTGGAGTGTTCCAGCAATTGTACTGGTATGATAAAAGTGCTCTGCTGAGATTTTCCTTAAGCAGCTACAACAGGTGAATATTGTATCTTGATGGTTGTATGCTGTTCTGCTTTCTGGAATGAGTGTTGACAGTGTGTTAACTAGACTTTTCTGTTGGGTAAATGAACTTTTTATTCTTATTTAGATAATTCATAACTACTGTTTGATGCCAGAATTATCTTGCAGGAAGAGAATACAAATGCTGATTTACAGATATAGCACCTATCAGTTAGATAGTCTATGACACTAAATAGTTAAAAACTGAAAAAAGTTCAGGTGGAAAAAAATACAGATTTACTGTTTTAATTAATTAATTAAGCCACAATTACTCTGTTTTCAGAATTTAAACTATATTTTTTACTTTCCTACCATCTTCTAACTTAGTTTTTTCTCACATTTGTGGGAAAAAGGACAGCTGATCTCTGTAAAGGTTCTAGTGAAAGTAGGATGCTGGTTTAAAATGTATGGGCTCCCTGTAAGAATGCTTTCCCAGTGTCCCCCTCCTGATTGAATGGCTGAGCTGTCAGCTGGGTGTCCCAGCTGCAAGGAGCACAGGAAGAAAGAGGCAGTCTTCCCAGTAATTAATTCTCAAGTCACATACCCCCTTGTTAACATGCTTCAGCTGTAGAGGTTAAACATTAGAGCTCTTGCTGATAGAGCTGGGTCTTAGCACTGATGTTCCAATTTCTCAGGAAACCACAATTTCTGCCATTTTCCCATTTACTGTCCTCATCCAAAAGCACCACCCTGACTGACTCTCCCCCAAACCTCCCTCACTCAAACCACAGTCTTGATGAGGTGCAGGGTACAAAGGAGACAGCACTGACAGAACTGACTCTAAAAGCATCATCTGCCTTTTAGAGGGCAACCCATTACATCTCTTTAGTGTCCCAGACATACAAAACATTTATAGCCCTAATATTTATATGTGTGCTAATGAGAGGAGTAAATAGAATTTTTTAGCTTTTATTGTTCTGAGAGATAGACACATCCAAATTATTGCTCTGAATTCACCCTACATTTAATTTTTTTACTTATTTTACCTGTTACTTGGTCAAAACAGATGTGAATAGCTCTGATAGCATCTCAAAAGATCTTTCCTTTCTTCCTTTAAAGGCCAGTTTTATATAATCTTTTGAATAAAAATCATAAATCACCTAATTTATAATCCTTTCTATCTTTCAGTGCAGTTCCTGAGCAGACTACTGGTCTGCAAAGTAAAGATTCTCAAAGATATCATCATATTTGGCATCCTCAACTGGAGTTCAAACCAGTTTAATTTTGATGAAGTACCAACAACCAAACCTTTCTAGGTCCATTCACTAATAAGGTCTTCCCTAAGAAGTCCTGCCTGGGAATAAAATCAGTATTATACCTCTAGATAATGTTTTGCTGAGCATGATAGTTCAGCCTCAGGAGTGCATGACAAGGTGGTGCAGAGGCATTTCATAAGTTTTCTTGGCATTGTTTCTGAAATACTGAGTACAAAATCACTGTTTCAATGAATGAACTTCACTGTTTGTTTGTTTGTTTTTTTTTTTTCCTTTTATAGGGATTGAAGAACCTCCTGTAATGACTGCTACAAAGTTCTTAGTGCCTGGAATATGTAAAGCAGAACTTCATTGCCACATCCATGCTGATGAACTGCAGGCAATTGCTCCTTTATAATACATTACAACATTGTTATGCATTGCCACTTTATCAACAGCCTCTGTTTGTGCTTTAACTACCACACTGTCTCAGCACCAAATCTACTTGAAGGAACAAACAGCCCCTAAAGAAGATCTGTTATTCCATTTTTTTGTGGCCAGTAAACTTGAATCTGTTGGTATTTTTATAAAAACTCTTCAATGATTTGAAAAATGTAGCATGGAAAAACAGAAGAGCATACATTTAAAATTATTCCTGTTGTAATTTAAAGGTCATTATATCACTCTGTTTACAGTTGCCATAATCAAAATTTACTATTTTTTGCTAGGAATAACTTTGCAATTGGACATAAAATAGCTTGGATCATTAAGCCTTAGTAAATTTTGTAGTCTCCAGCCTCTAGTTTTAAGTGCTGATGTACTTGATGGCAGGAGTGTTGTAGTCAATGAGAACAGGATTTTTTTCAGAAGCAAGATAAAATGCCAAAGGTGAGATCAAGAAATTCTCCATCAGAAGAAATAATTTTCTTTTAGAAATCTTTGAGCTCTCTTCCTCAGCCTCCTTTTCCCAGATGCTGATGTGTCTCAGTGTTTAATTGCAGTGCATGTCTCCCTGCTCTGCATTAATCTCCCGTGTCTCCTCCGCAGTCTGGCTCTGGTGACTCACAAGCAGCACCTTTCTGAGGCTGAGGATCATTGCTGTCATAGACAAAAATACAGGTCCTCCATATGCTGAATGGTACCATGGAAACAAAGCTTCCTCTTTCTTCCTGAAGGGCTAATACAAAGAATAAAGAGATGGGAGAAGGGAGGCCATATCTTATATTGAAGATATTCTAGGTTTGTTCAGCCATGAGAGGAGTATGCTTTATGGGGGTTCATATCACCATTCAAGGATGTGGTGCTACAAAACCACCTGGGCTAAAACAAGCCAAGGCTAGCAGTTAACAGGCAGGAATACTTTGTCTTGAGCCAAGGAGTGAACAGAAGCCAGTGAGTTGTTTTGCAGTTTACACTATTTATCATCACTTAGTGATTAAGACTGTGTGCTGTCACTAGTGTTATATTTAGGAAAAGTGCAAAAACTACCACTGGCCATTTTTATCTGCTGACACAGAGCATGCATGTCCTGTTTCCTGCAGTGACCAGGTGGGTAAATCTTCATCCAAAATGTCCCTCCTGTTTGCCAGAAGCATCTCTGTAACTGCAATTCCAGGCACTATTACAGTAAGCATGGGAGCAGCAAATACTAAAGGACACCTCACCAATGTGCCTTTGCTCATTCTGGTCACAGTCAAATTCTGGCTCATTTAACCTGTATTCACATTCCACTAGCAGGAAGTTACCTTAAAGACAATTAAGGGAGAATTCAAATACCTCAAATATTCTCTTAGTTTTAATAGATGAGAATTAGACATTGTTACCTGTTACATTTTATTATCCATTTTAATAGCATGAGATAGAACTATTAAGTGATGATTTTGGCTGAGTAAAGCTCATGGGTTGTTTTCTGGGGTTGTTTTTGTTTTGTTTTGGGTTTCTTTGTGTCAGTTTATATTTAATCATTGGAATTTCCAAACAAAGGACTCTTGAGATTGTTATCACAGATGGAGTAAGAAAGTGCTGTAACAATTACTTGTGTATAACATTTAATGGCAGAACTCTGACATGCTTTGCAGTTGTAATACAGAATTCTGTGATCATTTGGATCAGCATGTGTTAGATCTGGAGGGCCTTGTCCAGTAATGAAATGTTCCTTATTCTTTCTGCTTTCTGAACTTCAGAGGACACTACCTGGAAAACTTCAAAACTTGTAATATCTAAGTAAGTCTAGGTAATTTTACACACATAGTGAATCATCTGTGCCTTTGATGATTTTTTTAAGGCTGTGCCTTGGGCCTTATTGAAGGCAAAATTCTCCATGTTTTCCCATTTCTTGAAGGTCAGACTAGGCAGAATCATTTAGAGGTAAATGCTCCTCCACTAAATCCAGCTATGAGGGACATGGATTTGGTGCAATTCTTGCTATTTTACTGGAGAAAGGGTTCGGATTGAATAAGCCAAGACAGAAAGGTGACACAACCTCTGTGCTGAAGATCTGTGCATGGAAATGCCAAAGCTGCACAACATGAGAAGAAGGAGGAGGAGGAGGAGGCCATTTCTTAGCAGTGAGCAGGTGAAGGTAATGCTGCTTTCATCCGTGGGAAGTCCCAGCTCACTTAGTGTTACTTAATGCTGGGCTAAAGATTGGGAAGATTTCCTTGTTCCATTAAATACAGTGGCAAAATCAGTATTATGAAATGAAATTAAGTTTTTATTTTGTGCTCTAAGAAAGCTGAGTGTTGAAAAGGGATGAAGGCAGTTGCACAAAGAATTGTCATTAATTTTTTTTTTATTTGTTCAAAATTTGCTGTACAATCTTGCAAAACTTATTTGTTAATTATGCAAAGTCTATGCAGATGACAGTCACATCTAGGGGTAGGAGGGAAGAAAAATTCTTTTATTCCTTCTTAGCTTAAGGTGGAAGCAGCGTATTTTATGTACTCAGAACAAAGACAGTACAATTAAGTGAAAATATAGATTAGGATGGCCCACACCTAAAGTTTACAAAAGTAAGAGAAGTACTACTTAATCTAACTTAGTATAGCTTTTTTACAATGCCACAGTTCCTAAAACAGTTAGATACTGTATGTATTGAGTTGCTGAAAGGACCTTGTATTGAATTGGCAAGAGTTCTTCATGCTGGGAATAGCAGCAAAAATCCTTGTAAAAATTATTTTTTTAAAGATATGTTAACACACATACTAGAGGTTAGCTTAACTGTTTTCAAGCATTAATAATTCTAAACATCATGTTAAATGGTGAAAGGATCCCTTTAATTTCTGCTACACTCAAGTGTGTGGACATTGGATATTTCATAGTGTATTTTCTGGGAGGGTGAAAAGGCATTGGAAAGCTGAAGGCTCAAGATGTGACAGTGTGTTCAGCATTTTGAATGGGAGTATAGTTGTTGCCATAATTTGTACCTGTCCATGGACACATCAACTGTTGAAAATAGACTGCACCTGACATTTTGAGAAATAATGTTTTGTCATACTTTAATTTAGAAGTTAAATACCAAAATAAAATATTTTTGTTCTATTTCATTCATTGGGCTTTCCTTATACTGTTGAAAAGAAATGGCTTAAAAGTGCAGTGGTTTTATCCTGACACTTGGAGTGCAGTTCCACACAACACACAAGCAGCCAGACCTGCTAGCTGCTGTTTGTGCCCTGCAGCTGGGAGGGAGGCAGCTGTTTTGATAGGTGTTTATTATAGTCAAGCACCTCTAAGAAATGTTAACTTCTAAAACTTCTGTATGGGATGGACTGGGTCAGATTTTATTTTTTAATAAAATTGCATTAATATGATTCTGTGATTTTTACCTGTATCTTCCCTGAAGGTCTCCTAGCAGTACATGCTTGTTCTGCATGCCAAGTGAAACCTATCCACATCCACAAAACTGTAATGACCTGAATTCATTTTGTCAAAGAGGATGTGATAGATACTTAAGATTTATATGTGGGGTTTTTTCATCCAGCTGATTTCAAAGCACTGTTCCAGTCAGTGAACCCTGCAAACTGTAATTTTAGGGGTAAGCCTTGAAACCACTCTGATTCCTTTTGTTGCTCGGGTAAATGAAGGGCATCAAGTTGTATAATGTTAGATATAATTGCAGGCACACAGTTTGTGGTGATTGGAGTGGGGCTGGCCCAGCCCCATCCCCAGTGGCACAGCTGTGAGCAGCAGGTGAGCAGCACTGACAGCAATGAGCCATGGAGTGCCCGGGGCACTGGGAGCAGTCCAAAGGGAGCAGAGGGCACACAGGGGCAGGGCATCAACGTGAGGGGATAAAAGGCTGGGCTGAAGAGCAAGAAAAGGTTGATGCTTGCAGCCTCCTAAGTGCCCTGATGTTACTCTGTATGGGCAGGTGCCTGAAGCCTTCTGATGTTACTGTGTATGGGTGGATGCTTAAAGCCTTCTGAAACTGTATGCTGATACTCTGTGTGTTGTGGCTATCTCAACTGTGACATATGATAATTTATAATGTAATAGACTTCATAGCTATAATAGTAAAAATTCATGCAAGAAGAAATCAACATTTGGAGAATTTTCTTCATCAGGTGATAAAAAGACTTAAAGCTGTAGCAGTCAAGGCCAATTTACAAAAATCAAACTTTTTTCCAGGCTCTGCTGGTAGGGTCACAGGCCTTGGCAGTAGATGGCAGTTTGAACTTTGTGAGTGTATGGAATGCTCTCCTGTTGGGCTGCTGATTTAGTTGGAATTCTAACTATTTAGTTGCTACTGGTGTGCAAAAAGATCTGCTCGAAAAGAGGCAGTCTTGTTGATTATGTAAGTCAGGTAAGTTTGTTTTGTGGCAGTCCATCATTTTGGCTTTTTTTCTCCTCAGGGGAAGTGTGTGTCTGTGGTTTCATGTAATTCTAGACCCTCTAACGCATCTGCTCCCTGAGTAAGTTCTGTATTAACCCTTTAACTGTAAATCAACATCAAATTGCTCACAAAACTTGCTTTGAGCTTTTGTAATGGACTGGTTTATGAAGAGATTTTACTCAACCTAAAATACTTGCTATTGATAATCAAAATTCATTTTCCTAGGAACACAACACTTTTTCCATTTCTTCAATATTGCATTTCTTAACAGCCATAAAACCCTGGATTATACCAAGGGCTTGGGAAACTGATTTAGTCTTTTTTCCATTTTAAACTAAATTAACCTTTAGAGGCTATCTTTCATTGGAATATGACTACTTCCAATAACTGCAAACCAGGAGTTCTTCATTACCTTTGCCAGTACAGTAAAACTACAGATCAAACCTAAAAACAGATGTCACCTTTTTCATGGTTAAAAAAAAAAAATATTTCTAACCCAATTACAGAGGCTTAAACTTGTCAAATTGGATGCCTTGCATAATAAAAGGGAAAGCTAAACACTTGGATGATGGGCTTGTTTATTTATTTTTCACACACTTGCTAAACTAAACTGTGTTTTAAATAAAAAAAATTCCCAAAAGGATGTTACATTGAGGAAACCAGTGCCAGGAATATTTTCAGGGCAGCAAGCTACTGTCTAGTGAAAATAATTTCTGGTGCAAGTTGTAGAACTATAATCACAATATAGAAGTGATTTTTGGCAATTCTTTAGGCCTTTCTGGAAGGCAGTGGCCACACCCTTTTTAGTAATACTTTATTTCTGAGGTGATTCAACCAATCTCAATGGGTCTGGTTATGAAATCAGATACGAATGATGGGAGTGGGACATAGATGAGACAGATTTTTCTTTACAACTGCACAACTGGTCGCATACAGGCCATGACCCAAGTGTTACTGTCCTCATGTTACATGAGAGCTGGGCAGGAACTAGATAAAGTATAGGAAACAGATCCCTTGGGAATGGAGGTGGGCTGGTGTCAGCTGAAGGCAGAGGCCAGGGCTTCCTTCATGTCTTGGTCTTGAGCCATAATGGTGATTCTGTGAGCAGTCAGTGTATTTGGTCAGAGATTCTTCTTGCAGCTTTGGCATTTTGCAATAAGTTGCGTGGTGGAACCGCAGGGCACAGACCCATGGTTTGTGTCTCAGAGAGCTGCAGCACCACTGCAGCAAATAATCTACTGATGGAGCGTGGTGGGAAACAGAGACACAGCAAGAGCTGCAGAAGGAAGGGGTAGATTTGGGGCAGACATGAAGCAATGTTTTATTTCCTTTACTACACCCCACAGAGACCTCTGAAGTGTGAGGTGCTCAGGGCAGACTCCGCAGGAGCCTGTTTCAGCCCTGTAGCACTCCTTGCTACTGCTCTTCTGGAAGTGCATTGCCTGATGAGAACCTGGTTTGCAAGAATGACTCCTTTATAATTTTGATGAAAATCTAGAGTGATTTAATTGCTGTCAGTTACATCATACTTATTTCAAAATAATTAAAAGTGAGAATTGAATTAGACCTACTTGTCTTTAGCAATGTCTAATAGAGGGGATGTACCCGTAAAAGCTGTGAGTCATCAACAGAAAGGAAACTGTCTGCTCTTTACTGTAGCTTTTGCAAACATGCCAAGGTGTGTTTAGGTGTTAGGAAGGAAGTCACCATCTCTCTGCTGAACAGCTGGACAATGCTCAGCTACTGAGGGTGGAGTGGGAATAGCAGTGGCAGTGAATCAGGGAAACAGGGCAGGATTTGTGTTTTCCCCTTCTTTGCTTAGACTGCCTCCAAACCTGAGAAATACCACTACATTTATTTCAATATTCATGTTTTTACCCGTGAATTGGCTTGATAAACTTTTTTTTTTTTTTTAAGTGTAACAGTCAGATATCATTGTGTTTTTAAAATAATGTTTTGGACTGAAATAATGATACATTTAACAGTTGAATTTTATGTTCTGCATACTAAAGAAAATTCCATGCTTGGTATGATTTTAAAATGCTGAACAAACAACAATTACAAATTACATTATATAATATATTGTCTTTAAACCCAGGAAATACAAATTAGTAATTACTCAAAAGTGTTCAGTCTCCCTGGACAATGCTTTTAGTTGATGTGTTTGAGCAGATTCTACTTTGTTATATAATTATAAATGTTACATCAACTAATTATTCCTTCCCTGTTTGCATAAGTAAGTGGAAATTTTATGGACACATAAAGTACTCTAGAAGTTAAAGGTCTCTAAACAGAGCATCTCTTCCCATTTCCTGACAATGAATATCAAATTAAGCTTTAAAACAGTGATCTGGAACTGCTGCTTTCCATGACAGGCATGGTAAGTCCTGGATGAAAAATGGACATGCACTTATAGCCTGTGCATCTCTGCTTTTGTAACAGGCACTGCCAGAGCAGAGGGTGGGATGTCTGTTTTCCACTTGTCCTGGCTGCAGCTATGACAAAAGGTCAGTGTTTCAGGAACCCATCAGAAATTATCAGATTGAGCAACCTCACAGATTTCTCCATTCTGCTAATTTTATCAATGCTGTTTGGAGCCCAGGTTTTGCCCATAACCTGGTGTTGCTTAAAACATAAATCCTGACTTTGCCATAGGGCAAGAGACGTGCCAAGTCTCCACACACCTGTGTGATTTATGTAAATTGCTACTTTAAGAGCAGAAAAAAACTCCAGCTGTAAACTATTATGTAAAACTGCTATGACATCTTGATGGCTATTATCCAGTTGAATTGTGCTTAGTTTAAAAATAATTCACCTTACAAACCAGCATCATTAAATATTATATTAATTCCAGAATGTTTTCATACTGTGGAGTTAAGAGATTACTTTAGTATTCCAACCTGCAGAAATGACATGGAATTAGAGACCTTTACTTAAAGCAAGGTCTGATGTCCATATGTCTCTTCCATATCACATTCCTCTCCTCAGCAATTAGAAACAACTGAGAGATGAAATCTCCTCACAAGATGTTAGTTTAGAAAATAAGGCCAAACCATTGTTAATTCTTAGTTATTCTGCTGTGAAGTGTTTCTGGTGTCTGGGCTATACAATGGGATGAGTTCCTTTATTATTGTTTTTCCACTGGCTGTTTTATGTTGGCAATGCTACTCCTGTGAGAGACCTACCACCTACATGTCATTTGCATTTGTTTTAAGTGATGTAATTGTTAGCATTCACTATTATACTGACTTCAGTCAAGGAAAATAAGATGATCTTTACCAGGCACAGTACAAACATAGACTACAAAGAATCCCTCATCTCAAGTGCTCATCATCTACCTCCATCTTCACATTCCTATGGTTTTCCAGGTCAATAGAGCTTTTGAGTGTATTTCCATACTACTATTTTGTCCAAAACACACGTGGCCTGTTACCACCTCTGCATTATTGGTCGCTGTTTTCCGCAAGTTTTTAACCTAACGGGACCTACTCCTGGCCGCTGGCTGTTAATATCGTTCGAGACTCTTAGCCTGGTGCCGTGTCCTTTGCCTTTCTATGGTCGGTCTGCCTCCTCAGCTGTTCTCAACCCGCACTTGGCTTCCCCCAGCTCCCCGGGCGGGAGGCCGCGCAGCGCAGCCCGGAGCCCCGGCAGACGCGGGGCCGCTCGGGGCTGCGGACGCAGCTGCTGTGGGCCCCAGCAGCCGGGACGAGCCGAGCAGCCGGGACCCGGAGCGGAAAAGAAGGACAGCACGCAGCACAGGAGCAGATTGGAACCGGGAAAGGGCCCGGAGCGGGAAGGGCGGAGAGCCGGGCGGGGCTGGCGGAGAGGGGCGAGGCGAGCACACGCACGGAGGCACATCCCCTGCCTCCGCCTGCCGTGACAGTCGCCCGGAGCCCCCGGGACCGCGTCCCGCCCACTGCCGCCGGTTCCCCGAGCCCACCCGCCGCAGCCCTTCTCGCTGCCGCCGGGCCGGAGAGGCAGCTCCGGCAGCCGCATGCCCGGAGCGGAGCAGGAGCCGGACGGTGCAAGGTGAGTGCTGTCCCTTGGGGCTGGGCAGGTGGGCGCTGCCCAGCGGAGCTGGACGGGCTCCACTCTCCTGAGGCGGCAGTGGCGGAGCCGAGCGGAGGTCGCTCCGGGGGGACCCGCCGCGCCTTACGGGACTCGGCACGGAGCGGTAGCGGCGGGTCGGGAGGGGACTCCCGCCAGCTCCGGCTGGGTGGAATGAGGCTGCTCCTGCTCCTGCTCCAGCTCCTCGCTCTGCTCCGCGATGCCCCGTGCAGGGGAGGCCGCAGCTCCGCGCTGCCCAGGTCGGTGCGGGACGCGCGGGCTCCGCTCGTGCCCCGTGAGGGGCCCTGAGGGGGCGGCTCCGGGGCCGGCGGGCGCTCGACCCGCTCCCTCTCGGGTGTCTTTATTAGTTTATGCTTTTGAAGAACTTTCAGCGCTTGTTTAGTGGCGAATCTTACACGAGCGTCGGTTTCGAGGAAGGGCCGCGGTGCCCGGAGCCCGCTTTGAGCCCCGCGGTGCTTGTCACGGGCCGGCTGTGCCCCGCTGCTGTTTGCCTTGGCGGGGCCCGGAGCCGGCTCTCGGCCCTTCCCTCCGCCCGTACGGCCCCCGCCTCGGGGGAGGAGGTGGGGGAGGCTCGGGCCGAAAGCAAAGTGGAAAAAAACAAGCAGGGAGAGTAGTGAGTTACACTTGGGGAGTGAGGCTCCACAGCGGGCTGCGATGGGAGGCAGCGCGGGGCCGGAGCCGCAGCCCGCTCTGCGCTCCGCAGGTGAGCGCGGGGCGGTCCGTGCGCTGCTGCTCATCTCAGTGCTGTGCTCGGCAGCGGCCAGGAGCTGGGGTTTACTCCGGAACCATTTACGTTCATGCAAGAACTTCAACTCTGGTAATTTTATTCCACGAATTTAATTTTTTTAAATTAAGTTTTTATATAGTCCTTAAATCTTAGGACTGTATACAAGTTCTTGTGTACTTTTTCCGTGTATACCTACATTTATTAATGCAGTCTCTGGTTAAATGTTATCCTTTAGTACATTTTCACGGCTAAAGGGCAGAGGAAATTCCCTCATCCTCAAATGCTTGCTATGGCATTACTTTGGTTGTATACTTAGTGTACGGAGGTCTGCTGAGTGCAGCAAGCTGCGAGATGGATGTATCTGTACAGAATTTGTTTCCACGAATTTAATTTTTTAATTAAGTTTTTATACAGTTCTTAAATCTTAGGACTGTATACAAGTTATTGTGTACTTTTTCCGTGTATACCTACATTTATTAATGCAGTCTCTGGTTAAATGTTATCCTTTAGTACATTTTCACGGCTAAAGGGCAGAGGAAATTCCCTCATCCTCAAATGCTTGCTATGGCATTACTTTGGTTGTTTGCAGCATGTACGGAGGTCTGCTGAGTGCAACAAGCTGCGAGATGGATGTATCTGTACAGAATTTGAGTTCAGAATAGGAGCACCCATGGGATTTGGAAACGAATGGAGCTAAGTATTTATTGCAGAAGAATAGTATTTATTGCAAAATGTAGGTGGTAGAGTGCATGGAATGGAGCTGTCCTGGTGCAGATGAAGTAAGGGAATACACGGGTATATCCCTGGCTTGTCCTTTAGTGGATTGAGTCCTTCTATTTAAATTTTTCATATGTATGATATGATACCTGTTCTCAGTAAATATTTGTTAGGCAGTGTCAGTGAATGTCATTGTTTTGAACAGAGGTGCCATTCACTTTCCCATGGGAGCGGTGTGCACGGGTTAGCAGTGTGACAAGGCCTTGTGACCCGTGAGGACACTGTGACACTCAGTATCATTCCCTGCACATTCTCGCAGACCTCCACTCTGTTTTGAATAGCTCACTTCTTCTCAGGACTGTTTTTGTGTAGACAGTTGTTCTGGCGTGATTCCAAGTTGTGGGAGTCGTATGTGCAATAATTTGGGGGTGGGGTATGTGGAGTAGCTTCCAACAAGTGGCAAGTGAGACCACGTGGCCTTAAACAAAACTGTTTTGTTTTGCTGCTCATGGATTCAAGTGGGTGACACCCGCTTCTGCTCGGGAGTTTATGTGTAATACCTTCATATTGACTCAGGAGCTTTTTTTCCAGTGTTAAAAAGCTCCTGAGTAGTTTTTTCCTATCTTAAATATTTTGCTTTAAGTGTTAAAGAAAATTAACCCGACCTCTTAAATTTTGTTTATCCTGGTGTTTTATTTGTGTGTTTCAGTGGTTTGGGTTTTTGAACAATCTCCCTTGATGAAAGAAATTTTCTGGTTTTTTTTTTTTTTTTTTTGGGGGGGGGGGGGTTTGATGAAAGAAATTTTCTGGGTTTTTTTTTTGGGGGGGGGGTGGTGGGGGTTTTTTGGTTTTTTTTGTGTGTGGGCTTTTGGTTTTTGTTGTTTTTTTTTTTTTTTTTTTTTTTTTTTTTTTTTTTTTTTTTTTTGGGGGGGTTCTTCCCGCTGCTACAAAACGCCTTTGTGAGAGGATCTGCCTGCTGCTACAAAACGCTGTAATGAATGCATTTAGAATCCTTTTGGAATGCTTCCTGTAGGTGCTGTATTTTATTGAAGACAACTTATTCTCAGTGTATGAGTGAGAGCTGCATTTGGAGAAATAATTTGTTGCCATTTAATTCCTGTGAAACATGGAGGGAAAGTGGCCAATGATATGTTTGTGGAAGACTGTTTTGTTTAACTCAACTAGCCTCTTTATGTGTCTTTGGTAACAAAGCAAAGTGTGCCTCTCAACTTGTGGGGATGTGCTGTGGATTCCAGTTGTCCAGGTGATATGAACTCTGGAATTAACAAATGGCTGAGGTCTTGCATAAGTCTTTAGGAGTGTGTAAAAATTACTGTAGTGTAGTATCTAAAAAAATTGGAAAATAAAGGACTTGGTAAATACGCTCCATTAATGTGTGATTAACACGCGCCTCCTGCTTTTCTTATGACTCTAACAGCTATAAAGTAACTACTTGTGCAATAAATGGTTATTTAGGACGTGGCTGCGGTGCTCTCCACCCCAAACGTGACCCAGGGGATGCAGAGCACACTCAGACTGTTCTCCCCTCCAGTGCCAGCCGGGGCAGAACGTGCGGGGATGTGCTTCAAGTACCGAAATGTGGGCAATGATTAACTCGCAGGTGCTCGGCACAGCCCGGCATCAGCTGAAAGCGTTCCTGGCCAAAGGATCAGGCTGTTAATACCTGAACACAGGGCCGTGTACATTGATTTTGTTCCTAATCACGGGCTGCTCGCTAGCCCGAGGGGAGGCTGCTGCCTGGCCGGAGGAGGGCTTTGCAGTAACATATGTCCCAGACCTCTGCTGAGGGCAGTAATTGAAGGCATGGCCAGCAGCAAAATATAGCAATTCCTCCAAAAAAATTGTTCGAAATGGACAAGAAGTAGAAGCTTTACGTTCTTTGCAATGAGAGGGGGTTTTGGCCTTTTGTGTTAAATCATTATATATGCAATCAGAAATGTAACTAGAAAGGTGCCCCATACTATTGTTCTTACTTTTTCTTTTTCTGTAGAGTTAATTACCCTCACAGTCCTCTAGTTGCCCTCATAGCTCTGCAGGTGTAATCAGTGTGAGGTACAACTTGCATTCAGAAAAGCTTATTGGCTTTTACACCGCTGAAGCTTACATAAACTTGGAAAGTTGGCAAGAATTATCTGGACTTGTGTGGTTTCTGTAGAACAAGAACAGCTGCTCTGCTGGTATCATCTCTCAGACATTTTAGTTGTTAAAGTGCAGCTTTTTTTAGTTTATTTTTAACAGTTCACCATTTCTCCTAAATTAATTTTCAGTATTATAATGAGAAGAGTATGTCCATTACACAGTGTGTACTGTATGAGGAATCCTACTGCTTTTATTTTAAATACAACAGTGTGCCCATGTCTTGTTCCTTCAGAAGGTTTTGTCAGGACTATCACCTATTTCCTGAAGATTACAACCAGCTCTTTCGACAGGGTGAATTTTGGGGTGACTGACTCCTTGTGCTCATGTGTGGCCTTCACTTGGGAGAGGTTAACAAAGGCAGGTAGGAATTGCAGCAGCAGCACGTTTGTGTGGACGTGTGCAGTGATGAGGGTATGCCAGGCCTGACATCCCCCTGAGGACAGCGAGGCTCTTAGGTGAGGATGAGCCCTAAAATGCATTGCTTACAGAAGTAGGTGCTGTCAAAATAACATTTGTTGATGCTCCATAGATAAGTAATTAATAGCCCAGAAAACAACTCTGTCAAGTGAGTTGATTGTTGTATGGCCGGGTGGTCTTGCAAACTTCCCCGCGCAGGTTTGGATTCTGACTGTGCTTAGCGATTGCAGGTGAAAAGCTGTAAAGATTTAATTTTGGAGCAATACAACTCTTTGTCTGCCTTTCAATCTATTAAATAACCAAGGCAAACTTGACAAATTTGAATTGTATTGAACTGTGCAATAATCTTGAATAAAATAATTCTGATTATTAAGACAGTAGGCTAAAATCATCATCATTTTAATTTTAGGCAGAAAATATGATACCCTTCCAGGCAGATAAAATTTTAACCTGCTGCCTTTTCCTGGTAGTGATGATTCTGATCAAGGGGAAAATGTGGTGGTATTTCTCTTGGTTTTAACTTGTTCTTAATATATGTTGAAAATAAACCTCTTTATTATGAAGGAAGCAGGAATATGCTGAAAGGATGAGAAGAATATGAGGAAAGGGACAGTGGTTGCATTAACTTTATAGTGGGCATGCATGCTGTATCTCATTTTTCTTCTGTTTTTCTGAGTCTGCCTTTACCATGAAAAAGGTTTAATTTCAGTGCTAGTTTCAGAAAATGCGTATTTTTTGACATAGCTTTGTACAGCCCTTTTAATGTTCTTCACAGAAACTGCAAAAAATATATTTCTGGAAGTAGTTTTCCTCTAGATAAAATCTAGATTAAAAAAAATATAGAAAAAATCTTTGTCTTTTATTGTTACAACTTCTGAATAGAAACTTAGTGCTTGCTTTCAAATACAGAAGTTTGAGGAGGATAGAGTTAAATAAATCTCAAATTGCTGCTTGTATGAGTCACTAAATTGAGAACATAAATACTCATAATCTTTGGAAAGGACCTCTCAACATTGTTTTCCTGCATAGTGTCATCTGCAAAACACAATACAATATGTTTAACTTAAAAGTAGTTGTATTTGCATTTGAAATCATAGTTTATGATAAAAGTCAGATAACCTTTTGCATGGGAAACTGACCAAAGGCTAGCATTAAGTCTGCATTATCATACTGATGTGTTTTGCTTGCTTTGCTGAAAAGAAATAAAAACTTGGAGAGTGGTAAAGGGTAGAGCAATGGGCAGTGCTGGAGAAATCTCCCTGCATGCTGATAGAAGGGATGGTTTGTTTTGTTTGCTGTCTGGTGCTGAAGCCAGAGACTTCAAATAGGAACATCTGCATCTTTCAGTCCTGAGAGAAACAGATTTGTCTTAGGATGACATATGCAATTTCAACATCAATGACAAAAAAATTTATACCTGTGTGTGTTAAATAGAGTATAGTACTTAGTGTTCTCTGTATTCTGCTTAAACAGTATATTTCATTTTGTGTGTGTATCCTTCTGCATTTTAAACCTTCTCTTTAAAGTGCTTTATTGAAGTCTTTACAGGTGTAGTGTTTTATAATGTTCAGTTATAATCAGATGAGTGGTTTGGTTACATGTTTTAAGATACAAGAGTACTGAAGCCTTAAATTTTTAAAAATTGATATGGCAATCAACTACTGTGCCTAAAAGTGACAACAAAGCTCACAAACATTCCCTACTGTGCCCTGCACTGCTCGAGTTTGACGTGAAACCACTGGCAGCTCCTGATAACTGCAGATTGGAGAGTGTGGATGAGTCCTTGCTCCTCTGTTCATGGCAGTGATGGACAGTATTATTGAATATGCTGGTGTGCAAGACAGACTAAACCAGCATTCTTGATTATTTCTTGTTCTTTCTTACCATGGTCCTGAAAGCTGAGATGTAACCCTGTCTTCTCTTTGATGCTGGGAAACTTCTCCAGGGGCTTTCACTGATGGTAATGTTAGTTGGATTACAATGGAATTGGTTGCCTTCCATTTCTTTTGGTATTTTTTAGGGAAAAGAGCTAAGGCTCAGTTGGCCAAAGGGCTGGTTCTAGTGACAGTGTTGTCCCACATTGGGCTGTATTTCTCCAGCATGGAGCACTTTTTCATGTTAGTGCTCTAGCTTTGGGCTGGAATGAACTTTTGTCTATTTATTTATTTAATAGTTGTCTTTTACCTTTTAATGTACTTTGTGCTGAGAATAAGCACAACATTTATGCCATCTCAAAACTAAATATTGTCTTTTCTATATGTTGGATGGACTGTCTTGTTGTCTATGGCAACTGTGTGTCTATGGGAGAAGGAGCCAAACTTGCTGTGAAGCAGGATCATTCCATTACTTTAAAGCTGCTTCTGTCACCTTGAGGAGATCTGACAGATTCACCAAAAGCATCTGTGGTTCTCTGAACTGCTGTCTCCAAATATCTTTGTATATATGCTTCTGTAAAGTACCTGTGTAAAATTTAACTGCACTTCTGAAGAGGACAGAAGGCATATATTTTTAATAGGATGCCTTCAGAACAGGAATAAGAACTCTCAAAAATAGGCATTTGAAAGGGTCCTCCAAAACATTATTCTTTAGAGTATCAGGTGCATTTTTCAAGACTCCAAGAGAGTAAGTAATAATATGCCACATGTGTTCATTGA
Source organism: Onychostruthus taczanowskii (assembly GCF_017590055.1). Classification (NCBI taxonomy): domain Eukaryota; kingdom Metazoa; phylum Chordata; class Aves; order Passeriformes; family Passeridae; genus Onychostruthus; species Onychostruthus taczanowskii. The sequence continues at coordinate 12,416,878 of NW_024506993.1, forward strand.
GGTCAAAGCTTGAAATAACCATGGTGTGTGTGGAACCAAGGTCATGGCATGCTGCATGGATGGCTTGGATTGAAGTGGTCCTACAAAGTGGAATTCTCAGCACCGGCTGCTACTTTGAAATGTTCAAGAGCTTCTTGAGTTTTCACCTGGTTTCACTGGAGTGTTGCTGTAGTGGCATAAAAATGTTTTGCAACTACCGTATCTGAGAGTCTTAGGAAAACAATTTGAAGAAAATATTGTTTTTAGAATTTGTTGTTATGCAATTAAATAGCGAAGTTTGGTTTGAAGTTTAAATGTGCCCTTCAGCAAAGTGTTTGCCTAAGGCGGCAGCCGGCTGGGAGCTGAGTGCTTTCGAGATGGGAGATACTGGTGTTTGCTGACTTTGGGTGTGGGAAGGTGGCTTTGCAGAAAGCAATGCGGGGGTGTACATGGTCATTGACTGGAAACAGCAGATTTCAGGCAGTTAGTGAGGAAATGGGAATGGCCTCTTCAGAGAGGTTACACTAAACCTGCTAACTGCTAACCAGCTCTTCAGGCTCTGTGAGCATCAAGACATTTGCTTCAGAGAGTGATGGTGGGTAACACATCTTTTTCCTTCTGGTAGATGCACATTTTTGCCCATTACATAGTGCTGCTACTGCCTTCTTTTTAATTAAAAAGAATAATAGTTTCTGCATTGTGGGTTCTTAGAGTTCAGAAAATATTTTTTTTCCTCACGGTTTTCCTATCAAGTATAACAAGATACTATTTCAACAATGCAAAGCATTTTAGTGAGGCTGAGGAACTGTGGGAACATGTTTCATCAGAAGATATTAATTATTTTTAACTGTAGTGAACAGCTGTTGAATGATATGTTATTTTTTAACTACGGCTACTGTGAATATCTTGTCTAGAGATACAAATAGGGTGTGGAGGGAAAGGCAAAAAATATTTTTAGCCTGAGGATCAAAGTGTATCTACGCTTAGTAACACAAGGAGAGGGGGAAAAAAAGGTGGAGGAGAAAATGGGCTTTGTATAGGCAATCAGTTTTAACGAGATTGGCTAATACTTACCCTATTAGTACAGATATATGTCAGGTTTGAGCCTGTGGGGTGTTGTGACTTCAACACTTTTCTTGAACCTTCTCATGTTTTTCTGTTCAAGAGATCCTGCAGTGCTGTTCTGTGCAGGTATCAGGAGCTTCAGTGCTGTGCTACACTAGAGCCTTTCCCCCAGCTTTGTTTTTGTCCCCTTAAGGGCAGTTGCAGAACTCCCAAAATTAAATACAAATGAATAAAATAAATATAACACACTTGTCAGTATTTGAGCTAGTGGGTTACCACTGCTGGGCTTTTCTCTGCCATTATGTGATGTAAGAATCTACTCTAGGGTAGGTGGGCTGATAAGACTTCTGATAAACAGAGTTTAATACTTTTAATGGAAGCACAGAAGAGATAACAAAAGAGAATTTTAGGGTTCATGTTTCCCTCTGGGGACTCTAGTGTTAAGCAACCTGTACTTGGTCGTAGAAGACTAAGTATCCTGAATTTCAGATGTCTCATCAAAACAAGCAAGGATGTTTCTTCAAGTCTCCTCAGTAAGACAGAGAAAGTAGTGATAAACTTAGTTGCTATAAATAAACTCCCTGGCATTGTTTTGCTGTGTGTTTGTTCTGCAGTTGTGTTTTGCCCACTTCCTGCTATGACAGCACAGCACGATCTCCAGGACAGCTCCTGTTCCAAGAGCGTGTCCCTTATCTGGAGCAGGCAAGGTTCACTGTGCAGAGGCTGAGGAACAGAATGTGTTTGAGCAGTCTCTTAAATTAATATTCATTGACTTGTCTTGGCATCTGGCTTCAAGGAAGATGATAGATTTATTTTCCTCCTTCAAGTTTCATCATGAGCCTTGCCTGTGCTGTAAACTTCAAGTCCAAACAGGAGTTGGATGGTGATACACTGTTCACAGGTGCCTCTTTCTGTATCTTTTTCTGGAAATTGTTCTTTTGCTTCTTGAGTTGCATTTTATTTTCTAAGATGTTTTTGTTACTGGAGGCTGATTTCTGAGGATAGTGGCAGTATTCTGATTGTGTGAATATATATTTTTTTAAACATATACAAAATTTTCCTTTGCTAGTTTTAGCTTTCATTTTGTGTGGCTCACTTTGAATATGAACAATATTTTTTAGAGTATAAGCCTTATGATTTTCTTTTCACAAAAAAAAAAAATCAGTTTTATTTTAGACCTACTGAAGCAGTATGTGTTCACTGGAAATATGTCCATAAAATATTCTTAATGCTGGAAAAAAATATATTCCCCTTGTACATATTTAAATATTTTTTTTCTAAATTAAAAAAAAATATTCGCAAGAAAGGGTCTTAAGGGAACTCTGTGCACATAAGTAAGGAGACAATCTACAGGATGAGAATCTTTCTTTGAAATGACTTTCAAGTAAGAGAAGCAGTGGTAATACTTGGTATCCCTGGCTTTGTAAAGTTTTAACAGATACCAATTTTCTGTTTGCCATTTAGAAACTAAAAAACCTTTGGTGTTTTGACAAGGCCATAAAACTTGTCAGTGTTGTGGGGATCAGCTGTTTAATTACCTGTTGCTCCTGGCAGAGAGTGAACGAGGATCTGTGCAGACCTGTTGAGAGGAACAGTGTGACAAACGTGTGTCCCCGAAGCTTGTCTGACTCCCTGCTGTCCCAGCTCCCAAGTGTGGCTGGGTGGCAGTCCTGAGGTGGCCTCCAAACCCCGGCAGTGCCCTCCATCTCCACAGACTGGAACCCAGGAGGGTCATTGGGAAGGAGCTGATGTGGACAGCAGATACAGACAGAAGTCACTCAAGGTGCACGGTGTGCTGCTGTTGTTCCCAGATATCAGGCTGGGAATGTGGGGGAGTTGGGGAGTGTGACAGGATGTATTCCTCTCCGTGTTACTTTACGTGGTTTCCTTTTGCAGAGCATCTCAAAACATAAATTAGGTTAATGCTGTATTTCATTTATTTTCTGTTAGATCTACGTCAACCTTTATCACCAATTGCTCATAGAAAAGAACAACTTTTAAACAGTAGCTTTTATCACTTCTGGCCTCTGCTTTTGCTGTAGTTTGAGTGTGGAAGCCTCAGTGCAGAGATCTGTTTGGAGAATTGGCTTGGATATTTCCAAGAGCGGGGAGGAGAGTGCTGAGCTGGTTCTGCTCTAGTACCAGCTCACTAGAAAACAGTGCAAGTTGTACCTTTTTTGCTGGAATGGCAACCTTGTGGTTTTGTAATCTGAATCTTTGACCTTCAAACTTTGAGAGTTAATGGACTCCTCCTAACCTTGCCCTGGACCTTTCATCCTACTGGTACAGGTGACTGCAAGAAGATGTAAAACTCTTGTTGCCATAACTTGTGTGATGATTGAAGAATCGGGGCTTTTCCCAGGTTAGGAAATTGCTGCCTCAAAAAGGGGAACTCTGCAGAAGATGTTAAGTATGGACTCTTGCAATATTGCTTTAACATGTATTTAAGGAAAAGTCTTTTCTTCCTGTGCTATTATGGACTAGAGAGGCAGGTAATAATTTAGTTTTCAACACGTGTTGCTGCTGAGGCACTTTTAGAAATAAAAGGTTTTTTGTGTGGATTTGTTTGGTGGGGTTTTTGTGTTGGTGATTTTTTTTTTATTTGTGGCATTTTTGTTTGTTTTCTCTTACTTTTAATTTCTTCTGATGATCCACTTGAGAATCAGGAGTAAATTTGAGGTCAAGTACTGATCCAGAAAGAGGTTAGATGACTGAGTCTCTGTTCCTGCCCTCACAGAGGGGCTTTGACAGGGCTGTTTATCCACTCCTGCCTGGGCAGACTTTTGAAACCAGGATGGGCATTCTCTTCAGAGCATTTAGTTTGTGCAGGTTGATCTTATTTACCTGCCAGCAATGGGACATGTGCTCTGTACTCAGCTTTTCATGCTGTCCCTGAAATCTGTCAAGTCAGATTTTGACCCAGGTTTCACACAGGTTAAACCAGCTTTTTAATGGTTCTTCGTACCTACTTGAAAAAAGTAAGGCATTATTATCTTGACAAGCACAGCTTATTTTCCGGTTATATGCTAGTAGGTTTTAATTCATATACACTTGAGCCTGATTTCTGTTAATCAGTTAGGTCTTGTGCTGATCATAATACAAACTAGGTGTCAAATCAAGTTCAATAAGATGACTAATAGCTAAAAATATCCTCCCCCTTAAAAGAAAGTGGGAGTGGGTAGGGAAGCTGTAGGACTCAGAAGTTTCAGGTTAACATTGTGGATCCTGTTACTAAAAAATGATTACTGTTTCATGGTGGAATTAACTTGCATTATGTAGAGTTTTCATTTGTTCTTGCCATGCAAGTAATTTACTGGGAACTTATTTGACCATATAGACCTTTTGTAGGTGGTGTAACTTGGGAATTGCTACTGCAGCTGGAATGTCTGTGCTCTTTTAGAGGGGGACTTCAGCCATGAATGGTTATTTTCTGCAAAGTATGATCTTAAGTTGCTAAATATACTGAAAAGCTTCTGTAAATCTTTACATGTTAGAAATGGAAGTTTTCTCCCCCATGTTGTGTGTGTGGATCACAGCAGTGCTGGCTGTGGCTGCTGCTCTCAATTAACAGAGCTGCCATGATGCACAGCCCTGGTTACAGGCTTGCTGACATCAACTCTCTTGGCATGTGTTCAGAAAAGCAAACAGAAGACAATCAGTGTTGGATTTGGCATAGCTAGCAAGTCCATAAAACTGCCAAATCCTTCTCAGTGTATTCATCCAATTAATCACATTGATGTAGGAACATTTACTTAAATGAGTAAAACATACTGTATTTGGTTTTTAAAAGTTCTTGTCTTAAAGTTTCCATTTTCTACTTAATTAGTAACCACAGTCTTTACTTAAATAGCATTTTATCTTGTTTTTTGATGTTGTTCTTTTGTAGAAAAAAAATGAATTCTGAAAGCTCAGCCCTTACCATGAGTAGCCCTGCTGTAATAAACCAGTGTGCCAGAGGAGGAATGGAACAAGAAAAAATTTGGTAAGCATTCCTTCTAATTTTCTAAGAGGTTAGTAGGCAGCAGTATTGGGAGATGTAGTTTGAAAATTAAGTAAAATAATGATTTGTTTTAACTGATGCATTAAGTCTGCGTTATTTAACAACAGAGAAGGAAAAAGGGAAATTTTTTATTTTGCTTTTGAGGTTTTAGCAGATGACATGGTACAGGGTGTCATGGGGGATGGGCTGTGGAAAAACTCCTGTTCATTTCAGCAGTGCAGCAGTTGTGCTCAGGGAATCTTTCACATGTGGCAAATGTTTTAATCTCCCAGTGCTGCTGGGATGCTGGGCCATGCTGGTACCAGGGCCTTCAGTGCTCTGAGGCTTTTGAGATTCCTGCCCTGGAGACATTACAAAGTCAGTAGTTTCTACTTTGTGTATAGAAAAAAATTTACTCTGTGCTGGAGGAAAAAAGCAATTGCAATGTTAAAGGGTAGATGTGGACAAATGCTTACACTTCATAACAATTTTTTTGGTGAAAATTACCACAAACCATGCAATTTCTAGCACCGGGTTTGTTTTTGTGAAGGGAACAGGGTCTTGAAAAGGCTTTGAGACTATTAACCTGGGTTAATGAGCCTTTTCTTGAGAGCCTGCTAGTTTTTACTTGCTGTTGTTTGCTAGGTGTTTTTTACATTATTTATTTACCATGTGGCAAACAACTGATAAGCTCATGACAGGAAGTATGACACTCATATGGATAAAAATCTACCTTATGTTTTCGTTGTCTGAGAAATACTCTTGAAAAGTTAAAGAAATATTAGCAAATGAATGTTCTGTTTCCTGTTGTGTGCTGTCAGGAAATCAAATAATATTTGTTTTTTGACTTCGGTTTTAATGCAATATTAAACTAACAGCATCATAGTACCTGAAAGTAGTTTCTTTTAAACATTTATTCTGGAATATTCTCAACAAAATCTTTGGATGAAAGGGCAGGATAAGGAAGAACTGTGGGCTTCCCTCCTGACTCAGAAATCTACTGAGGGATGGGAAATTGACACACTTTATTCATTTGATGTCTTTTGCTGGTTTTTATATTCTGCTTGTGGTATTGATCTGGGGACAGTTCTGGTTAATATCTTTATCAATGATCTGCATGAGGGGATGGAGGGCACCCACAGTAAATGTGCAGGTTGCACCCCAAGCTGGGTGGGAGTGTTGATCTGCGTCTGCTGAGGAGCAGTTGGGGGAATTGAGATGGTTTTAACCTGGAGATAAGGAGGCCCAGGGAGGACTTTATCAATAGCAGTGTGGTGCATGTCTGGTTAGGTTTCTAAAATAGTATTTTTCATTCTGGGCTTCTGTGAATACAGTTGAATGAACATTATTTTTCTCAGCCTAATAAAGTGCAATGGTGCACTGCCTTACTGCATTGTTCTTTTATTGCTGTTTATTCATTGTCTGATTCTTGGAACTTATTTACATTCTGATGGTTCTGGGTTTATTTTCATGAAACGGTGAGTATTGGTAAGGACTGGTGTTAGTCATAGGAAGATTGGAAGTGTCTATTGTTAAACATATGCAGTGACAGAGTAATACATTAAATTAAGTCAAAAGCATCCACAGAGAAAAGCCCTGACCAAGACCTTATCTAGCATTTAAACATAATTTAGGATGCTTGTAAAAGGCTTTGATGTTGTGTAAGGTCCCCTAGAAACAGAGGGGAGAGTAAATAATTGACTGAACCCCAGTTACCTTGTACAGCCATTTACCAAGTCTGCCATTCTGGTGTATCAGTGTTTTTCATCTGCATAGTTTGGTACATCTACCAGGTGAAAAAAGAATTGAATTCTCAAACTTGCAGTGCTTCACTTGGTTCTGTTGCTTTTTTCCCTCCCAACATACATAAACAAGATTACAGCAGCAGAAGAATGCTGGTAGTAGCAGAAGTGTGACTGCTGTGAGTGTCTGATAACTGCAGGGTATTGTGGCACAGTCCATGTGCAAACCGAATTAAGCTGCTCTTGATAAGCAGGAGAGTGAAGGAACTTGGTGGATGGTCATAACATCAACAATATCAGCTGTCTGAGCTGGTGTGCAAGAGTGTTGAACAATCAAGGCTTGAGCGCCTTGAAATTGTAGAAGCTCCTGATTTGGCAGATTCTCAGTGTCTTAATGTTGAAAATTGTAAGAAAGGAACTAAAGATTAGGGAGCAAGTGGGAACTGTGTCAATTCTTCCCGGCTTTCTGTGAAAGTAGCTGCCTGGCACATTGTTTTTTCAGAACAAATGCGCAGGAGAATTGGAAATTTTCCAGGTGTTGTTATTGTGTGTGGATTTTATAACATGCTTCTTCTAGGCTGGATGAAATCTTGCTAGTCACTCCATCATGTTACTTAGGATTAAGTCAGGAAGTATTTAATCCTTTTAAAACTAATAATGGAAATTTGGATTCTGGATGTCTCAGGACAGCTTTGGTGCCTTGGCTTTCTATTTCTGTCTCCAAATACTCTGCCATGTTCCTTATGAAGTATGCAGTGTTCTGCTATTTCTATAACAGAGTTTTAATGTCCATGTTTTGATTAAATAAATCTATAAATCTTAGAACTAACCAACCAAGCACTGTTATATGTGGACTCTAGTGCATTCTGACTCTGTATTTATGACTTGGGTTAAACTGAGTTTGAGGACAGAAACTTTGTAATATCTTTTTGGTTTTGTTTTGTGCTGCAACAGACTGTTTTTGTTTCAGCTTTCTTTTCTGATCTGAGACTGGTGACTTGGTGGAGAAGGGAAGCTCTTGAAACTCCAGTCCACAGAGCAAGAAAGAAGACGTGCTTAGATACTGAATTTAGATAATGCAAAAACTAACTTTAAACCCAGCTCCATCATTGCATACATTGAAAAAGAACAGCTTACTGTCATATCTTAGTGTGCAGATGTCTGGAAACTCTTTAGTATGAAAAAAGTAATTATTCTGGAGTATTGTACAACCTGTGTTTGAAGCGAGGTTTTTTTTTTTTTTTTTTTTTTTTTTTTTTTTTTTAATAAGTTCATCTGTTCAATAACAAAAAAGAAATAAGAGTCAACTGAGATGAAAACAATACTTGAACTGACATCTCATGACTGGGTGAAAGCAAGAAGGAAAGCAGTGTGAGAGCTGAAAATCCACATCTTCACTTAATAAGGAACAATGTAGATACCACATAGATCTTACCTTAATGGCTGTGGTTTTAATCACACAGCCCTTCTTCCTCAGTGAGGATCAGAAGGGAGCAGGCGAATTGCTGCATTCTGGACCTCAGACAAGTGCACAAGCTGACTTGTAGCCTGTGTGGCAAGTCAGGTTTCGTGACAATAAATCATCATGGCTTTGTTGCAGCTTTTGCCAGCTGCCAGTTGATGAAGGAAGAATTATGTGTCTGGAATTACAGTAAGAAGAGAAACAAGTTTCACAACTTTTCCTGTTTCTCCTATATCCTTGTTTAATCAGTAGAAATGAGTCATGCTGAAGAACTGAATTAAACTGGCTCTAGTTGAGTGCAATTTAACTGCAGATGTTTGCTTACAAAAGGCACAAGCATGTTCAGGGAATACAAGGTTACAGTGTGTGCAAAAAGGAAGCCCCATAAATTACAGATTAACATTTCAGATAGCTGGATAAAATTAATCTTATCTGCAAGAGGCCTTGAATTAGTTGCTTTCTAGTATGTCTTATTACGAAGAGAGAAAATGCTTTTCTTGGAAAGCCAAAAAATATTCAGCATAGTTAGCAGAACATGACAGTCATCACCAACCACTTTTAATAAAGCAGATAAATAATTGCTGTATATGTATATAAAATCACTTCTATCTTACCTAACTTTCCTAGTTTATTTAAAGTACTTCTCTGCCCATAAAAGGAGTAGTAGAATTGAAAATTGTTACAAGGGAATCACTTGCATTGGGACTTGCAGCCTGAGATCAGTCCCTTAAAGGAAGTGGATGAAGATCCAGGAGTGACGTAGGACATGGAGAGGGTGACTCATGAGGCTCTGCAGCACACCCACAAACAGTGAGAAATGAGAATGTGCTGAAATGGTTAAAGTAAGTGCACTCACCAACTGCTGACTTTGCCTCATGCATACATGAAATGGGCTTTGTAGCTGAAGAAAATACGCCCCAGAGGCAAATACAAGTTTAAACATATGTTCAATCATCGTGTCTTGCAAAACTAGGTATGGATTGCATTTCCTCATCCTGGATGGGATCAAAAACCTCTTGATTTTACCTTGAGAAAGAAAAGCGCTGGGGCTGCTCCCGGCCCAAGCCCACGAGGTGGCAGCCTTGGTTCGGATGAGGGGCTGTGCCCACTCCTTCTCTGGTTGTTCTCCTTCCCCCTTCCCATCCCACCCTTGGCTTTTTTTCTGGGATCACATAAGGACATAGCAGCAGAGGTGAGTTACTAGTTGCTTGTTTGAAAAACACCTTACTAAGCTAAGGCTACTGCTTGGTGTTTTTTTTGCAGGGAGTTGTGTTTTTGGTTTTGTTTTTTGTTTTTTTTTTTTTTTTTTTTTTTTTTTTTTTTTTTTTTTTTTTTTTTTTTTTTTGTGAGAGATCATCACTCACTAGATTCCTGGATAAAGCTATAATCTGCATCTTTTTCATGTGATTACATTGTCTCTAGGTCATACTGCAAATAATTTTTGTTGATAGTGTCTCTTAAAACATTTGCTGAATACTTGGTTATGACTGTATTGGGTCCTACTGGCTTCTTTAGAGTTACATGTCTCTTTATTATAGCTGTTAGTTGAGGGAATGAGTTACAACAAACATTTCTGAAATACCTGATTGGTTCCAGTTGAATGTCAAGAAACTTTTATCCAAGTAAAAGGTAATGACATCTTTAGGCTGCCCTCAATGGTATTTTGTTTATGAATGTGTGTTAGTGCATGGGCTGATGACAAGCTTTTGTACTCTGACAAATAAATTGAGTGTTCACGGGGAGTGTATTGAGGGAGTGAAATATATTTTTTTATTAAAGAGCAGCAGAATGTTTTAAAACTGTAACTTTTACTTCCTTTCATGTAGGAAAGGAATGTAAAAATCTTCCAGTCCATCTGCTTTTTAAAAGTATCTTGTTCTGTTCTTCCTTATGAGCTATCCTGGTGAAATCTAAAAGAGAAGTTTAATAGAAAATGTCATTTTGAACTGTGTGAGTAACTCACTTGGCTGGAACAGGAATCACTGGTACTGAGAAGCTGAATCTGTATAGCTTTAAATAGGGAACCAGGCTTTCACATTTTGGTATGTGAAAATTTTTAAACTTACTTTCATTTTTCCCTCCCCATCCCCCCTCCATGAATTAGAGAGTGCATGCTATCAGGGTGACAAATAACACACGTGATTAGGCTTGGATCACCAATGTTAGTAACTAATACACTCTGGAAGGATCCCTAACTCAGGTTTTGGTCATTTGTAAGTTGAAATTATGATTATAGAGGATGAAAACATCTCCTTCAGTGCTGTCTTGCAAATATAAAGTAAATGAGTTTGCGTAGTTTAGAACAAGGATGAAATTTGTCATCTGTCTTAGTTCTTATTCATGCTATAGCGCCTCATTTTCTCATTCAGATATGCAGCATCTTGATGTATTTTCTTTTCCTTCTCTATAATCTTCTGAAAAAAAAACCCCCACAAAAAATTGCAGAAATAGTCAGAATTTCTTGTTGAAAAATATGAAACATGTTAACAAGCCAAGTAAAGGAAAATACTGCCTTCCCTCCTGCATAGTTCTTATGGCTTAACCTCTAACTGATTACAATGATAGTGTCAGAAAAAGTCAGAAATAAAACTCTCTAGTGCTGTAATTTCAGTATTAGGAAGAGGCATCACTTTTATTTTAGGTGAGGGGGATATTTCTGCCTAACACACTAGTTTAAATGTGTGTAGCTAATACATATTCATTACATTTCCCAAGACTCATACATACGTGCTAAACATTCAGACAAATTCTTTTGCATATTCAAATCACTTCTTGGAACTTAGTTAGAGTAGGCATCTTTAGAGGGTCTCTGGTGGTCCTTTGGGGAACATTCCATTCCTCAAATCATCCTATTTTGGTCACAGGCCTCCAAAAAAAAATACCTTTTCTTTGAGTGCACCCCAGCATGGTCTGGCCGAGGTGCAGCTTCTTATCAGCGTTGCTCGGGCCCACGGTCTTTAAAGCTGCAGGAACCACTTGCACACATTTCTGCAGCACCGTCCTGCTTTAGTTAGCACTAAAGGAATTCACAAGACTTAAAGGCTATTTGATACGATTGCAGCGTTTCCCAGCAATAGCAGTAGCTGCAGCTGAAGGGGCAGAGAAGCAAGCCATGCACAGGGGGGCTGCCCAGCAGTCCCTGAGCGATGCCCGTCCCCGTGCAGCCGTCGGCCCCCGGCAGTCACTGGGCACGGCTCCTGCCTTGCACTGTCCCTGTGGCCAGCCCAGTGCCCTGACATCTCCGTGCCTTCTTGTGCAGCTCCTCGCTGCCAGGGCAGGGGACAGTGAGTGTGAGTTCCTGCTAATCTCTTTGAAACATCTTGATTCTCTGTGTGGGTGAATGTGTCCATATGAAGTAGGACTTTTTTTTAACGTAAAAAACCCCCAAACCCCAGTGATCTACCACTGGTAACCATCTGTTTCCTGGATGCTTACTCTACTTCTCTTTCTAAAGATTCTTGTCCTTTTCGCTAAGACTCCAGAATCTGTTCTTATAAACAGTGTGTTTTGTTTTATACACTTCTTCAGAATCTATTACAGCTGAGTTTCTAGTTAATACTCTAATACTGATAGGAAGACACTTCTCCTTGCCTCCCTCCCCCCAAAAAAAAGTAGTTCTTACATATGTTTAGTTAATTCTCTGGCTGTAGAGGGAGCTGGTGATAAAGTTTTTAAGGAACACAAACTGTATTTCTTTGGGAATATTTACACATTGCAGTATTTGGAAACAGAAGATCAGAAACAAAGGGTGATTTGTAATTTGATCCTTCCTTCGTGGGGGAAGGAAGGCTGGAGGATATGTGAACTGGTGAAATTAACTGCGTTTTCCTGTGGAGCCCTGAAAAGCTAAGTGCTGTAAGAGACAATGATTTGAATATGTATCTTTCAAGCTGAATACATTTGGTCACCTGCAAATCTGCGGCACACAAAAGACTGTTTTTCTGTATTAGGTTGTTTTTCTGTATTAGGTTGTCATTCCATTGCCTTAAAATTGTACAAGGATATTCCTCAGCAGTCTCATTTCTTTTGATGTGGAAAGAGAAGACCTGGGTGAATAGAAATATTAAGGTCATTATGAACAGGAACTCACTAAAAATACGTGACAAAAAACTACCTGCCAGTATTTCAGAATATCCTCTTGTGTTAGTATGAAGAACTCATGTTTTTCTTTCCCGACTTTGAACTTAATTATTTTAAGAAGCATAAATTAAAAATCAACCTAAAGTGTTGGCAGGAATAGAGGTGGTTTGTTGTCATCTTCTGTCAGGCTTTGTACTCAGCGGTGAAGGCCACGAGCCGACTGTGTTTTATGAGCTGTCTGGTTAGTTATGTCTTCATTTTAAAAAAATGGATTCTATAGTTGGTTTTAAAACAGTGAATTCAATTACTACTGTGCTTCTGAGTGTAGAGAAGATTTTGTTTCAAAGACTTGTTAATTGTTGCAAATTGCACCAAAAAGGAGAAACTTTCAGTTTTTCTCTCTTGAGTCTCCCCAGCCCCACTCTGTGCACAACAGTAAGATATATGTGACTCTATTTTGAAAGCTATATAATGTGTTTATGTTCCACAGATTAAATGCAAGTTGTATGTGAATAGATTTAAAAAAGGAGACAAGTTGCACTCAACTTTAAAAAAACTGATGTCTCTTTGCAGTTTCTTTAGATACATTCACATCTGACATTTTATAATCCATTATTTATGACTACACAGAGTTAGATCTGGCAGGTTGTACCTGGGCATGCTTAAGCACGTCTCCCTCCTTCTCAGATCTGCCATTCCCTAACTCAGTGCAGGGAGGGAATCATGCTAATTCAGCTACAGATCGCTAAGGCATTTGTAGCAAAGTGCAGACAGGAAAGGTCATGATATGCTTGTATTATATCTACCCGGGTTTATAGCACTTTCTCTGTCCCATCCATCAGATTTCATAAATTTGGAGATTTTTTCCTTCCCCTGGATATCCTCCTTTATATAAATTAGCAACTGACCCAAAGAGCTCTTTCATCTTCTTCCCCTGTGCTGTGTTGACATGGGGGCACTGCATAACAAAACAGAAAATTGTGGGAAATATCCGCTGATCTCCATAAAAATGAAGAATAAAGTGAAGAGAATAAATAGGATTTAGAGGGTTAAATTAGTTGATCATTAACCATTGAAATTTATTTGATAATCTGCTGGTTTATTATTCTTGAAATAACAAAATGGGAATAAACTCCTCCAGCTCTTACCTTCCATTCTGCTGGAATGTGATCTTTTCATTCTCCGTGTGCTGGAGCAGGAGAGCAGGCTCCTTGCCGCGGGACCGGTCCACCTTGGGCTTTTCCTTTAGTAAATATGTCATGTTTGAATTCCATTTAAGCTGTAGCCAAACTTCTCCCACCTGCTGGTGTTTGTCTTTTGTTTTGAAGGACTTGATATCACAATACTTGGTTTCGTGGTGGTGTTTTAGTGTATCAAGGTATTGACAAGGTCAGTTCTTTAGCACCAGAGCCATTTCTGCATTTCCTCTCTGAAGGTTGTGTGTCTGGTTTTTCTCACTGTGTGTGTGCTGTATGGGGTGGGCTGGACTTTTCTGACCAGCGGTGTTGTTCAGGTCTGTAGGTGTGCTTTGCAGAGCTTTCTCCTGTCAGGTTGAGCAGGTTTGTTTTGCAGCTCCTAAATAGCCTGTTTGCAAGAAGACATCTGTGAAATGTCCCCTGACTCTGTAGACTTAGTTTGGAAAAATTGTATATTCTAATTTTGTAGTCAGAAACAAAATAGTTATTTCTTATGTTCCTCTACTAATGGGTAATTTCATGTAACTGAAGCAGCTGTCCCTGTCTCCCTGAGGAACACAGGCCATGAATGTTCAGCTGTTTGTTTTTCTCATAAAGGTAGGATGGGATCATGATTTTCTCTTACCATGCTCCTGCCTCAGGCTTTTCAGCAACTGACTGCTACCTACAGAAACCCATAATTGTCACCAAGGGCAGGCAGGAAGATTAACCAAAGACTTGATAACTGGCAAAAACTTGTTTTGGGTTCTGAATCTCTGGTGTGCTTATTTATAGGAAATGGTCTTGTGTTGAATCCCATCAAAGTTCCTGAGTATTATTTCCTTGCCAGTTTCAAGTCAAACTGTTTTAATTGACGATTAAAATATTATTTTTTGTCCAGTCTGGAATCTGGGGCTCTCTTGCCAAAAAATTGGTAGCCTCCAAAACTGTCTAATCCATCATCAGGCCGAGTTGATTTAGGACTTTGCATCGGCTAGGTGAATAGATGAGGATGGTTTGTAGCCTTGTGAAACAGCAAGCTGTGTTTCCCCTGAGCTGTTTTCTTAGCCTAACCCAGCAGTTTAGAAATTGCTCAGGTAAACAACACCGTGGTGCTGCAGAGCAAGATTGGGGATCGGTATGGATGCTGGCTGTCTTGTTTTGTTACAGACTTAGTCAAGAGGAAATTTTAACAAAGTACGTGAATTTCTTTTGTTTACAGTGCTGACATGTGTAGGAAAACAAGCTAAATTATTCGAGTGCCTGTGTTTATTTGAAAGTGAAATATCTAAAATTTCAGGTTCTTTACACAGTACTTTGTACTTGTTTTGGGATTTCTGTAAGAACAGAAAGGTTTTTGCGTGAAGCTGTTGTAAAAATGTAGTTACACCCACTTTTTATTATGTGTTAATTGTCTATTAGGCTTTGTAATTGGTGTGCAAAGATTGACACTCCTGATACCAGAGCACGCTTACAATAAATGTCTGCTATGGTAATTTAATGCCTTAATAGCCTTTTAGCAATCAGTTACATCTCAAATGCTCTATAGGGCAATTTTTATTTGTTAACTGAGGCTTTTGCTCACGGTAGAACACCATTGCAAGTGTACTGCAACTCTGTTTACATTCCACTAAAGCAAAGATGTAACTGCTTTGATCTTGTTTCCTTTTAAAGATTACATGAAAATACTGTGATGCTTCTTTTCTGCGTCTTTTTTCACAGTGCAGTTCAGTTGAGTGATCATCTTAAAGCTCTTTGTTTACATATCAGACACAGTGTTAAAGTTTGTCTTGGTGGGTAAGATTTAATATTGTATATTTTTCACTTGCTAGTAATTTAAAATATTTCTCTCTTGAGAAGACCCACCCAATTTTACAAAATTGGACAAAAAAAAATTAATTTCTCCCCAAATAGGGTGGTTGATTCATTAGGCCAATTTAAAGAACAAGCTTTTTTCCCCTATTCCGTAGATTTACTTGAAGAATAAAAGTCATGACACATTTTGAGTTTAAGTTCCAACCAAGTAACTCCCCAAACCTTTATCTTTCTCAGTAGAACACCAAGGGACATGGCAGCTTGGAGTTCTGAAACAATTTTCTTTGCTTTTTGAGGTACCTCAGCAAGTCAGACTCGCAGAAAGCTGCGTGTGTGTGGTTTGAAGAGAGCCTGGTTTCCTCAGGAAATGACATGTGGCTGTGCTCTTAGTCTTGCCAGCAACTTTTGAACTCATTGCCTAGTTTCGTTTTTTAGAAGATATAAAAAAATGCCAGAGCCAATGAGCTCCAGTTTTAGCAGAAGTGTGTGGTTGAGGTGAGAGGTGCTGATTAGGGCCGGCCGGCGAGGGAGGCCCGATGAGCGTGGCCATTCGCATCCTGGGTGGAAACAGCAGCACAAGTGCTGCCCTGGCATTGCAGGGGTCCTGGAGGTGGTCATGGCTGAGGTGTGGGACACAACCTGGGGCTGCTGCCGCTGGAAGGATGTTCCTCAGCTGCCCCAGCACAGTCTGCCTGCAGCAGGGTCGGGGGTTCTGCTCTCACCGTGTGTGCTCAGTGCCAAACCTCTGATCTTCAGCTCTGGCTGTGGCCATGAGGTCACATCTCACCCCGTGCCTGTGAGTGCTGCTTCACCTCATTCTGGTGCCACCTCGGTCTCTTGGCAGTGAGAAAGCAGCTTTTATCTTCAATCTTTACCCTGAACAAAGAGCCCTTAGTGTAACATCAGAATTGCAAACTTGTCATTCTTACTATGCCACTTCTCCAGAGTGATTGACTCATCAAATCGCTGCATATCTCTTCTTTCTGGGTTTGAAGTTGTCGGGGTTGGGAGATCTGCCTGGAGGGCTCTAGGACAACATTCTCAGTGCGTCCTGCAGCAGTCTGAAATCCTTGATGCATGACCCCCACTTCAGTGGGAGTTGGGGAGAGTATCAGCTCAAGTGAACTCTTTTCACATCAGTTGTTCAAGACATTGTTTTTGATGCATTTGGAAATGAAAAATGCTGTCCTGAAAGCACAGATAGTGTTTTATTAATCAAGAGATATAGTGTAAGTGACTGGAAAAAATCCAACAGCTTGGCTTCAGAAACATACTTGAGCTATTGCAAAGGAGTAGGATCCCTCACCTAGGCTACCAACAGTAGTTCTGGTATCCATGGCCATAAAGGAAACGTTAAATACTTTTGCGTCATTGTTGATCAAATCAACATCTGTTTGATTTCTTCCCCTGTGGTTTGACTCTTACTTCAGCTGCTGTAGTGACTGGGGATATTGTCCTTGTCTTCCAGTGCTTTCTTTATAGAGGCTGAAAAAGCCTGTTCTTTTGTGTTTGTGACTGGGGAGCTTTTCAGTTTTCATAATGAAATAGTTCAGTGTGTGTCTGTAATGTACCTCCTTGAAACCCAAATACATTAGCTATCAGCAAGAGTAAGAACAAAGACAAATGTGCTCTGTTTTAAAGGCATGGCACTAAAAGTTTCAGAGGAAACATAACAGCAGACAGTGTCTGGAAAAAAAACCCAAAACATGATGGAAATAAAGAACAAAACTGTGTGTGCAGATGTGCAAGTGCTACTAATTTCCTCCACTGGTGGCTCATCACTGCTTTACAACAAAATCCCATTTTGTGCCTCACTTCATGTGTTAATACCTGATTTTGCAGGGATTGTAATCAAGAAGGAAAGAAAAAAACAGTATCCATAGAAATTTTTTTTCTGTTTTTTCTTATATACTTATATATGCATTTTGGAAAAAACCTAGCTCCAGATATCTCCTCCTGTAAATGCACTTATTAAGGAATGTTCTTTGACCTGGGACAAAACATATAAACAATTTAAGAGCCATCAGTGGTGTAATGTTATTTTAAAATATAGGATTCTGGTAAGAAAATTATTTTAACAAGGTTTTCTGTATGCTCTTGTAAAATGGTCTTGGACTGAAATGAATGTAATTAGTGTATTTATATTGAAGAGAGTAGAAAACCTAACTTGTTGCTGAAAAAAGTAGATATAAGTGAACATTTTCTGTCCTAAGTGGATATTTTGAATGGAGCTTTAATGGTACCACAGTTTGAGTAGGTTTGAGCCCATTGCATTCAGGGTTTCTATAGTAATTACTATGGCAACAGTGATGCAGAAAATGTTCCCACGGGAAGCCAGCCGTGAATAATAACTAACTGAAAACATTTTGCTTTTGCATCTCGTGTTAAATGTCCCTTTAGTGAAAGTATGAGAGGGGAGTTGCTTGCTTGATAGGAAGTAATCCTCTTGCATAAAACCCCGCATATGTTGACAGGTGTGTCTGGTTTCAGAGTAGAAACACCTTTTCAGTGTATTGCTGAAGTATCCCAAAGACCAATGAAAAGTATTACAAATGTAAGGTGGAAAATGTGGCACCGGCTTCAAATGTTCTGTGTTGTAAAGAAACTTCTTCAGCCAAGTTAGTAGTATAAAATCTGCTCGGGAACTAAAACTTAGTTTTATCTTGAAGAATGATGTAAATCATTTACATATGACAAATACTGTTAATAAACACTGTCTTAGTAGCTTTCTGACCTCGCTGTGCAGTAACGGTCAGGATCACACAAGTCACACGGTAGAGGTCAGTATTTGTTGACTTCAGTGTCTATTTATAAATTTCCTTCAAAAACTCTTCTGCTTTTTTCAGAAATAATTTTTTCAATGTTAAATGAAATATCCTGAAACTGTTTGTTGTTAAATCTAGCTCTTCTTGTACTTGTAAACTGGCCTTTGTGCATACAGTTGCCTTGTTCATATTTATTTCACTTTCATTCAGAACAAAGGGGAAGCCAGTCTGGTGTTTATGATATGAATAAACTTTGAAACTTGAAAGCATTTCGGGGCTTGATTTGGTAGCTTCACTGTCATGGAGTAACACAAAATATGTTTGGTACTCTGGGGATTTGTGGCCTCAAAGAAAAGTTGTAATGAGTTATGTGTATAAAAAAGGGGAAACTAAACTAGTAAATATTTACAAGTCTCTGGTAATTATTTTTGAGATCTACAAAAATATGTTAAAGCTGAATATGAATGAAGAGCACTTTGTTAAAAATGAAGAGAAAGCAGTTTTCTAAGCCCTGGGGGCTGATAGTTGCTCTTAGAGTTATTTATGCATCTTAATAGGAATTACTGTGCAGATGGAAACGTGAGGAAATGGAGGTGAAATCACTATTTATTTGGGCCCCTGTGGTGTACAATCTGCTAGTAATGCAGGTGAAAGCCTTATAAGCAAAAATGTCTTTGTAAGTCTAAAAGCTTCATAGTTTAATCTTGATGACTTATATCTATATATCATGCTGATATCACATGCATTACAGATGTTTTAACTGTGAGTTTCTTAAATATTTTGTTGCATTTATTGCACTTACTGGTTTTCATAATCTAATAGATCATTGGTGTTCTCTCCCAGGTTTTACTGGATGCTTGTCCTTCAATCATCACTCAAAGGAACAAGATAAAGTATCATGATTTGGGGTTAAAAAAAAATTCTAAGTAAAATCTCTAGAAATGGCAAAAGGTTGAAAACATTGAAGCTTTGTCCCTCAGGCTTTTTATAAATATTGCAACATCCCATGAGAGGTTTTGTAATTGATAATGTGATGAGGACAAGAGGAAATGACCTCAAGCTGCATCAAGGGAGGTTTAGATTAGACATCAGGAAGGATTTCTTCACTGAAAGGGTGATCAGCATTGGAACGGGCTGCCCAGGGGTGGGGTGGAGTCACCATCCCTGCAGGAGCTCAGGAAACAGCTGTATGTGACACTTAGTGCTGTGGTTTGATTGACACGTGGTGGTCAGTGAAAGGTTGGACTTGATGACCTTGGAGGTATTTTGCAGCCTTAGTGACTATTATTCCATGAATTTCTGACTTTCCCCCCACTTCTTAATATTCTGTTATTTATTTAACTGACAATGTTTGGGAGAATTTCTGCTGTCCAAGTTGTAGTTACTCCATCATAAAATACTTGCTTGTATTCTGAGCAGGGCCCCAGGATGCTGCAGAATTTAATTTTTGGTGAGATTTTTATGTCCAAGTTATTGACCTGTATGTGACAAAGTAGCTAAGTGGAATTTGCCGTGTCAGCCTGCAATCCTTTAGGCATGCTGGAGGGCAGAACTAATGGAGACAGAAAATTGTGGTATAATTTGACTTTTCAAGAGAGGTAGTTACTGCATGCTGAAGATAAGTCATGGACACGGCTGCATCCCCTTGGAAAAGTTTAGTTTATTAGCTCTGGTGGTGACAGGCCTTTTACAATTTTAAGATAAGATGTTCTGGTCTGTCTGCGTAGAGATTGCAGGAGTGGTTCTTGTCACTCAGTGTGAAACCCTTCAAGCAAGAACAGTCTCGCTCAGTGAACCATTATGCTGAAAGTTAGTGCTCTATAGCTGATCACATTTAATAAAAACAGATTTCTTTCCTTGTCTGACTGGCTTAGTGCCATATCCTTGAGAGCAAGGTGTGAAAGTATCACGCAGCTCTCTTGAAAAGGTATGTAGGAGTGTTTTACTTTTCAACACAGAAAAGTCTCTAAAAAAGTCTCTAAATTGACTATAACGATTCTATACAACATTTCAGTTACAAACCTACATTTTTTGCCCTTTCAGGTGAAATGCAAGCTGTAATGCAGAAAAAATATCAAATTGCAAATGAAGGATAAAGAACCAGCAGTACGAAAGTTTTGAAATCGTGTATAGGATTGGCTTGCCTCCAGATGCTACTTGTTTTAAATACTGTTGCCTGCTTTTTTCAGTGCTTCTGATCTCTCTGAATGCCTGTTAGTGAAACACAGCTCCACAGGAACTCAAGTTTACCTTCAGAAAGAGCCAGATGAGATACATCCAAACAGAAAGGGTTTTCAGAACACACCCATTTCCTTTATCAAGAACATGATGTGGTGGTACTTGAATGGATTTTGACGGTGTTGGTAGGTTCTCTATGGTAGAGATGAAAATGCTGTTTGGGTGGGTTTTGAACAGCCAAGAAATCCCTTGTTTGATTTCTCTGAGTGGAAACCTTTTCTTTTCCTGTCTAACCAGCAAGTATCCAGTCTTGCTAACCTAAGTGGATTTCCCAGCGTTAGATTCTAGTTTGAAAACAAAACGAAGCAGACTTGTTGTCTTTCCTTGAGCATGAGTGTTGTGAGGTTTTTGCCCCGAGGCTTGGCTTTTTCTGACTGTGATGATGGGGGCAGTGAAACCTCACCATCCGATCTTGTTTTTCCATGGACCAGAGGATCCTCTCTCGCTGTTGGGTGGAAATGAGCAAACATTTCTTTTGAATGAGCAGTTGTACTCCCTGTAAAGAATTCAGTGTCTCTGAGATACACAAGTGGGCTGAGGTAATGACTAAAAATTAACAAGCATTATTGCCCTTTTTTCTTCTGAATATAATTGAAGCAATACAGGAATATTTCTAGGCTGCATAGTCAAAGTAATGGTGTGAATTATCTCTCTCATCTCAGCCTTTTATAATATTCGTGAAAAAATTGATTTTTTTTTTTTTAATAGAAACATGAACATAAGAGCTGTACCTTTGTGTAACAACAGAAAAATCTGGGTCCTCCTGTTGGCCAGAGCCAGGGCTTTCTCTTTCAGATGTGACCAGAGTTCATGTATATCGAGGGGATGCTTTTATAGTCCTGTATATTGATGGCATTTGTTGCATCAACCTGCAATAATTAGAAATGAAGAAATAATGTATTATTTCTTCAAAGCTTTAAATCAAGCTTGTTGTTCTTCAGAAGGTGAAATGTTACATCATGTGGAATAGCTGAGTTTTAGATTGGAAAGTTGCTCTTCATTTGGCCTTCAGAATGCTTTTTTCCATCTTTCGTAAGGATGTTTTTAATTTTTGCAGGAAGTGAATCAAATACAGAAATGAAAAAAAGTATTTTGTAGCTTCTTTGGGTTTCGTTAGGGCTATTTTATGGTAGGGTGCATTGATTCACAGTATAAATAAACATGTTCTGCAGAAAGCATGGGAAAAGAGTAGGTGTGTGACAGCTCACTGCTACACGTACCTGCTTTGTCTCTGCAGCCACATTCACAGGGGCTGTTTTTCTTTGTTAATGCATTTATGCCAGTTCATGAGAGTAGGACAGTAAAAGATTATGTTCGCATTCAGGAAGTCAGCACAGCACCTGAAAATCAGTCATCTGTTTTTTTCCTTGGTATTTTTGTTTCTCTCAAGACATGAAGTGTTCAGTCTTGCTCTGCTGAGTGCCTCCCCACCCCCAGTTACCCATTTGTGATGAGCTTCTGTCTGCAGGATGGGGCCTGGCAAATCAAACGTGCACCCAGTCTTAGAGGTACTTTGTCTTTAGCACGAAAAACCCATCAAATAAAGTCTCTGTATAAACTTAAATATTTTCTGAGTCAAATTCTGTTGTGTTAGATTTGCTTTACACTTCTGGAAAATAAATTGAATTTTCCACAATCTCAGTTTGGTGCCAAAATTCACAGGCTTATATAAAAGAGAAATAGTGTTTGAGATTACAAGTGGATGATTGAATGTTTTTTATTAAGTAGGTCAAAGCATAAGCTTTTTTCCTGCTTTTAAAATCAGTACCAAAGAAGGTGCATTATTATTATCTGTTATTTAAGTATCCAAGAAAATCCGTATTCAAAACTACTGTTCAAATCTAAAATGTTCTTGCACATCTCAGGCTTCACCAGGTAAACCACTTTGACATGTTTTGTGCATGAAATTTAGTATCACAACTATTCCAATGTATGAAAACAAAAATAAATGTGCTTTCTGACCAGTGTTTTAGTGTACATATTTGATAGGTTGAGCAGATGACATCGCAAAGACCAGACCTGAGCAGTAACTACTATTTATTATTTAACAGTGTCTTTGTAACATATTCACAGCTGTAGTAACAACCTTTATTTCTGCAGATTGAAAAGAAGTTTTAGTTAGCACAGTTTGTCTCCAAGTGGTTTGAGCTTTCCTTTCATTATCTGAGTACTCATGTAGTTTTGAAAAATTAGCTTTATCTTTGAACGGATGTGGCAGCTGAATATTTTAAACAAAACATGCACAGTTTGGATATTCATATCTTAGAAATACTCTTGTAGTCAGTGATTCTGGGTGCAGATAGACTGGAAGATTAGATGAAGATGTAAAAGTTGCGTGAGCTTAATATAAACTGCCATAAACTGTTCACTTATCATGCTTCAAGGCAGCTAAAACATTTTGTTAGTAAATGTAATATAGACTGAATGTTTAAAAGTTTCTATTTTAGTATTTAGAATCCTTTATACACTTTTACCTACCAATTGTCATATAACTAACCTACAGCAAAGTAAAGTTTGCAGGAAAAAGCTCCACTGATTTATTCTGAGAGGCGTGTTAATTTAGTGTGTAAAAATATTTTTACAATATATGCATAGTGTCTGTGTGATGGAACCTAAACAGAAAACCCTGTACATCTTAAGGACAAAAGCATTTTATTCCCCAGGCTACAAAATAGAAGTAGAAGCACCTTGGTCAAAACAAGTGCCAGAGCACAGAGGGTATTACCAGTATCAGAAGTTCCTGCAGTAATAAAAGTTTTGTTTGGCAAAAGTCTAAATTATTCTTACTGAACTGCAGGATCACTAGAAATTAGCAGGTAAGCAAGTCAGTCATTCCCTGTTAAATGTTTCAAGGGGTCTAAGATATATTTGTGTTGCTAAGGAGTGAAGCTGCCATTTCCTGGCTTATCGTGCCAGTGCTGGAGCTGAAAGGTGAAATGGAGGATATGCAATGAAAACTTGTGCTGATGAGGAGGAGCAGTTTGACACTCACCCAGAGGGATGGGCTCTATGCTTAGTTTCTCCAGGGCTGCCTCTCCAAGGCTCAGACCCCACTTGTACTTTCCTCACAGTGGAGGGACTTGGTTTCAGGTTTTATTCCCAAGGTAAACTTTCCATAGCGATCCCCAAGCCAAGCTCAGATGGAGGGTTTGGTGATCCCTCCCTCCCACTCTCTGAAGAGTTAATTTATATCCCCACCTTTTAGTCTTTCCTTAACACTGTGCTGCCCAGGAGAAAATGTTTTGGTGCCTTTTAGCTAAACGAAAAGAGATCCACTTGTAAGAAAGGTCAAATGTTAGAAATTGCAGCTCTGAGACTCTCATCGAAAGAATATTTTTAGGGAGGAACTCCTCCTCTCTCAATCTCTGTGATCTCACCAGGATCTAGTCTGTGATAAGCCATTTGGTGCATTTCAAGAGTGTTCATCACAGTGCATTCAGTTATAGGAACCATCTCCACCTTACCCTTGATTTGAAAAATCCTTACTATGGTATCTGAATAATTTATTTTAGATTTATATGCCTCCAAAAGTCAGGTTTGCTCATTGTTTTTAATGTCCATTAATAGCTCCTCTTTCTTTTTTCAAGCTAATGTTTTATTTTGTTCTGCTACCTACTTATGCCAGTGATGATTTTTATTATTTGTCTTGTAAACTATTTTGTTACAAAACTAAGTACATCTAATACACCATTAGACCAGTATCCCTCCTACCAAAGTGTAATATGTGCTGGCTGTTGCAAAAATAGAGTTCTCTGCCAATTTTATATTTAAAATATCAAATAGCTATTTAGTATTTTAATAGTGTTATAACACAAACTGTTTCTTAATTAGCTCATATCCTGCTGCACTTCAGAAAGGATTTATTTGGTAAACAGAATGATCTGAGGTAACAGTAGTAATGCGTTAGTAGGGAAAAAAAAGAGCAAAAACATTAATTTAAAATGTGTTTGAAAAGGTTGCAATACTTTATTTCTTTTTCAGTACAGTTTTCATTGGTGTTGGCAGTGGGAAGACCAAGTGATCAAAATAACTTCAAGATAGTGAAGGACCAAACTGAAAACTGTAAATGAGGTCTTGCTTTTGATAGAACTAAGTTTTGACACTTGAGGTGCATTTGAGAATCAGAAGATTTGTGTTAGTTCATTTTCATTTAGGAGTGTGTTAGGCTGGAAAATGTTGGTTCAGAATGGTGATCGTATGCAGTTTACAAATATGTTTAATCTAGGTCATCCCTAGTTATGGGAATAGTGAGATTTTTCAAACAGTCTTTCAGGAAAATGGTGGGATAGTTGTTCTGCAGTTCTAATATCTTGGTATGTTTGAAATGGGCTTATGAAGTGCTTGTTTGTACTGGGAAAGGAGACTTGAAGCATTCACTGTGTTCCAGACTTCAAGTGCCTCTCTGATAGAGTAGAAAATAGGGAATGCTTCGGTCTGGGTTTAGAAGAGTGCTGCATACATTGGGTGGAAAAAAAATATTTTGTGGAAATTTTGTTGTACCCTGATATCAGATTGGGTCAGCAAGTCACGGAGGAGTATGCAGTGGCCTCCATATGCTTCTCTGACTTTTTAATTAGCTCCTTTTGGTAAAACTACATTTTTTGATTAGGCTGCTACGTTTAAGGCCCTTTAATAATGCCACAGTAGCATTAAAAAGAAGAGTTAGCAGGTCATTGTGAATGATGGGGAGATTCATTCTCATCAAAATCAAGGCTCTTGATTTATAAGAGGGAAGAGGATACCTTTTGCAAAATGTAAATTTGATGTGTTTGCTCTTTATAAAGACTGCTTTTGTGTAGTCTGGATTGCTGTCAGTGAATGCAAAGTTACAGATTGATGATAACAATTGCTTAGTCATCCTTCTGCTGGATGGACTTCAGTTGAGTGTTGATGGATGATATGACAAATTTATTGCTTATTACAGAGTTCTCAGTTCTTATTACAGAATGATTGGTGGGTTAGATAATTTTTAATGAAGTAATTAATTTCCCTTGAGATATTGTCTAAACTGTCATAAACTGAAGTGGAAATGTATTTTGCTTTGCCTACATTCATCTTAGTTAGTATAGAACTAGTGCAATTCTTTACAAAGTGGGACAATAAATGCACAGACAGCATTAAAGTATAAGATAAAAATGATGACATGTAAGTTCAAACATATATATTTTTAAAAATCACTAAGGAGCACAACTTTATAGAAATTTCACAGTATTTTCTCAAAAACCTGACTGGTTTCCAGTGTGAGATCATCTGTGAATAAAAAGATGCCAAACACCATTAGGACAATTGATAATCTGTGTAACTTGCTCTTACCACATTCTTCTCTTTTTATGATGCACTTACTGTTCCAGTGAGGCTTTTATGTTAGAAATTCAATTTCAAAATATTTTAAGTTGGAAAGCTGTAGTGGAGGATTTATTAGTGGGACAGTTTTTAACACTAAAGTCTCTCGTGTGTGCTGCCTTGTGCTTTGTAATGAATTTACCAATTCACTTCAATATTAAAATTTTTTCTGGTTGGCAGGCTGGTACAGTGAAAAACTAAGAGGATTTACATCTCAACCTTTGATGTTGCAAAAATTAATTGTCATGATGATAATTGTTTGCATTATGCTGGCATCTAAAAATGTTTACTGTGATCACAATTCTTTTATGTTTTAATGAACATGGAAACAAAAATGTTCATACACCAAGTATCGTTTACTGTGATCACAATTCTTGTATGTGTTTTAATGAACATGGAAACAAAAATGTTCATACACCAAGTATTTTACACCAAAAAATAGAAGACAGAAAAAAAAACCCAGTGGAAACCATTGCCATTGTGATTGTATGAAAAAAATATGGTGTGTTGGAGTCCTTCAGGAACTATAAGCAGCAGGAAGAACTTGTGTGTTAGATCAGTGCTTTAACGTTGTGTTATTGTTGGATGGTGAGATTTGACAAGCAGCCATTTAATTTGCTGGTTTTTAACCAAATTTTTGTGTTCCTGTTACTATTTGTGGTCGCTTCTGTAACGTGTCTAATTGCAAGGTTGGAGTTGCAGTGTGCTCAGCACTTGGGTCCTGCTGCCAAACCAGGTGTTGGTCTGGTCAGCTTCAGCAGGTCCCTCGAGCTTTGATCTGACTTCATGTGTAAAATCTCAGCAATGTTTCCCTACCTTTGTGAACTAATTGAGGATCTTACTGGTAAAAAGCACTCATTAGGAGAGAAGTGGGCCATGTTATGGTTACTTTTCAGAAATAATTGTCCACTGTTAATTAGAGGGTAGGATAAAGAATTTTGGAAGGAGTAAAAGCAGAAGTCAGCTTCTAGTTTTTAGCGTCACACAAGAGGCTGGCTAGCTTGCTGTTTTACAGCTTTGTGTAGCCGCGCTGTCAGGATTAAAGGCTCCGAAATGTCCCCTCCAGTCCAGCTGCACCATCTTGCATCACGTGGCGTAATTGCAGCTTCACATTTGGGTCAGGGTTGTCTCTGCTGAAAATCACTGGGAGGAATAAGTTGCTGTCAGACATCTAGTCAGAGCATCTCTGAACGCTTGAAAGGCTGCCATGTCCCTTAGTGCTCAATTTGAATTAAAACATGTAACTACACTGAAGACAGAAACCTGTCAGAGGTACAGACAAGGAAGTCTTTAAGTCTCCTAGTACTTGAAGCATGTGTTTTTCTTTTCTCCCTCTATTGTCATTCTGTTACTGAGATAGAAAATATGGCAGCTGAAAATGTAAACACTTTTCTTTGTCTCGTCTTGCAGGCCGAAACAGCAGCAACAGAATAATTTTTCCTTGTTTTCTTCCACCAAGGGCTGGAATTTCAGAGGGGTAAGTTTCATATTGTTTTGTTCAGGGTATGACATTCCCTCCTGCTGCATTCTGCTGCTGTGTAACTTTGTAGTTAAACCATGATCTGTTAGGACTAAAATCATGGCCAGCAATTCAACTGGAACTTTTAATTTTGTACTCTCCTTAAAAGGTTTTCTAAAAATGCTAGCTTTTTTTTTTTTTTTTTTTTTTTTTTTTTTTTAATGTGTTTGATTGTATTATTCTGAGGGGTGCAGGACATAATCATACTGTACATTAACCTACTTTAAATTAAAAAAAAATAGGGTGTGCTTTCATATCTGAAAATAAATAATGGAAACTGGACTGATACTCTTTAATTATAATATAGATATTTGTGAAGTTATTGCAAGTTTGCATATGTGAACTTTGCAGAAGTGCAGTTAAATCATAACAAAAATTATGTAGGCCTCTTACAAGGCAGAAGGGAATAGGTTGTATTTCTGTTTACTTGGCTGAATAAGGAAATGTGGAAGCTTGTGTGTTCCCAATGAAACTGATGGAAAAGATACATGAAAAAGCAATGCAAGTAAAAATAATTTTAAAATCTTTATATTTGCTGGTGGTATCAGGAGCTTTTATTCTTGTCCTCTTCAGGTTTCAGAGGTAGCTTCTTAGCAGGTTAATTTGTTCAGAGTCAGCCATGTCATCCCCTCTCTGTCCCATATGGCCTGTGAGCCCTTCTACACCATTTGGTGTAAAACTTCATGTGATGGTGGTGTTGTGGCAATGTGTTTGCCCTGTAAGTGCTGGAACCTGGGATACAGTCCGAGAGAAGTCACTGCATGTTGTATCTAAGTCATGCTAATCTTTAAAGGAAAGACTTTTCTGCCTTGCAGACTTCTTTTAGTATAACAAACACTAAATTAGCTTTGCCAGTAATGTGGATTGACTTGTATTTGGGAGACCATATAAATTTGTTTCCTCTGAGCTTCTTCCAACAAAATAATTAAGGAGACAGACATTACTTTAAATGCTTTGCTGAAAGAGTAGATGGCATTGATGGATTTACTGATCTGTGTTGTTCATGATATGGTAAACTTCTTTAAAACAAAAACTATTTTTCACTGACTTCTGCATTTTAGTTTGGTGTTTTAAGTGGAGCATCCACTATTGTTTACTGTGAGCTTTTTATTGTCACTGTTTCTTGTGTCACACCAGGGTGAAATTGTCTGTGATACTGAGAAAATGGTTCCCTCACAATGGCCTGGTCAAGAATGTAGGCAAAATACCAACAACCTCTAAGCTGTAGATTAATTCAGAGCCAGTATAAAAATAAAATTGACTCTAATGTTTCCCTCAGTTCTCTCCTAGCTATGCTGGAAAAGTAATTTTGGAAGAATGTGGGTATGAAAATAGTGGGAAGAGTTCTGTAAGTATGAGCTGTAGCTGAAGAAACAGTGATCCCAAGTTGAGAGCAGTAGCTCACTGAAGTGAAGGCATAGGGCTGGTTTCACAGTGGCACCACGGGGTCTGCAGGGGGAGTGAGTTGTGCACAAAGAATGGAAAACTGGGGAGTAAAAGCCTTCAGAATCAAGAACCTGAAAGCAGATAGGAACAGTAGTATTAAGAGAGGAAACAGGCAACAAGTTAATGGGTCTTGAGACTGCATCCTTCATGTGTAGAAATGAAGATCTGTGGCAGGTGGCTGCCACCTTATTTTTAAGGAGACTTACGAGATAGCAACGCAGATATCAAGTTCTACAGCTGTAATGTTTCATACATAGTAGGCAACTGCAGTTAATTGTTAGACATAAATGGCTGCATCAAGGGAAGAACCTGTTTGAGTTGTTCACTTGATCTGATTGGATACTGAAGCCAAGATAGCTGAGCACTGGAAAAGAGAGAGCTAAGTGTCTGTTGATATTTGCATTGTGAGCATTAATTTCATTTTGATGGATGGAAAAAGTGTGTTATGAAAAGCCCAGTGAGCAGACTTGAAGTCACACGGGTTTTTATAGAGATGGTGAAAGATAATAGATTGGCTTTGATGTCTTTTCTCAAACAGGACTAAAACCTTACCAGCTAAAATAACTAGGTTAATGTTGACAGTGGAGCAGAGCCACAGCTGAGTATAACAAACACAACTCTGGAGCTGACTTATTCATGGCTGTGTTTTTTTAAACTTCTATTTCTATTATTACAGACTGTAATACAGGATCATTTCAACAGTCACAAATAATAATAAAGAATAAAGTGATTAGCACAGAATTGCAACATTGTGTTCATCTCCCTGTCCTCGTTTTGCAGTCAGTTCACTCAGTTGAAATGTCTCAGTATCATGCTGATAAAAGGACATGTTAAAGAAACCTGGAAAATACACCAAGGTAAACCTCAGAGTAAGATAAGGAAGGCCCGGATGTAAGTAAGAGAGAGCAAGTCAATGCGCTGCTCTGATTGTCTGTGGAAATAATGTGTTATGCTGCTGTGTAGAGTGGGAAACAACTTCATTTCACAAAGCATTCAATCCAATGAGGATTACATGTGTACAGTCATCCACACACAATTAGATGTGAGGATTAAAGCTTCTGTGGGTTTTTTTTGTAGTTATGATACAGTCTTGAGTTATATGTTTGTTTGCTATTTCCTACCACACTAAGAGCAGTCAGTTTTATAAACAAGGAAGTTCTGAATTCAAGAGGAATAAGAATCTCTTGAGAGTTTGAGATTTCAGTCTCTTTTTCTGTCTCCCTTCCTGCTCCCTTAAAAGCACCCACTTTGTTTATGCCAGCAGGATAAACTTCTGGAGTCAGATATGCAAATGGAAGTCTTCAAATGATTGCTTTTCTAAAAAAAAAGAAAAAAAAGGTAAATTTGCAGAAGTAGTGGTACACACTGTTGCTATGATGACATTTGAGGTGACTATGAAGAAACTGCCAGTTGATGAAAAGAAAAGCAATTACCTGATTAGTGAAGAATATTGGGCTGTAGGCAGAATTGAAGAGGATGCTGGTTTTGTCTGCACTTGTCTCTGATATGCCTCTCAACTGTTCCACTGAGAGAGCATAATTTGCTGCATGCTTTAAGCCAACATCTGAACCATTATGATAGTTTCTTTATTTCCTCCCTGCCACACACAGCAGTTTGGGCTGAAGATCTTTAGTGCTGAAAATAAATAGTGAAATGTAAACCAACATTTTGTACTTGAAATAGTTTGAGGCATGTGTTTAATGCGCAGTTGCCTGAAGATTGAAGATAATTTATTGCAATGAGGCTTCTTCCTATTTCCTCCTTTCTTGTTTCCTTTCTAGTTTTTAAAAGCATCTAACTGAGCTGCAGATGTGGTCACCTGTGAGGAAGGCTGATCTAATTTATGAGAAACCTGTCATAAAAAAGTGTTAAATATGCTGAAAGTCAATTTTAGACATGTAAGTGGTTTCTGTGCTAGTTTTACTGCACATGTGTTTGTGAGGGAAAAGGTGCCTGTCATGCCAAATGAGAAGAATACCACACTTTTCAGACAGTATTTGAAAAACAATATTTTTTTGTGCAGACTGGCACACTTCAGTTATCCCATTCAGGGTGCACGAATCTCAACAGGATAACAACTTTTAAGAGAGAAAAGAAGTTTCATCCTGGCTTTAAGTTGATGAATAATTGGATAAATTTATATGATTATTTGCTACCATAGAAAGCACCTCTGTCCCTCTCCTGGATTTTGCCTGGTTTTACTTAATTTCTACATCCACTGATAGTTGTTTGCCTAAGCAATGATGTTACCTATAACAGAAACTGATTAGAAGTGGTATCACACAGGCCTTTTTTCATACTTGTTGAAACAGTGTTGTGCACTACTGTCTCTAATTAAATGTGCTTAAATACCATAATCTCTTGGTATGTCCAGTATGATTTTAAAACACAAGGTATCATATGCATTAAAAAACATGTGGTTTTTTTTTGTTAGTTCAGTTTACTCCTATGCACAATTTAAGCAGCTTCCTCAGGGGGATGGTTACTTTGTCATTGACAGCATGTTTTTATAAGTGATTATTTTGTGTACTCACAGCATAGCTGGGAGTGGAATAATTGTACTGGTTGTGACATAGCAGTCAGTTCCTTCCCATGCCACAGAGAGACTCTGAGCAGGGAGTGCAGCTGGGATCCCTGCTCCCCATGGCTGCTCACCTCCCTTTGCCTTTGCACAGTCCCATGTCTTCTAACCTGCAGCATGTTAAAGATACATGGATGTTTAATCCCTGACCTGTCTCCTCCCTCTTTGTCTTTGAACAGAAGAATTCCATATTCCTTTTCTGCTTTCCAACAGATGGTGAATTCCTATGTGCCACTCCTTTTAGATCTCTTCCTCTGTCTTCTTACAGTGGGTTCAAGCTCTTCTGTTTCAGAGTTTGTCTCGGCCCCTCTCTTTTACTGCTTGGCTCTGCTCAGACTTGCCTTTAGTCTGCCTCTGTGCAGGAGCCGTTGTGCTGCTGTCCAGCACTGACCTTTCCTGGGCCAGGATGGCCCTGAAACCTGACACCAGAAATAGCAAGAAGCAATTCTGTACGTCTGTTCTTGCAGTTCTTTCTTGGGAGCACTGCAGGAGCAGGAAACTTTACTTCACACCATTGATAGCAGCAATGTACAGAGCATTATGAATATCCTCCCATGATGCACAGTTTCTGGTTCGGAAGACAGGAGCTTGTAAATGGTAGCAAATATTCACACTGGACATGGATTTTTGTTTGTAAAAGAGTTGGGTTTGGTGTCTCCCTGCTTAATCTATGGGCGGAGTTTCAAATGGTTTAGCTTGTTATTGGTTTTGGTTTTGAACAAACCACTGGAACTGTAGTTGATTAGTCACAAGACTAATTTCTCTTGGAACAGCAAGGTTTATATTGGCACACAAATAGAGATGCTATCAGAAATTCATTGTGTGGCATTTGCGTAACTGGAGAGCAGTCAGTTCCATCTGCAGTTTCAAAACACATCAGAATTGTCATATGCTTAATGTATACACTGAATTCAGAAACAGATTCAGAGTGTGCAGTTACACAAATTCTTCAAATTAAAATATGTATTATTCCAAAGCCATGTGCTGAGTCAGCATTGCTTAATCACCATAACTTCTACCCACAGTGTGTGATGCAAGATTAGCCACATCACACTAGAATGTTTTATTTGAAATTCCAGCCAAACATGGTTTGTTGATATGTGGGATTCTTAGGCCTGTAATAAATGGCCATATTCATTTGTAGGGTCAGTGGGTACTGTAAGTTACAAGGTCCTCTGCATACAGTAGTGTGACAGCATGAATGAGCTGTGAGTTGTTTATAATTAGTTACAAAGGAGAATGATGCTGGCTGGCCTTTAGACTTCGACATTGCAAGATTCCAATAGTTGGGGACTTAGGTAGACAAACCTGTGCATGTTTTATGAGCTATTACTGCTTGTGCTACCTAGGGAGTGCTGTACTGCTGAGGGGTTTACACTGACTTCTTTAACTCAATTCAGTAGCTGTTTCATTAAACTGTCACAGCTTTTACATCTGAAGTCATCTATGAGTTAAGTACATAGCCATTAAACTGTCCACCTAGTTTACAGAGATGCTTCCAAGTTGATTACATGGCAGTATATTTAGATTCTGTGTTTCTTGGGGCAGGAGTTTTGAGGCCCTTATAGAGCACTTGGCTGAGGCATTCCTGAAAAGACCTCCACTGACTTTGACATGTGCAAGACTTCACCCATGACTTTTGTTGTAAAGGGTAGTTGTACTGACTTAAGCTCAGTTATTCAATTAATACCTCGATTTGTTCTGATAATGAAAATATTGTGATATCTCCCATTTGGAGGGATTTTGTAAAATTTCATTTTGTCTTTTCAAAGAGTAGTTTTTTTTTTAATACTTCATATGGTCATTCTGCTACTGCTGTAGGGTTTTGTTTTGTGGATCTTTGTAAGTGCTTTGTAACAAGTTTATTTTTGCTCCGGGTGTGGTTTGTTATTTATAGTAGAAATATTCTGTATATGCTATAAACCCTCCATGCCAGCTATTTTGCACATACAAACAATACTGAGCTAGAAGCAGCATGTGATAAAGCAGATAGGTCCAATTGTGATTCTCTTATGCTAAGTTGGATGTTCTGTTATAGAGCAGATTTCCTGTCTTTAATCATAGACTGGGTGTTACCTTGTACTCCTGCTGTCATTTACTGTTCTTTTCTTTGTTCAGCAGCAGATGAACTTGACCTCTGTTCGGTTTAACTCAAACCAAACTCTGCCCATTTCTTTGTCTTTGTTTCCCCTCACTCCACCAGTGGCTGCTCTTTGAGAACACGTGATGTGAAATTACTATTTCCTATGAGTTTGTTTCAGAAACATCTAATGGTTAACTGAGTGATGCTCTTGTCCAGTCTGAGAAATCAACATTTTAGAAGCAATTTTGAACTATACATTGATATTTTATTAATGCTACATTGTTTCATATTAGCAATTTTATTTTCAATTGTCTAGTGTAAATGAAGGACTGCACACATGGGCTTCAATTGCTGTTGGGTTTGGTTTTACTAATTGTGATGCTTGCAGAAGAACTTGGTGTTATCCCAACCTGTTACAAAGATACATTATTAATGTGACTTTCCATTTTCCCCAAATTGTTTTGATGTTTTGTTGTCTAATCTCCTAGTGCTTATACTGTAAAAACTCATTGTTCATTCTAAGTTGATTGTAAAAGTTTTCAGTTAGGTAGCGCTTAGGTATTATTTTTTACAACTGTGGATTAAATGTTAAAAAAACGAAATAGGTGGACTACATATTTGGAAAAGATTTCAAAAGTATCTCCAAAGACAGTTGGGAAATCCTCCATACTGGAGGTTTTGTTCTAGCATCTTCCTCTCCATTTCCAGTCCCTCTGCAGTCCCACGGGTTCTAATTTAGTTTGTCAAGATGTACTTGTGACCTAAAGCTAAACAAAATCCTTCTAAGGACCAGGAGAGAAGAAAGACCTCCTGAAAAGTTCTGAACTTCTGAAAAAGCTTATAAACAGTCTTGAAGCTGATAGGAAAAGAAAAGAAAGTTTGAGTTCTCAATTTGGAGGAAGCATTTTGAGGGGGTTTATTGGTTTCTCCAAGAGGACTCCCCTTCATTCCAAACACAGAAGTGCTTTCACAACCAGATTTGGTCAAACATTTCAGTTGTAGAACGAATCCTAATTATTTCTAAACATAAGAGCAAGATTCTTCTTGAAAGCTAATGCTGTGGTTAGAATGTACACAGCAGTTCAAAATGATGGCCATCTTTTAAAATCTAACACAAATGCTTAGTAAGAACAACACAATGGTGCTTTCTATTTATTGCAGCCTGGAAAAAAATTTTGTTATTACAGTAGCAACCAGAAAATAAGGTCTCCATGTTGCTGGATATTACACAAACATAGTAATAAATGATTATTTCTCTAAAGAATTTACAATCTAAGCATGTAAGCATGTATGGGAACATACTGTAACATTTCTTTAATAATACTAAATTAAATTTTTGAAGTAAATTCAGATTTGTTGAATCTCTTAAATTTCATTAATAATGGCAGATCTTTGTAATTCCTGGGTTCTGTTACACATTTTGAAATGGGATATCCCATTCTAATGGAAGATGAATATATGTGTATATACAGTCTATATATTCAGTATATATAATTTGATCATAACATGATTTCAGGGAATGTTCTCAGGATATGTAAAATGCACACTTAAAATATTTGTTACATTGTTTTTGATGCAAAAATTATACAGAGGTTGTTTCTGTCTCTTTCTAGATTGTGGTTACTTGTAAAGCTTTTCAGAGTTAAATTTAAGCATTCTTAAAACACTCATAATGCACAATGAGAAAACAGCTTCAATCTCTGTGCCAGCAGGCTCCCCACTGAATTTGCAAAACTTAGCTATTTTCCAAGCACTGTTTTCAGTAGTTCACAACCTTAAATGTTCTCAGAAGTAGCAGTCATAAATTTCAGCAAACCGTGTCCTCCCAGACCCTTCCAAAAGTCCAAAGCAGAGCTGTAGCCTTGTGCAAAGGTCACAAGATGAGGGCAGTTGTACTGATCCTAAGAAGATTAGATTGCATGTCCTGACTGCTAGGATACTGGGAGAGAGTGCAGGGCTTCCTGAGGGTCCTCAGTTGGGCAGTGGCTGCTGCAGTTTGGTGTGGCACTTGCTTCTGGACTACTATAGTCCTAGGAGCAAAAATAAAAATTATTCTCTTCTAAATGTCTTGAACAAATCATGGCAATCTTTTTCACATTTGGGGACCATTATCTGAGTGTCCCCAGATCTTTATCTCTCGAAGAATACATGAGAAACTACTAACTCAGTGGTTTCTGCTATGGGAGATGGGATGGGCAAATTTGGATATCTTGCGAGGAATTTGCTACCAGTGAGTGTCTCTCCCAGCCCTTGGAAAGAGCCAGGTCAAACTTCACAGCACTTGAGATGTGTATGTTCCCCTTTGTGCAGAAGAAATCCTGGTGGCAGCAGTAGGACACTGCCCTGGAAGAAGGATTTTATGTATTTATTTTCCTGTTTGTAATATCTGTAATTTTAAGAACTCCGGAGAAGGAAGCAACAGTGAATCTGCTTAGGTAGCTTTGCTTCCATTTTGCTGTGTTTTTTGACATAGCAACCAGCAACTGTCTGTGTGCTGTCTGAATAAAGACTTGTCATGTGCTGCTGGTTACAGATGTTTGACAGGCTTCAGCCTGATGCCACCACAGTGCTTTGGACATTTTACAAGTGAGAATACTAAGGCAGAAAACTTCCTGAAATATAGTGTTGTCAGATTTATTTGTTTTAATTTAAAAAAAAGGAAAAAATAATAGCTGGTGTTCATTCTTTGTTCTTGAAAACTATAGTTACACCAATATTTAATTCCCTTTACTCAGCTTTGTGGATTTTTTGGCTGTTTATTTCATCCTGTGTTCATGGTGCTGTCTTGTTTCTTTTCATGTTTTGTTGGACTAGGCAGAACTGCTATAACCGCACAGGGACCAAAGGAGCAGCTTTCATGTATTTACATATTTAGAGTTTGTCAGTTCTGATTTCTGGACCTCATTCTTGGGATGAAGTTGCTGTCTGGAATCTAGACAGGGTATCTTAGATTTCCTTCCTTGGTGCATGTGTGGCTGACTAGAATAGAAGTAAGTTCAAGATGCACTTTCTTTCAGGTGGACACCCTTGATGCTGCTGTTAACTAAGTGCAGAGTACCTTGGAGGTGATTCTTGTGCAACTGCAGGGAAAACACAGATGGTGTTTTCTTCCCTCAGACCTTAGAAAGCAGGTTTTGCCATCCCATTAATTTGTGTTGATTGATACAGGCAGGGAGCCAGAAGGCTTTATATATTGTTTATTAGATTGATGAAAGAAAGCCTGACAGAAAGGTGGAATTGGTGTTATCTGCCTTTAGGCTTCTTAAATTCTGATGGCTGTTGAGGCAGGTGCTTATAGGCAGCCTAAGGAATAGTGCAAGTGCAAATATAAAGAAGCATAGCAAAGTGAAGTATTCAGGTGTTGTGGTCTCCAGGAAGTGGAATACAGAAATCCAAATGTTACCAGGAAATCAGACTGAAAAATGCTTGCCTACCTATCTTCACCTTTGGTGCAGTTAAAGACCTATGCATATCATAACACTACAAAAAATTGCACTCCTGTATTTGATTCTGGGTCAGGTGTTACCAAATTCTGATAGCAGAGGATTACGGTTTGCTGTATGGGATAAAAGATTATTTAAGAAATAATTTTAATCTAAGTTAATAAAGAGAGACTAAATAATTCTTGTAAAATATTGCAGGCTTAGATATAGAGGTGTATATGTATTTCCTTGGAAAAATACACTATTCTGCTGGAAGGGTCTGAAAAGAAGATGGCTAGGTTGGGTTTTGCCTCACTTTTGGGCAGAGAAGATAGGCCAATAGCATCCACCAAGAGTGATGTACTTCAGTAATTTTTTAAGGATTGGCCTAAAATGTCTGCTTTCTGAAAGGTCTTTCAGTCAGTATTTTCTGCCTGCAGAGATGTCAAGGCTACTCTTCTCAAAGGAACTGGTTGCTCATTGGTATCAGTTTCACCTTTTATCTTCTTCCAAGCTCAGCAGAAATTTTTTATTCTGAAGAAGGATTGCACCAGCTCACTAAGGACTTGTTTTCTTTAAAGATGGAGTTTGAATTGCTGTTATCTTGATACCCAAATTAAATTTTTTTTTTAACATTCTTGCCCACTGGAAGAATGCAGAATTCTGCTGACAGCAAAACCAGCACTGTGTTTGTAGATCTGAGCAAGTCACAGAAGACTAAACAGGATAGGGGCAGATAAGGAGTGAGGTGTAATTCTTTCTTTCTAACTATATTGAATTTCTAGGGATAAAATCAAAGTCTGCACTTGTCCTTACACACAAAATTGGGATGCTTTTCCATGCTTATCTTCAATCCTTTATTCTAGGCTGATTCTAAAACAATCTGTTCTTAATTTTTGCCATGATGTCAATTTAAGAACTTCTCCTAAATACATCCCACAACTTCTCAAATGCTAAAAAAAAATTTGGTAAAATAAATATTTAAAAGTTCTGCCCAGTGTCTACCAGCTGTTTTGTGTGCTGAGACATCTGCATTTGGAGATAGTTGTCTGCCCTTGAGTTTAAAGCCCATTGCTGCTGTGTAAGAATTGCACAGGTGGAGATGGACTGTTTCAGTTACTGAGGCTCAAAGTTCCCAAACACCTACCTGTTATTTTAGAAACCTCTTAGTGATATCTTTACCTTCACCATACCGATGCTGTTCACTTATTGGCTGTTTGTAAAACACTTTTGTCTGTTTAAAATACTATTGTGAACCAGTGTGTGAGAGAAAAACCACGACAGAGACAGACACAGCAGGGCAGATCAGCTTCTGACACTTGCAGTGCACTGCATGACAGGAAGCGAGAGCAAACTGTGTGGCTGCATGGGGAGGAGTTCCTGCTGAAAACTGAGGGACAGACAAGACACAGGGACTCCTTTGTAGCAAAAGCTTTCCACTGTCACACTGAAAATTGAGAAACCTGCTAAAATCTGAGCACGATACAAAATAACTCATGGTGTGGTGCTGCTTATTTGTGCATCATCAGGTAAGCGTGAATCGGGATCGTGGAACTTTTTATTGTTTGTGTGTAAGTTGGAAGTGCACAGATACTCCTTCCAAGCATGCCAGGATTTAAGATTGGGTATTGATTAAACCAAAATGTTGCTTGGCAGGAATGTTTCCTTGTGTAAGGAAAGAAATTTTCTAAAGGTTGAGGTATTCCTGGTGGGATGGAGGACAGTTTATTTTTCTCTCTGTATTGGTCGTTTGCTACTGCAGGGTGATGGGTTTAGGTCTTGGCTTCTACTTATCTGTCATACCCATGTAAACATCTCTGCCTCAGTCTCCTAGCCTGAAAATGTGAATTTTAGCTAGTGCTAGGGCTTAAAGAGGAATATTTATAGCAAGATGTGTTATTGTCTCCATTGTCAAAGTGAAAGCTGTAACACATCCTACTTACACTGTATTTACACTGCGGGACGATTCTGCTCTGTAGCATGTGGATGTTATCACCTGGAAAACTGGGTTATGGACACTGCAGTGTGGAGAGATATGGACAGAAAAGTAGCAAGGTCGATAATAACTGTAGAAAATACAACCTTTGAGGGAGGTTTAAAATATTCAGTGCATCTTGTGTATGGAAAAACAAGATGATATTAGATGTGAGTATAGGTTTATCTGAGTGTGTGTGAACAATTACAAAGTGGGCACTAGTTCTCTGTATTTGCCAAGTGCAGCATGGGAATAAATGGGCTTTTGTCATGGCAAGAGAGATTCAGGTGAGATATTTTGGGGATAAATGCTTTCTGATTGTCATGTTCATAAAGAGTAGAACAAAGTATAGAGTTAAAAACTGTCATTTCACACTGCTGTATAAAAACTTTCCTGTCTTACATGTTGTAGTGGTTAGCATTTAGTATTTGGTTGTTCTTAATGATTTGTGTTGAGCTTTGATTTTGGACTGTTAATATATGAATGAGAGTAGCCCATTAGAGACACCAGTGAACAGATTTTGCAGCTCCAGCACCAGTTTACAGCATCCTTTCTTGGAAAACTTGAAAAAATCCTCTCATTTAGGAATCCAAGTTATTTCAAAGTATTTGTGCATACGTTGACTAAAACTGTACTTTGAAGTTCTCAGAAATATGTGATCAAGGTGGGGGGCTGTAGTGCAAGGCAAATCAGGGATATGGAAACCTTATGGCTCTCTGACACCTGATAGGAAGGTGTAGCCAGGTGGGGTCAGTCTCTTCTCCCAGGTGGAACAAGTGACAGGACAAGAGGAAAGAGCCTCAAGTTGCACCTAGGAAGGTTTAGATTGGATATTAAGGAAAATTTCCTCACTAAAAGCACTGCCAAGCAGCAGAATGGGCTGCCTAGGTCAGCGGCGGAATCACCATCCCTGGACGTGTTTAAAAGCCATGTAGCTGTGGCA
Source organism: Onychostruthus taczanowskii (assembly GCF_017590055.1). NCBI lineage: Eukaryota > Metazoa > Chordata > Aves > Passeriformes > Passeridae > Onychostruthus > Onychostruthus taczanowskii. Next base: position 12,456,490 of record NW_024506993.1, read on the forward strand.
CTGAGGGACATGAGTTAGTGGTGGCTTGGCAGTGCTGAGTTAATGGTTGGACTTGGTGATCTTAGAGGGATTTTCCAGCCTAAGGGATTCTGTGACTTGATGTTCAAGAGCCTGTGTGCCCTGCAAGTGCACAAAACCTTTAAGGATAGAGTTAGAGCATTAAAACACCCCAACTTTGATTATTCTTGCTTTTACAACCAATCCTATGCTAAACTCCCTCAGCACAAACATACAAGGCCAGGAGCTGCAAATTCATCACCTCAGCTTGCCGAAGACTAAGGAATCCAGGGACTGTTTGCATGCTGACTGGTTATATTACTTGGAGACATACAGAACTGGATCTGACAGATCCCAGCTGAAAAGTGTCTGAAAGAAGAACAGAAGCTGAATCTAAATAGTGTATGGACTCTTTTACATTGCATCTTATTTTTTATTTATATACTAGGTGAGTTTAAAATCATTAGATATTGATTGTGTTAATTAGAAGTATAATTTATGTAGGAGTGTTCAGATTCTGGCTGAGAAAGGATTATCATGTAACAAAAAACTCCTGTGGACAAGAAATAAATGTGCCCTATTTAACTGAATTTGGTTTGGACTTTACTGTAAAGTTTGCAGAAGTTTCAGTGTATTTAACTGTTCTAGATTCCAGTTACTGGTCCTCTCCCCTGTCTTCCAAAAACGGGAAGGAAGAAGGTTAAATAAAGACAAAGTAACTACCAGTCCTCAAACAAAGCTGTGCTAATCCTTGTCCTTACAGCATCCCGTACATGCACACCCATTTCCTGTTGTTAATGTTAAACACATTGAATATAACTTTCATTTCATTGTTCACTTCAGTGTTCCTTTTACATTACGTTGACCGGAAAATCTCCAATCCATCACAACAAGCAGTGCCGAGGCAGAGCCTCTGGCTGCGGTGAGAGGAGGCTGCCAAGGAGCTGCCATAGTGGCCTCCAGAGATGTGATGACTCCTGGGAGTGCTTGAAAAGTGTGAAAGTCATCAGTGGCAGAGATCACCTCACCTCCATTGCAGTTTTTGCTGTGCTGTAACAGAGCAGAGTCTGGGTTTGTTTGTTTTCTTTGGAATATCAGGAACAAGTAAGTCCTGTTCCTAACACTGGTATCCAGGGCTCCTGTCAGCTGAGCGTGTGCCGGGTGGGAAGTTGGACTGTCCACTGTCCCAGGCTCAGTGCAGACTGTGCAGTCAGGTCATCTCTGGCCATTTCTCCTTAAAAGCAATAAGGTTTAAAGATTTTGTGTCACTCTTGAGAAAATGAAACCTGAAATGTCTCTGGTATTCCAAACAGGAGAGGGCTATGGAAATATACATGGAAACCATTTTTATTATAACACTAAAGAATTTTTGTTTGTGATATGATGGAAAGTGTCTAATCCCACATGAGGCTTACTCTTTTTTTCAGTATTGTTTTGACTTGAGGCTGGGTAGTGCAACACCACTGCTGTCTCTTCCAGTTCTCTTCTGAGCTCTGCTTGGTGGGATTGTAACCCATCACCTGTGGCAGGAAATGTTAAGTTTGTGATTATTCAACTAACCTTAACAGAAGGTTATTAATCTTTTGCTTAGTAATCAAGCTGGATCCAAGGCATATTTCATTAACTGACTAATAATACCAGGTAAGAAAAATGCAGGTTTTTAGGCATTCCTCTTATATTAGGAAGACTAAACTGAAATGTTTTAACTTTTCTGTTTTCTGGCTGTGTCATCTGTTAAATGTTTGGAAATATTTTAAACTAGCCAGGAGAATTGAAACATTGAAGCAGGCCAGTTTGTAGTTTTTTCTTTCGTCCTACCTCCCTTTTTGCATTCCTCTTAACATCTGTTTTGTACTATTTGTGCCTCATCTCTGGACTCTGTCCTGATTGAGTCCTCTGTACTCTGGTGTAACTAACTGGGAACTTGATAATTTTGAGATCATTTGAATGTGATTTCAGATGGAAGCAGTGAAAACTTGAAACAGATCTTATAACACAGGAGCACCAGCAGATGGAATTTTTGGAGTCATTAGAAGAGTAAATATGGTCTTAGCAAGTGGTACTTTTCAGGGATTTTTGAAGAGAGATCCATGTGTTGGTTGGATGGGTGTGGATGCACTGACAAAGTGCAGAGGAAAAAGTATGAGAATTGTAATATCTGAATATTCTTTTGAACCTACCAGTGTCTGTACATGTTAGAGATTTAAGAATTAGAAGAGTGCTTAGAAGTGCACATCTATATTTGCATATATACTTGTGGATGTTGCTGATAAAAAGTTACTTACACATCAAGAGAATTTATAGGCTAACTGGATTTTAAAAAAAGTTGTATAAAACCAGTGTGACACATGGAAGTCTGGATTACTGTTGTGATTTGATGTATTTCTATAAAGAAATGATGTGCTCCTGCCTTATTCCGAGCTGCTTCAACACCAGCTGTGATTCCTAGGGCATAAAGCCATCATCAGGCTTTGGGTGGGAAGGTTCCTTGTAGATGTAGAGGTGTTCTCAGCTGGCTCAGGAGATACTGATTGCTTTCTAAAATTAAAAGAAAAAAAAAATCCTGTAATAATGCTGCTTTTCATGCAGACATAATCCACCCCTTGGAGTGTGGTTTAAACCTGGCCCATGATGTTTGACTTTTTATTAAGTATTTGATCAGTTTCCTCCTGTCCTTCCACATTAATCCCTTTTGATTTTATTTTTGCTCTACCTGATCTCTTCAAATTGTTTGCCTTTAGATAGTTTTGTTTTTTAATTTAGTCTGATACAGATATTGAACCTGATAAAGGTGTACCATAAAGTAGAGAGGAACCTAAAGCCCAGAGCAGTGAATCCCTTCCTGCCTTTTTCTCAACAGTAAAAATTATACAAAACTTTGTTAGCTAAATGGTATTCCCTTTTCTGTATTATTGCAAGTGTGTGTGTATATATATATACACACTTGTTATATGTATGTATGTATACTTAAAATATGTATATATTATGTGTGTGCGTGTAGGTATATATATGCATTTCAACTTACTTGCATTTGTTTAAATAATAAAACTCTATTATTTGAGTTATTTTGTTCCAATTACTAGTATTGAAGTGTGTTCAGGTGTATGTTCTAGAAAGACTGTTTTAAAAAAACATTTTCATATGAAAACAGTCTGAAATGCAGACTAATTGAATGGCTTCTAATTTTTCTTTGGTTTGGACTTTTTGTTTTGGGGACATAGGAAAAGTCTGTTTCATTAGAATAGATTTCTGTATGAAAAAAGGATTAAAGCTTTTTAGTGCTTGGTTTTGAAATGAAACTGTCTCTGACTAAGAAGGTCTTAAGGGTATGATGTGCCTATGCAAATACATTATCTTGAACTGTTATTTATTTTGATACCAGTCTGTGTGCAGACATATTTCTAAGCATTTAGAATGGAGAGATGATTTAACAAAAGTCAGCAGCTCTTCTGAAAAGCATTTCCTTCCCCATTACAGGATGGGTTTTGTCAAGCTATTTTTGTGCATCTTTGCATTTCATCTCCCAGGTGGTAAAGTATAAATCTGTGGTATTGATAATTAAAACCCTGTGATGGAGACTATGTTAATCCAGCCTTCCTTATAACAATAAGGAATAATGTCTTACTGCTCTAATTCCTTTAATGAAATCAATACTTTAATATAAAATTTGATATCTTACCTTCTCATCTCCTGTGAGATAATTATGGAAAGCAACTCTTTCCTGCTGTGTTAAGGTCAGGAAGTCCTGTCTCTGTAACTGTAAGCTCAGCCTTTTGGGCAACAGTATCACAAACACTAGGATTTGAAATTATGGTAGAAAAAGCTATTTCAGCCCAGAGGTGTGTGTTCAGATGCAGGTAATGCACCTGTATAGCAACAGTATCACAAAAAAAGGATTTGAAAGTATCACAAAACAGGATTTGAAATTATGATAGAAAAAGCTTTTTCAGCCCAGAGGTGTGTGTTCAGATGCAGGTAATGCACCTGTATGGTCAGTCAGAGAACACAGATATATTTCTCACCAGAATGTGTTACTGATACTATTTTCCTGCAGGTGTGTACCCATTTTTAAGGCCTCTAAATACTGTGCAAAAAAAAAGTTATCTAAGTGTTCTAATCTTTCCTGTTTTCCCAACAAGGCAAACAGCATAATAACATTTTTCAATTTAATTTGGTTTGTGTACATACAAATTCTAATAAAGAGATGCTCTGTGGTGAGATGGCATTTGCCCATTGCTCATGGCCCATTGTGGGGTTAGCAGGGTGTCCAGTGGTCAGTGTGTCACACCCTGCTGCAGTGGGACACTCATGTCAGAGTGTTCAGGGGATGGGGAGGGAGCAGGGCTGGAGTGAGGACAGAGCCTGCTGTGCTTCCTCACCCAGCCCTGGGCTCTGCCAGAGCCTGCTGCACCCAGCTGAGCCTCTGGGCTGCTGTGATGAGAGCTTTGTGTTGCTTCATGTGCCGTGTGAGTTAAAACATAAAATGGAGAGCAAGAATCAAGGGGGGATTTTGTGGGAGATTCAGGGGTCAGTTGCATTGTGTTGTGACAGCTGAGACAGGACTTGTAACCCCTTTGGGGAAAAGATCTTCACAAAGAGCAGGGATTAATTTAATGAGCACCTTATGCTCCCTGCACAATATCCACTGCAATCTTTGCTTCTAATCCACTTATTATGGGCAAAGAAATTTATCTATGGTCTAGTAACTCAATTATTGGGTTTTTTTTTTGCCATGGAGTTCTGCCTCCCACTTATACAGTGATAATAGCCCTTGAAACTCTCAGAAATATGAAATCGTTAATCTTGCCTGCAGTGGTTAATATTTAACAATTTCTATTTGAAATGACTGATGTTGCATAACCACTGAGGCTTACAGAGAACATAACAAGTATAATATTTGCAAGCTTCCAGATAACATTTCATATTCAGTCACTTTTATATTAAGTGTGTAGTACTTTTCAGTAAGTAGAAGATCTAAAACAGTGAGGAATGATCCTTTGATTAGCACAGTGAAGTATGAGGTAGAGCAAGAGATCTGTTTTGTGGAGGCTGTCCCAGACTTACTCAATATGTAATTGCTTTTCCTACACTTGACTTTTATCTTTCATTGCTTTTGGTCTGTACATCACAGTTGATACTGATTTGTTCCTCAGAAGTATATTGATGTTTAGTTATATAACCAAAAAGGTTGCCTCTAAATAAGATGCTAGTATTTTAATTCCTGCTGACTCCCTTTTGTGCTGTGCTTTACCTGAATAGCCTTGCCATGGATGCGTGTCCTTTGGCCATGATACCTCTGTGTTTTGGACCCAGAAATGTGCTTTGAATGCAGCAGTTAGAGCCCACACATAGTTGTGTAACCTTCCCTCTGCAGTAAAACCATCTCTTACCTCATTCAAGTTCACTTTAATGCTGTAGCCTTGCCTATTACTTCATATTACATAATTTATAGTCTCAATCCACTTTCCTTAGAGTTGGCCAGTGTTGGAAATGCCACCTTCTGTGTTAATCTGTAACCCTGTGACTGCAGTAAGAATCTTATAGTTGGTTGTTTAACAAAGGAACTGCCCATTTGTTGTGTGTGTGGTCATTTGTCACACTCCATTAGCAGAGAAATCAAGTGTCAGATGTCAGACCTAAAGCAGCACCATCCCAAGCTGTGGATGCAGTTGCATCCTGTGCATCCATGCACTGGAAGCATCAGTTAGTGTAGACTCAGGTACACCAGGTCCATGCACAATTTTAATTTATCCTTCTCTTGTAGAAAGCTGTATTCCAAATCCAAATGCCCTTCATTTTTAAGTTAACTTGTGTCCACTGATGGAGTGGAATCAATATATGATTTTTTTGAGTACAAATGAGTGATGCATGCATTTGGGCCCCAGAATTCTAATTAGGTTTGAAGAACAGTCTGCAACATGTTCTAGTCAGCAACTAGAATCTTAGGAGATGTTACTCTCTGGGCAAAGTACTGACCTGACAGATCTCATCCCTGGTTTGTGTTTTTCACTACGAATTCACATTTGCTAACCCTAGAATAGTAATTCAAGCTAGTTCATCCTGTGGGGAAAAAAACCAAACCTTATATACTGATAGAGGATAAGCAAAGATAGTCAGTATTATTCCAGGTATTTCTATTCATAGCTCAGTGTGGTCTGGTCCAGAAATTTCTGTGTTCTAGTCAGTCCTTTAACTTGTTGCTAATAATCCATACTGTAGCAGTAAAAGGGATTTGTTTGTGCTTATTCTGAGGGTGAAGAATTGCTTTCATAAAACACTTCTCACTGTGTAATGTGGTGACAGAACTTGTGGTCCTGTTTCTGGACAATAATGATACTAAAACACAGCTGTTGCTGACTTTGAAATTATTGTTTAAAAAAGGTATCAGCAGTTATTTTCTGAAAAAGAAGCAAAATTGTATTTAAATGAGTCAAAGATCTGCTGAAAATCAGTGAATAAACACAAAAGATTTCAAAACCAAGGGTTTAGTTTTAAAAGAGTATGAAATCAAAACTTCTGGATTTTGTGATAAATATTCCTTATCTTTTCTTGTCAAAGAAACATTTCTCAGAAACCATATGCTTGACCTTGTAGATTTGCAATTGTTTCATTGGCTTCAGAAGAGCTGGGGGCATGGACACTGGGGATGGGGGAATACAATTTTTCTACCTTTTTTTTTTTTAAATAAGAAATACCTTCATTGTGTGCAGCTTCTACCTTTTAGCTGAGCTTTGGACATCCCATAAGCTATGAACTCTGTATGGCATCTCTCTGGGGTTTTTGGTTTCTAAATTGCTCATCTTTGACTTATGTAGACTGGAAACTAAATCCCAGCTATAATTATGTGTTATTGCTTATCTCTGGTTGACACTGGAAGACAACACAGCTGGATAAATAGGAGCCATGTATTCTGTGACTTCTCTTGTTTCCTGAAGCTTCCTGGCCTGGTAGACAACGCAGAGCTCTGTTAAATGACATTTCACATGTATTTGAAGTGCGTGAAGATTAATCTTGTGGTGAACCTGTGAACTGACACAAGGGAGGGCTTGCCATTTGCAAACCCAAAACCTGAATATGGAGCAGAATGCAATCACTGACGTAGAGAGTGAAACCCTAACATACACTAATGTGATTCCTGCAGTACATTTCACCTTTTATATTGACTGTCTGCAGATAGGACTTGATTGCTGAAGGCAGCCTTTGAAAAATCTTAAGTATAGGCTTTCAGCACAAAAGATGAGTTTCTCTTCCTGACAGTCTTATTGGATACAAAAGTTCATATCAAGTGCCAAAGTACAGTTTCCAAGATGGAATAATTGCTTACGCTTTTAGTTAGAAGTAAGTTTCTCAACTGAAGTGAACCTATCTGAGCAGAAAAGGAACAGCATTTAATTCACTATGTGTTAATAGGTAGCTTTTCAACTCGTGAAAAGAGAGTTTATATTCACGTACATGGTGATTATAATGATAATTAGAGTTAGTTAAATATATATACACATAAATATATGTGTATGACATCATGATGTATGCTTGTCTCGGGATCAAGCCAAAGGCAGTTGGTACTGTTCATCAAAACTGAGCTTTCTTTTCATTTTGCTTTATAGAAAAAACGGAAACAGAGTACTCAAGATGAAGATACAATCAGTATCTGCAGCCTGGATACAAGTGTGAGTAATTTAATTTTCTTTTTTACCCTGCCTCTCTACCCCCAAAACTAAAATATGGCTGTTAGGAGTATTCGGATGAAATAATCCTGTTCCATCTTAGCTGCATTGTTTTCATACATAGCATGAATAACTTGTTCTGTTTGTTATGAAAAAAGTTTGTTATATTACTTCTCTCATTTTCTGTATTAAACCTTTAAAAGAAAAATGATGTCATAATGACAGTTTATTGTAAAGCATTGAATCTCTTATTAGTAAATAATTAACATGATAAAAGGACTTTGTGAATGCAGGATTTAAATATAGACCTTTTATACTGTTGAACGGGTGTATGAGAAATTCCATTTCAGTTGTCAATGCTGGTTAATTCAAGCTGTAAGAACCAAACTCTTTCTGTTGATTATGGTGGATGTTGAATCAAAGTATTAATGAGGGTAATTATGCAATAAACAGCAATGTGTGTTGTTTTTCCTGTAAACTTGTGACGTAAAGGTACACTTGAAGTTATAGTTTCAAATCCAGTGGAACTAAAATAAGGTAGGAAAAATTGCCATTCCTTCTTTTCAATGTTTTCATCAATATTTCTGCAGTGTTCTGTTTACAGTCAGCTGTTGAACCAGTTTTCCTTTTCTGTAGACCTCTCACGTAGTACAGACGGAAAAAACAGTGGAAAAAATAGAGAAAAAACACTGCTTCTTTTAGTAGGTTTTTTTTTTTTTTTAGCAAGTGTCGCACCTAGTGCTGTGGTTTCTTTAATGATCAGATGTTAATTTTGGTTTGAAGTATACCTGTTCTTTGAAGCATTAATTACATTTAAGGGCTCACCTGCCTGGATGGCTGCAGACAAACAAAAGCTCTTGCAAGCACTTCAACTGAGCTGGGTAAACCCACAGTAGCCTGACCTTGTCTGTGATAATATTTTAATGTTAGTTCATCCCGTGAGCTGGGTAGAATCCAGCACTCTTCTGGAAATCATAAACCCACAGTAGCCTGACCTTGTCTGTGATAATATTTTAATGTTAGTTCATCCCATCAGACCTTACATTGGGCCCAACTTCAAAGGAATTGTTATTCCTTTAAAGGTATTTGAAAGGAATTGTTGTTCTTCAGGGAAGATTGGAAATTGTTGACTATTTATTATTATTTTGGACAAATTGATCATTTTTAGATGCTTAACTCTGATATGAGATGGAAAATGCTGGGTTTAACTATTTTAATGTTTCTGGAAAAAGTGTGTATTTTACTCTTCAGTGATTAAGACAATTATGTAAAATTTCCTTGCGTAGAATCTGTTACACTGCTGTAGAAATTCTTGATGAATATAGCTTCTCCTTTGGCTAATAGCTAAGGATTTAAATTCTGCTTGAAGGGGACAATTTCTGCTAATAGATTTCCTGGAGGAGGGTGTTCTAATGTGATCTGATCTTAGCTCTGAGTTTGCTCCACAGAAATACAGACAGAGCATTGAGCAATGTCCTTCATTTGCAGTTATTAAATAACACTTAAAATTTATAAAATATTATTTTCTTGGTATTGCTTTTCTGTGTAACCATTATTATTGCCAAAACAAACATGAATCTGAGAAGAGATAAAGTAATTCACTAAACATTGATCTGTAAGACAATGACTAGTAAACCATTGAATTTAGATTTTCATTAAAAGATTTGTAAAACCCTATTTTAGAGGGATCTTGTCAATAAAATGTGTGAAGGGCTGTTAAGAAAACTCTTCCCACTGTCATCAAGGCAGAATTTCATTGTTTAAATGTAAATGCATGTATTAGAAAATAGGGTTGAGAGATGAATGAGTGAAGAAGTTTGAATCTTTCCTTACAGTGCTTCAGAATCACTCAGGTCAATAGGGTGGGGAATATCCCATGAGGATATAAAAGTTATGCATTGTATCTTGAAGAATGATCAGTTTATTTAAATGCACAATTTATGTAAACACTAGTTGATTTATCTTTTTCTGCTTGAGATAACTTCAAGTTTGTCACCCCTTTTTTTCTGCTACCAGGAAGTGCTGATTTGTTTATGCTGTACAGATGATTTTGTCTCGTGTCTCTGAGGCTTGCTTTGCCCTGAACTCTTGCACATTGCAATACTGCAGGTTCCTGTTCAGCATGGGGCACATACTGTGCCCTCCCCACTGACAGGATTTGCTGTTAAGGCCAGTTTGCCTCTGGCTGTGACAGGAGACTTAAACTGTCATGGTGACTGACTTGGGGAGGATAGGTGCCTTTGGTTAAGAAATGAGCCTGGCATGTGAATTTAGAACAACACCCTCAGGTTTTTAAACTTCAGGTAATGGTTCAAGTGTGCCCATCAAAACCAGGTGCTGTTGACATTAAAACAAGTTGGGCAGGAAGAGTTCACATTTTCTCCTGGCTTGTGTTCCTGCCCATTACATTATCAGCCCCCCAGGTAAAGGAGGACTATCACCTTTGTGAGCCTCCTAGACATGGGAAATAAACTTTTATTTTTCTTTTCACATGATATTTTTCTTATGATTAATGATAAAGACAGTGCTGAGAATGCAACTAGACTGAATACCAAGTGTCTCGTGTTTTTGGGAAACATTGGAGGGTCTTCTGTTTGCACTGAGGAATGTTGTGGCACAAAAGGGATGGCTGAAATCTGGCAGTCCATGGCTGAACAGTTACCTGTAAAAGCATTTTGTTGTCTGTGTGTCCTTAAATGCTGTTTATATTGAGTAGAGATGTCTTTTTGTGTTTTGGGCTTTGATTTTAGAGCCATAGCTCACATTATAGGTCATTCAATATTTCTGTTACAAGGCAGAAAGTTGGCTGTCTTTTGTTCTCATGTTTGTGATGGCAAATTTCAAAAAGAAGGAAAATGTCAACAATAATCAGTTCATACTTCACAGAAACCAGCTGTGGTGGTGTTATGCAAGGTCACTTTTCCTTTCTCTGTTGCCTCACATACAGAGTAACTTACTCCCAAAAATGGAGAGGGGGCTGAAGAAAAGAGTCAGAAGAAGTGTCTAGAATAATTAAAAGTTCGGAACAGTTTCTGTTTAAAAAACAATCAAATATACTGGAACTTGTATAAACTGAAATCAAATATCCTGGGAACAAATTGGCACGTGATTAGTTCCATGAGAAGTGGTCCATGTAAGGTTATTCCTTCTCTTGGTTAGGACTAAGGACACAAAACAAAGCTCTTTGTAGGTTCCTACCAAAACAAAAGTGATGCCATTTCACCTACTACACCAGTGGCACAATTCTGGCACAGGGTGCTGTGGATACCAGAGGTTTTGCAGGAGTTCATAAAACAAATAGGGTAAATTCACGGAAGAAAAAACTGCCAAGAGCTGTTAGGCTGAGTGAAGCCATCCATCTGAAGAAGCTCTTGAAGCTGCATATTTCTGAGTCTGGGTGAGCAAACTCCGTGTCTGTCACTAGGTGTTTACTCTGCTTTCACATGAACAGCTTTCTTTCACTATTACTAGGGAAATGGTGCTGGCCTGAGGTCCATCCTTAGCCTGTCATGGCCATTCTCAGGAGACTTTGATTAGCCAATGCAATCCTTCCTTTCTTCCAAGCAACAACAATTTTGAAATAATTGGAGTGTTTGGATTACAGCATGATGTAAATAATTAAATGTTCAGATTCTTTTGTCTAGCAACTCTCTTTTGCCCTGGAAAGATGTGCCAAATGTATATGTATATCTTCAAAGAATGTATTTATTTTCCAGCCCTAAGAATATGAAAATTTGAATGTGTGTGGAGATTCTTTTGTCTAGCAACTCTCCTTTGCCCTGAAAAGATGTGCCAAATGGTTTATATGTATATCTTCAATGAATGTATTTATTTTCCAGGCCTAAGAATATGAAAATTTGAATGTGTGTGTTCCCTATTATGTATTCAGATTTTCAGTGGGATAGTGATAGATCATTAAATTTTTGCAGATAATAAAATCTCTCAAGCTATGTAATAAAACTGGCTATTTTTTATTAAATATTGTATGTATATAACAAATCAGTATATTAGCTCCCTGTGCAGCACACTGTCTGGTTTGCATGAGATGACTGACTCCTGGTCTGGCCAGTTCTGCAGCTCCCTGAGCTGCTGATGTAGAAAGCTGGTGCTGCATTCACTCTGTGCTGGTTTCACAGGCATCACCTCAGGGATGCACCTCATTTTTGGGCTTGGCAATGGAAAGATCTGGCCAGCTTTACTGCCTAACATTGCAGGTTGTGTAAATGTATCTGGTGGCCACCTTTGTCCAGGAGAGGGTGGGGGTGGCAAAGAAAGAGGCTATTAACTATTTAATGACTGGATTACTTCATACCTTGGAAAGCAGCATCCATATGGGTCTCCTGCCAATTACATCATCATGTGTCTACAATCCTCTTATAAAAATAGATCTAAAATTTTTTTCTGTGACTGACCATTGCCAGACATACCTGTCTTTTCCAAGGGAATAAGTCATACTGACAGAATTTCCTTTCACAGGAAACACTGCTTGGAGCTTTGCTGACTCAGGACAAGGACTGGTAACCTAAGCATGTTAAATGATCTTTGTATTTGTTTAGTGATCTGGACTGGCATTGATGCTTCAGGAGTTGATAAACTGGCTTATTAAACTAACTGGTTGGACTTGGCTCATTTTATTGCCAGCTTAAATAAGTGGATTTGCAAATCTCCTCAATGTCAAATAGTTTGTGATAACTTGTGACAGATGTGGCCAGCAGACTGTGAGGGCTGGGTGCATGAATGTACAGGGCCACAGCGGTCGGAAGTTTATTTAAAGGGAAATCTGTCTGATATCTGACATGGCTTTGTTCATGTTGGCCTCCACTGGGAGGCTTAACTCGGTCAATGGACTTCAGTCTGTCCAGTTAACTCAGCCAGTGATGTTTCATGCTTGTGCTCTTAGAGTGGTGATGCTTATTGAGCTGCATCTGCATAATGATTTACAGACATTATGTAATCAACCTGGCTTACATAAACTTCAGATTTTATTGCTATCCCTTTAAAGGCTGGGGAATTGGGGCAGGTAAAATGAGACAGCTTTAATGAGAATAGAGGGCAAAGTATTTTTTGTATTTAAAACACCTCAATGAGCCCTGCTCTATATTCCTCCTGTTGCAAACATTTTCTCCTTAGTTAAATTCTGAGCAGCTTCTGGATTATTTCTGCTTTTGCTCCTTGTTGCTGCTGTGACTTTTGTTCTTTCCTCATAACCCAGCTTTGCAATGTGGTTCTTCTTTCAGTGCAACCTTCTCGTGAGCCTGGTGCAGTACTGGAGGGTTGTGCTCCTTACTCAGGCACAGACAGCTGCTTCTTTCTTGTATTCCATAGCTATTAAATAGAGTTAATATATCCCACTGAGCAAAGTGATGGTGAACACTGTTATCTGGAGATTATTGCACAGAGCACTCAGCAAGGTACTTAACAGCATTGCATTTTTAATGGCTGTTGTAAGGGGGTAACTGCACAGTTGAAATCTTGGAATGGTGATGATTCCGTGTGCTTCATATGTCTGAACTCTAAAATCATAAGTAACTCAGGAGATTTCCAGAAGAAAAAGCTGGTAAAACCTAATACAAAACGTGGGCTTTTCAGAATAAAACGGTACTGGAGCAAAATTCCATCCAGAAAAAGAATCAGGGGAGTGGTGTGCAGTTCTCCTCTGCAATTGGTTGTATGCAGATTTGTTGTAAACTCATGGAAGTTGCTCTTGTTATATTGAGAAGGAACATACAACAAATACATGATGAACTAGACATGTAAAACAGTTTCATAAAGAAGAGCTATTTATTTTTATTATATGGAACAGTTATCATTACTGAAAATTAAGCTCTGCCAAATAGTCACTTACCATTGAGTGAACTGGAAATGTCTTACTGCTCATCTGTCTACTTGCATGTTAATAATGCATGTCCCAGTATAAAATACAAACGAAAAGGTACCCATACTTAAGCTGCATTTGCATACACTAGACCAGAGTTCATTAATTTTGATTGCTTTTAGTGCAAAGTGATCATTTATTATGTATTTAATAGTCAATATAGCTGAAACATTACTTGACCTAATTAAATTTAATTATAAATTCAATTATATTTGATTGCTAAGGTATGGCAAGCTAGCTTTATAAGCTTAGAGAGGATTACTTCTACATCAGCTTATCAGAGTCAAGATAATTAAAATACATATTGTATCTGGATCTTCTATTTCTCTAAACTGTGGTCTGTTGCATGTTCATAGTATAAAAGGCCTTCAGCTTGCCCAGTAAGATGTATACAATATGTTTGAATTATTCATAACCTTTGAATATTGCTCTGCAGCAGGGTGGTCAGTGCTCATTTGGATTCAGACTTTATTATACAGTGACTATTCTTAATCCATTATTAATCCCTCACATGGTTGTCATAGGCTACACCCTCTGCTGCTGGCATTATTTGGAGTAATGTTCTGGATCTTAAGGCTGTGTCTTGTTATTCTCTTGCTATTTCTCATTAGATAAGGCCTACAATGCTCTATTGGAAAAATGTGTAAATTGCTGGTCAGGCTGCATTTTTCCCCCTCTGCATTCTAGCATGGTCTCAGAGTTCCTGTGTAGTTATACAATTACTCTTTATTTATGCAAACAACTTCTCAGAATTTGGCTAATTTTTCTAGTAAATCTCAAGGATTATTTTGGTGAAGACAGCAAATATGTGATGAACTTTGTGATGAACATCTTCAGTGTCAATCTGCCTGTACAAATATGCCAAACCTTTGGAAACACACAGCAAACATTCTTGAAACATACTTGGGAATTGAGTAAGAAAATGTATCTCTTGTATGTATTCACCCAGTTTCTAGAAATTAAAGCTGGTTTATAGATACCTTAAATGAAGTATGATCATTAAAACTAACTTTTTAAAATGGTTTAGCTCAAACTATAACACTATCTTAGTCACAAGTCACTGTTGTGACTTGCTGGCATCTATTTGTCTGCTCCTATTTAAATTCATGTGCAAGGCATTATTTGATACAACAGCATAAATTTGTTTTATATACAGTTTCCTTTCCTTTGAAATTCTGTATTTATACAGTTCTTGGCATTCTGCAGTCTCTGAGGGGGAAGTAAAGCCATAAATGGTTTTGTTGAGGAACTTGTTGGGGAGATTTTCTTGGGGAACTTCTTGGTTCCTAGAAAATGATTTTTCTTCAAAATTTTTTTCCTGATGAGGCATGCTCAGTGTTACTGTTCTGAAACTGAAATGTGTATCACTGTGGAGCAAGAAAGATGTGGTAAAACCCCAGACCTGATGGTTTTCAAACACTGAAAGCTATCTCTTATACTTTTGCCATGGAGTTTAGTTATTGATCAAGTCTTAGATAATGATAAAGTCTTGGGAGCTGTGGAAGGCTTCTGATAAAAATCTGGAAACAGGTTATACCAATTCTTAGGTGAGGTGCCAGTTTTTTCTTCCCTTGGCTATACTGACAAAAGAGAAGAGAAGGAGCTAAGGTTTTGCCTCCAAAGCAGAAAGGTTTCATCAAAAACATCCACTCAGTCTGTGGACGTAGCTCTCAATAGCAGCAAATTACCTCAGTGAGAAATATATGAGGTGGAAAACAACTTTATCTTCAGAAACATGAAGATTTTGTGATTCTTATGATACTTGCATGTAACACCATTTATCTTTCTGATTCAGTCAAAAGTAGTGTACATAAGTCTGTGTTCTATTTCAAAGAATTGGTTTGTGTAGTAATAACAGTGTATTTTATGATATTCTACATAACAGAAAATGGCAGCTGAAGTTAGAATTCTTTAATGTTCTGTATCTTAATTAATTCAGTTTAAATTACTTTTGGGTTACAAAAACAGGCTTGACATTTGCTTATTTTCCACATGGCAAATTGGGAGCATTTGTGAACTGAAATTAGCCAGATGTTATTGGCAGCTATGAAGTTGGATATCTGTTAAGCAATGTTTGTGGAGGTTGGTTTGATGAAGGCTTGCAGAGGAGGTTTTCATAATGAAATTGAATAAAGTAATGAGTTACTGTAATTTGGTTTATTTAGAGGTCAAAATGAACCCTTATATTAGTTCTATAGAGATAAATAACGTATAATGCCATACATTTTTTAAAATTAAGTTTTATACATCATTATTGGTAACTGCATTTTAAATTGAATTTATAATACCGACTGTGCAGACATAATTTGTTAAAAAAATGAAGGCACCACACCATGTAAGCAATGTGCTGTGTGTGGCCTGGAGCCAAAGAGTTGAGGTTTTTCAAGTTATGTTAAACTTTTGACTGAAGCAGTCTACCTATATTTATTCTGTGGAAGAAGGAAAGGATGGCCCATTCATCCTCAAATAATATCCACTGGCAGTGCCTGACATAGTCCAGTGCTTACTGAAGTCTCGAGTGGAAGCCAAGTCAGGACTGATTGAATTAGCGTGGCTGTATAGTTAAAGTCCATAAATTTTTGCAATGCCAGCTACATTTTGGCTGTGCCTCTAGAAGTGACCAACCATAACAGGAAATGAAGTTGGTACATAAATACAGCAGGATGCCTCTCTACATCATAGCACCAGGACAGGCCTTGTAAGGGCATTGTTCCATCCATCTCCTGGTGGATGAATTAAATGATAATGAAATTATTCATTACAGACAGTTTTGCATGGTCTTTTTTAGAAGCCTCTACTACTCCTGCAGGCAATCCAGCCTAGAGCTTCTCAGTCTATTGTTAGCAAGGTTTCCTAGTCACAAACCAGTTTAAGGCACTGTCTTACACCATATGTGAGCATTCAGATCAGTATAAAATCCCCTGAACAGGTATGGGCAGGGGATCCTGTATGGTGCTTTTACTGTAGCCAGGACCTACAGATAACCACTTCTTTCAGATGAAGCCTTTTCCTTAGGTAGGTCAGAGGAGGTATTTTTGTTTCAGCTAATGTGAAGCTAAAGTAATTTTATCAATATGTTGAGATGATTTTCATTAAATAATAGATAACATCTGCTTCTATCTTTTGAAGGAACCTCTAATACTAGGTTTGTGTTTTTTAAAGCAGGCTGCATCTTAGCAGGAAAGTCATTATCAAATGACTTCTTCAGCAAGAGCTTAGCAACAAGGAAAACAAAGACAAGCTTACTGTTAAAAATTTTCTAGTAGGTACTTCCTAATTTAAGCTGGTGAAAGTAGTTTTAAAAAAAAAAGAGATAAGAAGTTTCACTCAGATATTTGTGGTTACATGGTCTGTTTGGCTTGTTTTTATTCCCTCACAAGCATTAAGTTTTCTGTGTACCCTTCAGTGGATTATTTGACTTCTCTCTTGATCAGATCCTTATCTGAAAAATGCAACAAATCTGTGTTTGTTTTCCTGACCTGCTTTGAGACCAAAGCACAGAAATTCCTGGGGGAGTGTTGTGTACTGCAATTGGAAGGGTACATCCCAATGCAGGCTGCCAGCCAAGGCCACTCCAGTGCAGAGCAGCGTAGGGAGACATAAGCAGCAGGTGAATCTTACAACAGAGAAGTGTGACATGATTTGTCATAAAAGTTTCATATAATCTTAGAATGCTGTGGTAATGCACAATAATCCTAGAAAATTATCTCTGCATAGCAGTGATTTTTCAGTTCATTTGGTAGCCTTTAGGTCCTCTTATCTCTTAGGGAAAAAAATGTATTGTTTTTTCCATCACTCTGTTATCACTGTAACTCTGTAATCAGGACAGCTGAAGGGTATCTGCTTACAGCTGCTGGCTCTGTCACACACCTGCACCCTGCTCCCTTTCCATGCTGTGGGAAGCAGCCAGGAGGGGGAAGCCCTCAGCAAGTAGAAGTTTAACAAGTGTTTCTACATGCTCTAAGAGTATTTTACAAAAAAAAAAAAACATAATGGTGTTTTTTACAAGTGTATGAATATGTTTGTCAATATTAGCATGTCACCTCTGCTGCTGCTGAACAAAACTGCAGAAAAAAGAGAACTAAAACTTGCAGAGTAATACTCTTGGCGGTTTAGATATACCCACTAACATACAGAAGGCTGAACAATAGTATTTTGTAAAGTCATCCCACCTGGATGGGGACAGAACATCTCTAATGGTAATTTATGAGATATTTACCTTTATTTGAACTTCTTCATTTACATGACTCCAAAAATTAGTCAGCAAAAAATTTGCTGTAAACCTGCAAGGTTCATTCACACAGTTCTGCATTTGCAGGAAAAAATGTAAACCTATGTAAACCTATGCTGCTATATTAGAGGATTTTTCATTTATTTCCTCTATATTCTCTTCTGTCTTATCTGCGATATATATCAGCCATTAGTTGGATTAAAAGGTCAATTTTTAAATTGATCTGTTAATTCTTAAACAATAATTGTTAAGATTGTTATTGTTTATAACAATCTAGCTGATATTTTTTACCACTGTTCTTAAAGAAACCAATACTGAAAGGATTTGACTTTGTCTTGGGAAATGTTCAGACTTTCATCTACTATTTTTGTACATAAAATACATTATTTAAACTGTATATATTTGCTTTGTACTTGTGGTAGAGGTTGCCCTTTGAGTTTTGCCTCTATGAGCTTAATCCCTTCATGGAGGAGGGATTCACTTGATTTATCTCAGTCAACTGGCTTCTTTATTGAACATTTGATAGAATTGGAAACAAAACCACAATCTTTTAAAGCTCTCCTTCCTGGAATGCAGGCAGTTCAGCTGCCAGAGGTATTCCTTTGCATTACTTAGAATTTTATGCCAGGTTTTTTTAAAGATGTTTAGGTAGTGATGAATGCATTAATCTGCATAGAATTGTCAAAGGTGCTGAAGCATTTAATTTCCCAACCTTACTGTGCATAACTCAATATATTTAAATATCTGTTGCTGTGTACTTAATGGTTCTACTCAATTTTAACTCAGTGTGAGAATGTAATTGACTTTTGATTTGATTTTCTAAAAATGTAATTCAGAGGACAGTAACAGTCCACACATCTGGCTTTTCTTTAGCATGTTGATTAAAAACACTTAATGAATTTTTGTGTATTTCCTCTTAAAACTTATAATTTGAGATTTTTTTCTTTCCAAATTACCTTACTGTAATGAATCATATTTGTAAAGAAATGTAAATTTGTCCTCCTTGTCTTCAGAACAAACTTGATCTTAATATATTCAGGACACTTACCTGCTGAGACATCGACAGCCTGAGTGACTTATCTACTTGATAAAGTAAAATAAACATTTTGGTGCTGTTGTGAATATTAAGTTTATCCTATATCAGATGCCTCTTACTGAAATAAGTTTCCAGTTTATGATGGTTTAGCTTTGCAATTCTGTGGATAAACAACTGATTATTAAAGCTTTAAATAATTCATGTCACATAACACAATAATGTGTTCCTGCTGCTGTAGCTGGTGGCTGTGTAGGGACCCTGGTAATTACAGAGAGTGTCCAGAGGGCTGCCAGAATGACAATTCACCTGCTTAAGGCCAAAATTCTGATTCTGTGGTTTCCCTTTTCAGTGTTCAAGGTGAGTTCTTCAATGAAATGTAAAAACTGGCTGTGTGTTATTGGGCCTTTAATGAATCCTCCATCTTTCAAGAGATCTCACTGGCTTTGTTGCAGCTTTCAATTGTGAGACAGGCAGTGACAAGGTAGGATAGTTGAAGCTTATCTATTTAAGCTTGGTCAAGATCTTTTGTGTTCTTGTCATAACAGTTACTCTTCTGCAAAAGTTAGTGAAGACCTTTCAAAATAATTTAAACTAATTGTACACTTCCAGAGCTTCAATAATGAACAAAACAAATGTAAGCCCTTAGTTGTAGGGGGAGAAGCTGGCAGTAAATTTCTTCTTCCTGTGAAATTAATGAAATTTTTTCCAGAAACTATTGATTTCATCTAAGGAGTAGGAACCCAGATTGTGTGAAAATATTAACAAGGACAAGTTGCAAGTTTGAATGAGCATATGGTCTTATTTGTTGTTTATAGATATCTTTGTATCAGATCTTTCATCTTCTAAATCAGATATTTTTTTGTCTAATTTATATCTATTGTTGGATCCAGAGGTGATCAGGGATGTGTATGTGATGGGATGGGAAGAGGATGAGACTTTGGAAGAGGCAAACTGTGTCAAGTGGGTTTGTCATGAGAGCAAAAGCATTGTTGGAGAGGCTACACAAGTGTTTCTTTTACTATTTACTAATTAACCATTAATTAAACTTCTGGAGGTATTTATAGATGTACAGAGTAGTTGGATGAAGTGTTTCTTACCTCTTTTATGAAAGCTCCATCGTTTCTTCTTAATTAAGACAAATGAGTCAACTTTGAGGCATAATGCTGAGAGTTGTCAGAGCATTATTGTATTGGAATATGTTGTTTACGTTATGTTATCCATTGTATGCATTGTGTTGTTTCTGGGAGATTTTTTGTTTTATATTCTGGTGTTTCTTGCTTACAGCGTGGCTTTTTGTGCTTCTTTTGTGGCTTTTTTTTTTTTCTTTTGTACCATCACTCAGAATAGCACAGTGACTTCCTGCACTCTGTATGAAATGTGCTCTGAATTCAAGCAGTTTGAGTGTTTTGATGTTTGAAGACATTTTTGCTTTTTTAACCTCTTGTCTGAATAAGCAGCTTTTTCTGCCCTTTTCTGCTCACATGAAGTTTTTAACACTTATGATAATGATAATGAACTTGCTGCCCATAGCTACATGGAATTGGCCAAGGAAGTGATGTGGAGGCTGGGTTTGACATTGCCTGAAGTTAAAAATGTGTTTGTGGTTACAGTTATATTTCTCATGAACTTCATCTATCACTTACATATTCTCTGGCTTGGTTTTGTTGTTTATGAAATGCTGATGAGCTTATTTTTCCTAAGTGGTACTAAGAAAATTTATTCATCAAACCTAAAGGAATATGGAAATGTTACTGAAATGGAAACTACTATTCTTGTATTCATTTATGACATAGTTGAGCTTGGTCTGGGCGCAGAATTTCAGGACCTGCTGTGGTTGAGACAGTTTTTGATGCAAGATGCATAGCTGTGGAATAAACAAAGTAAAGACAGTGCCAGGAAGTACTTCAGTACAAATTTGTTACAATCACTTTACTGCATGAAGCCAATGCAGTGGTTTTCTGTCACAGTGCAAGAAGAAAAAGAAAAACCCCAAAAGCCAAAATTATAAGAACCCTTAGAGCACAGCTCAACATACTGTTCTCTGCCAGAATACTTTCTAGCCAGCGCCTGTATCAAATTCTCACTTAACTGTTCTGTACACAGGCTTTAAAAATGTCATTTACAGAAGTTCCAAAATACACTACCTGGTCAGAGAAGCTAATATTTGTTGCCCATTTGTTGCCTTTGCCATTCATCATTTCTCTACCTTGTATTTTTAAATTCAGTGATTTTTCTAAATGTATCTTGGGTCATGGGTAGGATTAGGTGACTAACTGGCAGCTTTTGCCTAACTCCTCAGGAAGTTAAGATAGTTTCTCTCAGGAAAAATAGTTTTTCCTCTGGCATCCTGGCAGGGAGACTTCTTCTTTCCTGTGTCTGGGGATATGACAAGACATGATATGAATGAATGTTCCCTTCCATCAAATGAGATTTGCCTTGTTTCCAAAGTAATTTCTTTAGCACCAGTAGTAGAGCTATACTCTGATTCCTACTCTTGTCATCTTTTAGTGGTTTTTATTTAGATTAGCAGAAAACATACATAATGTCAACATATTAATAATTTTTCATCCATTAGTTAAGCAACAATGTATCTCTTGCTGGATATATTTTCTCACATTTGTCACTTCTTAGTGCTCTTCAAAAATAACTTCCTCTTTGTGATGTTCACTTAAGTAGACTAAAAAACCCTCTACAAATGAGAGATACAGATTAGGACATATTATAAAGTAATTCTTAACATTAAACAGACCACAAAGTTGTAGATTACAAGTGCTGGATGAATTTACTGGTAAAGCTTTCATCTTATAGTTTCCTTTTAGTGACCTTAGTTTAAGAAGCAAAGGATTGGTGCATTCAGCAGCATTCAGGCTTTTTTCTTGTAACCTGATGTGTGAGGTCATTCCAAAAAGTAAACCCATATGCAAGTGGGAAAGTTGATAAAGCCTTTATGGAACAGTTGCTATGGTATATGTAGGTACAGCTACACTGGTAATGAAGCTATTACAGATTTTGTTTTGCCTTGCATCACTTTCCACTTCTTAGAAGTAACTAAAAAAAAAAAGAGTTGAAATTTCCCATTGTGTAAAGAAAAAGGAAATGGAAGAAGGAACAAATTGTTAGTGGCAACATTAATATCTTTTGTCTGTTAGAGGATCATCAGAAAAGCTAAAATGTTATAGCTCTTCCATGTGGAAGCTTCTATATGGAAAAAGTAGGTCTTTTCCTTGGGGATTACAACAGCTAATGAAGGAACCCTTTATTGTTCTCAGATTGCTGTAATTTCCTGATATGGAAGCATTTTGAGCCAGCCAAGCTTGCACTTGTGAGTTTGGAATGGCATCACCTGAAAACAGCTTCAATGGCTTCTTTCTCCTTTATAGGATTAATAATTACTTGAATTGATGCTTATGTACAGCAGAACTGAATCAACAGCAACTCTGTGAAGCTGCAAATGGGTGCAAGTTGCCCTGTGAGCAGCAGTCACTGGCACTCCTGGTTTCTGGTAGGTATTGATGTAATGTAGCTGTAAATCTACCAAAGTCACTTGTGCTGATTTGTTTAGGTACACCACTTGTGGAGAAGTCAGCTGCTGCTTTGCAATACTCTGTCAGGGCAGTTAAAGCAGAACCCACTACTAAAAATAAGCACATAAAATCTGCTGTTATTTAAAACAAAAATAAATGGAAGGAAATGCTCCAAAAATAATTGGGGATTTTTTTCTCTATACCCCTCTGAAGATTGTTCTTTAAAATACAGAAGTTAAATATCTGGCCTCATCTATGGGAAGGTGGGTTGTGCTGAGCACTAAGAGCTGATCAAGAAGAAAGGTTACAGAAGTGACATTCCTGTCATGAGTCGATGAATCCGTGGAGTTGACACATTCCTGACCCTGGCTTTCCAGCTGAATTAGTAGTTGAAATGCTGATACAGTGTACTGAGAGGTTCCAGCTGAGACTGCTTGGAACAGCCACAGGAGTTACATGGCTTTAGACAGAATATTTAAAATAATTCTGAGACAAAAAAGACTAAAAATAAAACAGGCTATTGTTTATTAGGTAAGATAACTATTCTCACTGCTTGTTCAGGTAAAGCTTAGCAGCAGACTGAGACCCAGATGGTACCAGTGACTGCCAGAGGCACCCTTGTGTCTCTGTTAATTGACATTTGCCTTTCCTGTTTTACCTCTCCATGTTCTGTAGCAATAAAAGAGTATTAAAGCAAGCAGAAGTGTTTTTCGATGTTCATTCCTTGCCGTGCTTGTGTGCTGCACTCAAGTGTGTGCTGGTTCCACTTCATTAATTAATTCCAGGCTGCCAATTACAGGAGGCAGCTGAAACACAAACCTCTTCTCCGTGCTGACACCTCCCCTCCCCCTGTCAGGTGTGACAGCTAAAGCCCTGCGTGACTCAGTTCAACAGGAAGAAGTAACACTTCGAGATTTAATTAAGAAAAGGTGTCTTTGAAGTTCCTACCCCATCCCCCTCATCCTCTGGTTATTTCCTGATACATTTTTGGGGCCAACATTAGCAAGTTTAGGAAGGAACAGGTTTGGAAAACAGATGCATGCTTCCTGAAAAGAACCATTAGAAACTTCCAGCCAGTTTCACAAACAAGACAAAATCCTCACCCTGTAAGAACTGAATACAGTAGGGAAGAAACTGTGGTCTTAGGTATTGGAATTCATTTACATATAGAAAAATATTTAACAAAATGATAATATAAAAATTTTTAAAACTATGATCAAAGTGTTATCTCTTTGAAATATTTCTTTAGCATTCTTGCCCTTTTTTCCACTGGTTAGTACCGGGGGAGGGGATGGGTATTGAGTGTCATTCAATTCTGTTATTTTATTTTGTTCTTTTTTTCAGTATGAACGGTTCAGGCACTTCGTGAATATTGATCACCTCACAAATACAGCTGTTACCTTTAGTTAAAAGGCCTGAAAAAGTGGTCCTGAGATTATGGTTGGCAGACAGCACTGTCTCGGAGATCACCTTAATGATTCTTGTGGCCACATGAAAGAAAAAAATGATAAAAAATTCCTAATTACAAGCGTGAAGCTGTTGATAAGCACATCACTTGCTTAATATTGTTGTCCATGATCCCTAATATTTGGGGATTACTGGTACAAAATCTGTGGAGCTTTTCTTTGCAAAGAACATCAGATTCCTGAGCTACTTGCCTCCAAATTTGCTTACAGAGATAACTGTACGTTGGTATATTGTGGTCAGAGGCAAAACTGGATTTGTGCTATATGCTTCTGTAAGGTTAAAGAGAGGGTGAGAAACAGTGGACAGTATTTCTGATATCATTTTTCAGCATGATGTTTGGCAACATCTTCATACTGAGTTGGATAGCAAGTCATAGTGAAAGCTGCTCATCTCCTAACACCAGAGATAGGATCAGGGTTAAGGATTTCCCTCTTTCTGTTTTCTCTTTTTGCAAGGAATATATCTCTTTGTAGTAATTTGTTAATTGGGTTTCTCTCTGTTACTGTTGTTTTTGAAAAATTTCAATATCTCACTCAAAGCTTCTTTCTCATAATCTGGGTACAAATGTAAAAATCGGCTAACAGGCTTTTTGATTGCCTTGGACCTTGTAGAGGATGGGGGGATATTACAATTCTTACAGAAAGATTGGGTCAGTAGCTGATTGATTTAGAGATTTTTGCTGATCAAATGCTGCAGATGTTGAGAAAGACCTCACAATCAAGGCAATGATTAAAAAAATCCAAACCTGTGCACCACAAACAAAGCAACCTTCCTTCCTTGAGCTATTGTATATTGGGCAAAGAATATCTGAATCAAAACTCTAGTGTAGATACACTGTAGGTATGTAAATGTCTAATTCAGGACAAAAAAAGAGGTGCTAGTAGGGTAGGTAGCAATTCTAAAACAAGTGCAAAGCATTAGACTGTGCCTTCCATGAGATCTGTTGCCAGTTATTGTATCTTTCCCATATGTGCAAGTAATATCAGACTAGTGATTTAGTTTCATAGAGATCAGGGAGGCTGCTCATGTTCAAAAAGGTCTTTGTAGCTTCTTATTTCAGCTGTCTGGCTTATTCATGTGCTGTGGTTAATATATCCTGCAATGACACGTTTTAATGCACATCTGCTGTTAGATAGCACGTACTGAAACAAATGGCACTTCCTGAGCTAACAAAATAGATGGATTCTTACTGTGGCAAAACTGCAATCATTTGGATAGATATCCTTTAGTTTAATAAAAATACCAGACCGACAGGAAGCAATTAGGAACAGGAGCAGGTAGTCTCTAAGTGTTTGTACAAAAACAAACCCACCAAATTCCAGAGAACAGCATGTAATAACATACCTGTGTTTCTACTGCAGATATGAGGTGCATTCCAATCTTTATTGTACAGCTATGCTTTTATGAAGCTGTCCTTTCAGCCTTTCAGTTTGGATTCATCAGTGCAATGGCTGGACATTTCATAGGACTTAACCCTTTTTCCTTGTGGATTATCATTGCAACTCCCTTAGGTAGTCTTGTACACTCAGTGTAGGCTCTCTCTTCCTGGGTCGTGTTTGTTTTAGGGAGGAATGGAGTAGTGAATCCAAGGGGAGCTGGCAGAGCACACAGAGAACACCTGTACCATGGGTGCCAATGTGCTTGAAGTACAACACAAGGATTAACATTTTTCCTTCTGCTTTATTGCAACGTGTTCACATGCCAGCAGTCTGCTTGCTTTTTTTTGATTGCTACTTGGTTTAGAATAATATAAGTATACAGGCAGTGAAATGCTATCATATTTCTAATGGATAATTATTAATCAAATTCAAAATGAAAGTGCAGAATCCTGCAGCCTGGAAAAACATGGGCTTTACTCCCGTTGCAAATGTTCCTTTCCTTTTCCTCTTTCAAATTTTATAGGTGACAAAATATTTTTGCTTCAATCAAAATTAGCAGTTCTGGATGGTTACAAGTTTGTTTTTTGGTTTTTTTATTACGGAAAACAGTTCTTTCTTAAAGTGTTTGCAAGCTCATTTCCTATAGCTAATTTAGTTACCAAGAAGTGTTATGTAACCTTGTTCTCTTCTGTAGCAGCCTAGAATTTGTACAAAACTCAGGGTCTGATAGCTGAAGAGTGAAATAAGATTTCTTGGGAGGGATTTTTAAAAGAAATTCAAGATCACTTGCATGTCTACTTAAACTGCTGCTTGTGTGCAGGGCAAAGGTCGTGTTAAGGACTGTCTCTGGCAAATTCATGCTGGGCAGTGCAGTGTGTGGCTTGCCAGTGGGGTATTCATGGTACAGAGCCTTCAACACTAAATTTGTTCTACCCCTCAATTATGGAACACATATTGCCTCACATAACACCAGAATTCATTTAATGTGACAATGCCTTCTCTTCTAAAATTCTTTTGCTGTGTTCTTGAATGGCATCAAACTCACCTGAGAAGTAGGGCCTTTTATATACCCTGTATCTAATTTTGTATATTATTTGCCATTTTCCTAGATAATCCCTTTAATTGTTCTGTGCTCCTCATTGCATTGCACTAATGACTTCTACTGTGCATCAAACAGAAATTACAAAGGCTTCTGAAAGGATAGATAAATTACTTATCCCAATCCCACAAAGCTGCCATTCAGGTTGTTCACTTCTGTTCCTGTCTGGTCTAGAATAACAGCCTTCATTCTCATCTTGATTTTTATTTGTTTATTTATTCTGTGTGCTTTTCTCCTGCTATACATCCCCATGCTATCAGAAGAATCCTTCTGGTCAGAGCAAACTTGTTAGCTGTTAATGTTCCTTAGCCCTGAGAGCAGTGCCTTGCACTAAAAGTATATGACTTCTCTGTTCCCCCACTATTCTCCCTATTTAACATGCATTCTTAACAAAGTAATTTTGGGGCCTGTGGTTGATATTTAAGTATCCTCATGTTGTTGTACCATCATTTATATTAACACTTCACTGTTTACCAATGTAGGAGTTTTATTAAAAGTTCATGTTTTTGTGGGGATTTGAAGATACAGTATTTAATATCCATGTAATTTAACACCAATCCCAATTATATAATAAAATCAGAATGTTTTCTAAAACATCTTGCTTTTGTGTTCAGTCAATTGCTATGTTTCCAAGATTATTAGATACAAGAAGTATGTTCTGATGCAGTTGTGAGTTTTCTTAGCTTTTAATAGTAGTAAACAATATTTTCTCTGTGATGGTTGCAATTGCTTTGAGACATTTTTCCAACTATTGACTCTCTCTGTTATCTTGGGAACTAAATTAACTGGGATCATTAGTCACCTGTCCAAAATTCATAGTTGAATGTGAATGGAAACAGAACACTTGTGGTGTGTTGTGGTTGGAGATTTGATTATGATCCCATAAAAGCAGGATGAACTTTATCAGTGCTGGAGAGCAGTTTGTGGTTAACAGCTTGACCAGAGAGGAGGTAGCATTCAGAAATTACAGCTGGCTTTCTTAAATCAGGAAAGTATTTAGGAAAACTGTTTCTTATTTATATTTCTGTGTCAATTAAAGCTTGTTATAGTAACTTCTGTACCATGGGATGGAATTACATCATTATATTAACACTTGGGAAGACAGTTATTTTGTAACTTTAAATAAAACTTTTTTTACTCCCGGCAATGGTTTCTCGATTCCCTAATCCTTGACAAAGGGATCTGAACAAAGGAGTTCTGTCTCACTGTAAGTTGTTGTTGTCTGTTTGAAGATGTTATGTCCCATTTCAGCTGTCTTTTGAAGATTAGTCACATCGTTTCTTCATGCCACATCGTCTTTAAGGATACAGGTCTGCAGTGCAGTTCTGCTGGGAGTAGAGTACTTCTATCAGTTGTTGAAGCATTACCAGTTTTTGCAAGGACACTTCTTTTTGAAGGTATAATGTGGTTTTTCTGCCTGCTCTTAGGGGGAGGATGTGGGTAACAGAGAGATGATTTAGTTTCTTGTGTTAATTTTTGTCTGCAGTGTTTGTGCAGTAGGTCACTGCATACGGGAATTGAACAACATTTCTGAAGATATTCATGGACCACTACAGTGGAATATTGTAATTTGCATAATCACTGTAATAGTCTGGATTGTAAGGCATTGGGTGATCCAGGGAACTCTGTTCAGGACTAGATGTGGAGGTTTTCTGCACTGGGGGATCATCAGTATTGCAGTGTGAAAACAAACAAAAACAAAAAAAAAAAACCTCTTAGGTTCAAGGCTGCTTCACTGTAGTGAAGATGTCAGACTCTTGTTTCTGTTTGTAAAACACTTAGTAATCTCACTGTTTTGCTTGACTTTCACCACTCTTTCCCATGGATGTCTTGTAATCTGTGTGAAACAATTATTTGCTTACCTTTGGGTCTAGAAACACTGCTGGCACAGGGTACATGAATTGTAATTTTCATGCTTCTATTTCATTTCCTAAAATTGTTAGACTTTCATAAGGCACATTACCTCTAAACTTCTAGTGTTGCACGGTGATCTCAATTTGCAAATTTTAGTTTTTCTGAATATCTTTTGCAATGAATGTATTGTGGTGGGTCATACTGGGTTAACAGCTGGATGTGATGATCTTAAAGGTCTTTTCCAACCTTAATTCTATTGCTCAGAAGAACATGAAATCAGTCTCAGGGTTTGTGTTCTGAATGTTTATTCAAGAAGCACAAATGTTCTAATTTTAAGATAGTCAAATTGGCAAAAATTATCAACTAGATGAGTAATAGTGCACAGTTGTTATGGAAATTAATAGGTGGGTTTGTTTTTAAAAATAAATAAATAAGGCTCCTGATCCAAATCTCTCATCCAAAAAAAAATGAAATTATGACAATATTTTTTGGGTATGACTTCATGAAACAAGCTGAGGTAACAGTTTAGAGCTGCTAGGAGGAGAAAACCCAATCTTTTTCCTGTCCTGTCCGTATTTACACCCATGAGCTTTTTCACCATTTATCTGCAGTGAATTCTGGTGCTTTTCTCATGCCACAGTAACTTGTTCAGCTCACAAAAACAGACAAGATCTGGAAAAAGAAAGCAATTTTTGGGTTTTTGGACTGCTGACTTACCTGTGTGAGCTGATGAATGTTAGAGCTGCAATAACGTGGCAGGGAAGGACTGCAGAGAGAGAGGGTACAGTGCCAGTGGAAAAGCAGGAAGAGAGGGAAGAAGAGGAATTTGGGTAGACGGGGAAGTGAGGTTTTTACTCCTACAAGTGGCAAATTATCAGTTCACCTCAGCTATACTGTAAAATCCTAGTCAGTGCTTGGGACTCTGGGTGCAGCACAGTAAGATGAACACAAAGAAATGTCTAATAAGGATTGAAGTTTGTATGGTGAGGTAAAGAGTTGAATAGGAAAAGACAACTCAAAAGACCCAAGTCATATTCTTTTTTGCTCATTTTATTTCTGACCTGAAAAGGACCTCTATAGCTGAAAGCTCTTCTGTTGTTTGTTTGTTGGTTTTTTAGGGTTTTTGTTTACTTATTTTTGTTTGAGGTTTTTTGTAGGCTTTGGTTTGGTTTTTTATTTTTTTTCCTCCCCCAGTTATGTGATTTGCCTAATAAACCCTAGAAACCCCAAACTTTGCTTTACATATTGCACTTGAAGGGGATGGTTGGAAGGTCAAACCAAGTGTCATTTGGCCAGTATTGTGAGATCACTTATAGAGAGGGGAAATTCCTGTTGCTTCTGAACAGAATTTTCTTCTTGCTATTATTAGGGCATACATAGTTAAGTAAAACATACAGGCCTACATACAGCAGAAAATTACAAAATACTATCCACTCTGAGGACTGATTTTACAGAGTTGCTCATGTAATATAAATATTTTTGTAATAAAATTTTATCAAAACAAAAAATAGACCACTACTGTGATGTCTTGCTGAACATTTTGTATTAGGGATAATGATTTCTCATAAAGAAATTTGTTACTTAATTATCCAGTCAGCTTAAGTGCTCTAGAGAGAAATTCCTGCTCCCCCACTGCGTGTAACTTAAACAAAAGTATTTTAATTGCATTTAATCTCATTTGAACATCATATAAGTGTTTCCAGTAATTTCCTCTCCCTAGAATGCCTTTCAATTAAAGATTCAGGAGAGGATGCTCCACTTAGGGTGATCAATTCATCCTCTACAGAATTTGAGCAGCAGTTTAAAGTCCATGTGGATAAATCAGCCCTATCCTCCCCACCTCCTCCTTTCTGCTCTCCCCAGAGAAGTGTACTCAGACAAACTCAACCAACATCTTTGTTTATGAGTGTGACTCGTGGAGGCTCATTTTGGCCAGCCTCACCACACCCTGTGATTCCCTCCTCGGGGACCTCCAAGTGCTGTGCACTGCTGGGTGTGGGAGCAATAGGGTGTGGAAGTGTGAACCCTTCCCAGTGTCTCCAGGCCAGCCAACCTTAGCACTGAGCTGCAGGCCAGTCACCAAAATGATATTTGTATATGAATCTGAGGCAGATTTCATAATGGGCTGTTATTTATCCCTAGAGAAGCTCGTGAAAGGAGTGCTTCTGCCTCAGTGTGAAAGTGATTGTTACAAGGCACCCTTTAACTGTACAGTATTTCCTGTGGTAATCAAAAGTTACATGGATTTAGCAAAATAAAAACAAATCAAAACAACTTGGCAGGTTGTTTGATCTGCTTCTCTTCCAGTGCAGAATTGTTCTACCAGTGACATTTGAATGAAGAAACGCTGTGTGAGGTTGAAAGCCTGCAGCCTGAACTGGATGTGTGTTTATACAATAAACCATTTGTGATGGTTGGCGTGAGAATCATGGCTCACCATCACTTTGACATGAGTGTACTCCAGGGTAGAGGTGCTGTTTTGAAATAGCCATCATTCATAGTGGGAGATGAGAGAGATTCCTGCTACTGACTGAAAAGTTGGGGAATAGTTCAGGACATCTTGGCTGCAAATCCCAAAGTACAGCCCACAATAAGAGTGAGGAAACCTAACTTCTTCTTCTCATATTGCTCCACACGTGGCACAAATAATGAAAACATGAAAGGTCTTCAAATGGAGAATCTAGACAGAATAAGAATTTGGGTTTCAGTTTTGTGATGTCACACGTTCCACAGAGTTTCATTGTGTTTCATTGAAATGTGTTTCATTTTTCTGCACCGATCTTTCCATGATTAGGACTCTACCTGGAAAAATTACAGATGTGGTTTCTGAGAGCACATTTTTAATGATAGTCACTTATTCTCTAATATTTTTATTGGAATTTCTCAGCACCAAAGTATTTAATCAAGCAGTGTCTTCCTAATATTTATTACCTAGTAAATTGTAACTCACATTACCATGTGAACAATCTGTATTTGCAATGAGGAAATTGCAGTTTCTTGAACAGTTGGGTAACTGCCTGATAAACTGCCTCTTTTTTTTAGCAGTTTATGTGATTTCTGGCTTCTCACTCAACACTATCAGTGGTTCTGCATTCCATCTTCTGAGAAGATTCAAATTCTTAAATTTGGTTAAAAAGACTGCTTCAAAAGTTCTTTGGATTGTTTGAATGTGGTTTCAGTGGTGGTGGTTGCTAGTTTGTCTTTGTTTTTCTCAAAGGAAAGCTTCCTAATGATTGGAGCATGTTGGAGAGAGGCTTTAGAGATACTCAGTATGTGCAGCATTAGCCTGGCTGACTTTCACTGGTCATTTCAGAATGGGAGGAATAGCAGCTTTGCTTTGAGTATTCCTAGCAGTGAATAGCACCTCTCCTAAGCAGTGGCTTCTGGTTTATTGGTTGGTTTGTTTGTTGTGAAACCACATACATGGAATCACAGAATGGTTTGATTTGGAAGGGACCTTAAAGCTCATCTCATTCCAACCCCCTGCAATGGCAGGAGCACCTTCCACTAGGCCAGGGTGGTGAGAGCCCATCCAACCTGGCCTTGGAGGCTTCCAGGGATGGGGCACCCACCACTTCTCTAGGAACCTGTGCCAGGATCTCACCATCCTCACAGCAAAATATTTTTTCCCAATGTTTAATCTAAATCTATCTTCTTTCAATTTAAATGAAAGGAAATGTGCATAGATTATATGAGAGATATTTCATAAACTGCAAACTACTGTTGTTTTTTTTCCCCTTGAAATGTGTATGCAATATTTCTGCTTAATTTAAGGCTTTTTTAAGGTTTGAACCTGAACACATCTCAAAGGGCTTTCCCGTGCTGACAGATGCTTTTGCAAGAGTTACTTCTGTGTTAAATTTTGAATCTGTGAGGAAATGAACTAAAGGCATAGGTGTGACCACAGAACAGCCCTGTCAGTGAACTTCAGACCTCAACCAGGTCAGCAGAGGTAGGCATCTCTGAGCTGGGCTTTCCAGACTTACCAAATACCTTCCTTACTTCTCCCTGACAGGAAAGTAAATTCTTTGTTGGCCTAAATAAATTTTAAAAACCCTCCTACACCTCCCCCACCGAGATAAACCCACAAAAAATGTGTTCCAGAAATGGCAAAACTGATGCACTGGCCTGCTCTGCAATCTAGTTACTACCATCATTTTATCTGAAATATTAGTTGATTTTTTGCAAGTACCTTACAATTCAGATTCAGAATTTTTATAGTGTTACTGTAGACTTGTAGCCTAACTATAATTTTAGGAAAGAGTGGACTCATGGGTTCCACACTTAGTGGAATCACTGAAACCTTTGTTTCTCCAGCTGTACAACTGGAGTTCTCCAGGGAGTCTTTCAGGCAGAGGTTTGTGAACTTGTTTGGCTCTGCCTGGGCCCACGTGCACATGCACAGTGCAGTGACTATTGATGGGCAGCCACTGTGCAATCTCAATTCATGTAGAAATGAAATATAAATCACACTAAGTTTGTAAGATCTTTCAGAAGGGACTCCAAGTGTTTGATACACAGTTCAGAGGGGATTCAATACCATGACTAAACTGTAATCATAATTAATTGTTTATAAAAGCACATAGCATTCTACAGAGATTCAGCTCTCTGAGAGCTGTTTGCATTTGTTATTCCATCAGATAATATTATACTTATAAAGTTCAGTGCCATTCATCAATGAACTTTGGGTCCACATTTCATTTCTAAAACTGTATTTACACTTTTCTGGTGGAGTACACAAATGTCCATGGAGTCTAATGAATCCTGCTTTCCATGTCATTTAAGTCTGTCTTGTAGGTACAAGATGCTCTGAAACTTACTCACATGAAGGTCCTGCTATTAACAATCATATTCCTCTTAAAATTATTTTTTCTTGTGTTTCTTCAGAATGCTTAATCAAGCTGAAATGCACTGGCCTGATTAATGGAGAAATGACAGAATTGCTTTCTTGGCATATTTTTTTGTGTATAAACTCAAGTTCATTATTTCAATCTCCGAACCAGTATGCTCTTGTCCTGTGTGCAGTTCTGTTCATGCCATGAAGCATGTTACAGGATTAGATTGCTTTGAGAACATGCCCTGAAGGTATTTTGTCTAAGTGATTTAAGTGAAGCTGATTTTTGAAATGGTGTTTAACATACACCTTCATAAGCAAACATACACAGATGGTATTTGAAATCAAGGCTGCTTGGGTTTAAATGGGTACACAGCAGCTGCAGTGTTCTCATGGAGGTTCTTGACAATTTTTTACAATTTGTATGTCGTGGTAATTTAATGTGATGGAAATGTGAGGATAAACTGCCCAGCACTGTCAGGTTGTGCTCAGAGCTGTGTCCTCTGAACATCACAATGAAGAAGACTTGCAGAAGTGAGTGTGCATTCACGTGACTGAAGTAATGTTCATAGCTTCAGAAATCCTGAGCTAAGGCTTGTATGTAGTTTTCAAATAAAATGCTACTTTTTTTTTTTTTCAATATGAAAAGTAACATGATGGCTGCAAAAATTGATCTCACCTAACACTAAATATCCAGTGATGGTGAGAAGTAGATGCTTAGAGAAGAGTCCAAAACAGAAATAGCCAGTCATGGTGTTTCCCAAAATATTGCTCCAACAGTCAAGCAGTTGTGTCTGAGAATGTTTCTTAGGAGCAGTATCTCATGACAGATACTTCCACTGTGTAAAATACAAAAGTTGTATATAATATGAAGAATTAGCTCCTTTTTCTTTGCTCTGAATCTGCCACCATCTGATTTAATCTGATGCACCATTTTTTCCCCCTGTAGTTGATCACAGTGAAAAATAATTCCATCCTTGCTCCCTCTGTCACTTGTGGTTTGTAGGTCTTTATCACATCTGCTCTAACCTCTCTCGTTTCTGTATGTCCTATCTGCTTAACCATTATCTGCATGAAAGCTGTTCTGTGCCTCTTGTCAGCACTTTCACTTTCGGTCAACCTTGTCTTGCCCTACTGTGATGCAGATGAGGGGGCACAGAACATCCAAATGTTCCAATGTCACATTTTGTTCTAGAATCATTGCACATCTAGAAGTACTGATAACTGTTCTAGTGATTTTGCAGGAATTTCAGGGTTGGGAATCTAGTGTGGTTTTTGTTTTAAGGACAGAGTACCATAAAATAGAGATGTGCCTGACAGGCACAGGAGAGCATCTCTGGTTGCACTGCAGCTGCTCCTCAAAAGGCCTAGGAGAGTAAGTGTGAGAGCTTATTATATGTTTGGGATATTGGTGAAGTTAAAGGAAAGTGTCCAAATGAGGACTAGATTTGCCATTTGATGAATCTTATTCTAAAGTCATCATTATCTGATTACAAGTCTTTAGAAAAACAGATGCTTGTAAAGCCACATCCATTACATGATCTCCCTTTAAAATCAGTTATTTTCAAGGTCTGTGAAGTTATTCTTGTTTGGGCTGCTTCCGTGTGGCTGAAAATATTCTTCCCTCCTCCCCCATCCAGCTTCCTACTCAATTTCCTTTTCCTTGTTTCCCGTATTAATGTCTCTGTCAGACTGATCCTGTGTTGCCAACAGGGCCCCTAACGCTTCCTCTGTCTTTTCAGGAAATTTTCACTACCTTTGTTTTAAGTTAGCCCTCAAACAGAATTTGCCTGGCTGCATAGACACTGAAATGCCCTGTGACATTCCTTAGGCAGTGGTGTTTTTCCACTTTCTCAGCTCAGTACAATGAGCGATGAAGGCAGGGGAGCAATTTGGCTGAACAAGAGGAACAAAACTGGAACTTTGAAAACACAAGAAACGAACTACAGCTTGCCAGACAGGAAAAAAGCAGCAATATGGCTAGGAGGAAAAAAAAAAAAAAAAAAAAAAAAAAAAAAAAAAAAAAAAAAAAAAAAAAAAGGAAAGTGTGCTGGGGAGGGAGTAAAAGCAATTCTCTGTGTTGTGGCACCGTGACATCCTCAGTGCCATGCTGCAGGCTCGCTGAGATGAGCGGGCGCACAGCGCTCTGAATGTCGGTGCCACTGCCGTGTGTGGTGTGCCAGTCTGGATTTGGGTCTGTGCCACTGGCGAGCGCTGGCAGTCCTGCCCTCCTGCCAGAGCAGCCGGCCGCTCCCGCAGCCATCCTGCGGGCAGCGCACGGTCAGCGCGCCCCTGTACCCGTGCGCTCTTAGCGCTGCGGCGGCCAGCAGCCGAACGGAAGGCACGGCGAGGCCCAAGGCGCTCGTTCCGCCGGCGGCGACAGAGGGCGGGCCCCGCGGGTGTGGAGGCCCGGACCCCGCCCCTCCGGGCCCGGCCCGCCCCGGCGCTGGCGCGGCGGCCGGGGGCCGGGCACAGCCGGCGCCTCCCGCCCGCCGCTCGCGCTGAGCCGGCGCCGAGCCCCGGGAGCGCCGCTCCGGCAGCCGGCATGGTGGCCAAAGATTATCCCTTCTACCTGTCCGCCAAGAGGGCAAATTTCGCCTTGGAAGCGCAGACGGTGACCAGCCCAGCTAAAGAGACCGAGGTACTGCTGACACGGCTGCAACTTTGTTTTTCTTTATTGTGTGACCTGCATTGCGTTGGGGGAAAGTAACGTGGTTTGAGAACAGGCTGCAGTCTATGGATACCCGTTTTGTTTAGGCATCCTTTGCTGCCTTCTTTAGGTATGCACCTTTCTTTTGGAATAAAGCCAGAAACAGAATCCAGATTTTTTTATTTTTTTTTTTTAAATCTGTCACTTTAGGAAAATTAATCTTTAAAATAGCTGATTGAGACGTACCTGTTTTACATAAGGAGCTTAAAGAGATTTAGTTGTATTTTATTCCGGGACTAAGCATTACTTACAAATTGTTAAACTTAACGTAGGAGCTGGAAAGGAATCAGTAAAATGGTGTCTTAAAGCATGAACTTTAAGCTACCATTTACATTAACTGTCTTTTCCTCATCACAATAAAGAGAAAATTAATCTGATGTGTAGTTAACTGAAAATCCTGCCCTAACAGCAGATTGACTGCTCTATTTCTTAAAAAGCATGGAAGCCTTTCAAGCGACATTAAATATCTTATTCACTAACTCAAATTCAGCAATGTTCGTGAAAAGCTTAACTATTTGATACTTTAGGTTAATGTTGGTTTGTGTTTAGGAAAAAGCAGTGGCATTAAGGATTTTGTCTGCTCTGGAGGAAGGCAGAACATTTATCTGAAAGTTTTTATTACTTAAATATATAGTTTCTTTATTAATTTGTTTGCTGAGTGACTTGAAGACAGCTTATTAAGTTGGGTTCATTTAATACATCTCTATCAAAGATTAATTACCTCCCCACTTGAATAGGTCTAAAGTAAAAGTAACATAAGCCCAGTGACCTTATTTAATCATGATGCTTAAGCTAAGAACTGAGATGATGCTGCACTGTTGCTTTCCAGTGAACTTTTCATAGAGAGACTTAATTATTGAGGTTAAGGGAAGTGGGATTCTTTTCAGCTATGTGTTTTTGAAAAATTAACACCCTAAGTGTGTGTATATCCATCTATGGAAAACACAAGCTGTTGGGTACCAAATGTTCTTCTCAAGGGTACTCATTATATTAATGGTAATATTAAAGAATCATTATTATAGCCTTTACTGCATGAAGGGATTTTTTGTGAATTAATAGAGCTGTCAGATCTGAATAGTTGGAGTGTTGCTCTGTTACAGTTAGGAACCTTGATTGTAATCAAATTCCAAAAAAAAAAAGACTCAGTGAAAGCTGAGAGCATGAGGAAGTATTGAGTAACAGATGTGATCAATCAAAATTACAACGTGAAAACAGCTTGTGTTTTATACGAACAAGAAAATGCATCCTTCTGCTTTTGAGCTGTTTTCTGAGAATAGGATGGGATTCCAGCGTTCTGAAAAAGAAACTTTTAAATATCCTGTCTTAGGAGGGTAAGACCACCCGCCACTCCAAAATACTGATTTATAAAGCAGAAATAAAAGCTACTCTTTGGGAAAGGCATTACAAGGACTGATGTATGCAGCCTGTTTCTTTGAAATCTGTACGGGGGAAAAATCCTTAAGCTGTAACATTAAGCTGTTCTTTCAGTATTTGCAAGGGGAATTAAAGCTGCTGGGCGCCTTCTACCACAGCTGGGTGTTACTGCAGCAGAGCGCTCCCGTGTCCGGGCTGGGCGTTTCTGCCTTTGCAAACGCGAGTTTCGTTCTAATTATTAACACGTGAAGTTGGTTTTTTCTTTTTAGTAACTCAAATTGTGCATGAATGTTGGTATATTTGGATCAGAACAGATTTTCTGCTCTGTAGGTGTTTTGCGGAACAAGTCAGGGGCAGAAAAGAGAACCGAGGATTTCTGCTTCCGGCTCTTTCTTTCAGCTGTGCCAGCTCCCTTGGCGTAAACTCTGTGGAAAGTTGCACAGTCACAAAACAATGACAAATGAAATTTCCAAAATATATGTAAACACTAAAATCTGGATTCTGATAAAAAACTGTTGTTCTAGTCCAAGTCATCATAGTTCTTTTAAAGTGCAATTTAAGGGCAGCAAAACACTGCATTACCTAGTATGTGAATTAATGTGGCAAATACTGCAAGGTCTTTAGTTGAACCATTCCACACCCCATATAAAATCCTGTACTACAATTCTAGGTGTGAGCAGTACATAGGTGTTGGGTTCTTCCCAACTGTTTTATAATTCAAAAATAGAAACAATTAGTAACATTTGAAACTTGCTTACTCTAGTTATAAAAAGCCCACACTTTTCCCGATGAGAAACACTGTTTTCCATTTTTCACCTTCTAAAGCCAACACCCAGACTGGGTGGGCAGCAGGTGAGAAGGAACATTCACAGCCACAGTTTGAGGTTTAAAGGTCTGAGTGTGAAGTCATGGCAAGGAACTCCCGAACTCCTCAGAGTAAGGATGTCCTGTTCTGCCATACAGGATCCAACAACACCTGGATTTAGGCTCTGAAAACTACAACGGGGGCATAGGATTCCTCTGTGTGTCCAGTATGTTGTATGTCTGTTTACAGCCCCTGCAGTGCAGAACTCAGACCTCGGAGCCAGGGCTGTTTGCAGCCTCTCTTGTTGTCTCCAGCTATCCTTCCAGCATCTGTGCAGGAGCTCTGGGCTCGGAATGGTGTTCATTTGGGGATGGTGTTTATTTGGGATGGGGAATGTGAAGGGGAACCCACCCGCCTCTAGGCTATGGCACATCATTAACAGGGAACCAGGCGTGGAGCCAGAGGGAGAGGGGCCAAAAGATTAGGAGATAAACTCCAAGTCATGATTTTTCTTTGATCTTCCTAAATGTATGTATTTCATGTTAATGAAATATTAGTAAGTTGCAGTTTTGACATATTTTAGGTAAGTTCATGTGCAGTGTAGCTGTCAAACCCGTGCGCTTGGAATTGCTGATCTGTTCTGCTTAATGGCAGTGTGAAACAAACAGCTTGTCTTTATTTTTCCATCCACTAAATCACTGTGTGATATCTGCTGGTTAATTGGCAGTCCAGGTTAATATCTAGTCAGTTCCAGAATGGAAAATGTCTTTCTTAGGTTGCCTGTACAAGCAGCTTGTAATGAGAGGAAATGCAGAATTTAATCAACTCTACATTAGTTGTCTGGGTTTTCAGGGTTTCTGTTGCTTGTGTTAATTGACTTCGATGTGTGGTTTTTCTGTTCATTTGCCTTCATTTCCTAACTCCTGATAGATGTATTGATTTCTGGATATTGCAGACGAATGATCAGTCAAGATTGCTGGATACAGCTTGTGCTTATGCTGCTGACACTTGAGTGGCTCTGCCCTCCCTTTGGCAAATGAAATCTGAGGCTCTAAGGGTGGTGACCAGCGAGGGCAGCCTGTGTGCAGCCAGGAGCCAATCTTTGGTCAACACGTGGTGGGATAACATCATGAAAACTTCACTATTGTCTTTGACCAGGAATATTTCACCATTCCCTAAATGGCTATTCATTGTACCCCAGCTATCACTTCAGGTTCTTTGTAATGCTGTTATTAAAATGTCTCTGGATTTTCCTTTGTTTGCTTGCTGGTTTTGAGGAGACTGACAGAGGAGGAACAACAAACCTCTTCCTGCTACCATGAGGGAGTGCAGGTGGTGCATGGGACCTTATGGATTTCAGGGAAAATTGTATCACCAATGCACACACTTAATTGTATAATCAAGTTGCCTTTGTGTCAATTCACTAAAATTGCTTGTTAAATGCTCCTTGAGATGCTGGCAGTTTTGGTAGAGGGATTCTTCTTCCAGATTTTAGTATAGACTCGTGGATGTTTTAGTTACCTTTGTACAACACTGAACTATACTTAGAACTGCTTTAGAGTCACCTACTTTGTTTTTCTTGACCACACACCTGAGTTCTAGAAGAAGCACTGTTCTATAATTTTCCAGTCAAAATCTTTCTAAGATACTATGAAGCAAAGGCAAATTCTCTGCTGTTGCAGTATAAAACCCCAGTCTTTTTAGTGCCAAAATCAATTGAGAATGTTGTTCTAGTTTTAGACTTGCTTTGTTCTGAAGGTACATAAAGGTTGAGATGCTTGGTTTAATTTATTTTTAGATTTAAGTGTTTGCTGTGTTAAGGATTGTTGTAACGTAGGTTGTTTTTTCTATTTTAACCATTTTTGTTTTGTTTTGTTTTTTATCCTGCTGAAGGTTAAATACCGATAACATCCTGTGGAACAGAGCTTGAATGTGGGTTTTTTTTAAATTAAACTCCAAGTTTCAGGGGCATTTATTAGAGCTGTTTAATCCAAGGCCAATTTAACTAGTAGCAGACTAACAAAAATAATATTGTTGGGCTTCCTGCCATGACAAATGTTGACTTACCCTTATAAAGTTGACTAAAAACTAATAACCTTTAAAGTATGGAAACCTGTAAGGCATATGGAAATATAGCCAGTTACTTGAAATCTGAAACAGAGTGGTTCTGTTTGAGTTTACTGGCACTGCTTGTGAATTAGGTATGAAACAAAGGTTACTGTACTGTTTCAATTTATAGTGTCTTCTATTTATTACACTCTTAACACTCTTGAGACTAATTTAAGTTAAAAGTTTTTTCCTTAATGAACGCTCCCATAGCACAGAATCAATGCTTTGGATGTCTGCTTGTCTTGATTCACATCAAAAATGGAAAAAAGTTAACCAGCATGACTTTTGTAAAATGTTAAGCAAGGTAGCTACCTTAAATCCAGAATTACTGCTGTAAATGTCTCAGAACTTGCTGAACTCCAGTAAGCTGAGAATCTGACAGGCATTGGCAATTTCAGCCACGTTGTGTGTGGGTTCAGTTGGCCTTTGAAGGTTAAAGGAAAGCAGGATAAATTTTACTGTTCTAAAATGCTAAGTTTCTGTACCAGTTTTCACACAGCACTTATTTTCTGTGCTGGGTAAAAACCTCTGTAATTTCCTTTTGTTGAGTTTGGTTTTAAATACAATCAGAAAAATCAACACAATATCCTGGTCACAGTAGTGCAGCAGACACAAGAATAATGGCCCCTCAGGGGAACATTTTCCCTTGTTTGTGGGATTCAGCACCAGTGCTCCGACATGGAGACCGTGTTTGAAGCTGCTGATAAGAGATGGGAGTCAGGTGGAAAAACAATCATAGCAGCGGTGAACATAATTGGCTCTTCACTGCCAGGAAATCGGTGGCTAAGCCCTTGAGGGGCACAGAGTGGAAGAATTTTCAAGTGAGGTACTGGAGCAAGTGAAGACCTTTTATATGGCACCTAGACTGCTATTCAGCGTGTGTTATCCAGGTCATTGGTTCTGATGTTCTTAGGGCAATATGGAGGGAATCTGGCCTCATTCTTTTTTTTTCCCTTTCTTTCTGTTTGTTGGAAATGAAAAGCAGTCTTTTGCTGGAGTAATTTATCCACCAAAGGGTGATAATTAAGCTGTTGTGGTCTTGAACAATAATGTATTGAAAATTGATACAGTTAAATGGCTTTAACTCACTGCTTTAACTCACTGCTTTTGAACTTCAGGAATATTCCATTCTTTACATATACTAGTAAAAGAGGTTGTTTTTTTTTTTTTTTTAAGTTTGCTGATGAAGGGCACCAAAGTATTACCTTCTTCCCCTAAAATAGCCTTCTAGAATCTTTCATATCTGTGTAGGGTTTTCTTGGATACAATATAACCAATTATTAGGTGCCAGTTTCACTAATGAAGAAGCAGAAATAGCATGAACATAGCCACTCTGTTGTGCTAGGCAAAAAGACTTAAATTTTACTGAAAAGGGAGCTGACAGCTGTTAGTCCTCTCAGTGTGGCTTCCCAGTAATGCTCTGGTTGGAGCTGAGTGCTGCATTTTCCTGCTGTCCCACAGCAGAAGAGAAATCAGAAAGATAGAGCTTTCCGTGCTTACTCAGTAGTCTAAACCATTGGGTCGGAGTTTAATATATAGAAGATACTGGAGATACAATTGTACCTATACATAAAGAGTAACTTAGAATGAAGAAGCAATTGGAAGTACTGTGTCCTTCATGCCTAATTAGAGGCATGGCACCTTTGCAACTGCTTATTTGATAGCTTCCCGTCTTAAATTTGTGATAATCACTGATTATGCTATGCTGATTAGTCTTTCTTCCTACTAATTCTTCAGAAAAGTATATTAGAAAAATGTACAAAGAAGGACATAGTAGGTGTTTGAAATGTTCATTGTCTGGTTTTCAGAGCTGTCTATATTTTGGACACAAATTTGCTCCTTTTATCAGTTTCAAGTTCTTTCTCAGGCTGCATTCACTGTATTTGCAGCTTAAATTTTTTTTGTCCCTGAATTCAAATGTTCCCGAAGTCATCTTAAGTTCAAATATACAGCTCCCTCCAAAAGCCATCTGCTCATTGTTCTAGCCTAGTCAGGTATTAATTTGACTTCACTTGACTGTTCAGCCTTTGAAGTTCCTGCACTCATGTTTCCCTCAGCTTTACTTAGCCTTATATCAAATTTAAAGCCCTGTCAGATTAATGTTACTTATTCACATATACCAGCTCCACATTTTGGAAACTCTGCCAAACTGTAGTCTGGGTCTTTTTTTTTGTAACTGACTTCCCGTATTGCTTTGGCAAGCCTTCATAACTCTGAAAATACAGTCTAACGTGCAGTAATTTCAAAATTCTGAAATAAGGTTTTTAAAAAAAAATATCAATCATAATGGCTTTAAAAGGTCAGGTGGCACATTGTAACTCCTGAATTTTTTGTCATAACTTGGCCTGCTTCCCAGTCTGGACAGGTGATGGTTTTTGCAATGGATCCAGCCCCTAAATCCTCTTGATCCCCTCTAAGGTCCCAGAGCTGTGAGGGGGGAGGCAGGAGGAGAGGAGCAGTGATGACTTTGGCAGCTCTGAGGACACCTGGATCTGGTGCTCATCCCTCCAGTGCAGTGTGTCCTCACGGAGCCTCCTCGTGCTGGGCAGACACTGGTCAAGATTGAGACCCCAAAGGGTTTTATGGTTGTGGGGCTTCTGGTTAACTGGAAAATTGGAGAGTCTTCAGAGGCAAGTTAGTGAAATAATGAGCATGTTGGACTAAAGTGCAAGTGCAGTTTCTGGTCAGTATCTCTGGGTAAAGCAGAACATAGTTCATGCAGTGCCCTCTTTCCATTTGTGTTGCTGGCTGTGATGAACAGAGTCCTTGGTGAGAAAAACACTCACCTGTTCAGAACTTGCCCTTGACTGTGGAATTTTCCCTCTCCAGATTATTGGTCTCAGTAGTTTGTTCAGCTTCTCTGCAGTGCTGGTTTGGAGAGGTGACACAGCTTGAGAATGAGGGTGCTGATGAGAGGGGAGGCAGAAGGGATGGAGATAGTACAGCAGAAATCCTGTGATCAGATGTGCAGCAGTTTCAGCAACACTGTCTGGCAGTTTCAGAATTGCTCTGGTACTGCTATATTTTCATTGCACAGTCAAAGCCTTGTTTGTACAAACTTCATTTTACTAAAGTAGAAGGGGTGACACAGTGCTGGCTTTTGTGGTGAGACTTCTCTGAATAACATGACACCTGGAACACTAAGATTTGATGAGTTTTCACTTCCAGCTCAGTATCTTAACCTACTGCACAGTTTCTAGTGGAGGGGAAATCATGTTGTTAGTTAGAAAAGCTTTCCTCGTACTTAAGAACTTACGATTAACAAGATTTTCTTTCAGAACTCATTGGTAAAGGTGTCAAGTCTCAGGCTTTTGGAGTTATCTGTAGTAATGTTATTTGAGAGAATCCGGTAATAATGCTGATTTCTTTCCATAAAATTGAATTCTGTATTTGGACTGCATATTTGACTGTTCTGAATTCTGGGCAGAATTTTCCATGTGAAATCAGAACACCCTAGATTGCATGAGGAATTCAAGGTGGGGTGCTGGCACAGAAGGACAGGACTGCAGTTATCTGACCTGGCTTTGCCTGCTGGGGGAACGGCTGGCCTCTAGTGGCTCACAGCAAGAGGTTCCACAAGATCTTAATGGTGTTTGATGGTGGCTGAAAGTCTGCTTGGAGTTCATCTTTAAAATCGGTTTCTATTTTCAGTGAGGTTTTGCAACATGAACATTAGTAAAAATTATAATTTCTTGGCACTTTTCTTCTTGAAATGGATGGGGGCAATGGATACCAGAAGGGATACAGCATAAAGAAGGAGTAATAATTTCTGTTAATCCTAATCCTCTTCTCCCTGTCTCCTGGGAAGTGCGTACAGTGTTGATTTCCAGGCTTTGCTGTGGGCTGGGGTGCTGGTGCTGCTGAGGCAGAGCTGCTGGCACAGGCTGAGCTGCTGGCACTGCCCGGGCTCCGTGTCCCTGCGCTGCAGTGCAGCACCTTCCTGAGCAGCTGGTCCTGCCAGGGGCTCTGCTCTGGCCACCAGCACTCAGAACAGTCACAAACACCTCGTGCTTGTGCCACCAGTTAGAGGAGAATTGCACTGGAATCTCAAAGATTTCCCTCTGTTTTGGGGAGTTGGGGAGGGGGTGGGGTGCTGCTGCTGGAGAGAAGAACGTGAGTGTGTAAGAATGCGAGTGCTGCAGTGACGTCAAAAATGCTCCTTCTGAAACCTGCCTCGAAGACGTGGTTGCTGACAAGGAAGGGTTATGAATAACAGTGCAGTGATGAAGATAAGGATTTAACTCACTTTAGACTGCTGCAGTTCTTTAATGCCAGGTGTCATGTGTGATGGAATACATTATTTTTGCTAGAGGGTTAAACACTTTGTCGCTCATCTCAGCTGGCTTTTATGGATTTCCAGGTCTGCCTGCTGAGAAGTAAATTAAATATGTAGCTGCTTCTCACCTTTTCTCTGTTGCTGCACTAAGGGAAGAGAATTTTTCTTGCCAGTAATACAGATGGTGGTCATCGCTGCTGAGATTTATTATGTGGTATCAAGAAGGATGACAAATCTGCATTATTTCCAGAAGGATTTATATTTCTGAAGAAAAGGATAATAGGCATGCTTCATTTCCTTAAAGCTATGTCCAGACAATTGGAGGCATAGCAAACCTACACAAACTTTATAAGAATGGCTGAAAAAGAAAGATGAACTGCATTAAGATGTCCTTGAAATATGGTGTTGGATGGGGTTTTTAACTTCACTTGGAAGGTTTGGCTCTTCTTCTGTTGCCTTTTGCATGTGCTGTTCGAGATCCATTAAATGTCAGATGGAGGTTAGGAAGCCAAGGGTAACTGTTCTAATTTTATGTATTTATAATCACTTTTTTCTGTGTTACAATTTCTGGTTGTT
The DNA here is from genome assembly GCF_017590055.1 of Onychostruthus taczanowskii. Taxonomy (NCBI): domain Eukaryota; kingdom Metazoa; phylum Chordata; class Aves; order Passeriformes; family Passeridae; genus Onychostruthus; species Onychostruthus taczanowskii. The sequence goes on from NW_024506993.1 coordinate 12,501,300, forward strand.
TTTTTAAAGAATATATATCTGCAGGACAATTGGCATATTGTTTTGGTTATACATTACTTTGGGTGCTGTTGTGCTGTTAAAATATATATGTGAAAGAAAACGTTGAATGCTTTATGGTAGATTTTGTTAATTTCCTTTATATTTAATGCAAACAATAGGTGTAAGTAAGCATGTTATTAGTGTGTTCGTCTGTATATGTGAGTATTTTCATAAGAACCTGCATTCAGAGACAATAACAGTTAAAGATTTCTGTCTAAATTATATATTCTGGAAGAAAATACATTTAACTGAATAGAGTCACATGCTGGCAGTGCCAGAAGCAAGGGCACAGAGAATTGTTTATATTTGAAACCATTCCTTTCAGTGAGATTATCATAATGTGCATTAGCTGCAGAGCACTGCTGAAAATTTTTCTGCTAAGAATGAATCATAAAAATAATCATTTTCTCTTTCTTTGCCTCCCTTCCCTTGCTCCTGGCCATGCCAGCGTCTCACATTTTTCAGCAGTTTCCAGGACCTGTATGTACCAGCCAAGAGCAATCTGTCACTGTCAGCGTTTGAAACTGCTTTTGTTTATTTACTGCCCTGATGATAGACCAGGTTTGCAAACAGTCTTGCTACAAATGCTTTCTTAGGAAAATCAGCAGAACTGTTAGCAATCTTCACCTGATTATGCCCACACTCTGCTGACTTTTTTTCCTTTCCCTTCTCCCTGTGCTGCAGGAGCCCAGTAACAAACGGGTCAAGCCTCTTTCCAGAGTCACGTCCCTGGCCAGCCTCATCCCCCCGGTGCGAGCCACTCCGCTGAAGCGCTTCAGCCAGACCCTGCAGGTAAGGGCAGCACCTCCTGCTCCCGCTGCTCCATCAGCTGCGGCTCCCGCTGCTCCACCAGCTGCAGCTCCCGCTGCTCCATCAGCTGCAGCTCCCGCTGCTCCATCAGCTGCGGCTCCTGCTGCTCCACCAGCTGCGGCTCCCCCTGCTCCATCAGCTGCAGCTCCTTCCTGCAGCAGGGATGCTCACACACAGGCACCCACCACTGCAATGTGCCAAACAGGCTTAGGCACCTTGTCAGCACAAGGTCACTCAGCTTAAAACTCTCAACTCTCACCTCAAAAAAAAAACACTTCTCTGTTTAATGTTTTTCACTTACTAGGAAGAAAACTACTGCACCTGTAGCATATAAAAATAGTTCACAAAAGGATTACAGTTGCTTTTAAAATTTGATGAAGAGAATATTCCATAATGCTTTTTCTTCATGTTGGTTGGTTTATTTGAAAGTGTTATTTTTGCTATAGTTGGTCAGGTAAGACTGCTAAATTTCCTCCTGTAGAGTGAACTTTGACCTTAGCTAAACAAAAGTTAGTGAGCAGTCGGAAATTTCCAAGTCATTTTCTGAAGGTGATGATGAAAATTAGTAAAAGGCTAACAAATTTTAAATGCAGTTTCTATGTTAGAGATTGGGAATGTAATACTGTACATACTTGGAGACTAATGAAATTTTAGTTTATAAAGCATTTGTGCCTGCAGACCTAGAGATGGCAAAGTATTGGGGTGCTCAACTCCTAACTGCAGTGACAGCTGGGAGCTGCAGCAGTGCTCTGGGTCTGGCCCAGAAAGCCACTGTTTCCTCTTTAGAAGAGTTTATGTAAGAAGGCATGACAAAGATCTAAAGATAATTATTTGACAAGCTTAATTTCTTCGAGAGGAACTGTAAAAGGACCTTGAATGTGTTAGAAATGTTCCTTAATCAAAATTACCTAAATTAGAGCTTTACTGAAGTTACCTGTTAAGGATGTAAGAAATAAAACTTCAGAGTCTATTGAGAAATAAAAAGTCATGGGAAAGAGCTCCATTTTTCTGTAGTTGTAATTACCTAGAAAATTGATATTACAGGCTTTTCTGACATTGTTTTTCCTGTCTTTGGTTCCTGTGATGTTGAAAGTGCAGATTTCTGCACAGGGTTGGAGGATCAGCCAAATGTCTGCAGCCCTGCTGGGCTCGGTGCAGGTGAGGTCTGCGTGACTGGTGCAGAGCTCCCTGAATCCCCTGGGCTCTGTGAGTCTCCTGCAGAGTCTGCCAGTCTGCCTCCAGGGGAAACTGGCCCAGCTCTGGAAGGGCCACATCAGTTCCAGTTGTGAGGAGTGTGGAAAAGGATTTAATTTTTGGCCAAACTGCTTCTGAGCGGGGTGCTTCCCTTTCCACAGCCTTAGGCAGCTGTTGGCCTCATTTCGGTACCTGTGCTATTGTTCTGCAGGGAAAGCCTCTGGGACTGCACAATGCAGTGCCCAGAACAATATTGTATTTAATAAAGTTGTTTCAAACTAACCAAAACATCTATCCTTTCATGTATACAGTAGCAGCTTCCCAAAATGATACCTATGTTAATGTGGGTAAATTTTGACAAAAGTAGGAGGGGAAAATAACAGCTTTGTTGCAAGTCCTGATGTTGCAAGTATTTCTGTTTTGCTCTGTTCATACTGCCCATAAGAATATACTTTAATTAGCAGATGAAATAGTGATGTTATTTATACCATCCCCTCTAACTATGTTCTTGAAGGAGCTGGAATGAGAAATCAGCTTCTGTGTTCTCCAGATCCTGCTGGTGATGTCCCAGCTGTAAATTGATGTCTTATCTGATTTTCTCAATAACTGTAGAGCAAGGACAGAAAAGACTGACCTTGTGCTCAGGTGTCCTACTTGGAAGTTCTGGGAAGTGCATATAGCTATTTCACTTCATTATGTTTTGACGTAGCTGTTGATTTTTTTTGTGTATACTTCATTTTATTCCAATTTTCCACTTATTTTCATTACTTTTTTCCATAAGGATTCCAAGTAAAAAATATTTGAATTCTTTCAGTTTTTCTTTCTGGGCCTTCTTTCTTGTTTTTAATTTGTTTGGTTTGCTTGTTTGTTTTTGTAATTGACTATTTGTAGTCACTCTGTTCCTGTCATGTAGGGCAGTGTACTGCAGCTGACCAATAAAATGCTGTTAGCTTCATCTCTGCCAGCCACACTGTGTCTGTGCAGCTGCAGGATTCCCAGTGCCAAGCAGGTATTCTTACTTGTTAATCCACCTGGGAAGCCAGTTTATTTCATAGCTGTATTTCCAGTCTCCATCAAGCTACACTAATGATTGTGATGATCTCCCTGGTCTTGTTCACAGCTGTGCTGTTTGGCTTAAAGCAGAAAATAGGATCAGAAAAAGAACTCCAGCTGATGCTGAAGAAAGAAATTTAAGTCTGCCTGGCTTCCTCTGCAACTTCCATTTTAATCAGCATGTCTTGAATTTAAGTAGGGAATCCAAATTACTTTTTTCTGTCTTAGGACACCAAACATTTCTAAAAATCCTCAAGAAGAAAATTGTTTTTAATATCAGTTCTGAATGCCACAGCTTTCATCAGTGGTGGCCTTTGCCCAGTATATGAAGTTGTTTGATTTAGTGCAGCTCTAATTAAGGGTTCTTAATTGCATTGATTGGTAACACATAGACCCTTCAAGAAACAATCTTATAACAGCCAGGGAAGTTTGTTGCCCAGAGAAATATGGTAAACACAATGAGAGGTTGTGGATGGATTTTTCCCCAGCTTCTTTAGTTTTTGGAATTATATGAAAATTTTAATCATCCCACAAGGCCATAATTTTTAAACAGTGTGTGGGACATGTTTTTTAAGGAAGCCAGAAAGTTCCTTATAGGAAAATATTTTAAAAAGACTGGAGATCTAGAAATGCTCTTTTGACTTTACTGCAGTTCCTTCATGGGATTCTATTACATGACTGATTATTTTGGGGTTTTTTTTTAAATTTTTCCTTCTTGACAAGTACAAAGCCAAGATAGCATCAGAGTATCTTCAAGGTTGTTTTTAGAATTTTTGGTAGAACTTCAGTTTAGGGCTGTATTCCAATAATAAATAACCTCAGTTCTGTGTCCCCTTATTAAGCAAGGTACACTTTGTATGGTTCATGAAAACGCTGGTGGATGAGAGAAATCAATTAAATATGTACTCATTGTGTCTAGGTAGCAAGGATGCTAAGCATACAGGCAAGCAGGATTTGGGGAGTTTGGTTTCATTTTGAGTCTTTTAGCCCCTCTGTGCCCCATCTGCCCAATGAGGACAGTTCAGGGCTGGGGAGAATGGTAAGGAGTGTTCTCCTGCAGCAGGGAGGAACATTCTGTCACTGCATGTGAAAGGTCACTTTTCACAAAATACTGCTTAATTTGAGTTTGCTCCACGATTCCTCATTATAACAAGTGTAAATTAAGTATGTAATTTCACATGTGTTTCTGTATCTCAACTCTTGAAGGATGACTAGCACCTGACTTGCAAAGTTTTGGAAGGGGGGGCGGTTTATGTGTTTTCTATTAAGGTCTTTGTCAATTCCAAGCACCACTCAGAATGGCTTCTGTTAAAGGACAGGTTTTTTTTATTTATATCATGTCTTCTGCTGTGGTAAAAACATAGTATTTATAGGCTCTGTTTGCATTTCATGGGCTCTTAAGAGAAAAATTTCAAATATTGTCCTTCGTGTATGCTGCTTTCAACCTGGAAATTGAGAGAATTTATTTTGTTTTAAATAGTCTTACCCAAGGCAATTGAAAGATGATTTTTTATGTAAGTCAGGTTTTAAATAACAATAAAAATGTAGAGTATTTCAACTATGTGAGATAGTTTAAGCATTTGAGAGGTATGACCTCAAAAAGAAGCCTCTCATTCTAATGAAGCAAAAAAGAGACCTTTTCAAAATAGAATAGTAAGAAGGTAAAGTATGCATCCTTAGCCTGAAATCCTTCTAAGAGTTTACAGGCAATTAAAACTCTCAAGTCTCTCCTAAACTTGAAATTGGCTTTATTGAAGTTTAGGACCAGACCACATAATAGATGCAGAGATGCTGGTACACCCTGGTAGAGTGTCGAATATTTGCATTAATTCTAAATTTTTGATGAAGCAGAAGTGAAATGTACAAATCATTCCTGTCTGTCCACTGAACTGAAATTCTGTATTTGGTCAGTTCTGTTAGTTCAGTGTGCTGCACCATTCTGCATTATCCCCTTAGTACACTCTTGGTGGTTGTTATATGGGAATGCATTGCAGAAATTTTGTTCTTGTTGAGGGCAGGACCCAGACAGAGTTCACTGCAGGAATGGAGGCCCTGCCCTTCCATGAGGATGTATTGAAATAATTTCTCTTACATTCCTGGTACTAAATGTTGCTATGAAGTTCAAAGTAAAAACTGATCAGAGAACATTTGTTTGTTGTACTGGACCTTAGGAATGAGCAGAGTGAGGGTGTGACATGCAGCTGATGTAACATGGACCCAATTGTCTCTTGCCAGCGCTCCATCAGTTTCCGCAGCGAGAGCCGCCCCGACCTGCTCAGCCCGCGGCCGTGGTCTCGCAATGTGCCCCCTGCTAGCACCAAGAGGAGAGACAGCAAACTCTGGAGTGAGACCTTCGATGTCTGTGTCAATCACATGCTTACATCCAAGGAAATCAAGAGGCAAGAGGTACAGATATAAATATGGATATGTTTTTTTAAACCATAAATTTCATGTTCAAAAGTCGCCTTTAAAGCACAGAATTGGGAATGCTCATAGATGTTGGGCTAGCACTTGAAGATGTCCTGCAATTCAAATGTGTCACAACCTCCACTAGAAGCAGAATTCCACCTCTAGTCTTTATGACCCAAGCTATATTAGATTAATGTATTTGTTCAATCCAGCTCATCTTATTTCCTTAACAAACCCGAAGTTACTGAGATGTCTTGTGATTGGCTGCATGTGTGTGCGTGTTCTTTCTGACACTTCCGGTAGCCATGGTTGATATTTTGGTGTTTCATTTTGTTGTTCTAGAAATGTGAGGTGAGCATGCTGGGCCAGGAACAGGTGTTCATCAGGTGATACAGACACACAAAAATGCACCATCATTTCCCTTTTGGATAAGACTGTCTTTGAGGAAGGTTCCAGTGCTAGACAGATGACACATTGATCAAAAGATGTGTCTTCCAAAGCAAAACAGAAGCGTGCCAGGGGTTTTAATGTGTCAGACGAGACAAAGTCTAAATAGCTCATATTATAGTCAACACAGAGCTCCTTCAGAATCAAGGTATTTTTATTTTCTAAAGAAATTTCTAGCAGTATCAACAAAGCTTGTAACAATCTCCCTGAGCATATTTCAGGGACTGAGTCATAAATCAAACAACAGTAGTGTCAGGCATTTCTTGTGCAAATCTTAACATTGTACAGGAATTCGTAGGAAATAAATTTGTAATTGAGAACTTCAAAGGCAGTTTACTGAAAACTAAACTGTAGAAACTGTTTGCACAGTGTATAGCAGTCACTGCTGTGTGGGGGCAGGAGCCAGGATCCTTGGTCCAACCCAAATAAGTGTGTCCCAGCAGGTTTAGCAGGAGGGTTCTGCTGTGTGTTTGTTCCCATCCTGTGTGCTTTGCTGGGACAGCTGACCTGCTGCCCATGAGCTGCACTAGGGCAAACGTGGCAGGAATGGGTGTTCTGAGCCCCAGCTCCAGCTGGAATCTGCTCCAGCTGGAGATGGGCTTCCATGACTGATACTGGTTGAAAGCTTTGACTGCAAAGCAAGGAATTCTAGCCCAAAATGTCCTTAAGTATTCCTGTACCCCAGTTTAAGGAGGAAATCATGCAAAAAGTTAATAACAATGGGGATTTGATGAACCAGTGAATTAGGGTGGTGTTATTTTTAATCTGCCAGCTTTAAAGTCTCAAATGTGCTTTAAGAGGAGTAACTAACATCAGCCAACAGTTATCTAGAGCTCAGCCTTGGTAACAAAAAAATGAACTGGGACCAAAATGGAAGTGCTCAGTACCATGAAATGCTTTAAGTAAGATCTGTCTCCTACTTGGTAGAATCCCCTGTGACTTCCGCCACTGCATGTGCTAAAATGGAACACAACAAACTCCTGTGCAAGCAGTTGGATAAGTGGCTAAGTCAAAGTCAAAACAACGCAAAAATGAAGGTAGTGTCCTACATCTGGGAACACATCCCTTTGGAAAAAAAATTTTTTGTCTATTTGAGATAAGCTCTTAATGAACTGTTTTAAAAAACAATGCACTTGATTCTGTAGTTCTGGAATAAAGCCTTACTTTATTTCTGTAGATTTAGCAGGGAAATGCTGTTACATGGTGTTAAGACAGCTGTTCAAAATATAACATCAACCCAGGAAGTGGAGCATAGATTAAATAAAGATATTTTCTAATATTTGTGTCTGTTTTTTACAGGCTATCTTTGAACTTTCCCAGGGAGAAGAAGACCTGATAGAAGATCTGAAGTTGGCAAAAAAGGTCTGTTTAAAAAACAAAACCAAAACCAAACCACAACAAAGAGTACTAATTGGTTCATAACACATTTAAAACAATCTTTGTTTTTTATAATTGCTAAGATAGTAAAAGAGGAAAAAATCCAAAACATATTTCAATCTTCCTGTTCTTTCTGAAACTCTTATGTGTGCTGCCTTTTTTTTTTTTAATATTAAATTGATAGTTTTATATATGGTTATGAAACTTACTTCCAGAGACCATGAAATTCTATTACAAATTTTGCAACCACCAAGCCACAAATGTTTATTTTTCTTTTCAGGCTTATCATGACCCAATGCTTAAGCTTTCCATAATGACAGAGCAAGAGTTGAACCAAATTTTTGGAACACTGGACTCTCTAATTCCTCTCCATGAAGGTAAAACTCAAATAGTCTTTGGCTGCATAATTATAGCACATAGATTTAGTCAGGTGTATTAAAATGAGGTTTCTCTTCTTTTTTTTCAATTCACTCTCAGATCTTCTTAGGCGCCTTCAAGAAGTCAGGAAACCTGATGGATCAACGGATCACGTTGGCCACATCCTCGTGGGTTGGGTAAGGCAGGGTTTATAACCAGTCTTGGGACTTCAGTCTGGAGCTGTAATGTAGTTTTGCTCAGACAATTTCCTTTCTATAACGTGTCAAAAATATATTCTCAAAATACTTTTAAAAGGTAAGGCAATGATTTAGGGACACAATAGAATATTTTCTTTTCAGGGATTTTCCATGAAAAGATTTAGACTGGGATATTGTTTTTAAAGCTCTTGCTATTCAGGAGTTGAGCATTATTTAATATATTTTAAATAAAAATCAAGAGTCCGACTAGAGTTTTTCTTATGTTGGTCCTTTAAGAATCTGCCCCTGTTTCTGTTCTGCTTTCCTTGGAAAGTCAGACAGGGATACAAGAGAGATGTTGCTGCCTCATAAAAGATAAAGTAGATAGGTTCATGTCCACTAGCATTCAACAGCATAAACACTAAAAATAGTTTTTGTTAGTTTTGTTGATAAAACTGTTCATTGTTATCAGAAAGTTATTTTTTGTTTTAGATATCTGAGAAGTATGCTTTTAAGTAAATGTAAGTAATGAAATTTAGCAGGGAAAAAAAGGCTTGAAATTTTAAAGGAATTAAGTAATGACATTTAGCAGCTGTATGTGAAAGTGTGGCCTATGGTCAACAAGGGAAGAATTATATAATGTATATAATGCAAGTAGTTAATGATAAATAATTTCTAAATGTCAAAAATAATAAAAAAATTATCTCCATTTTCTTTGCATAAAGTAATTTAAAATGTATTTTCTGATGTGTGTTGAACATCAGTGAACTTCTCTTGGTTCCAATATGTTCAAGTCTAATTTCCTTTTTTTAAAGATTTTGCATATTTGGTTGTTACTACAGCATGTTTTGTAAATGTACATATTGTTCTAATCAACAGACAAGTTACTTTTTTCACATTTATATATATACAGTTTTGTCATCTTAGTTTGGTCAAGGTTCCTGTGGGCAATATAGAAGTTTGATTGTAGAAATCTGCTGATCTGAAAAAGGCCAGGTTTGGGAGTACTCATTCCTAGGCTTTTATTTCCATTCATAATTAAAGCCAGGCTTCTGTGTTCAAGTGTTGTCTGCACTAATTAGTGCTCAGTCTTAAGTAATTTATATTTTTAATGCTTTGCAATAATAGAGCTCTGTAGGATCTGAGTGATGAGCAAGTGCTTCTAAATTACTTAAATGTTGAACAAGGTGGTCTGAGGACCCTTGTAAAGGTTATATTTGTTGGAAACATTGCATCAATAAACTGTGGATAAATCTCCAGCTAAAGGCGTCTCAGCAGGGATTCTGATGTCCTGAATCACCTGAACCTTTCAGTACAGGAAATCGTGCTACAGAATAATTTATTCTTTCCTCAGCTGCCATGCCTGAACTCCTATGACAGCTACTGCAGCAATCAAGTAGCAGCCAAAGCTTTATTGGACCACAAGAAACAAGATCACAGGGTGCAGGATTTCCTGCAGCGCTGCTTGGAGTCTCCCTTCAGCCGCAAGCTGGACCTGTGGAATTTCCTTGACATCCCCAGGAGCCGTTTGGTTAAATACCCACTACTGCTCAGAGAAATTTTAAGACACACACCAAACGATCATCCAGATCAACAGCATCTGGAAGAAGCTGTGAGTTACTGTTGGGTTTTTTAGGAGATTATAGTAGTTTTAAATTATTAGTGAATTAAGGGAAGCTACATAAAATATAAAAAAGTGCAAATATTTATATGAACAGTTGAATATGGGACTGTGTAATTAAAATTCATATGTTTTCATTGTGTTTCTGCAGATAAATATAATTCAGGGCATTGTGGCTGAAATCAACGTAAAGACTGGTGAATCTGAATGCCAGTATTACAAAGAGAGACTTATTTATCTCGAAGAAGGCCAAAGGGATTCATTGATTGATAATTCACGTGCTGTGTGTTGTCATGGGGAACTGAAGAACAACAGGGGAGTGGTAAGGAATAAATATTTTGTCATCAATAACTTTAAAAGATATCTTCATTTTGCACAACAGCTAAAAGAGCTGTGAGCATATATAGAGAAACATCATTCTCTAATATATAGGAAGTTGATAAATATTAATTAATATATCACTAATCTTTTTTGTTAGTAATTAAGTATCTGTATAGGGAGATAATAAGATTATATGTATCTCTGTCTCTTAGGGAGCCTAAAAATATCTTGGATAAATTGTAAATCTGATCAATTTCAATACTTGCAGGGAAAACCCCTAAATTTCTGGTCTCAGAGATGCGATATTAATGTCTATAAAGAACACACAAAATGTACCAACAAACTTTACATCTGTCAAAGGCTGTGGTTATTCAAAATGCTTTACTTGATTCTTTGTTGAGATCAAGGTTAATTAATTGACTAGAGAAATTTGGTACTTTGAATTCCAGTCTCTGGAATACTGCACTACTGATAAGTTTGACAATCCAAGCTTTCAGTTAAAAAGGGAAAAAAAAAAAAGATATTGGTAAAAGAGAACTCAGTCTTTCCTAGCTTTTCTCCCCCCTCAATGTTAAATAGAACTTTTGAATGGACAAACAATGAAAAAAGATCTTTTTTCTTTACTGACACTAATGGAAGTATGACACTTAAGTAAGTAGATTAAACTTTGGAAAAATTTATTTTAGAAAGTAACAAAGTAAGCAGTGTATTTTTTCAGCTGTGGAACTGCTTGGTTATGCTTACAGTGGAAGGGTCCAGTTTCACCACACAGCTGAGAGGGAAAGGTGACACAGGTGCTGTTTCCTGGTTCACCTGACGAAGGTCAGGCAGGCAGCTCAGAACCAAACTACCAGGAAGAAACCGGTGATTTTCATCTTTCTGCCAAACTTTATTTGTTCCATTTGGTGTAATGATATTTCAGTCAAGGAATAACGCTGTATAATCTCTGAATCTTGTAACAGAAACTGCATGTGTTCCTCTTCGAGGAGGTGCTGGTGATCACTCGGGCCGTGACCCACAACGAGCAGCTGTGCTACCAGCTGTACCGGCAGCCCATTCCCGTCAGGGAGCTGCTGCTGGAGGACCTGCAGGACGGAGAGGTGCGCCTGGGCGGCTCCTTGCGGGGAGCCTTCAGCAACAACGAGAGAAGTATGCAACAGCTTCTTCTGTTTGCTCATGTAGGGTCATCGTAACTGTAGGATACCTGCCAATGTGGCATCAGAATAGTCTCTCGAAAATTAACATTATCTCCATCCAACACAGTGAATTTTGTTCTAGACTTGTTTATTACGTTCTAGGTTGTTTCTTTTCAATTTTTCCTCAAAGCTTACTGTATTGTTAATAGAATTTCTCCACACACCTGCTCCTGTACTGAATTGAGAAGGGGAGAACATACAGACTGGAGTGGCAAAAGCGCAAAGTTTTGCAGTTTTGCAGACTTTGCAAGGCAAAGTTATGAGCAAGTGTATTTTGAAATCTTGAGCTTCAGCTGTTTTGCCTTTCCTTGTACTGGAGACACTGATTGCTATTGAATAACTCTTTAAGCTGGCAGATACTGTAGTACTCAGGGTCAAGACTGCAGCTATTCATGTTTATGTCCTTCCAGTTAAGTATATTATGAAGATGCTTTTCTATTACAAGGGTCCTTTAAATCTCATCTGGTCAAAACTTCAAGGGGTTTTTGTATGCATCCACTGTATTAGTGAAGTGAAAGGAAGAGATGAGGCAGTTTTTGGCTGGCACAAGGACACTGCATTCAGTGAAGGTTATGGCAATTTCACTTTGCAGAGAAATAGGAGGAGAGGCATTAAAATGTGGGAGAAGCCTTAATCTTGCTGATTCACCTTAAGCATTATGGTTAGCTCATGCATGGCAGAACCAAAATTATTTAATCCAGCAATATGAAGTTACTAGAAGTAACCAGGTGTGGTGTTCTGTGGTCTACTCCCAGAAAAAAGAAGATACCCAGACTCTTTTCTCTGGTCTCACATGGTCTTGTCTGACCTTAAGGCAAAGATTGTGCAGATTTTGTTACTTAAATGTACTCTTTGATTATAAAATCCATTCAACCAAAGCATTCAGGGGTTTGATATATATTGTTTCTTTCAGTCAAAAACTTCTTTAGAGTCAGCTTCAAAAATGGATCCCAAAGCCAGACTCACTCTCTCCAAGCCAATGACTCCTTCAACAAGCAGCAGTGGCTGAACTGCATCCGGCAGGCCAAGGAGAGGGCAGCGTGCGCGGGCACGGCCGGCGGGCTGGAGGCGCGGGTCCCTGCGTCCCCCCAGGGCTGCAGGGTGCCCCAGGGAGAGGCCCTGGAGCAGATGGAGCAGTCGGACTGCGAGTCAGACTGCAGCATGGACACCAGCGAGCTCGGCGCCGACTGCGAGCGCATGGAGCAGACGAACTCTTGTGAGAGCCAAAAGCAAATAGAAACCAACGTTTGACAAAAGCTTACAGCTCGTGGAAGAAAGCCTGTCTCTTACCTGTACAGTATTTGCATTCCGTACATGGAACCATTTGGAGAAGCACTTTTAGAATATTTTTTGTGACAATGTCAATGCAGTTCTTGTATTTGTTCCTGTGAGTGTCGTACTGTAACGTCCCATCTGTATAAGCTGGAATCTCTTGCAACTCATGTCCTGTGATTATATTCCATAAACACCCAAGGTGGATGAAAGAGGTACTTGACCAGTTATTCTCAATGTCCTGCTGTAAACTGAATCTCTAAACTGCTGTTTATGTATGCATTACATAAATAACCTTTTCCTAATTTTTAAGTACTTTATTTGCCCTTTAAAGGGGCAGCTGAAGATGTGGATTTAATACAGAATTTCAGGATGGGTTTCAAGATAATAAGTTTTCTTAAAGGTATGGAAAGAAAAAGTAGTTTCTTGTAACAAAAAAGAAAACTATTTTGCAATAAGCTATCCCAAGTCCTGTGCTATTAAATCAGCAAGAACTATAAACAGCGGGCCATGGAACTAGGGACTCTTTAGGACTTATTTTTCAAAATGAAGCACTGTCCTAAGATGCAGCAGCCAAACTTACTAAAATCTGGACATTTCAAATTGTCAGCAAAGTAAGATGGTTTCTTTTTCAAAGAATGTAATGCTAAAAATAATCAACTGAAAAAACCACAACAAACCTTTACAGCCAGCACTGAAATAAATGAAATGCTGAGAATACTGGATGTTTGTAAATAAGCTGGTAATTTGCTTTCAGTGCCATATATATATATATATATTATCCCAAACAGAATAAGAATGGAAAGGAGCTTTTGCTTGTGAATAGGCCCTCTTCAGCATTTTGCACTCCACTGACCTCCACTGTTGGTTTTAAGCACCACTAATGTTAAAACATTTAATTTTCTGTAAATGTCTCTTTACAATTACATGTAGTTGGTTTTTAAAACTAAGTGATGATTTTATACAAACAGTGCTCTACATATACGCCCTGTGGGATTATGTAGAGAGTTTAAACAAAAAGGGAATTTTTTGTCCTTTAGGATGTATTACATCCTTTTTACTTTCCTCAAGTTTTGTTTTAAAAGTTTTTGTTGCATTTCATTTCGTACTGTAATTGGAAATGTTACTGTGTTTTCTGGTGGCTGGTTTGACCTACTCATTATGATGAGAAGCAGATGAGTCACTTAAATGCAGTCTAAAACACGTAGTGATCGTCCTGTTATTTTTCAGGAATCCCTGGGTAGTATTTTATTTCTTACTGTAAGAAATAATGCCAGTGATGTTATGGCAAGCTATGAAAATGATATATTACAAATTTTAAATGATTCTTGGTATTACACAAGATAACCTGTGCAAAGTACATGTAACAACAAAAGTAGAAAAACTGCTAAGTTATTGCCAAAAATATTTTTCTTGTGTTCTACAAGTTTACATAAAATTTACTAGTTGTCTTACATATATATATGCTGATGTGCATTGCAGAAAATCAGTGTGACGAGATGATAAACAATATAAAACAAGGTATTTTTATTTTTTAAAAAATGGCATTTTTACCCTATAGAACATATTTCTGTATTTATAGTTTTTCAAAAAAAATCAATTTTCTTTTCTGTTTCAGGCTTTGTAATTTATTTCAACTGCTTCGTTTTTAGAGCTGAATGAGTGAAGATGAAAGGAAAAATCTGCAAAAGAAAAGGCATAGGGAAGTTGTTAAGCAAAAATGTTGAAAAAGAGCAAAAAGCATGTAAAATGTTCAGGTAGAGAAGAAAGAAGGAATGTGTGTTTTGACTTTTTTTATTAATGGCCTTAAACTTTTCTGGAAGCATTTCAAATAAATTACATTAAACCATTTTGATTTTAATTTGGTTTGGTTGGTTGTGGAAAAAGACAACAAAAAGATTTCAGTGGTACGTGTAGTGAGGCTTTAACATAAGTGACCAAAGCTTGCATTTGTTTCTTAGAAAGTGGTACATATTTGGATCTAATCTGCTAAATGCACAGTTGTAACAGAAGCAAGTCACTGGACTCAATTCACCACATTCCCCAAGGTTCTGTATGGCATAATTAATTTAGTAAGTAGGTGGAACAAAAATGTACTGTCCTGTCATCAGTTTCTCTCATTATTCCTCGTGGGTCACAATTAAGTTTATTAATTTTGGGGTATTTCAACCAGCCAGAAGATCTCAGAAGATTAATTTACATTTGTTTACTATAATTTAGCCACCCACTCACTGTTCAGCATTCTGGAGTGCAAGTGTTGTGGTTGTGCTTTGTAGCACTTAGCTACTGATTAATCTAATACATCATTAGGATGTTGGGTTTTTCTCCTAAATCATCCTAAGGATTAAGCTTTCCAGTTTAAGAATACTGATATCATGCTGGATTTGCTAAGCTTGTTTTAGTTCTAGTGTATTTAAAATGCTACTGCTTTTTGAAAGGATGACTTTTGATTGTGGCAGGAGGATGGTGGTGGAGGGGTGGGCTTGGACTATAACATGTACCAAAAAGGATGGGTGAAATGTAAAATTACGACTGTGAAGTAAAGAGGAAGAATCATATACATAAATATGTTCAAGTGAATGTCCAAGTTAGTAATTCTGCTGTCCAGGGGGGAGAGTCTGAGAGGCTGCAGCAGTGAAGAGGCAAGAGGCAGTGAGTGAAAAGCCTGAGGTGTCAGGTGCTTCCAGGATCACCACGACGAGTTGGCAAAATGAGGAGAGGGATAGAGACACTCATCTAAACCTGAGGCACGAGCCCTCTGCATCTCCACTCGGGGAGAAGGGTGAGTGACGAGCTGTCCTGCTCTCAAGAGCAGGATGTCAGTGGTCTGAGAGGGCAGATCCATCCCTTTGTGGCAAATTGTTTGCTCTTCAGCTCCTGATGAGGAGAGTCAGTGTAGCTATAGCTTATGCAACACCTGATGGACCAGAAGCAATAAAGGTAAAAGCAGAAATTGTCTTGACTGAGAAGGAAAGGTAAGCAAAGAGAACGGCCTTGGGATTCTGAACTGTGGGGGTCCTCTGAGACTGCAACAAAATTGAACTGTCTGGCCTTTGTTTCCCTAGATTTGCTCTGCAGCACTGAAATGAACAAAGCCAGGATGATGATGGGAACACGAAGGTCTGTAATGAGACACCAGGAACAGTAAGTTTGAGATTATGAAGCTCAGTGCCAAGAACAGTTGCTAGAATCTGGGTAAGGCTAGGGGCAAAATTGCAGGGTGCAAAAAGTATTTCTCCTATTCAACATTACCCACCTGAACCAGGGCTGCTGCCTTTGGAATGCTTCTGTGACAGTGGGAACCAGGTCTCTTTAAGTTTCACAGAATTTCTAGAATTTGAAAGCTGTATCAGAACTTTCAGATAGCAGTTTAATGCATTGCACTTTTTGATAAAAATGAAGTTTTATGGTGACACTGCCTGGCATTTAGACAAATCTCGATTCCCAGGATCTAACAAAGTCTGAAACCAAGTTCCACATACATGGAAGATTATTTGTTTCCTTTTAAAAGGGGGTTTCAGATCCAGGATGGGCAGCTCTTCCATATTTAATACTTGTTAATGAATACTTTTTTTAAAATACTGCAATGTGTTCTACAGGTTGGTGCTGCCATCTCTAGGAAATAATGTAGTTTCACACCTGATTTGATTACAGGAATATTTCAATATTTTAAGATATTACATGCATTAATTACAAAATGAAAGTATTAAAAAAATACAAGTAGATATTTTCAGTCTTTTACCTGATGATCACATATTTGTTAGGAAAAAAAGAAAGTACTAGGTGAATTTCTGCTACTAATTCCTGGTTTTACAGAGCCAGGTCAACTACTGCCCCATTTTGTCTCGCCTTTTAATATCATAGGCATATTTTCTCCATGGCTGGTAAATTACACTAAAGCTCTTTCCAGGTGTGTAAATTAGGTTTTGTTTCTGAGTTTTCCAAAGATTTTTCTCTTTGCATGGTCTATGAAGAAAGATTAATTATACAGTTCTTCTATCCTCGATCTCCTGGAACCTGAAATTTAGTTGGCACAAAATTAGCTCTTAAGCTTTTGAAGAAATTAGATGTGTTTTGCATCATTACAGTAGAAAGGGAAAGTAAAATAGTAATTTGTGGTTATTTAAATTGTAATGATATACTCAGATTGATTAATTTCAAATTTCTAATTTAGTTTTCAAATTCTTAAATTTGCATTCATAAAAGGATACTGAAGTAATGTCTGGAGGAAGCACCCAAGTTTGCTCCTTGAGCATGCAACCCTCCCTTCTTTACTTTGTGGTTCTTAATCTGATCTAAGTCTGTATTACTAATGTGTTAAAGTCATCTGATGTCAGAATCAAAGGGATCTTTGTACTGGGGTGGGAAACCACTTGGTGCAAGCCCTGGAGTCATGGTGGAATGCTTGGCAAGTATCAAAAACCACAGAAACCAGAAACTAGAGAGAGTAAGGTGACAGATTTTATAACCTCTTTTTTCACTTCTGATTATTTAAGTAACCTCTTCCTATGGTAGTTTTTTGCTGTTTTGTGAACTGGGATTCTTTGCACCTGTTTGATATCTATCGGGATTTAAGATGCACAGTGTGGTGCAGTCATCTGGAATTGCTGGAGCATTTATCAATTAGTACTGGGTAATTTTTGTGATGATCTCTCCCAGACTTAGGTTAATTAATATAGAAAAATAATTCTGTACAACTGCAAAGACATATCTTGTTAAAGCAAGTGATGAGGAAAAATTTGTGTGCTGCTTGGTAAATAAGGAAGACTTCAGAGATTCCGTGGTCCAAACACCAATCAACTGAACTGCTTGTGTTCTGAAGACATGCACAGTCTGAAAGTGATTTTAACAGCTCTGCCAATTCAAAATTGGTAAAGCACTTTGACGTGATGGGAGATATATATAATGGATCAACACAGCCTTAAATTGAACCAGATTGGTATTTCCATTTTTTCTTGTATATGGAATTTCTATTTAAACAACGTAAAACACAGCAAAATAATTTCAATAATATGCCAATACATCTGTAATATTCTCTGCACCAGCACTGAATCCTCACAGAGAGGTAGGACATCAAATTCTCAGACATCAGATTCTCAGAGAGACAGTCCTAATTTATCCATAGGATGAACACTGCATTTGTGGTGTTCATTACCTCTAGATAATGGAACATTATCTTTCTGCAGTTAGATAAATACTGGGTGTTATGTTTCTGTAATTTATGTAAATTATAGTTACAGATACTAACTACCCTGTTTAAACTTGCTGGGTCCCCAAATACTTCTAAGAACTACTAATAATTATTAGCTTATCTTCTTTTAACACCCTGGAAGATACCACTAGCACCAGGCCATTTGTGAGCTGATAGGTTATTTATATTTTCGTATCTACAGCTTATATAAAAAGAGATTAATAAAAGGGCCAGATTAAATTACCTGTTCCTTGCACACCCGAAAGCACGAAAACTTCCTGTTTTTAAGGTCAGTGTCTGCTTTCAAGATGACATATGAATAGCTACAGTTATGGAAATTGAATGTAAATCTTTTAAGTAGCTAATTAATATATGCATCTGTTCAACAACTACAGCACTAGTATATATTTAACAAAGAAAATGAATTTTTATTCTTCAAAGGTTGTTGTCATCTTGCCCAATGTCTTGGAAAAGACCTTTGAATCTGAGAGTATGAGTATGGCTGGCATACGGTGTAGTGAACTTGTAGTTGAAGTTGGAAATTCGCAGAGAAGCAGTGCAGCCCTGGAGCGGAGCGTTCCTGGACCCGAAATGCGGGTGGGGTTCGTGCCCAAGGGCGGGTTGATGCGGGGAGAGCCCGTTCCCGAGCGCCGCGCCCCGCTGCAGGGCCGGAGCCTTGTGCGGGCTGCGGCCTTCTCGGGAGCGCGGCGTCCCCTCAGGGCAGCGCTCCGGCCCCGGCACAGGAGCCGCCGCTTGGCGCGAGGGCGGCGGGTCCTGAGCGGTGTCCCGGGCGGGAGCAACGGGCCCCGTGCGGTGTCCCTGGGCGGTAGCAGCGGGTCCCGAGCGGTGCCCGAGCGGTGTCCCTGGACGGGAGCAACGGGCCCCGAGCGGTGCCCGAGCGATGTCCCTGGGCGGGAGCAGCGGCGCCCGAGCGGTGTCCCTGGGCGGGAGCAGCGGGCCCCGAGCGGAGCCCGAGCGGTGTCCCTGGGCGGTAGCAGCGGGCCCCGAGCGGGTCCCGAGCGGTGTCCCTTGGCGGGAGCAGCGGGTCCCAAACGGGCCGCTCACGCCCCATCGCGTGGGCAGCGGCCGCGCCCCTATTTATAACGTGTGCCGCGAGCGGATTGGCTGGGCCGGGCTGGCCGCAGACCGCCCCCCCTTCCGCCGCCATGTTGTGTGGTGGGGCGGGGGTGGCCCGGGGGCTGCCGTGAGGCAGGCGGAGGGCGAGGCGAGGCGGCGCGGGCGCTGCTGGCGCTGGGAAGGGGCGCTGTGCTGGGGAGAAGGCGCGAGCTGCCGGGCTCGCTTCTGCGGAGGGAATGGCGGATGCCGTGATCCGCAGTGGCAGCGAGATGGAGCCGGAGCAGCATCAGCGGATGGAGAAGACCAACGCGGGCGTCCTCGGAGTGGAGAGTAACAGAGCTGGAGCCGCTGAGGACACCACACAAAATGGCGGACGCTCTGAGAGCGGTAGCGCTGGGGAGGCGCTGCTGGTGGCTGCTGTTGCTGCAGAGGACAAGGTCCCCACAAACCTCAGCATCAGTAGCAGCAGCCAGCGCAGGAGCAGCATCTCGACGGCAAATGAGCAGCAGCAGCAGCAGCCGCCCAGCGGAGTCTTCGGGGGGCCGCCCCCTCTCCCTAAGCCCTCAGAAGACCAGCAGCCTGTTAGGAGGAACTTTCAGATACCCAGGAAGAGCAGAGAAAAGAAAGGTTGTTCCTTCCCCTCCCCTCCCTTTTCTACCTCGCTCCCCTCTCCATCCGATTCATCAGGCAGCTCTCAGACACCTCACACGGCTGCATGCAAACCCTGCGGTGTGGAGGAGGCTCTGCTGGCTCGCACTCGCGAGGCTGCTGGGGAGCGAGCCCATTTTAGTGTCAGGATGTTACATTCTTTTCCTACCCCTGCTCTTTCTCACTTTTATTTTGTCACGAGGATGAAACGAAACCAAAACAAACGCTCGGCTTGAATTTCAGACCTCTGCTTTAAAAGGAGGAGAAGCTGGATG
The DNA here is from genome assembly GCF_017590055.1 of Onychostruthus taczanowskii. Classification (NCBI taxonomy): domain Eukaryota; kingdom Metazoa; phylum Chordata; class Aves; order Passeriformes; family Passeridae; genus Onychostruthus; species Onychostruthus taczanowskii. The sequence goes on from NW_024506993.1 coordinate 12,520,784, forward strand.
CGATCTGGGTGGGCTTGAGTTGATCTCAGCTCTGCTTCTGGAGGTGGCATTAGCATGTGGAGAAGATGTTTCTCTGGGACACCGACATCTGCGAAGATGGTTCGCTTTTCTCTTCCCCGACCTCCTCCCTGCAGGAGAAGGGTGTAATCCTTAGGGTAGACTAACCAAACCTAGCAGAGTTGTCCTTCATTGATGATACGCAGAAGACTGTTCTTATCTGGTGAAAGTTCTTTGCAGGGAGAAAGGGAGCATCCCACGTTCTCGTGCCTCGCTTTGGAAGCGTTCTGCTTCCAAGTGTCCAGGGTTTGGGGTTTTTTTGTTTCTGAGTAACTCTTCCTCTAAAAGCCGGTGGTTTTTCTTACTTTTCACAAAACTCCACTGGTTTCTGCTTAACTTTGTTTTTATTAAGTGGAGTTGAAGACATGTCTGATTTCCTCCCTGAAATTTATCTTAGTTCTTGCCCTTTTGCAATATGGAGTCAGTCCATATCACAAAAAATCTTGTTTGAATAGGCTTCTTGTTCTTCAGAGAAGAGAGTAACATCTTAACTTCTTGAAATGCTTTCTTCTGTAAGGAAGAGATGAAGGTAGGTTTATTTCATTATCCAGTCTTTTCTCTCCAGTAATAGATTAATTCCTTTTGGCAGTAATAACCCCTTTTTCTTCCTGGTCTTTCCCATTGCCACCCCACTCTGGGGTGATTCAAGTCTGGCAGAGATTCATTGTAAAAAGAAGTGGGTTGATTTGGAGAAAAAAAAGTCTTTTATAATTCATCTGGCAGAAAAATACCTGGATGTAACATGACTCACGAACAACTGAAGTGTCTTGTGTGTCACACCCAAGTGTGGTTACCTGTGAATACCTTTAAATGTATTTCAGAGATGTTTACTACTTAACCAATGCTATTTGAAGTTCCACTTTAACATTTGGTTCCAGTGTGAATGAAGACCTGCAAAATACCTTCTCAGGTCATCTGATTCGTCATTTGTCTGTGCTGAGCCGTCTGCAGTCTGCAAAAAGTTTTGGATGGTGTAGTTCAAACCTCAGGCTTCTGTGGCCTCTGAGGTAGAAGAGGAAGCCATTCTTATCTTATTTCAGAAACTGACTTGATAATGTCAAGGTCATTTGAGCCATTCTCACCTTTTTCCCTTTCAGCCTGCAGAAAGGCTCTCAGGTATTTTGATCATTCTGATGATTTAGAGCTTCCAAAGCTCTCAGAGCAGACCTTGCTCCATTCAGCCCACATTACTTGTGGGTTTACAGCTGCTGAGTGTTGTTCTCTCAGCATGGACTGCCAAACTGCAGTTTGAGGACAACTAAATTGCTATTGGGATTTGTATTGTCATTTGGAAAATGATGCAATTCAGTTCTGGAACTGAACTGGAAGATCAGCACTGGATCATCTAATGCTGTAGTGGCGCTTGCAGCATCCTTACTGCTAGTGCTTAAATCCATCTTGTTAAATTGCAAAATAATCTGAGTGACACCAGTTCCTCTCAAAAGAGCTCTCTTGGCTTGATTCTAAAGCCCAGCATGAAGCAATACATGTGGAAGCTTCCTCCATCATTCCTTGACTTGCAGTTGTCCTTGTTCTGCTTTTTAAACCACCATGTCTTTCCTGGACATACCGTCCTGAGAGACAGCTGCTGCCTTGTTTGTGAAGGCTTAGCTGCTATGTGCAAAGTGTGTACAGGATCACTTTGTTGCAGGTGTTTGAGTTTGTGTGGAGGTGGGTTTTTTGGTGGATTTTAAAGTATTTTTAAACACCAAAATGTGTTTCAGGAACAATTTTTGGTGGTGAAGAAATGAAAAATTGAATCTGGAAAGCACAAATGTAAGAGGAAGTTTAAGCTTTAGCTTCCATAATGTAAGAGAGATATCCTAGAAAATTTAGGCTTTAGCTGCTTCTTTTTCTTCTTCAGAGTTTATCTTTCCTCTTGGAGACTTAAGTAGGGACTGAAAGTCAACAGAAATCCTTTGTAATCTGAAGGAGAGATACCTCATAACAACTGTGATCAGTTTGCACAGAGAATACTTCTGATTTTTCTCTTCCTTTTTGCTGGCATAGGAATTCAGGAAACAAAGGTTGGCTGTAACATTTTTTTTAAGGTGTGCCTGCGTTTGTCTTTCTCCTTAGAAGTTCCTTGGAGGTTTGTTTTCTTGGTACAAAGGGTTCAGCAAAGGTGTTATGCTCTCTTGAGCAGCTTATCTGTCATTTGTCTTCAGGCTTGCTGTGGCCTCTTCAGTTCAGTTGTCTGATCTTCACGGGTTTGCTTGAAACTTGAGAGGTCCTTGATAGGATTAGGAAAGCAAATTTTAAGGATAAGTCAGTAAGAGCACCTTTAACTTGCTGAACTATATGAGTGGTCCCCTTACAGGATAATTCCACCTTGATGCTGACATTGCAGTCAGTGCCTTTAGGGGGTTGTTTGTTGATTAAAGCTGGAGTTTATTTCTGGAGTCTGTCAAAGCAGCAAATGTCTACTGTTTCTCAGGCTGAGGGGAGGAAAAAGGTCTTGCTTTTACCCATGAAACTCTGCAATACTTGCATGAAGGTCTAGGTTGTCCCTTTTCTAAGTCATCATTTTGCCTTGTCTTTTGTCTTCTCATTTTCCCTTTCTTTGGTAGAGATGTGCATCTTCTGTTTGCTACACAATATTTCTAGGTGGAGAAGTCTGTCAGTCCCTGAACCTGGTAACTATTTAGGCCTATTGAGAGTACAAGGTATTTCGGGCTGAAAAAGTCCTAAAGGTAAAAATGTCACAGTTCATTAACACCACAGATTTTTTGTCTTAGTCTTAAAAAATGAAGACTGAAAGAAATGGAGACTTTAAAGGGTGCTTCTCAATGGAGCTTTTGTAGCAGGAGCACTTGTGTGTGAAGAATGCTAGCATTCTGCCAACTTAGCCGATAGGAAAATCATTAATTCACTTATCTTCACTTCAAACTTTGTTCAGGATTGCTCAAGGAGGATGGCTCTGTCCTCACATTCTGACTTAAAGCAACCAAACCCAGGAACTCCAGTCTCAGCTTTCTGAAGTTGAAACATCAGACAGCTGTGAAAGAAAAGTAGAGCCTCTCAGGCATGACATAAATCCAAATGTCCAGTCCAGTCCCTGTCCCTTGACTAGTACTTACTAGCTAAACTCAATTTCCACCTAAAAATAATTACATACGTTCCAGTGCCCTGGGTAGGAGAACAAACCCAGTATTTATTTACTTATTTTTACCTGTGCCAAACAAGCCAGCAAACCCCAGAACAATTGGCTTGTGTTATAAGGGTGCTGCAGGTTAGTCCTTACTTTAATTACTGTTTAATTAGCACAGGGCAGTAAAGGTGCAGCGTACCCCCATCAGCTGTGCACAGCAAGCCTGGGAGATACAGATGTGCACATGGCTGGTCTTTGAAGTGATGGAGGACTGGGGATGAGCTCAGCAATTTCATGGTTTGCCTGAGGGCACAGGCCTTGGTGACAGCTGTACAAGGTCTAGTTTAGTACTTCTCGGTTTTATTTTAGTTTTGTCTTATTTCTGCACTCCTTCCTTGAAGTAAGGTACGGGCCCTGCTATGGTGACATGTACATTTTAGACCATCACTGTCCTTGAACACCACAGCTCAAGTGACAAACTGAAAAGTATTGCCTGGCTACTCACCTCACTGGGGACGTGTTTCATGTTTTGATAGAGAACATGAAGTCTACAGTGCCTCAAATTCTAGAAGAAAAAACTGCAACAGTCTTTAAAAAATTCTTATTTTTCGTTTTCCATAATTTTATGATTGGGTAGGGCTTTTCCATCAATGTGTTGAGCACTAAGTGTGTACTATTTTTTGCAGATTCTCCCTACCAGGAGAATAGGGTGACTTGCAGGTTTAGGGCAAGTCTGTCTCAGCTTGCTCCCCAGAGCTTTCCACAGAGCAGAACATGTTTAAACACAAAAAAGAGCATGGTTGATAATATTTGCATGTATGACAGGGTCTTAATTCATGTAAAAATGTGCCTCTTCCTAGATTTGCATCTGGGAAAGTAGGTGAGACATTATCTATGGCTTGTGGTGGCTCTTTCTAGCTCACCCTGCAGTGCTTTCTGCTTGTTTGGGCTCCAGCTGGAAGTGAGAGGCTCATTTTTACTGAGCTTGTCCTGGGGGAAGAAGGGAGAAGGGATAAGGTACAGTAAACACTGGTAAGAAAACAGGAAATTCTGTCAAGCAGCTGGCACTGATAACCTTGTGCCTTAACTGGTTGTTGTGAGGAGCTGGCAGTGTGGGAACCCCAGATCTCTCTGACAGGGAGTTAGTGTTGTAGTGTCCGAGGGGCTGGGGTGGAACAGGGGGTGCTTTCCCAGGGCGAGTGTACCTGCAGCAGGCTTGTTTCCTGTTCTATTAATAAGCATTTATCTCTTCAGTACAAGAGCATTCAGTCCCTGTAATACTAAGTTGAGAATTCCATTCGCTCTCAATTCTGCCTCTTCCCATATTGCTGTCAGCTTTTGAAGAATGAAGGTGTAGTTACTAAAAAGGATGTTGCATAAGTATGGTTTCTAAATCACTTTCATAATTTCCGCTCTTAAAAATCACTTTCTCATTGGTGGTGGTGTTGGAATCCTTGCTGGAGTTCAGTTTGCAGATGTGATGTTGCCTTCTAAAGTGTGCAGATTTTAGTAAATAACACAGAACAGTTTGGTTTTCATTAGGAACATTTGTTTTATATTGAGGCTTATGCAATAAATCTTTTTCTGCATATGAGTGAAAGATTGCTGCCTAAACCTACTGCCAATTATTTAATGAAATTGGGGGATATACTCTGAAGATAGAATTAAATTTAATTTGTTGTTAGAGTAATAGTAGGCTGCTTTTTTGTTGGTTTTGTCTTTGTTTTTTGGGTTTTTTTTTTTGTGAGATTAGTACTGTTGTTTTTCCTAACTGTTATAACTACAGTAAAAATTGTGCAGTTTTGGTGGGTGTTTTGGAAGTTACTCCGAGGATAAAAACCACTCCTTGTTTTGTGCTGGTTCTCCTGGAGATGTTATTTTCCTGGCCGCTACTCTCAAATTCTGCACTGCCATCCTCTGCTGGCTCACTCTGGGGTTGCTCCTCTGATCAGTTTGTTACCTTGGCACCCAAACACAGATAAGAACCTCAGGGACATGGCTGCTTCCCTGTGGGAATTTGGGTAAAGGTTTGCCCAGGAGGGAGTTTGTACAGCAGCACCTGAAGGGTTTCCTTTTAAAGCAGGTATAGGAAGGGATAACATCATCAAGCATGAGCACAGGCAGTGGGGTCCTGGTATTTTTCATAATAGTAGCTTATTTTTCTTAAAATAGGATTGGATTTCTTCATATTTAGCTTAATTGCCATAAGCAAACAAACACAAAACCTCATAATAGTTCTGAAGTGGGGCCAAGCTATGAAACTCTTGTTGAGGTTTTTATTGGAATGATTTGTTCCTGCTTCTTAATTAAAGGAGTTAATTAGTAAATTACAGTTCTGAAAGTTTAATTACAGTGTTTTGCAGTCCATGTTAAATGTTTTTCAAGGGGTAGATTCAGACTTGAGGTGCTTCCCTTACAAACTTCTGAGAGCTAGTAGCTGTTCAAGAGCAACATTAAAAAAATATCATTGTGATTTTTAAAAGATGCTATCATTCTAGGAAATTTTAAGATAAACTTTCTCAAGTCCATATTTGCCAAGTATTTTAGGTGTTTTGTGTTTGAAATTGAATCACAAACCATTTATCTTCATGCATAAACTGTCAGTGAACTGGAAAATTTTGGATGTTTTCGGCACATGTTTATCGGCACTAATTATTTTATTTCTTCCCTTTTGTAGCGCTCTTTCAGCCAGTACATCCAGGTTCTCGAGAATTTGAGGGTATTATAAAGATTCTGCATTCTTCCTACTTGGATTCAAATTCAGTGTCCAGTTTTAAATACAGAAAAGCCAGCTTAGTTCATAGTGAACTGTTGGAAAAGGAAGTGAGTATATTTGTGGCTTCTGCTTCTCAATAAGGTATCAAACAAATGACAGTGCTTCTCAATCTAGAGGCAGAGACCTGGGGATTATTTTCATTATGTAATTGGTCTTTAATTGCAATGAAAGCAGCTATTTTTCAGGCAAGTTTATTACTGCATAGTTTTAAACTTTTGCCTGCCAGGTACTCCAAGAAGACTAAAAGAAAAATTGTATCTGGCACCAGTTATCTGTGTGTTTTTAGCTTTCAAAATTGTTGTTAGTTTTTATTAAGGTATTTTAATATCCTGGAAAGGTGTTTTAATGTCTTCTTTACAAGGCTGGTGCTTCCTGTGAAAATTAAGATGAAAATATGTGCCTGATAGAAGTTTCCATAATCTCTGTAGTTTTGTTGTTTTCCAAGAAGTACTTTAACTCAAGTTGATTACTGATCTAGTAATTGGAGCACCTTGGTTGAAGCCCCTCTGTTGTGCCTTATGTGGTGTCTCTTAAATCCAGCCTTGCCTTGTTCTCGTCACTCTCAAATGAAGTTTTCATTCCCAGTGCCAAAAAGCTTCACATATGAAGTTAATTGAATATATAGTTTGTTTGCTGTGATTATCATCTTGAAGTTATGAAGTAAACTGAAGCATTTTCTGCTATTACATTAATTATTCATGGTTGCAGCTGAGAAATATTGGTAAAAACCACCTCAGCGGCAGTGAGGTGCATCTGCAAAAATATTTCCACAGTGTAAGAGATATGGCTCCTAAAATGACAAAAAAATGTTATTTCTGGAGTTTCAGAGATGATATGGGAGGCATTGGGCTGGATGGTTCTAGCCAGTTCTACAAAGATCAAACTAAACTGCTATTGCACAGCTTTGTTTGAAGAGTGTCTCTTAAAAAAACAAATACTTGGGCAGATTAAGCCAATTAGATTTCCCACAGGTATAATGTTTTTGAAATCTAATTATAGCATCCAGTGATTTAATTTGGATTATCTTTTGATTATTTTTGTACATTTGGATCTGCTAACATAGATGGGGCCTTAAAACATTGACAATTGGTTGTGCCAGCAGCAGTGTGTGTAGCTGTGTTGAGACCTTTGTGTGTGAACAGTTCACAGAAAAACGCAGACAGCTGAAGTCTGACGGGCACCTGGAGAAGGAGCTCTCGGAAAGTTACGCCTTCCTCATGGTGGATCGGTGCCAGGTGAGGAGTGAGCCCTGCAGGGGAAGTGCTTTCTTCAGACTAGGAGCTTTTGGGGCTTTGGGGTTTTTTTCAGTGTTTTTATTGACACAATCTTCAAGTTACTTTTGCAAAATTCAGCACTGGAAGGTGTAGAAGGAAGGGAAAGGGATCTGTCGCCATTTAAATTTTCTCTTCCCTGCTACTTAAGGTGCTCCATTTACATGACTCTGTATCTTTGCTGGTTTAGGCTCTGTTTTATAAATAAAAGGATAGATTTTCTGGATGACATGTGAGGTTTTGTTTGGTTTGTTTTTTTTTTTTTTTTTTTTTTAATTGAGGAGAAATATTTTGTGCTTTCATTGCATTTGGGTTTTGGTGGTTTTTTTCTTTTTTTTTTGCATCAGCAAGGTAACCTGTAATATTAGAAAATGGACATTGTCTTCTATGTCTCTTCTTTGGTCATATACTTTTAATCAAATTGATGGAAAGGTGATTTCTGTGCTTTGTCTGCTATTATAGAGTTGGGATTTCTTAAGCATGCAATCATTTGACAGGTATACTTCTGTTTTACATATTAAAATTTTCTATATTAATTCATAAAGAGTGTTTAAGGTGTAGGGAGGCTGTGGTTTTTTAAGATACAGATGAGTCTGTGTAGCTGTTCCATATCACAGTTCAACTTACACAGTTTAATAGTTTTATAGAGAATTCAGACTAGTCTTGCCTCTGTTTGTAAGGGTTGGGGTTTTGTTTACATCTCAATTTATATACTGTAATTGTAATTTCTCGCTGTTTGTTCTGTTCATATCCTGGCTTTCCTAACAGACTTGCTTAAAAAACTGTCTGTTCTCTTTAGATCCAGAGCATATGTGAAAAGGGGCTGCAGGTTGGCCACTCCAAAATCACAATTCTCGGCAGCCCTTCCATGGGTAAGTATCTTTTGATTAGAAGTGCTGGTTATTGAGTAGCAGTTGGTAGATAATGTGGTCAGTTGTGTGAACTTCCAGTCTTTGTTGTGTCACTAAATGCAGCAATATCACAGCAAGATGTTTTTAGCAAAGGGAATAGATATCAGAACATTATTTCGTAGATCTGTTTTTGAGTAGTTCAGTTAAATTCCCTTTCCAAAGGGAACACCTAATTCTCATTTGGCTTTAAGTCAAACCCATATCCCATGTCTTTCCAGTAAACCTGGGGGGCCAAAGAGCTAATGCAGTGGGTGGCTGGCTGCCTCTGTGTTTGTTTGTAGGTGTGTGCATTCAGAGATACCTCATGGACACAGTAGCTCAGCTCAGTTTTGTTGTAGATAGAACTAAAATTCTTGAATCCACAAATCCAAGAAGAGTGTAGATAAATTGGAGACTTAGAAGAGTCACAAAGTGTTAAAGAGTTTTGAGAGTGCAAGACAGTAAGTTCCCTTTGCAAAGCATTTCAAATAGAAAATTTGGAACAAATTTTGTCATCCTGTGTGAGAGGAACGTGATACAGAGGTATCATGAATATTGAAAGGAGACAATATGAATGAATATAGACTTGATATTGAAGGCAGAAATAGGTGTGAGGCAGAGAACAAAGCTTTATGAGCATGTGATTTTTTACTGTTTAGCTGGTAAAAGGTCTGGAGCAATTTGCTCCAGCAGTTAAATACAGACTTGGAATGTGAGGAACCTAAGCCAAATGGATGCTTTTTAGAGTATCTGAATTCAGTTACAGTTCTTTGATCTGAGGTAGTCAGCCAGACCAGCAAATGACAGTATGTGTTTGAGGCTGTAAAATCTATGAAATGACTAAATACAGAAAAGGACAAAATTATTTTACCTTTGCACTTGAATGTCGATTGTATCTTTATTCTTTTGTGTGCATTGAGCTTTAATCCCATGTAATGCTTTTTAAAACTGTAATACTGTTTTAAAATTCAGCATAATGTATTTTGGTTTATTTTTATACTCAGGTGTATATATCTCCAAGTATGCTGATTTATTGCAGCCTAATCCTCTAGAACCTGGAGCTTCTGGAGATGTGATTGTTTTTAAAATAATAAAGGTAATTTTATCTTACTATTCTTAAAGAATTACATTGCTTACTGGTAACACACAGGTGCTTTTAAACTGACTTACTTATAATTTGTGCAATCATCTGTGTATAGAGAAACTAGACCTCTATTAGATTTAATTGATATTAAGCTTAAATAAAGCATAATAAATTGTTACAGAAGGCAAAAATATGTTGGGTTTTTTTGAAAGTATGAAAATAATGTACCTCCAGAAGTAGCTTTCTTAATGGCTTCTTTTATTTTCTCTGCTCTTATTTCTTTGGTACTTGAAGCACTTTGTTAGTTGCCAGGACAAAGCTCATGCTGACAATTCTTCTGCTTTATTACAGGGAAAAATGAAAAGCATATATGACCACATTGGTATGAAAGCAATGGAATCAACTGTCAAGAGCGTGTTGGATCCCACCCCAAAGCACGAGTGTCATGTTTCAAAGAATGCAGCTAAAGTCACCTCCTTGTTGGCTTACCGAGCCTATGAACTCACTCAGGTAAAGCTGAGCCTGTGTTACCTTCTGACATAAAACCTTCAGAAACAGAACTTCAGAAACGATGGAGAGAATCCCTGAAGATACAAGAGAGCCTGAGCTTCCCTGTGAAGCTGCAGCTGGGTGTGTAGCAGTCTGCAGGTGCCTGCTTTAGAAATGCCAGAACAGCATGGCAGCCTCTGCTGTTCCCATTGTGTGATCCTGAACCTCAGCTGAAGATCTCCCTCAGAGTAGGATGGAGGTGGAATAGGAAGTGACTGGGGAATGTACATGGGACTGGAATGGAGACTGGAAGAGAGGAATTAATGTGGGGAGTGTGAAGTGTAAAAGTACAACTGGTTTGTGGTCTTTAAAGGGGACTTCTAAAAGGGAAAATGTTGGCTAGGAAAAGCATTTTTCTTTTTTTCTTTTTTTCCCTCTTATTCACCTTTCCAGATTCTCAGTTTTGGAGATGATGAGGGAAGACAGAATGAAATCAGTTCCAAGCATTTATGTTCCTCCAGGTGTTCTATCTCTTACTGCAACAATCTGTTGCAGTCAGATTATTCCAGCAAGTCTGCAGATTTCAGGATCTTTGCTTGAAAGCATTCTCTTCAGTATTAACAACTTCTTTTGTCTTCTGTAAATCACTGGTCTGGACACTGAATCAGATTGGCTAAAAATCAATGTATATTTTCATTTCTCATTGCAAATTTCCAAAATAACATTTTATATTGGTGATTGAGCTAAGCATAGACTCCAAAACACATTGCAGTATTTACTTTTCTCTGAATTTTTTGTTTTTTATTAGTTAATCCCTTCTTCTATTCACCAAAAATACTTCCAAGTAAATGTTGCATTTCAATAATGCTTTATTCTTGATTCACTCCTGAAAGTACTGTCCATATATAAGTGGTTAATAAAGGAGGGAGAAGATAAAAAAAACTACCTTAATGTATTGTATTCTCTAGCACAGATGAGAGGAGCATTTGAAAACTTTCTTTATTTTAAATACCAGCATTTAAAGAAATTAGTGATTGCTCCAGGTTTCTGATTTAATGTTGTCTCTTCTTTTTCCCAGTACTACTTTTATGAATATGACTTTGATGAGATCAGGCAAAGACCAAGACATGTTTGTCCTTATGCTGTTGTTTCATTTATTTATAAAGAAGACATGGTACAAGGACCAAAATTTGGGCCCCCTTCAAGGTAAGCTAGGAAATGAGTTGTGGAAAATCTGCATGTAGCCTGAAGAATTCATAGCTCTTGGCAGTAGCTCAGAATTGATTTGAATGAACAGTGCTGAAGTGAATGAATGTGTCACAGGGACTTAGTATAATAAATGCTTCTAATGCAAAGCAAGAGGTGCCAGGATTGGTTTTATGCAGCACGGTGGTTCCTGTGGGAAGCAGTTTTGCTGCTCTTCCCACCTGCTTCCCGTTTGCCTGGGTGGAATCCACAAATAGTGGGGGGTTTTACCTAACTGAGGAAATTTGTGGACATTAAAATGTTCACAGCATTATCTTGCTTGGTACTGTAAAATAATATTCTGTATATTTTGTCTCTGAACCCTTCATTGGTGGAGAGAATATGTAGATGGCCAGTTGATCACAGATCCACTGTGATACCTGTGCTGATAGAAGATGTCCAGGTGTGGGGACTGTGCTATGAAATGCAGTTATCAAGGTATCTAAAGTAGTACGAGATGCTGCAGCAGTGATAGATTGAGGTTAGAGAGGGAATTACCAGTCTTCCTATTTTGTTAGAGTGATAAACTATTCTTGATGTAAAATTCAGTGGTCAGAATTCTCTGTTCCAGCCTAGTCATTCTGCCTCTCTTCTTTTGTTTAGAGCAAACTCTTTCCATGCAGATAGAAATGCAGGTAAGAATGAATGCCATTTTTTGGTTTTATGGTGGTTTTCTCCCATAGTTTTATGTTTGACCAGTTTAGTTATGCTGAGTGTATATCTGAATTTTATCCTGAACCATGCTGGTTGCTGATACTGGATGATCAAACAGACACCTTGGTGTGCATCTTCTTTTATCAGAATGAACCACAAGTGAACAAAATCAATAGTATTTTTTCCCTCCTTTCCTACTTAGAATGTAGTAAGAACTGATATTCACTTCCTGAATCTCCTGTTCAATGGCACTTCAAATAATATGATTGTCTGTCATGCTTTGTTTTGAACCTCGTTCAAGCAAAGTTAGTATGTATGAAAGTGGTTGACAGTAAAGGAAAGAGGATCTAATTCCTCAGAAATTAGAATCAAGGGTGTGCTTATACTGACAGGTGTAGGTAACAAACCAACCTCCTTCATTCTGTTCAGAGCAGATCAAAACATAACCGGGTTGATGACATCCTTTCTGTTTCCTTTTAACATAATTGTCTGGTATTAGTATGAAATTTTCCCTGTACTGATTTTGGAGATTCAGCAGCCTCTTCTTTCAATCACAGTTGGCAAGTGGTTTCACTTAGTCTTCCTTTCTCCATCGTAATTTAGAGACACCCAACGTTACATTGTGGAGGGGTCAGCTTTGGAATAAAGGCAAACTGGTGTGCCACGTTTCCCTAAAATCAGCAGCACGACTTTTCCTTCCATGCAAGCTGTGAGTATTGCCGTTTAGACAGTAAGTTTGAAATACTGTTCTATTAAAACTCTTTTGAGAGAGACTGGTGAGTTTTGGGTATATTCAGATGAAAATCTGAAATACTAAGTGCCTTAAATACATCAAATGAGACTTGAGTCGTGTGTGTCCAGAATTTTCTTGAGTTCAGGGACACAACTGTCAACATCTCTTTGCTGTTTGGTGTCCTGTTGTTTTTGGGTTTGTTGGTTTTTTTTTCCATTCAAGTGACACACACTCCTCTGCAGGAATAAACACCCCTGGCTCATGAGATAGTCCGAAATTATTCTTAAGGGCATGTATTTACTGGTTCTTATTTTATCAGTGAGTGTAGGACTATAGAAGGTAAAAAAAGAGGTCTTTATTTTTTATCTCCTCCCACTCTTCTTCTGCAGTCCTGAAAAACTTGAGGTTGAAAAAGTTCTAAGCATTGATCAGTTGAAGAAAAAAATTTCACCAGCACTGTTCTTGAAAGAAACTTACCAAGAAAGAAAAGAAGGTAAATTGTTCTCATTTTATTTCAGAATGAAATTCATTAAATTCAGAATTTTCAAGTTTTCTGAATTACAGTTTTGTTTCTTTTTTCCTTACACTCTCTTTCTCCCCTTGTGTCCTGTCAGTGTGGAAGAATGGCGTGTACTGTAGCCTGTATGAAGTTGTGGAGAAGTCCCGTTCTGGGAGTCACTTAGAGGGTTTACTTCAAAAACTAGAGAAAGAGAAACTGGTGAGTGTAACAGATTTGACTGTTCCTATTTTTAAAAATAATTTTACTAGTTAGTAGTTTTGGACATACTACAAGATCCACAGTCTCACTGGAATTCCTTGGCTGTCATACTCTTAAGTATCAGGGCATTTCTCTGCCCATGACAGAATTATCGTACAGTCAAGAAGAGTATTCATAGTGAGAAAATGGCTTTGAAGCAGTTTGCTCTTTTTGCTTGAAAACAGGTCCTTGTGAAACCACTTGTGGACAGAGGATTTCTTTTTCTTCTTTCTCCTTGGCAGATGATGTCCCCTTATGGTAAGCATACTCTGGGTTTGTGTTTGAGTTGGGTTTGTTTCGGTTTTTTTAGGGGGGTGGGTTTTTGAGTACTAGATTGACTTTGGGTGGTCCTCTCCTTTTTAACTGTTTCTATTTTTTTGTGTTCTAGACCACCAGACTGGACGGTCCCGTGTGCTTCATGCATTGTTTCTGTTTCCGCAGTCTAGAGGTGTCATTAACTCAGGTAGGTTTGCTCACTGTTGTTTGCAGGTTTATTTATACAGAGGTGATATTCTGTTGAAGATTTTGTAGTATTCAGTCAGTGCGAGCCAAGAGTAACAGTTTGCATTGGTTATGGTCATGGTGTTAGTATTTAGAAATATTTGTTTCTTCACAGAAGCAAATACTGCACGTTGTAGGTTCATTTGTTCATATTTGAGAATGTAAAACTTGTTGAAATTTCTTTATATGGCATCCCTGGCTTCTAAATTACTTCTTCATGGTCATTCCAAACTGTGTTTCACCCAGCATGTATTAACACAGAGTATTGCTAACTAGTCATTTATTTATAGCTTCATGGTTTGATTTTAATTGTGGATTCCTTTTTCTCCTTTTGGCAGCACAAAAAAGTGTTTTATATGGAACACAGAAAAATTCGGCTACCGTGGTTTTGCATGAGAAAAAGGAAATCGTTGCAGAATTCACAAAGTTGGTTCCGGCTCTGTATTTTGCTTTGATCCGGTGCCGTAGACACAGCAGTGTGGATTACTATTGTGGAAGAGCACATGCTGTTGTGGAAAAGTACATACATGAGTACTTCAAAAAACTCTACAACGGCCCTGGAAGAGGTAGGGAATTTACATTTCATGAGTACAGTACACGGCTGGATGACAAAAGATTTCTGCACCCTGCCCCAAAACACAAAGGTGACATTGACAGGTACTTGAAAAAATACGTTTTCAGTCAGGAGGCCTATCAGCTCCCCGTTTGCAGGGCTAAGGAACTGCTGGATAGAAATCGGAAGCCTCAGCGCTTCAGCCCTCTCTCAGATTATGAAACTACAGAAGACTACTCTGACTTTGCCAAGGCAAAATGCAGGAAAAGATTCCATCCCAAATATGAAGCCACTGTTGTCAAAAAAAAGGTGCCTCCTTTTGGAGACTATGATACTGAAAGACTCAAGGATCTTATTAACTTGATCCAGTGTAGGAAGAAAAATGTAGGTGGAGATTCTGATTCTGAAGACCCCAGAATTAGAAGTGGTCTGAAAAGAAAGCTGGAAAAACAATCTGAAAATTCACAGAAATACCTAAAAATGAGTGACTCTTCAGAGAATATTTGTCAGTGCGAAGGTAAGAAAGTCTTTGTTTAGAGTTCTTTAAACATTGTTATTCAGAGCATATTTAACACTTCATCATTATAGATTGAGTATCTTTTTGCATGCTGTGGCAATTTAATGCATGATGGTTCATTTAAACATTGGCCTGAGATCTGAAAGTGGTTTTTTTTGCAGGTTTCCACTTTTTGGGAGACAAGTTAAGGGGAATTTTCCTGGAAGTTGCTTTTGTTTAGCCTCTTTAGAAAGAAAGCAGACTTTCAGAGTACTTGCCTGTGGAGCTGTCCAGAGACTTTCTAATACAGAACACTCAGCAGACATGATACTGTCTTCTGTAGAGTTTGACTTGGCTGTAATTCTTCATGTGTCCACTACCCTATTTCATACCTAAGGAGCTTAGGTTGAAGGAAAGACCATAGTTCATTTTTGAAATAGCCCGTAATGTGTGTAGTGGGACAAAGGAAACAAACTAATAAGATTAAATAATTCTGTACATGAAATGATCTACATCCAAACCTCAGAGAAGTATCACAGATACCCTCTGACTTGAGGTCTGCCAGAAAAAACCCTTTGATTTGTTTCCCTGAGCATTTTCTCAAGGCAATCATAGAAGCCTCCTGCAGAAGGGGGAAATGGGAGCAGAGTGACACAAAGAGGGGATGTCCATCAAGCACCAGTCACTCCCATGTATGTGAATCACTGGAAGATGAAGTGACTGATCTTAGTTGTCCTCTTGAGGGGACAAAAGATACTGACTGGCATGGAGGGATGAAGGAGGCAAAGGGTGGACTTTATGGTTGGGATTCCTGCTTGGAATTCTGTGAACCTTCAAAGGTCTTTTGACATTGATTAATGACATTGAATATCTGATGAAAGCATGTGTACATTTTTGTTAAAATAAGTGTGTGTACATACAAACCGATGCTAAAGATTGAGACTGTGGGTACGTGGCAGATGTTTGTGGGGGGGGAATTTGGTTTTGTTTTTATTTTAAGACTGAGGAATGGATTCCTTTTCCCCTCCTCACTCTCTTCTAAGGGGGCAGAACCTTGGATTCACCACACTACGTGTTCTCAACCAATTCTGAGCATGGTGGCCACGAGGGTGACTTGGGGCAGGCGGATGTGCCCGACGCTGCTGCCGACCCGGAGGGGCTCGTCAGAGCGCTGCTGGAGACGCTGGCCCCTGCCAGCCCCTGGGACCCAGCGCTGGCACAGTCTGTCACTCAGGCCTTGGCGCTAGGCACTGAGGAGATTGAAGAGTATCTGAGACAAAACTATGAGTATGAATCCATTCCAGCTCAGGACAGACAGGATCATGAGCTTCCTAACGCTGCTCAGGCTGACAGCGTTACCTTCACGGACCTGCAGAGCCCGGCCGTGCTGGAAACTGACGTGCCGTGCTTGCCCTACCCCGTGGATGTCAGTCTGCTCCCACCCAACGAAGCACCCCTTGAGCACACACTACATTTACAAGTAAGTGAAACTGCCGTGATGCTGACAGTGAAAGTACTATTTTCATAAATATGAGACTGAATGAAAAAAACATTCTAATTTTTACAGAGGCAAACGGAGATACATACTAACTCTTCTGTAGAGCTTTTCTGTTTGGTAGGAACATAGGTGGAAATTTGCTGCACTCTTAAGTGTGTGCTCATGGTTCTTTATTCTCTCTGTAATAAAAAAGGAGCAGAATTGAAGAATTCTGAGCATTTCACTGCATGCTCACCTCTCTTAATGTG
Source organism: Onychostruthus taczanowskii (assembly GCF_017590055.1). NCBI lineage: Eukaryota > Metazoa > Chordata > Aves > Passeriformes > Passeridae > Onychostruthus > Onychostruthus taczanowskii. The sequence goes on from NW_024506993.1 coordinate 12,537,127, forward strand.
CCTTCTTGGTGCAGTCCTGTATATGAGTTCCCTTGTGCTTAGGGATCACAGTGCCCCAGATCCTTACCCTACAAGAGTGACTGTTCCATGATCTCTGTTACTGTACTTCCACACAAGGCCCAGTTTCTAAGTCACAGAGCCCGAATGAGTTTGTCCTGCCTGTAATCTCTATGCTGTTTTGCTTCTACCCATCTGGAATGTGAGATGAAATTGGCTTTTTTAAGGGCCCAATACTAGTTGTAGGCAGTGCCTCAGAAACTTTATTATTTAAATTATTTAAACTATATTATTTAAATTGCCTCATGGCTTTAGTCAGGTGTCAAGACAACAGCCTGGAAAAAGAGCGAGGGAGCAGCCAGTTCTCCCCTCCCTTCCCCTTTGGCACCCCCAGCTTCCATACTGTAAGGCCAGTGCTCAAGACTGCGTTAGTAATGAGAGACCAGAGAGGTGCCTCATGGAAAAATGTTTCCAGGTTTGTCTGGATTAGATTGATAGCAGAATTGCCAGTGTGCTGGTGAACTCAGTTCTTTCTGTCAACTGCTCAGAATGTAGAAACTTAATAGTGAGCAAAACCAAAAGAAGTTGTTTTGAGATGAGTATTTTGCTTGCTTTTTAGGAAGCAAGCTCTGGGAGTACCTTTGAAGACTGCAGTCCCTGTCCTAGTGCACCTATAGAACATGGCTATCTCAGGCAACATCCCTGCCCAAATAGTGTAGGGGAAGTCGGAATGCACTGGAAACTTATCCCAATTACAGGTAAGATGGATTTTAACTCCTCTGTTCCTACAAGTAGTGAATGCAAACATATCCTAAAGGTTTGTATCTGGATTCATGGATCCATTCTTGGATCACATGTTGGTACAGAAGCACATCTGAAACCTGTGCAGTTATTTTTTTGTATTTGATTAATACAGAAATCTGCCTGATGAAAACAGGTACTGCTGGTTTGGCCTCATATTAACACAAATTAGAAATGTGAATGCTTTAAAAACAAACAGAACTATAGTTTTGAATATGGATGGTGAAGAAATTGAGCTGGGGTTATGAGGGTCGTTCAAGCACTCCTTGCAGCACCACTGAAGCTGTGTCAGTAATCCATCAGACTGATATCCTTCCCTTTTCAATAAAAAAAACTTGTTTTCACAATTGCAAGATCAGATGCAGCTTGTAGTCCAACTCCACAAAGTCATTTGTGTCTAAGCTTTTTAAAAGTGAGGATTTTAACCTAGTAGCAAATGAAAATACTTGAATCGTATGTTGCCCTGCTTGATTTCTAATTTAATTTTTAATTTGTAATGGAGGTATATCCTGTTGTGCTTATTCTACATTATCTCTGGGAAAACGACTTGTATTCTGCTTTTTCAGCAGACTTGGACTGTGCTGTTTTACTGTCTTAGCTGTTAAATGTACTGTGCTTCTGTACCTCAGCAGACTGGAACACTTGAGTGTTGGGATTTAAGTTGGTTGGTGGGGCAGGCATAACAGTAATGCTGTTTCCAGGCTGGGATTTGGAGGTTTTGGTGTATCAGCTGTGTGTGACTTTCACACATGAGTTGATGGTGTTGGTGATGATGAACTCTTCTTCTGTAGGTCTGAAATCACCAGAAGAGCCGCTGGAATATTTGCCACCAACGGATGCACTTCCTAATGACCCCCGGGTAGTAAATAGACAGAGAAATTCTGATTATCAATTGCCATGCTCTCCATTTTCAGACACACAGAAGGGGACAGCAGAAGATGGACATTACACAGGACAAGTGGAGAAACTTGAAGATCAGTATGAGCTAACAGATCAACCTCTTACAGCTAAGCATTCCATTAGTGCAGTAATAGAGACAGCACTGTTAGAAGAATATAAGCTCTTTGCAAGAAAGATTGAAGAAATGTTGCAGCAAAAAAACATTCCTTATGTCAGTGACATGTCCACACCAGTCCTTTCTGCCCAGGAGAGGATAATGAGACTTTCTGAACACATCTGTTTGCAGGCATCAGAGATTTCTGTCCAAGAACACATAGAGAGCCTGATTGAGAAGCTGAACAATGTCATTTTTGCTTCTTCTTGCGTGAAGCAGACTCTCCCAGTTTATTCTAGTCCCAAAGCACTGGAGGTGGTGAGCAGCACTGCCCCCGGGGGGCCCAACACGCTGGCTGTGTGCCCAGAGCCACTGTGCAATGACCTGGGGCAAGAGCTGCATTCTCATGAGCAGCCTTCAGCAAGCCTACCCCTAGGGAAGGAGAAAATGAGTCGTGGGAATGCTAAACCAGAGGATCAAACTGCTTCTGGTGGTGATCTCATGGAACCACCAGAAAAGACTCAGAAGTCCCCTAAGAACTTCAACATTTCAACTCAACCATATTATTCTAATTTAATAAGCAAGTTAAAACCTGAAGTACTTACCCAATTGGTCAAAATAATAGAAGATGTACAGAAAAACACTCTCAAATTTTATATTCATGAAGAGGAAGAAAGTGTTCTCTGCAGAGAAATCAAGGTAAAGCTGTTTCAGTTCAACCTCTCTCTAGTGTCAGAACAGAGTGTCTTTCAAATCCCCTTGTATGAAACCAGACTCACTTTGACTGTGAAAGTGAGTTGTGAAAATAGGCTGTCCTGTCCCATTTCTTCATTGAGCTTTTGTGGTAGTCTTGCTTATATTTAGCTTTGACGTAAATCTTTTTCTTTGAGTTGGAAAACAGAACAGGCTGCAGGTTGGTCCTTTCTGAAGATCCTGCCAGGGGGTGGGCTTACAGAAAAAAGGTGATTAGCGAAGAAATGTGATAGCTACCATTTTAGAAAGAATGTATGAAAGTCACTCTGTGTGCCTTTGGGGTTTTTTCTCTTCCCTCTAATAGTAGACAGAACTTTGAGAAATCACTGTGCTTCTGTACTTAAATATGTAGGATGGAAATTGTAAACTTCTGGCCTTCCTTGAAAACTGGGTCAGTTTGGTACTGTCAGTTGATTGTCTGTGTGTGATTTGATAAGAATGACTGTATTGCTGAAACAGCTGCTCTTTGTTGCTGCATCCTTCTGATTAATTTTTGGGAGAGATAAAGCAGCCAGTCCCTCTGGGATTCACTGAAGTGGAAAACCGTCTTGCTGTGGGTGTCATCTGGGCATTGTTTTTACCAAACTACCTATTGACTTATTCCTTGTCTCCTCTCTCTGTGGTGGCAGGAATATCTTAAAAGGTTAGGGAACACAGAGTGCCATCCAGAGGAGTTCCTTAAAAGAAGAGATAATTCAGATAAACTGTTGATCATTATCCAAAATGAAGACATTGCCAATCTCATCCATAAGGTATGTCCCACGTAAGTAATTGTGAGCTACAGAAACCTGTTGGCAATAGTGAGAGGAGCTCATTTGGAGCAAGGCTGCTTTCTTCTAACAGCACAGCATTCAACAGGACCCTGTTTAGCTGCTGTTTGAAGAAACAAAATGGTTGTAGTAAAAATGGTCTTGTCACAACATTTACTCATAACTTCTTTCACCACCATGCATATGCTAATGCATATGTATTGTTAGTACAGAGTCCTGAGTAGTTCTGCTTCTGGTTCTGTGATGCTCTAACAGGAGGTGAAGGCAACTTTCAGATGACCTGAGCTATTCCTGACAGCTTAAGGCCCTGTGCTGGACAGAAAGTAAAATTATTTGAAGTGCTCAACATCCATTTACCTTATTCCTGTAATGGTCCTGAGACAGCACCTCCCTAGGCAGGAGAAGAAACAGTAATTTTTTGAAAATGTGTTTTGAAGTTTGGTGTCTGGCATTAGTAGGTAGGAGAGTTCTGTAATTCCTTTTTCTGCGTGACCTGTGGTTACACCTCTGATTTCAGATGTTTTTTAACAGATCCCTGGCCTGGTGACTCTGAAGAGGTTCTCCTGTGTCAGCTTTGCAGGGGTCGATAGTTTGGATGATGTGAAAAATCACACTTACAATGACCTGTTTGTGTCTGGGGGTTTTGTTGTGTCAGATGAATCTGTCCTTAACCCGGAGTCCATCACTACAGGTAGGTGTGATCCTTCTGGAAGCTTTAGAACTAAAATCCTGACATTTCAGTGTGTGAGAAGTCCCATACTCACCAGAGTGAAGATCAGGTGTTCCAATTTTTGTGATGTTCTTTGAGAACTTCAGCTAATTCAGTCTCTTTCTCAGCCCAGTGGTGTTCTTGAAGAACACATGAACAGGGAGATTTTGTCTTCAGTTTGTATTACATTGTGTAGTTGTGTCTGTGAAGCCATTTATTCCTTACTACTCCATCCACAAATATGTTATATATACTTTTTCTTCATTTGAAATTGAATAGTTAATGAAGTTAGAATTTTTTGAAATATTTTAGCAAGGCAGAGTGTGTATACTGAGGTCAGCTTTTAAATACCACTGCTGGGCACCTGAGGTACAGAAAGGCAGCTCAGTTTTATGATACTGCTGTTGGCCAGTCTGTATGGAATAAAACTTTGAAGTAAGTGGCTGCTGTTTGTAATTGTGTGACTGTACTCTGATGAAAACAGGAAACAGCTTTTTGTATACACTGAAGCAGTATTCTCAGTCTACGTACCACAAAATTTAACTTTTATTCAATATCTCCATAACAGATAAACTAAAACAGTTCCTAACATTTCTGGAGGATCTCAATACCCCAGATGGGAAATGGCAATGGAAAGTCCACTGCAAAATACAAAAAAAACTGAAGGAGCTGGGGAGGTAAGTAAGGTTCTATAATATGAGCTGTTAAAATGCTTCAGCTTTCATTATGCCATCCAAAACACTTAAATAGAACTTACTCCTATGTTTGTCTTTTGATATTTAGACTGACCTTAAATTGTTTCTAACAGTGAGCTTTCCCCCGCTGCAGGATGAATGCCAATGCCCTGGACCTGCTCACCCTGCTGAACACCTATGAAAAGAAGTACTTGGTTGAGATTCTGTCTTACCATAACTGTGATTCTCAAACTCGAAATGCTCCAGAACTTGACTGTCTCATCAGGCTTCAGGCTCAAAACATAAAACAGAGACATGTTGTCTTCCTAACAGGTAAATCCCACATTTGTTAATACCTCTCCCCCTTTTTGGACAATAGGTGCTAAATATTAATACAAACTCTTTTATGTGTTTAGAAAAGAACCTGCAGACGCTCTCGAGTTACGTCGATAACGGCATAGTGGTGGCTGCTGTTGATGACTTCATGCGTAACTTTAAAAGCCTCGTTGGGTTTAACAACACTGTTACTGAGCAGAACCACCTTGCTTCCTGCAGTGCTGGCCAAAGACAATCAGGTGAGGTCAAACACACTTAAGCTTTCCTTTCTAAACTGCATGTGTGGGGTGGAGGTGCTGGGACAGTGTGCCTTGACTCTGGTCAACAGCCACTGCAGCTGGCAAGGAAAACCCAACTCTCAAGCTACTCTTGTGTTTGAATGATGGGGGAAAAGCAGTGGGGATGGAGCACGGAGACCTTAAAGAACAGGCTAACGTGGTATTTGAGGCACTAGACAGGGCATTGTTTTCAGGAAAAGGATAAACTTGTCTCTACCTGCTTTATCTACTAGAGTAGATAAACTGTACTGAGATGTCAGTAATTGTACTCCTTTAATTGTCTGATCAAATACTCACCTGCTGTGTAACTTTAGATGCTGTTTTGACATTGTCCCCTTTGGAGCTGGGAGTTGGGATTTCCCAGCACTAAATAAGAGCACGCTGTGCAGAAGCTTTTAGCACCAAGTAACTGGACACTCCTACAGAGGGTTGAGTGTGTGTGTTGAGTAAGTGAACACGAGTGGCAGAAGACCAAGACTTAAAGTGCTGTTGGACTGGCAGACCTGAAGTGTAACACTGTGAGTAGTGTATGGCCTTTTTAACCAAAGTTTATATTTCAATAGAATAGAACTTTCTCTCTCTTTTAATGTAGTTCTTGTAGAAAAGGATGAGAAGGATGAGGAGGACATGTCTCTGGATTCAGGGGATGAATTGGCAGAAATAGAAATCTGCAGTGGTGCCTCTAAGTATGATACTCATGTGGAAGCTTTGCATGCAGAGGCCAAGGGCCCACATGGAGTAGATGCTAAAGAAAGCTGCTTATCAGTTACAGAGTTAACTCCTGAAGCACAAACTGGCCTTGGGGAAAAGACTCACAAAACTGGCTTGGAAGAGAAGCAGCCAATTACTAGAGTTTCTACAACATGCTCTGCTGAAGGAGAAAAACACAATGCAGTTGAACAAACTCCTTTCAGTAACTTCCAGGTTTATAGCAGACCATTAAACATGTCCCATCAATTCAGCCACTTTAATGTCCTCACTCATCAGACTTTTCTGGGAACAACATACCCAATTTCTCCTGCAAATCAAAACCAAGAAGGGAGCAATTATTTTCTATCTGCTTACAATCAGAGCATGGATACAGAAAAGTCATCATCACCTAGTGGCTGGGATAGCTGCTGTGATTCTTCCAGGCCATATTCAGAACAGAAATGAACTCTTAAGTCTCTTTTTCTATGTTGCTGTGGACTTCTCTGTTTCTAAAATGTTGGATTAATGATTTCTATTTTATTCTGGAACAAAATGTTTCTTGTTCTTGTTATCTCAGATGTTTTCATGTTCTATTTAAATCCCTGATGGCCTGTCCCTGTTGGAACCATCTGAAAATTTAAATAAATACATATATTTTTTAACGTTTACTGTACTTGAATTATCTTGTTTGTTGGCACTTTTAAGTTTCTACATTTGTATTTGACCTGTTACCTAAGCTTCAGTTTGAGGTCTGTTTAATGTAAAGCTGAATGTTTGCCTAAAATATGTGAAAGAGCCAGTTGGTTTTTTTTTCTTAACCACAAGAGTATCCAAGTCATGTTTCTTTACGTAAATATTCAAATTAATGTATTTATTTGACATGGACACAAATTTTGTACAATGTTTTTACATAGCTCTAAGGCAGTGTACTTATTTTCATGACTATATACTGGATTTTGGCTAAATACCTCAATTAGAGTAACCGATGGTGCAGTTCCATTACAAAAAAATCAAATAAACTCTTAATGCACAAGGGGCTTGCTAACACATTGCTTTGTCTGTGGTTTTTACATTGTTTGCAAAGTGCTTGAGGAGCACCCAAGCCTGGTTTCATGCACAGCAGTTATCTGTGTGTCACTTGGTGCTCTGTGCCATTGCAGCACCAGCAGTGTCCTCCCAGCTTTCCTCTGGCCACTGTGATTACTGTAATGAGAGAAGGACAAAACTGGATTTAATGACTGTGGCAATTCAGTTTGCATCAGAAAAACCTCAATCCTCTCCCACTTCAGCTTAATGATTCCTGAGGCTTTCAGGGTTTTTTTTTTAAAATTTGGTTTTGTTTGTTTGTTTTGTGAACTGGCACTGGGGTAAGTACAATTTTATCTGTTTCTTAATCCTGTCTTTTAAATTTCACATCTGCTGAGTTACCAACCTTTTCCCCCTCAGCGATTCTCTCATTTTGTTCTGCCTCAGGCTTCCACAGGCAGCAGCCCCAGGGAGCAGCTGTGGAGTAGCTGCATTGCTCACTTTGCTGAGACTCCTGGCTTTTAGTGCTCATCTTCAGGTTCTCTAAAGTCTGTGTTTGGGGGACTTCCTGGTTGTAATTTGATTTTAGTGCTTTTCTCTGGGATGTGCTGTTTGGTACCAGGTGAGTGTTTGAAACTACATAACTCTAAATCCACAAAATTAGTTGGGAAAAAATTACTGGTTAAAAAGGGCAGTTTTTAAAAACAAGCAAAACCCATAGACTTTTGCCTAAAGTTGATTATTTCCCTCTAGAAACAGTGGATTGATTTATTCAAGTTAAGAACCAGTACCAGACTAGTGTAAAACCTCTTACCCTCCCCCCAAGCATGACAAATAATTTTTCTGGAAAACAGAACTGCCTTTTATCCATTAATTGTACCAGACTGTGTGATGAACTGTGGTCTTCGAATCTGGGAGTACTTGAGTTGATACTCACTGTATAAGGCTGAAAGGTGGCTGAATATTGAAATACAGGCAGTTTTGTATAGTTAAAAATAGCAACAAAGATAACTAAAGCCATTCAGAATGCATCTTAATCTTTTTATTTATCAAAATTCACACACTGAGTTCTATAAAAACCCATATAACAGTTTTCTTCCATGTTTTTGGTGGTTTATATTAAATTGACACTTGTCTTCATGTAGCATGAAAACCATTCCTAAACAGACAAACCATCTTAAGTTTAAATATCTTCAATATAAAATGTAACATGACCCTGTAGTCTATCAAAATTCTCATAATTTAATTTTCATAAAAAAGCTAGAGGTGGTTTGTAATTAATTACAGTAGCAAAGTGCTGTGCATTTCCATATTAAGGATTCAGAACGTTCATATGCACCTCTCAAAACGGTGGCATGAAGTTCTCTTGAGCTACAGTGGAATCAAAGTGTTCTCCAACTCCTTCTGCTTCTGCAGGAGGCCCTGAAATAAATGCAAATGTGAATGTTCTGTCTTCTCTGCATCCTGAACCAAGATAGCATCATTGTTTCATAGTTCAAAACAATCTCCTTGTTAAGGCCCAATGGTTTTTAAGTACACAACTTCAGAAAAAACAGTAAAGCCTCACAGACTCAGGGAAGAGGGAACTTCTGCAGCAGCCTTTGAAGTGTGACTGGAGTGGAGGCCAGGCCAGTTTCCAGGGATGACCATGCAGAGGAGAAAAGGACTTTTCCACTGTATGAAATGGAACTTTCTCATCCCTTTGTGCACTGCCTCAGCATTTGCAGTATAGTGAATTCCTGAATGAAGCAGAACCCAAAACCCTGATGGGTGTTGGCTTTTGGCCTTAACACAAGTAATACCCTTCAGAGCAAGGGCAGCAGGGCCACTGGAACCAGAGCAGTGTCTGGCATTGCAGGAGACACAGATTACCTGTCAAAAGGTTTGAGGTTCCTGCTGTGGCAATGGTTCTTGTAAGTACTGACGACAGAGAAAGCCTGTCACAAAAAACCTCCTGGAAATGTATCCCTGTCTATCAAGTCATACATGATAGAACTATGACAAGTATGTGCATAAATTAAAAGTTTTTTTACTGTAATTACAGGATCATATATATTGATGCATCTGGCCCCTTGCTCTCCATCTATTTTAGACTTATCAGAAATAATTTGATACTGTAGAAGCTTGGTATTTAAAAAAAAGAAAAGGTAATTATTTTTCTCAAAGTTACAAGGCCTTTCTCAAAGATAAGAGTTACAGGCTGCTGGCACAGCTCAGTGCAGACCTAATGCAAGGCTGCAGCTCCTACAGCAATTTAGACACAGATTCCTGGTAGCACCAAACAAAGTCAGTAAAGCAGCCTGTAAGACTTCACTTTGGCTCCTTCTAAGGAGCCTACTTTCAATCACTTAATAAATTGCTTTCTAATTAATCAACAGGATCTGCTTATTTCTCTTAATGGGTCAGTGTTTTCAGTCTCTGTGTCAATAATTAGTATTTTTGCAGAGCATTTTTTTGCATTTAGAAGCATGTCACAAAACCAAGTTATAAATTAAAGTGCCCGAAATAGACCAAGAGCTGAGGAACAAGTAACCCTGAAAGTTGGCAGCTGAGTGTTTATCAGAAGGGTTGCACAGGTACTGGAAAGGGGCTCAGCAATGGGAAGTAGCTCCCCAGGGAGCCGTGGGGGTGTGTCCCCACCCAGCCATTGTCACCTGCAGCCCTTGGCAGTGCTGCTGCCTCAGGAACAATGGGCTGCTCTGGTAGTACTGACCTGGGGGCGAGTCCTCTTAAACTTTGTACCTTCTTTTTCACAAATAATTCACTTTGCTTGGCTTATCCACTGACTTTTGATTTCAGTGAGGAAAGAGAGTCTGTTGCTAGTTCCTATACCTGCTGTGACCTGGGACATAGGAAGAGATTTGCTGTCTTGTAGCAAATGCAGTGGCAGACTCGCCCTCCCTCCTCCTTTCCCTGGGTCAGCCAGTCCCACTGGGCTCTTACTGCACCAGCACAGCTGTATTTATCACTGGCTCAGTGTGGCGTTCAAAGACTAAAGACTGGTCGAAATTATGTGACTATTATGTGAATTCCCCCAAACAAAACAATGGCTTCATATGTTGTAAATACAGCTATGTATGTATGTAGACTGAAACTATAAAGCCACTCCAGATGTGTGTATATAAATGTAGAAGGGCAAGACTAGATTCTCTTCTGAAACAGAAAACTCAGCTTTTTGTATTTCAGACAAAATCCTGCACTGTTCATACCTTCTCAGTGAAATAACTGATGCAGAGCAGGTGTCATCTGTACATCAGGAGGAGTACAATACTTTGGTATACTGAAATTGAACAGCTCATGTCCTAAATGCCTTCTGCAGCTGGCAGGGTATTTCAAAAGAAACTCCACATGTTTTGAGTTAACTCTCTTGCAGAATCAAGACCTACTGAAACACTAACCTGTTACTTTTTAGCCACTGCGAAATAAGTTCACGTGGCTTCCCTGAGCTTGCCAACTTTAACCTGTTTACATAACCAGGGTTTTTTAGCCTCAGCAAGCACATGGATCAAGCTGTACCTTGAATCTGACTTCACTCAACAAAATGCCACTGGTAAGTGAAGTGAAATACAGAACATGGACTTGTCTCAGCAAGGTGAACCAGCAGGACCTAGGGGCTGGCTACTGCAAACTGTAACTGCTTCCCAAGGAGGGACCTAGCCCTATGCTAGGAGTGATAACTGCAACTGCTTCCCAAACAAGGACCTGGCCCTGGCCAGCTGGAAGTGATAATGAGTGGAAAACTCCCAAAGTACCAGCAGAAAACAGTATAGATGCAAAGTCATAGGTTCTGCTAGAACAGATATGGAACTAGAGTGTAATCAGTGAAATAGGTATAAGTGGCTCATAAGTCTAATGTGAAGATCTCTGTGTCATAAAGAAGATGTAGTTATTTGTGTTAGATTGGAATGGTGTGTTGTATTTGTAAGCTGAAGATAACAAAACCACAAGTTATGTAAGGCCCCAACCCCCAGATCTGGGACTCCAAGATAAGTAAGTGGCAGGGATTGGTGTCAGATTTGTATAAAAGCTGGTGTGAAATGAATAGCAGTGGGGTGTGCAGATGGGTGTGCTGACCCCTGCACACCCCTGGCACCAGTAAAGCTGTCTTTACAGTACCTGCTGGGGAGTAGATTCCTTTGGATCAGAAGCCAAAATACTTAAAAGCCGTAGATATTTAACAAAGATGTTAATGAGCAGTGGGGAACACCAGACCCAGTGAAATCAATGTAGTAGCTGTTAGAAACTGACAGCCTTTCAGTGTTCTTGGGTCACAACTTTCCTTACTGACCTGGGGAGAGTCATGAACCTTTTTTTGCACAAGGAGTTTACCTACCACTGAAGGACTGTGGGTATGTTATAAATGGCTCTGTAGAAGTTCACTTTTGCTACAATTTATTTGCTTTCATTATTAAATTTTAATTGTTTGCAAATAATTATTGAAAGTTTTAAACTGCTTTTCAAGTGTGATAGCATTTGTAATCATTTGTGGGCAGTGTAACAGGGAAAGCAAGGCTTTCACAAGATGTATTTTAAGATATGCTGGCTATTGCAAAATGTATATCTAAGACAGCATAAAGTGGAGAGCAGAAGACCCTAACAGGAAAACTACCAAGTCTAAAAGTGGCATCCAAAGACCACCCTAGACTGCTGACATCTGCAACTATTGAATTGTGCAAATGCTGCAAAACTTTGAAGCAAGATTGTAGTCAATGAGCTCAAAATAAATTTGCAGGCATTTGAGGAAGCAATGCAACTGTAACAGTATAAAAGACTGTAAGCTGAGGAAGTGGGTGTGCCACTAGCTTTGCCAAGCACTCAGGCCTCTAACTTTTGCTTTATCCCTTATTATCATTTATTGAAACTCTTAAAAATTTAAGAGTGGGCTTCGTTTCTCACAGTGTACAGGCAGTGCTTCTGTCTTTCTAAAGCACAACAGGTAGTCAACAGCCTCAAGTACTGTTAATTTTGTTTTGCTTCACTGTCAGATTTTCTTCCCTTTGATTATTTATGAAATTTTCCTCTCTGAAAGCAGAGAAAAATCCTGTTGCTAGCAATAAGGTACATTTAGTTTGGACCCATTCAAAAGCAAGGGAAGATAGTGGTACATGTTTATTTTCAGGTTCTTCACAATGAAAAGGCAAGCCTGAAGGAAATACTTTTTTGTCTTGCAGGTCTGTCAGGCCATTTAGAAGCACAAAGGAGAAGTGCTCACGTGCATGTCCAGACCTGTGGCTTCAGTGGCTGTGGCCACACCTTGCTGCCAACAGGTCCAGTTCACTCAGGCTTTGATAACCAGATGCCATTACCAGTGCCTGACTACAGAGAGAACAACGTACACAAACACAAAGCCTTTTATCTCAGGAGCTCGTGTGTCTGTGGCATTAAGCTAATTTTCATTTTTTTTATCAGAAAACCTGGTTGATTGACAAATCCTGAGTTTTCTTTTTACATGCTAACAAGTAGCAGGTGTTTTGGAAGGATTTTTTAAGTGTTCATACTTCCAGTTTCCAAATTCCAGTACTTTTCCAGGCCTGACATGAGACCACCCCACCAACCCAGGTTCTGTCCTAACCTGGGAACAGCAGAGGGGAAACCTCATTAACAAGGTTCTAGTGTCTGCTCTTTTGAAACTGATACATTCTTTATAAACAACCCTAACCACAGAAACCTGGACACCAAACAAAGTAATTTCTCTTGGTTTCAAGTTTGCTCAGGCACTTCACTGTTTCAGAGCTAATTTAAGGACTAAGGAGTCCATATTCTCTCTGTAAAGACTGTCCAAAGATGGAAGCAAGACGTGAAAAACAAAACTAGTAAAATGGAACAAAAGTAGAGGACAGGGCCCAAAATACAAATCAAATTATGGAAACAGAATTAAAGATAATGATGTGATAATTTTTACTTCAGTATACATATATATATATACACACACATACACATGCACAGTTAGCCAATAAATTTCTACTTACCTGTCGTAATTTTGACAATCCTTTGAGAATTTCTTGTTGTCTCTCTCTGATTGTAACTGCATCAGGATTTAGAAGAGGATCTCTAACATGATCTGAGCTAAAAATCTGTCGTGGCATTTGGTAAGAATCTAAAAGGAAACGTATATCAAATCAGTTAACGAAACTCTATTAATTTTCTTTTTATTTTGAAGCAGCAGATTTTGAAAGTTTATGAAAATCAGGGGTTGGTTGCTATCGAGATTATAATCTCTATTTTTAAATCAAACAACACTTAGATTCCTAACCAATCTCTATACAGCAAAGCAAGAAAGCGCAGTCATACTTCATGAAAGGTAAACAAACAAAAAATTGATAACACATTTGTTGCTTTGCTGATTTTCTAAAACTGTGGTTTGATTTTTTTTTTTAATACCGAATATAACTCGGTTGCACAGCCTTCCTGTGCGCTGCTGCGACACAGAGAGGTCAGTGCGCAATGCAGTGAAAAGCAGCGAGGGGCTGGGCTGAAGCAGCAGCAGCGCAGGGTCAGCTTTCCGCTCTCCCGGGATGCCGGCAGTACCGTGGGGGTGGCTGGGCGGTGCCTCGGGGGGCAGGCACAAAACCTGGCGGGTGCGCACGTAGGGCACGAAGCGCGCCGGCGGAGGGCTCGCGGGGGCGGCGGCGGGGCTGCTCCCGTGCTGGGGGCCTGCCCGGCCCTCCTTCTCCCTTCCACAGCGCGGGCTGTACGCCGGGAAATGGGAAGCTCGCATCTGTCTTTGTTGGACTTGGAGTAATGTGTTCCTAACTGCTGGAACAGGCGGTGATTCGGATCTGTATGGAACAATTGAAGTTATTAAAAAGCTCGAACAATGCTTCAGTAATGTGATTTTCTCAAATAACAGAGACTAAGAATCTTTGAAGGACAAGATTTTTGGTTATTTATTCTGCTTTTATACCTGCAATCTGTATGGTCTTGTGTCTTTTTAATAGTAGACAATTAGATATATCTTAAATTCTTTTAAAAAATGAGGAAACAAAAGCAAGGGCATTTCAGTAATAATGTATTCCTACATTTCATTAGTGCAGAGTATTGACATACCTTTCTTCATCCAAGTGATTCTTATGAAATTTTTCTTCCTAGGAGAAAACCAAAAAAATCAAAAGTAAAACAAAAAAACTCTGTGTTTTTTATATTAAAAGCTTTGATTTTTCAGAGAAAGTTTGTTCTGAAATTCCAAAAGGACTTGTTTGACCTGGGTTCAGGAGAAGGGTATTTATCAAAGATTTGCATTTAAGAGACTTGTAGTGCCCATGAAATAAAGCAACAAAATACAGGAGGATTTACTCTAAGTTTCTGTCTTTGGCAGCTCTAAGCACTATCAAAAATATTATGTCTGTTCTCCTGTCCTTGGAACATAGGGATTTATAAACTTGAAAGGTTCAATCCAAGATATTAAAGGAAAGGTCCAGAGTTTTGTTATTTGAAGGTGTGAGAGAGAGGGCAAGAGAGAAGCCAAAAATATATTTGATAGTATATTCTTCAAAATACTTTTTTCCAGCCACAAACTCTGCTGATATAATGCTTCCTGCAAATGGAGAACGACTCCACTAAGGATGCATTTCTGTGGCAATGGAGCACAGCCCCAGTAATCCAGCTCTGCTGATATAATGCTTCCTCCAAATGGAGAATGACTCCACTAAGAAGGATGCATTTCTGTGGCAATGGAGCACAGCCCCAGTAATCCATATTCTTTGCAGAAATAAACAGTGTTTTTGAGCAGGTGCTGCTGTACCTCACCTGTCAGCACAACAAAATGACTGGACAAAAAAGAGAAAGTCAGTCATGTCACTGTGTCCTGCACACTGCTTTCGTTTAAGCTCTCTTTTTACATCATGAATCAGTGTTAGTGAAAAGGAATCAACACTTTGGAAGACTGAAATAACAGTAAAAACTCAGTCACAAAATCTGAGTATGTTCTTCTGCTCCTGATGAACAACAGAGTGCTGACACAAGGATGAGCAATAGGAGAATTTCAGTGCTCCAGTTACACAACTGAATTCCCACACAGGTAAAACGGTGAGGAACAAAAGTTTTAAAAACACATTCTTGTTCTCAAAGGCCAGCCAGTGACCCACCTTTCTGCCTCTGTGGCCCTTGCTCTTCACAGCTGTTTCTTCCCGAGGTGAGAGAGACCTGGCTGAGTGCCCCCCTCTCCTTGCACTGAGCTGCCCAGGGCTGTTCCTCTCCACCAGCTGCAGCAGCTCCATTTGGCGGCGCACCTTGTTCTCCTCCCTCTGTTTCTGCAGAGGTTCAGGGTACCTTTCTGAGGCTGGAATGTATCTTTTCCCAGGCTTGTTTATGTTCCAGTCAGGTCTTTTGCTGTATTTTTCGGAAGATTTAATGTGCCTTTCTTTTCTTGCATATTGTTCATATAGATCACTGTAAATACCACTGGTCCCTTTTCCTGGAAGTTTATTTTTATCCATATACTGAATTTCCTTCTGGTATTTTTTGCTGTTAGAGATTTCTTTATATTCTATGGAAATATCAGGTGATTCACAACATGCAGTTCTTTCCTCAGCTGATCCCATGTATGCTGAAGTATTAAAGCAATCTAAAAAAAAAAAATATTTTGACTCCAAGTCTGAGCTATTGAAATTACTTTGTTGACTTTTGTATATGTATCAATCTACCATTACTTATTTTACTTTAAAAATGGCTGCTACAGGTTTATAATGCTTTTTTATTCTTTTTTTTCTTTGTAAGACAGATAGGACCTGTAGAAGCAAACTCAGTGAGGAAGGGATAAGACACAGAAGACTGGAGACCAAATCAAGTTACCTTAAAAATTTGGACCTATGTGGCTTGTGACCCTAAATTGACACAGTATTCCAGACTATGGGATTTGTAACTGGTAAGTAACAGCTACACAGAAATATCATTTATTTAGAAGAATAAATAGCGATAAATAGAGGATTGAAGTGGTACCCTGTGACACACCAACATGACAGTGTCTGTGCAGGTATTTCTCCCTAGCTTTATTCCCTGTGAGTGTCAGTGATTTGGCTCAGTTTGACAAACAAGCCCCCCCTGTCAGAGTAACTCGGGCGTGGGCTCTGTACCTGTCTGCACCGCCGTGTCCTTCCGAGGGGAGGCCTGCTGCTCAGGGGGGCTCTCCACACCTGCAGGGCAAGCAGTACTTTGTGCTGAAATGCCAGAATTACAGTTGTCCAACTCTCTATCACCTGAAAAGTGGTAGAGTTGTTCCATTTAGTAACCTATGTTCAATTTAAACTATGTTACAGAGTTATCAGACTGTTGTGGTTTAGAGCTCAAAGCAACTGAGAGCTCTGGTCCAAATCCCAATACTCTCCCTCTTCCACTGGAAATCTGACAGCACACAGGCCTGAATATTCCTGTGCATTCCTGCCAATATCTCTGCATTTCCTCCTTTATGTAATACAGTATTTGAAACTTATTAAAACACAATATTCTCCAGAGGAGTTAACACTTAGATTTGTTTGAAAGGTAAATAAATTGTAATGAAATTTGGTTTGTGACCCAAATGCAGACAGGGAAACAAAAACAAAAAAAAACCACCCCAATCCTATAAACATCTTGCTTTTAACCACTAAAGGAGAGGAAAACTGAGTGTAAGACTAATACTTGCCACCACCAAGACTGTTCTGAAGTTCTGAAATGTCATGTGCCTTCTGAGCCAAGTCTGGAATGTGCTGGTCTTGTCTTGATCCCTGGGCTAACTCCTGAGCTTTCTCCATTGTCTGATAAAGCTCTTTGGCTTTAAGAGTTGCAAGCTCCTTAAAAAAAAAAAAAAAAAAAAAAAAAGGTAAATATGTGATTATTTATTTTGAGAATAAAATCAGTTGGATTATTTAATGACCATATAATCCTCAATGTTTATATGTATTTTTATTTAGGGAAAGTATTTTATTTCAAAACTAAAACTAGTTGAGTAAGTACAGTATGTAAGCTATAATTTCTATTATTATAAGTTCAGAACCTCTGCTGTACTAATGAAACATCTTCAGTCTTAGCATTAAAAAATGAGCATTTATATCCTTCAAGTTATCTGGATATTTATTTCCCTTCTAATAAATTCATGTTTTTCTAGATGCCATCTGATGTCAGCCATCTGTGACTTCCTGTAACATATGGTTTAATAAAATCAAAGGAGCCCAAACAAAATCAATAAACCCCACTCCTACTTGCACAGGAAGGAGACAGTACAAGCTCCCCAGCAAATGTCAGGGGGTTACAGTTCCCTGACTCAGGGGTTCAAGGTGCAGGAGACTTGGCCAAGGAAAATCTCATTTCCCAACTGCTATTAGCAGCCTGTCCTGCTCCCTCCTGCATTTGCAGTTGGAAAGAACAACTGGTGCTGTGACATGTTTCAAAGGAGCTGAGCAATTACAGAGGATGACTTTCCCCATGCTGAACCAGTCTGTTTAAGCATCTACAAGCAGATGCCACACACTTCATCCAGAAAATGCAGAGAAATCAGCAATCCACATTTCTGCAGGCTTTGGAGTCTGTTTCTGGAATCACCTTGTCTTATGACACCATGGAATCTGCTACTGCTCCAAAGAGGAAAGAAACAGTAATAGCTCTACTGTGCCAAAAGGAAGAACAAAACATCAGACCAAGTGTTTAACTTTCCACAGGGGTTAAAGGAGAGATAGAAATGCAAAATCTGTATTTACCAAAGGTCAAAATGTACCTTTGGTTTAACTTTTATATGAAAGCACTGTGTAAAGCTCAGCAACAGCTATGCAGGAAAAAGATGGAGAACTTGAATGACTTTTAAAATGCCTTTTCCAGACTATATCCTAAGTCTTAAATTCAGACTGAAAGCACATTCACTTGGATGAACTTCATGGTATTGAAGCACCTTAAAAGCACCAAGTTACCAATAACAAGAAATGGACCACATACTTCAAGATATTTTTTAATTTTAAATTTGCATTTTAAAATGGATGTTTCTGCACTATTTACAACTACATTTCTGGTTTTGCCATTTCTTATAATTTCTCTTCCTGAAAAGGCCCTTGTTCAAAAAAAGAATCTGGCCTTATTCTTGTATGGTGTTGTATATTTATTAAGAAAGTCTACATTTTGGATAGCTTTCATTTTCAAAATGATGAGCAAAATTTTGTAAGTAAGGAACAAGAACTATTTTCCTCAAAATTCAGTGTTATTCAGTGTTATCAAAATTCAGTGTTATTTCCTCAAAATTCAGTGTTATCTGCATTAAAGATAATGCAAACCCCACCTCCTTTTGTTTTTGTTTCAGCATTTCTTCTTCAAACTGTTTCTGCAGTTGTGCTTTTTCTCGTGCCAGGCGCAGTTCTTCCTGTTGCTCTTCCCATTTTCTCTGCTCTTCCTCCAGTTGTTTCTGCTTCCGTTTTTCTTCCACCTGAGCCATTATTGCTTTCTGGCAGGATCAGAAAAAAAAGGACAAAGTAAAAGATAGAACATTAACATATTGTAAGGTATTTATTAATGTATTTTGGTATATGTGTAGGATTGGATTTGGACAAGTGAAAAAAAAAGCCTGAAGACAATTTATTTCAAATACTCCTGGTTTTGTTTCTGGAAAACCACCAGCCCAATTGAGCAGTCTGAAATACTCAGATAGAAAAAAAGGAGCTTTTTTTGTTTTAGAAAATACTTTTTTTTTTTTTCTTGTAAAGAAATGAAGGTCTGATTTTCACCTTATTGGTGAAAAAGCTCCTGCTAATCCAGCGAAAAAAAGGAGCTTTTTATGTTTTAGAAAATACTTTTTTTTTTCTTGTAAAGAAATGAAGGTCTGATTTTCACTTTATTGGTGAAAAAGCTCCTGCTAATCCAGGAGTTTGATCCAGCAGAGTAACAGCATGTCCAGAACAGGCTCTACATTTATATTGAGACTTCTTCACACCGTGCTAGAGACACACCAGCACAGAGACACACATTGTTAGGGTGCCACAGAGGTTAGGTAAATGGTAGTGAAGTAGATAAAAAACTAGAGGTTCATGGAGTGGGAATCTGTAAATATCAGCTTTCTCCTCCTTATAACAGTGGAGACTGAAGGAAAATACACACAAACCTGCTAGAGCTCTAAGGGCTGAACTGTGCCTTTTTTTGAGGCAGGAATTCAGTAACAGAAATGCAATAATCTTGTGCAAATATTGAAAGAGAATTGTGGAGTCTGACTGAAGGAAACACTGCCGAATAATGCCCATGTCATCTAAAGTGTAAAAGTCAAGTGCCTCCCTGGGTTGTGGTATTAAATGTCATGCTTTATTCATGAGATTTAATACCTTTCATCCTGTCTGCTTATTAAACACGTGTGAGGCTTTAAAACCCAAGTGTACCTGATGTTCCAACTGCTTCTGCCGCCTCCTGTCCCTCTCCTCGATCTGTGCAGGGTCCAGCAGAGCCGTCATGGAGCGGAGGAAACTGAACACAGGGACATGTCAGTGTTTCTAATCATGACAAAATAATCCTTAAGCCTTTCTTAATTAGAATCAGTTAGACTGCATTTTCATATTGAGGTTATTCTGTTAATTATAAATTAATATAGAAATTAATTCATAGATTAGGAAATCCTTTTCATTAAGGAACAAAGTAAGGTTATTTGCAGTAAATTTCATTAATAAACATTGGCAGCACTCGTTTCTTTCAACAGTGAAACAAAAGGTATTTAAAAAAAAAAAACAAAAAACCAAAAAAAAGCCAAATGAATGTGAATTTTTTTTTTTTTTCTGAGGCAGTACCATAAATGTACTGGCTGGGAAAAGAATTACCCTTACAAAGCTCACTCACCTGACTCTCTGACTTTGTTCCAAAGCACAATTTTTAGTAGCTTTTTCTGCAGTTCCCATCTGCAAGGGCATGAGGTTGCCTAAAGCTGCAGGGGACAAAGGGTGAATGAAAGCAGTCTGGTCCTTGGGGTCAGGTGACAAGGAAAGACTTTCAGGCTTTCCGTGCATTCCATTTAAGGGGTGTTGTGCATTAGTATTAAAGTGCTTCTTAAAAGAATCAAAATGCATTTCCCATCTGTCATGCTCTTCTGCCTAAATAAGTATCAAGCAACAAAAACAAAAACAAAAAACAAAAAAAAGTTACATTGTGTCTATAAAGCGTAAAGTGTAGTTAATAAAACAGACAATACACATTTTGTACACCAGGAACATCTGAAAAGCTGTAATGCAGACAGCAGTTAATTCCTTAAGTGAGAAGACAATTAAAATGCAAGTCAAATCACAGATTATAATGCTGATCCATACCTGTGATAGTATAGGGATAAAATGTTTCTAAAATCATGGGATATTCAGGGGAGTTGGAAAGAAAGGTTGGGCCTGGTGGGCCCTGGGAAAACGTAAGGCTTTACTGGATCATGTGAAACTGCACCTGTATAATCATTTAATGACTATGATAAATTATATGATTGTTAAATGTGATGTCTGTTTTTTTTTTTTTGCAACAGGAATCATGAGAAACGATGTTTGGGGGGTTTGATGGAAATTACAAGAATCCACGCTTGATGAAATCAATGTATACAACAGAACAATATAAGTTTAATTATGAATATGTAGTTATATATCGATAAGGGTATAAAAACGTGTTCATCCCAAACCCACGTGGGAGTCAGATTTGTGTCCGTACCCCTGGCACCCAGAGCCCTTCAATAAAAGCAGCTGCATATCATCATTCTGTGATTATGTGTTTCTGAACGCCAACACCTGGTCAGCACAAACATATTGCTACTACATTTTCATGAAAAAAAGGAAAGGGTCACTCCCTGGTGCCTGCAGCCCTCCTTTCACAGCACACCTACCCAATTAACAACAAGGCAGCTAATGAAGAAACATATCCCAGCTGTGTTCCCTTACACAGTAAAAACTCCATTTACACAGGAAGCCTGTGCAGGTCTGTAACCACCCCTGGCAACAAGGCTAGCTTTGGGGGTAAAGAAAGGTAAGGCTATTTTCTTCCTAACTTTCTGGAAAAGTACTTGCTTTTAAACTTTTTTATAGCTGCATGAGTGTGTATGTGTATTAAAAAAAAAAATAAATCTACAACCAGGATTTTGCCATCGCTGTGACACATTGTACTCGGTTTCTCTTTTCTCACCTCCTGTAGTCTATGCAAATTTTCTTTTTCCAAAGCATCTAGCCGTGGTCTCTACACCACCAACCCAAATTCTTCTACATATAGTGGAAAAGAGAAAGAAACTACTACTGCTGAAAACAATGTAACTTGTAAGTTTTTATTTTGTCTCTCTAGTTGGGCTTGACTTGGCTTTGAGGAAAAGGAATTTTTTTGATATTTTTAGGAGCTGTAGCATCACTCTAAGGAGATGGGCTGAACTCAGCAACAGACAAGGAGTAGCCCAAAGATACCCAGAAAGATAAAAGGCCATCAACGGAACATCAACAAAACATTAGTGGTCATCTAAAAAACATCTACCCTCAGATGCTGCCTTTGGCAGAATTGGAGACATCTGGTAAGAATGAAAATCTAATTAACACTGGAGGCAAGGAGATTAGGATCCAGTGGCAAACTGAATACTGGGGGTTGCTCAACTCTAGCCCAATTAACCTAAAAACAGTTCATCTCTATGGGTTTTGACCGTATAAAGTAGGGGGGAAAATCCTGCACAAACGTATCTTTGGAACATTTTCCTTGGCACATCCCGGCCAGAAAATAAAGTAATGCCTGATTCTCTCTCACTTCAAATATAGTGCTAGAGGGTTTTATTTCCTCCCCGATTTTCACTGTCTCCCTCCCTGCAGCAAGCCCTCAAACACATCACTGAAATACTGAACAGCCACTGGCTCCATGTTCAGTAAGTGCATCCTTATGGTGAAAACCTAGACATGCTGCACAAAATTCCATTTTTGTTGCCACTTCACTAATTCCATTTTTTATTTCTTAAAACAAAAATCAGGACTCCTCTAAACCACAGATACCTTTGATGAATTAAGTTTTTCTTCTAATTTTCGTAGTTTAGCTTCTTCCTTCTGCTTGTCCAACTCTTCAAGCCACTTCTTCTGTTGCTCATGTTTCAGAGCACTAAAAGGTCTCTCCTGTGGCACAGCTTCCTGAAATAAGATAACTGCTAGTTCTTCTACAAAAAATTAAGTATCTTCTCTAGTCACATAATAAGGACTTGGCAGAAAGCTCCGCAAAACTGGGTCTTTCTCTAGCACAATAAAAGGATGGGACTTTTTAACTGTAGCAAGTATCTGACTGCTAATAGAAAGATGAATTCTGAATATTACTGTAAGTTAAACCATCAGCCACTCCATCTCACTCCTACTTATTTGTATCATGAACAGAAATCCCTTTTTCTTCCTGTGGTTCACTGCTCAGTCTATGTTCCAGGCAGATTCAGCACCACAACCTAATTAGCAGTGATCTGTCTCAAATTAAGGAGCTGCCATCTTCATTCTTCTGTTTCTGCTTAAGGGATCTCTGTACTATTTAATAAGCTCCAGTGGCACTGAGAATTTCCAATGCCATCTGACAAAAAACTCTCTTCAATCACTGCCTACCAGCCATAAATTAAGACCTACTTCTTGAACCTTCTGCCATCAATATAATTTGTTTTATATAGGCTCCCACCTCTCTATTTCCTCAGCACGTACTTCAAAACTAATTAATACTGCATGTCACACCTCTAGTAAAGCTCTTCACATCAGCCTTGAAGGAAGTGTTGTCTTCAAAACATTGACATTTTTGTATTTATATACAGTAGAAAGGTCTAAGGAATTCTTCTGTTTTAAAAGAACTTATTGAGATAAACATTTGCTGTTAATAAATAAGTAAAAATACCCTGCATGCAGTTAAAGATCTTACCCTGAAAGGCAATGCTGTGCAACTGCCAGCTGGAAAGTCAGAAGGACTGAAATCAGAAGACTGCCCAGCTGGAGCTCTTGGAACATTCAGTGCAACTCCATCAGCCTCTGTGGCTAAAGCAGCTGTGCAGGCAGAGTTCTCCTCAGTGCCATGAACTGTGTCAGCTGGAAGCACTGTCTGCAAACAAAGGGACCATTTTAAGACTTATTCAGTTCACCTGTTCTGTTTGTTAACAAAATTATACTTCTAGAAGCTGCTGTTCATTAAAACCTCAGCCCAAGTTTTTAACTAAGCATCTTTTATCCACTATTTATCAATTATGTAGATTAAAACAAATTCTTATAGGACAGAGTCAAAACTTTGCTAGGAATGCTGAATGTGCCACAAAAAAGTGCAAGTTGCTTTTGCTAAAAGAAATTATAGCAGATGCAACCCTAACTTCTGTTTAACAGCAATAAATTTCACTGGAGAAGAGTCTTGTGAATATCATGCATTTATCTAACACACTGGTTTTAAAAAGCTAGATGTCATATTGGCTATGCTCATTATTTAAGCCGTCAAATACATTGTTCATGAGCTGTCACATATATCTAATTATATAGCCAGGAATTACATTTGAGACTATTCCCCAAAACAGAACAAGAAAAGATTTATACTTTTTAGTCAGGAATCCAAATGGAGAGACATAAAATGGTTGTTCCTGCTATAAAGATCTTAAGCTGAAAAGTTATGACCTGGAGCAACAAGTAAGCGTGGGCCAGGGTGCTGCAGCAATTCATGCCCTGAGAAGGCTTAAAGCACCACCAATATTGGATTCTAGAGGATTTGTACAGAAAATAAAATATTCTATGAATTAGAAGTTAAACTGTTCTACAACAGTGCTGTGAAAACTGTGCTCTTGTGTTTATAGACAGTCTTACCTGGTCTGGGTCAGGTGTTTCCACTTTAGGGGTTTTCTTACTGCCAAGTTTGGCCCAGAAATAACCCACTTCTCCCTCCAAAGTTTCTTTCAGCTTCTTCTTCAGTGCTACCTGTTCATCTTAAACAAACAAAACCAAACTCTTACTAGAATTCCTATTGCAAACATTAAAAAAAAACCCAAGAAAACACGACAGTAATGCACATCTTCCCTGTCACTTGGACTGTGAAATGGACACAAGACTTGTCACCAGTCAGTCTGACCATCATTCATGACCTTGCTCTTAAGAGCAAAGAGGGCATCTGCCCAGGGATGCAGAGGTAAGTGGGGAGTCTCTCTGGGGAGACTAAAAAACACTGGAGTAACAATTTCCCACGGAAAACCAACAAATAACCAAGTATATGAACTCTCTCCATTTTGTTACACCAGTCTTGAACTACATTAATATGATTCAAACCAATGGAGCCATAATGGAAGCTACTGACAATGCAGAATTGAACCTTGAAACCAAATGGTCTAAATCCAATTTCAAAACATATTCAAACCAATGGAGTTTTGCCTTGAAACCAAATGGTCTAAATCCAATTTCAAAACAAAACACAGCACTCCTCCATGTGAATCATAAAAAGCTTAATTTGTCAGAGAGAATTTGCTACTGTATTGAACAGTTTTCATTTCCTCCAGAGCCTCCCCTTGATTGGTGATGGGGCTGGACTGCAAACTCTCCCAAGTTCAAATTGCAATTTCATACACTCAGTCATGCTTGTAGACTGGGGTGATGCTGTTCCCATTAAAAACCAAATGAATTTTTTAATGATAATGGCTGTCAATTACTGTCAGAATGTGACAAAACTGCTGGCAAGTAGCACCTAAAATACAAAGCATAACAATACATTTGAGATAGTATTTAATTGACAAAGAAGTGTTTCTTGCAAGAATTTATAATCTTTGCATAAACTTTTGAAATTCAAGAATCTTAATCTGTCTTGGAGACTTATTATTTTCTTTTCAATTTCCAGCAATTGCACTGATCTAAGTCAATTTAAAAGGGCATGAGGAATACCAAATTTCTTGGCATCCTGAGTGTAATAAAAATATATCAAAAATGTATTTTATACATCATAAATACCTAATTCCTTCTTCCACTGGGTCTTTTTAAATTCCAATAAGGCTTTCTCCCCTTCTCTTTCACCCAAGGTACTAAACAAGTCAGCAGGTTTCCACGAATCCTTTCTAGAGAAAAGGAAGGAGGGGGAAGATTTTTATCTAGAAAGCTATCTGTTAAATTTTAGAGGTAACTTTTTAATTAGTATTTATAAAAATATTAATGTTATTAAGAACATATGATATGAACCTTTATTGGAGACACAATTTTTGTATACAGTAACACAAATGTACCTACATAACATTCTGTGCTGGCTGTGGTTGTGGTTCTTGTTTCCTGCCTGAATCAGAGTTTGCTTCATCTGGAACTGGGGACACTTCACAAACTTTTTGGAGTGATGCTATAACACTTTCCTCTGATGCCTCATTAGTAGCTGTGGTAGAACATAAATATATAAAAATGTACATATAGCCACTAAACTTGCTTCAGCTTTGAGTAAATACTTTGAGAGCAGCAGAAACTTTCAGATTCCCCACAATTTAACATAAGTGTTTTCAGCCTAAGGCACGTAAGTTAGACCTTCACAGGGTATTTTTAAAATGCTAGATGTAGCAATCGCTTACTCTTGGCTAAGGGCTCAGAGTTTGGGACTGTAATTAATTGCAGGATGTCTTGGTGCAAAAGCTGACCCCCTCCACACATCCACCAAAAGGAGGAAGGATGCAATAAAGGAAGATAAACAACAGTTCTTACACTTCTGATTGTAAGAACTGGAGAGGGGAAAGGAAAAATACTATTCAGCACTAATAGTCCAGTTAGGCTAAAAGACACATATCCAACTTTGGCCACAGGAAAATGCCAGAACTGCTCTTGAGACACAGAGGAAGGCCTGAACTCTTCACAAACCAGAAGGGCTCTTCTCCTTGGGTAGTGGTACAGTGCAGTTCTATGTTTTACCCCCCAGTGTAAAATGGTTTTTATTTTGCATGGAACAGTGAAATGTTTCTGGCTGGTTTGCTCTTCAGAATACTGGAAACCTAACAGTCTTTTTTACTGTGATGATTCTGAAATGCTTGGCTCTCCCAGTAACAATGTCACATTCATAATGGCAAATGGTATTTTGTCTGAGACCATTCAACAGAAGTGTAAAATTTCTACAATGTGCAAATAACCTGAAATTATTGACTGCAAGTTAAGCTTTCATGTTTTACTCTGTTTCCATGGAACAAATGCATCCAATGGCTGGTATCTTACCCATTTCCTCTTGCTTTTCATTCTGAGTCTCAGAGATGCTTCTTCCTTCTTTAACAATCATCAAAATCTGTTGAAGCTGTGCTTGTGTTAAACACACCAAACTTTTTAAGTCTTCAGCTGATACATGTGGGCCTTGAGGTTTGTGTTTAGTTTTTTTCACAATGCTAGTATCCTCTGAATCAGGATATCTGTTTGTCTTATCTCTTTGGAAAATCAAAGAGTAACCTTTAGTTGTGGCTTCATGTGAGGAGTGCTTATTAACTTGCAGTTTTTCACCTTTTGTCATTGATAAGCTTGATTCACTCCTTGGTTTTGTTAAGTTTTCCTGCTTGATACAAGCATTTTGTGTTGGCCTCAAAAGGAGTCCAGTGTGCTTTATTCTCAATGCCTGTTTAGGGGCTCTGGCTTTATTACCCATCTGTTAAAGCAAAAAGATTTCACCATCTATTAAATAAGGAAAAAAACTGTATTTGTAACAAATAAAAACAAGACTAAAGCAACAAGGAAAATGTCATTTTTTTCTTTTCTGTTCCATCAATAGAAACTCTGCATAAGCTAATGAAACATCTTCACAAGCACCAGAAAAACTTTGGAAGAGGACACAGCACCTGAATGAGTATTTCAAAATGACAGTATGAATAATAACTTTATGTAGCATGACATTTAAAAGAATTAACAAGCATTAATTCTGCTTTACTTTGGTGTTTCTGAATAGGGAACAGGTGTTTCCTGGCTCCACATAGGTACATGTTTTCACCGTGCAGCCAGCAGTATTTCAGTCTTGATTCTTCCATTCTGAGCTAAGTTTTATTCTTTCCAAGGTCCTTGGTGCAAACTTGTAATTATTTCCTGTGTATTGGGGCCTTTTTCTGCTTTTTCTCCTTCCCAAACCCACCCCACTGCAGTTTACTCAGAGACAGCCTGTATGACCAAACTTGAAATTAAACACACTTCAGAGCTCTATTTTGCCAGAATTCCTTTAAGATCTCTGAAAGGATCTCTAAAGTTCTGATTTAGATGATTCCCTCTGCTGCTCTAAATTCTTGGCCAAGGAAATTAACGCATTTTCTAAAGGTAAAAATAGTCACAAAACTTTGAATTCATCCTTTTGAACAGCTATTATAAGCCTGTGAAATAACAGAATATCTCAAGTTAAAAGAGACTCAGAAGCACATCTTTCTCTTTCATAAATATAACTGTTTCCAAGTATTTATACAGTTCAATTTCTCAAATTTTCTATTAACAAATAGTGAATTTGTGTGTTCTAAAAATTTTACACTTACCTTCATGGCAGGCTTTGATTTCTCTTTTGGGAAACAAACACAAACATATGAAAGAAGTATTTAATAACAACTTGTCCCTGAAAAACAATCTTGAGAAATTACTAAAACACTCTAGTAATGTGATTTTTGTAAATCAGGGGGAAAGTACTTTTCCTATATCATCTGCCCTGACTATGCAGAACAGTTAGGAAAAGTAGACTTGCACAGAAATGTATGTCTGACAAATCACAAAGCTGGAATTTATTGCAGAGACGTATGCCTGACAAACCACAGAAACAGAATTTATTTACACTTATACTGGAAAAACCTATGTTGATAATTGTCTCAGATGGTAGTAGTGAGATTTGGCCTAAATAAACTGCTTATTGAAAATTAGAAATGTTTACCACAAATACTGAAGCTGCTTTAAAAATGTGATTGTAATGATGTCATGCTGTGTAAATTAAGCTGTTATTCAGCCTCTCTTATCCTGGCAAGTGACGTGCTATAAAGTTACAGAAATTATCAAGTCATGCCAGTTGATACACAATAGCACTTAACTTTTTATTTTAATGACTAGCTAAGCAGTGGAGACTGTTTGCCAGCTGTTCCCTGGTGCACAGACTATTCATCATCAACCTACTGTTGAGAATTGAGCTACAGAGAGAGAGGACTTATAAATAACAATGCACAAACATTCTTCCTAATCTCAAAAATATTTCAGGAAAGCTGGGCTTTATGTCTCTTGGATATTAGGTTTAACTTCAAGAAGCTTTAAAGATTAAATTAAAAAAATACCAGAAGCAGCTAAAATTAGCCTAGGCTTTCCATCCAGCACTTCAGTTTCGAGCTTCAGTCCATCGCTGCAAAACGAGAGAGAGAGAGAGAGAGAGAGGAATCTGAAATATTAGGTAATCTGATAATGGTAAGATTTGAACATTCACAACAAGAACAATTCCTGTTGTTCCAGATGGTCCTTCACATCCCAAGCTACGTTTTGAGAAGTTACTTAAAACAAAGAAATGAACACGCCTTGAAGGTGTAGTTTTATTGACACTGAAAAAACTACTACAACTTTCCACGTTGCAAAGCAGATCTTTAAAGGTGCCACTCAGTATCGTTACACAGAGCAATACGCCTCAAGAATTTAACAATCCAACACTATGAACTGGGCGCTGCACAAATCGCTACCCCAGCCTCCCGGAACGCCAGCGCTGATCACAAAGCGGGGCTGCATTCTGGGAAGTTGTGCTTCCATGCACAACAGTTCACCCTCGCAAGTGAACAAGCGCTGTTTTAAGCGTTCGGGAGAAGAGAAAAACGTGCCAGTGTCAATACCCGCGTGCCTTTCTTTGCTCGGCGCGCTGGGACAATCCAGCGTGACGATAAGCGCCCCAAACATCACTTATCTTCACATTTCATTGTAAAATGTTAACAGTGAAAGAGCCCAGCGCAGTTCGAGCTCGCACGCAGCTCTGTGAGGGGCGCCTCCGAACGCGGCGCTGCGGGGAGCGGAGCCCGGCCCGGCCCGCTCTGTGCCGCGGGCGCGGAGGGTGCGCGCCGCCCCCGCTCCGCGGAACGCGCTGTGCCGGGCACCGCTCCCCGGAGCCCGTCCCGAGGGAACGGGAAGGGTCGCTGGCCCCCGGCTCTGTCCCGCAGATCGCCCCCACTCCCTCAGCCGCGCGGGACGGACGCGTTCCGCGGGGCCGGGCCCATCGCGTCCGGCCCGGCCCCGCTCGCTCCTTACCCCAGGTTCATGGCGCTGCCCAGCGGCCGCGGAGCGCCGCGGAGCCCCGAGCATCGCCCGCCCTCAGCTCCGCGCCCCGCCGAAGGAGCCGCTCGCCGATTGGCTGCCCGCTGGGGGGCCTTCACCAATGGGCACCCGCAGCACTGCGGGGCGGCGCGGCCGGGAGCGCTGGGGGATGGAGTCCCGCGTACCCCGGGCCCGGAGAGCCAGGGATGGGTCCGATGGAGTCCCGCACATTGCCTTGGGCCCGGAGAGCCGGGCATGGATCCGATGGAGTCCCGCACATTGCCTTGGGCTCGGAGCACCGGGCATGGATCCGATGGAGTCCCGCACATTGCCTTGGGCCCGGAGAGCCGGGCATGGGTCCGATGGAGTCCCGCACATTGCCTTGGGCTCGGAGCACCGGGCATGGGTCCGATGGAGTCCCGCACATTGCCTTGGGCCCGGAGAGCCGGGCATGGGTCCGGTGGTTCTGCACCTGCCTGTCCTGGGGGATGGGGTCTCGCAGTCCGGCCGAGGGTGCGAAGCAATTGCCGGGGGATTGTCCTCGGCCTCGAGCAGCTGCGGAGGCAGGAGGGAACGCAGGGGAACGAGGGGCGGGCGGGGGGAGACAGAAGATCGGTGTGGGGAGGGTCCGAGCCGGCCACTGCCCCCGGAGCGGCCGCGCTGCGCGGGAGGACGGCGGCTGCTCGCTCGCATTTCCATTTTATCATTTAATTTCGTATTGATTTATTTTCTGGTGTGGTTCGGGCAAAGCGGACAAGGTAGGAGAGGAGCGAGAGGCCGAAGGTGGAGGACGGCACGGCGGTCTCCGGTGTCCCGGCACTGTGAGGGGAGCGGCGGCCGCGCTGTCCCGTCCGGAGAGGAGGGAGCGGCAGGGAAGGGAGAGCCGGGGCAGCCGAGCAGGGGGACACTGCCCGGGGGACACTGCCAGGGGGACACAGCCAGGGGGACACAGCCAGGGGGACACTGCCAGACGGGACACTGCCAGACGGGACACTGCCAGGGGGACACTGCCCGGGGCCGGAGCGGAGGCCGGGAGCTCCCCAGCGAGCCTCGGAGCCGTGTCCCGGTAGGAGCCGCCCCGTCCCTGCCGGGCCCGGGGCGGTTTCTGCATCCCGCTCCTGCCGAGCTGGGCTATCCGGCCCTTAGCGATCGCCGCCGGCCTGCCGCTTTCCCAGCGCGCTCCTGCCGCTTTCCCAGCCCGCTCCTGCCGCTTTCCCAGCCCGCTCCTGCCGCTTTCCCAGCCCGCGCTCCAGGTGCTGCTGCGTGTTCCTGGCTCCTTTGTGATGCTCGCGGAGCGCTTTAGGAGCTGGAGGCTGAGCACTGCTGTTGTGTGGGTACACCTTCTGGAATAATGGGACCCGTAAATCTGCAAATTAAGCGTTTTGCAAAGGAGGATTTGGTCGTGTTAAAGAATATAGTCGGATTCAATAAAATGCTTCAGAGCCCGTTCCGTTATTTTACTATTCAAGATGGCATTTAGGCTTAAGGCTAAATGCTTACTGGATTCCAGTATTTCAAAGGAAGTTAAGACCTGCAGATCTGTCTGGAATAGTGTTGCTTCTAGATGTGGTTGGCAGGACCTTTGTCTTGCCAAAGGTACCACAGATAAAGGCGGAGATCCTCTGGTGTGTTCTCCAGCTGACGGCAAGAGAAGTGCTGCCCTTGTGAGGTTGCACAGGAAACTAAGCAATAATAGAGGAATAGACAATTGAGGTGGAATTTATTGTGCGCACAAAATCTCGGAACTGCTTTGCTTGTATTTCTGTAAAATTATCATTTATCAGACAAAATTACTACCTTTTTTTCCCCTCGAAATATTACTTTGCAGCTTATTGTTCGGTGCTTTCTATACATCAGCTAAGAAGTCTTTGAAACTGTCATTTAGGGTCTAGAACAAGGGAAGAAAAGAAAAGAAAGCCTGGAGTTTTTCATAATAGTGCACTGCTTATGAAGTCCTGTGAAGCACAGAACATACAAGATGGGTGATAAAAGCAGTGAAATTTCATCACCTGCTTCACAATGGATTCCCTAAATTAATAGATTTCCATTATACTTGCAGAATTTTAAATAATACAGCCAACCAGTCCTGGCTCCTGCTTTTTTGTCAGAAACAGCAGGTGGCAATATAATTTCAAGCATATTTTCAAAACTTTCTCATAGAGAAAATCATAAGAACAATAAAACAAGTTTCGCAGTCCATTTATATTTCTTTATATTTTAATATTTTGTAAATCATTAATATTTTGCTAGGCAAGTGATATATTCTTTCAAAAAGCTGATAGTAGTTAATTGGTGGTTTCAGAACATGGGTACAAAACAGTTCTGTTCTTTGTAGACAAATCAAGACTATCTACAAAACTTGTCCTGCATATATGGAAGTGGATCTTTCAAAACTGGCAAGTCTTTCAGGCATCTGATAAAATACTATGCAAAATAAAATTATTTGGGCAAATAAGAAGATTGTGTAAAAAGACTTCCTACGTGGTAAAAAAATTACTGATTCCATTCTGCACCCTTGGCTTTATGTTACCATGAAGGCCGGATAACTTCTTTTTTGCTTTCAAACTGCCTTGGGAATGTCGTGTGTCATTCCTGCATTAAGAGGCCGAAGTCTAAAAATATCCAAAGTCCCTTAACAGAGCTGCAGTTTCACAGCCAGCATTCCCAAGTCTTTGATTTATCATTCTAGAGGACTGAATAAAAATGCTTTCAGGCTACATGCATCTCTCCTAAGGCTCGTGAAACACTACACAAGCACTTCAATCACTCATTAATTAAAATTTTGACTAGCTCGTATAAGCCAGGTAAGAGGATGAGATTTCAGTGGGAGGTGGGTGTTATGAAAGCCCCACCAGGTGTCTGTCTTGATCTCCAGACACATAAATATCATTAATATCTGGTTATAATTGACTTAAGAGAACAAGTCACATTGATTTTTCAATCACTTACTCATGAGAACCCCACTCAGAATGGTTGTTGTATTCTAGGTGGATAAATGGGTTGGCACAATGATTAAATTCAACACAGTAGTGATGCCTTGTTGAAGTTGGAACAATGGGGCTTTGGCCTGGAAGTTAGTTTGTAAATATATTTACAATGCAAATGTGGCTGAGAGAGTCCCCCAAGAATACATTTATTTGGGGCTTGCACGTGGAATGTAGCCAGATTTGTATTTGGCATTGTTGCTGTATGGGCAAGTGTTTTTTAAATAGTTGAATATTTCTAGTGTGGTTTGAGTCCATTAATTTCTGGTTTTTAACTTACTTTTGGAGGAGTGATACCCAAACGTTTTCAGAATAATATAACTTTCATAGAAAGTGTATCCTTATACCCTACAGTGATGGGTATATCCTTCCTCTTAATACTTGGATGTACTTTCTGTACCCAGCCATTGCAGTAAAGGAAATCAGGAGTGTCCTTAAAGTTTCAAACTCATATGTAGCTTTCAGGGCTTCTGGAGTTAAATGGGAAACCTAAACAGTTTTGGCCTTGCTTCCAATACATTTTAGATAATGCAAATGGAAGTTTTTTAGACTTGTTTCCTTGATTGCTTCCTGCAAAAGCAACAAGATGAGGAGTAACTATCAACTGAATGCAATCAAATGCTAGCATGAGATGGTGTTAATCTTTAGCCAGCAGGCACTTGATGATTAATGGAATGAATGTGTGATCTGTGTGCCAAATAAAGTGAGTGTTAAAATTTAAAAAAAAAAATCTTTCTTTAAAGAAAATAATTTTTGATACTGCAGTTGACACAGGACTGCGTGTTCTGATTCTAAACTATAATTTCAAACAGGGGCTTATGTGATGTCCAAAAATTAGTCTTTATATCTGATATCATAGATTACTACCTACTGAGAAGTTTATAAACACTAGAATATTTATAAAATATATTTATCTGTAGCAGAGGAATTAAGTTTCTGAAACCTGCTTTTGCGGCCAAGAAATGTGCAGGCCATCCATACCATACTTTTGTTCTCAGTGTGGGGTTTTGCACATTTTCTTCCTTCATACAGATGAATTTAAATGATAGCTGTGCTTGAGATTGTGTACATGGGCATTGTGTTTGCATAACCTGTTCTGTGGGGTATTAATACTTTTATGTTCTCAAATATGCACAGTTTAGACCACCAAGAAGCACATAAGGAAGGTAAAGAAAGTATGTTCTTACTGCATATATGTTACTGAGCATCATTAAACTGGGAGGAGAGACTTGGGAATAAACAACCCAAATTTATGTAAATTGAAACCTGCAGCAGTCTTTTCCTTCCATGACATGCAAACCATGGGTTTGATTGGGCTGCAGTCAGATGGATGGGTGGTAAAATAGCTGTTGCTCCATATCAGAACAAGAAATCTTAATTTCCACTTGAGATAAACCCTTCAATTGGCTGCGTGGGCTCTATAGCATTTGCCATAAGTATTTGTGAAGTATTTTGTGTATTTGGGTATGTCATGCACACCTAAGGATGGTAACCTTTGCACTCAGCTTTGTTTGTAGGAATTATTCAAAGATGACATAACTGGATCTTTCCCAAAAAGGTTACTCACTTTTGAAAGCAAGCCTGCTTCAAAAGGACAGGTGTGGTTGCTGCAATTCTGTTTGTGCACAGCACTTTCAAATTGCACATAGCCATAGTTCTCCTCACAGTCAATTCCTGTACTGTTTCTTCACATGGAAATTTTAACTGAAAAAAAATTTCTCAAATCCATCACAAAAACTCTTTTCAACATTTTTGTGACTAAAAAGGATTTCTATGTAGAGTTATGATAGAAGTGGTATCAAGTGTAGAACTTATGTAAGAACTTATGGTAAGGCAAAAGGCTATCAAGAAAAGAATGTATTGCAGTCCAAGTAAAGAACCTGAGGGGCTGCAGATTTTTACCAAGTTTTCTTTCTGCATTCTTACTAGCAAAGGAACAAAACCTCGTGGTCCTTTACTGCAATACAGAGTGACTGTCAAAACAATGAAATTGTCATATTCCTAACAAATATATTTCTCAACAGGTGTTGGAAAAGGATAAATTTTGCACCAAAATAGCAGTATTTTCTGGTAGTGAGAGATTAGAGTGCTATTTATATAATGCTAATATGTAGTGTCAACTTTGGGTTTTTAAAAAATTAAATTACAAATGATCAGCTTATTAAGTGGGGATGGACAAGTGTTCCTTTGAAACAATGTATAATTTTTTTGTTCCCCCAAAAATATATCTTGATGCAGTTTATAATTAAACATTATAAAAACAAGGATTACCACTTAACATTTCATTTTTGTCAGGAAAGCATCTCCTGCAAAATACTTACAAATTAGTCTCTTCTGCAGTCTTGACTGAAATGCATTATGCAGAAATCTGACAACTGCTCAGTACAATTTGCAAGCTGCAGAGAATTCAAAATAGTCTTTGATGTCTAGGCAGAAATTCACTGTGCAGCAGGGACTTTAGGTCGTTTCTCTGCATTTTATAGCCCATGTTGTGTTTAATTAAGACATGGCAAGCATCTCAGGATTAGCCTTTGACAGCTCAGAGTTTTTGCTCCAGGTTAATAAATCTGATTTTTTTTTCCCTCTCCCACTTTTCCCCTTCATAAAATTCCAAGAGGTTGTCAAATCATCTTCTGCTTTTCTTGAAGGAGCCTTCTTATGTATAGAGACATCAAATTGGCACTGGTGAGTTTTTCAGCTTCATGCATAGTAACTGGCCCATGTGAACTGATGAGATTTTGCTACATAGAAGAATTTAATGTTATAAAATTAGTATCTTAGAGCAGGTATAAAATAAATGTCCAACATGAGGACTGAAGAAACTGTCCTCACAAGAAATCAATCAGTATGGATTGGAAGATACACCAATGAAAGCTGAGTGAAAAACAACAAGAACCTTAGCAAGAACAGCAGAAAACAACCAAATAATTGAGCTAGTAATGATGTTTATTTGTTATTGTTATAAAATATTAATGATTTTCATGAAACCAGGAAGAACTGTGGTAAATCAAATACTAATAAAATAAAACTGTATTATAGTTTAAAAATTAAGAATGTTGTCTTAAAGGGACCAAAGAAGTGGAGAAAAGAAGGAGAAAATTAAGTCCTCTGCATACAAAAAATGGGTCAAGCCACTGAATTTTTCAGAGCAAGCACTTGATCAGGTCTTATACCTTCCCTCTCCTTTATTCTGCTTTTGTAAACATACACTTTTAAAGTGCAACTTACCTTAAAAAGAAAATGTCCATAAATCCAAAACTCCTAAGATAAAAACAACTATATCCATTCAATAAGAAATGTTCATCAGAGCTTGGACAAATCATTATGCAGAGGATATTCTAGGAGAAAGCATTGAAGCAATCAGACTTAAACCAGCTGCAGAAATAAAAAAGAAAATTATAGCTTTGGCAAATGAATGCTAGTAATTATATTTCCATCACTTTGTATTATATTGTTTGTCTTGGGATAAGATTGAACTTATTCAGTCTGAACCATTCTGATTGTTAGAACTTGGGCAAAGGGACTGTTCAGAAGAAGCTCTGAGGGGAAGTAAAACCATGTGTTCACACTGTAATGGATCATATCTGGAATATGAAAGGTATGTTCTGAGCTCCTGGGGCTTCTTCTGTTTGATTTCTAAAGCCAAGTTTTCCAGGGATTTTAGGGTGGATTCAGCACTGACTTGCAGAGCTCCCTCAACTTGGGAAGTGAGGGCAGGTATAAAGGGGCTTATTTTTGTGCAGGAAATAAATGGAGCCCTGACAGTATGTACAAACACATTTTTTTTTTTCTTCAAAAATGAATGTTTACATGCTTTTTTCAACTACAGAAATGCTGCACATGTTAAAGTGGTGAGTGAAGGTGTAGTAAGTACAAATATTACAATTTATTGTAACATGAATTAGGAAAATAATTAATATACCCTTGTGATGTTTAGGGAATATGGGACTATTTTGTGTATTTAAAAGTTTTGTTGAGATCACCAATCTACATTCAAGTTTATTTGTCTGATAAAGGTAGGGAAACACATCCATGGGCCACAGGCAAAAATGAGCCTGTGGAGATTTCTGACTGCCTAAATCATGCATGAAAAAGATAACAAATTGCAGATTCAGCTCTGAGTAGAAGAAATAATTGCAGAAATTGATTTGGTTAAAAATCATCAACTACACTGAATCCTCCTGCCTGTTAAATTTAACAATAGAAAAAGCCTTTTAGAATTGGAAATATTTTGCTTTTATGCTTATACCTTGTTTTTAACCTGTCCAAACCTCAGGTATAGCCAAAAGAAAAAATGCAGCATAATGGAGATTTAACAAAAAAGGAAAGAATGACCTATGCTAATGTAATGCTTTCCGTCATTTTTTTATATGAGTGTGTCATTTTGTCAAGTTTTCTAAGCAAAGCTCTTTAACGGTAACTTGCTTCTTAAACCAAGTTAGGCTTGATCTTTGATATATTTCAAAATAATTTAAATAAATCTCAACAAGTACTACTTGCTGAGTATTATCATTTTCATTAGTGCTTTAGAATTTCTGAGCATGTAAATTAATTTAGTTGTAGTCCTTATCAGTCTTTGAAGAGAATGTTAATTATATCTGGCAATAATTGTTTTGCAGAAAATTGGGAAATCAGCCTGGATCTCTTGAACGGTTTATGATTCAATCTCACTTCATGAGTAAGCTTTGCCAACTGTTTTGTTTTTATAATGAAACCTTTATATATGTGGGGGTGTGTACACATGCATGCATATATCAAATATATATAAATATATGGAGTTCTTATAAGCATACTTATCCAAAAATACAAGTATTTACTGTATTGCTTTTCTGCTTGTTCTGAAAGCTTCACACTGTTGAATTAGATAAGCTTGAATAGAAACAGATTGGGACAGCAGTAATTCAGGATATTCTTTTTGAAAAGGCAAAATAACTTTATTAAGAAAAGGAGATGATAAAACTGTTGTGCCATGGCTTTCAAAAATGTTCTGTGCTTCTGCAAAACAATTATTTCCATTATAATTAAGATTCTCTTCAAAGAAAAAACACTTATCTGGCTACTACAGAACGAGCCTGAAGGTGGTGATGACAAGTGTGACATGGAACCATCATGTTCTTACTGGAGCTCAGGTCAGGCTGGAGTTCCTGCTGCAGGGAGTTTCTTTTCTGTCCTGCTGTAAGCAAGTGCACATCTGATAGTGCTGCTGTATTGTATTCTGGAACAAATGAAATTGCCAGCCATTATTCCAGTATCTACAAGTAAGTGCTTCATACTTGGACAAATCTTTATGGGTTATAAAAAGTTACCAGTTTCTGAAAGGGAGTTCTGTAATGCTGTGTCATTACCTGGCTTTTTAATTGAGTATGCTTACACAACGTGGGTAATTCACAAGTGTACATTATTGGATCATAATCATAAGAATGAGCTCAATTCTGTCACTTTCATGTACACCAAGTCGAAGATAACTGGGGTCTGAAAGGATTATTGCCAGACCAATGAATGTTTCAGAAAAGGAATCTGTATCTGGAAAGCTGCAAGTGTAGAGGCTGCACATTGACACAGTAATGACCATTTATGTTGCTAACACTGATTACAAATATTTTCCCTGAAATGTTGGATGATTATTCTTAGCCAATTGTATGTCTGTAAGTGCTTTTTGTCTTATATTTTGGGAGTTAAACTACAGAGCTAGCTATACTGTGTGCTACTACTATCCTGTCAGAAATGCAGAAATAGAATTCCCAAAGATAACCTGTGAAACTGCCCTATGGCCAGGAGCTCAAACACACTGCTTGCTGTTCCTGCATAATTGGGGTGTAACCTCTTCCCTCCCTACTTCATTTTTCCTTTTGCAAAAAAGACCAGTATTAATAAAGACTTTGATAAGGTTTTTCTTCAAATATGTTAGATTATGCTCTAAATGGCATCTCCCTTTCGTAGCATGTACACTGCTCTTGTTTCCAGTAACACAGAAAAATGCAGTTTCATCTCATCTCTATGGCTACGTGGCGTTATACAATGTGACTTTTGAAAAATTGTAATTTATTTTTTTTCAAGGTAAATGAATTCTTTTGTTCAGTCTCAGGGAGAAGTAAAATACTGAAAA
The DNA here is from genome assembly GCF_017590055.1 of Onychostruthus taczanowskii. Classification (NCBI taxonomy): domain Eukaryota; kingdom Metazoa; phylum Chordata; class Aves; order Passeriformes; family Passeridae; genus Onychostruthus; species Onychostruthus taczanowskii. The sequence goes on from NW_024506993.1 coordinate 12,575,351, forward strand.
TAATGGTATTAGAAATGCTACATGGCTCTTCATGATATGATATGTAATATTTCATAAATGATTTAAATAGTTGGCAAATTGAAGGACTGAAGCTTTGCATAAAAGCTTCTCTGAAGGGGATTCCTTACCCAGAACTTGCTGTATACATATCACCCCTGATAGCTGCAGTATAGAAGGAGTGGTTGTCTGAATGATCTCTCCCTTTCTGTGTGTGTGTGTGTATATATATATATATAAGTATGTATACAGAGAAAGAGAGAGAGATAATAGATAGAAGGGACCTGTTGCCTGTGTCTTTTTCACTTCCGTCTCTTTCCTTAAAAAAAAGGAGTTATTGTGTTTTCTTTCCTCATGCTAAGGAAATCAACAATGTAGAACACTTGAGATCTTTCTGAAAGACCTTTCTATACCTGTGAAGTTTGAATAAGCCAAATAACACCACCGTGGGATTAAACTAAACTTTAAGACCACTTGGGAAATCATAAAATGCTTACACATTTAACTCTTGGTTTGCTGAATAAAAGGATGATGATGATGTCTGTGGCAATTAGAACTTTATGTCATGCAAAATTTAAAAAAAGGGAGAAAAATAGGGGCAGTGGGACTGTTGACTGCCTAAAGAGCTGAAGCTGCTGAGCAATTTGTGAGGAACTGATTTATGAGAGTTCCAAGCTAAAAATACATTCTACAGGTGCTTCAGAACCAGCTATTTTCTGTCTTCCTAATAAGTACGATACAGCAATGAAGACTCTATTCCCTCCTTCCATCTGCGTTCTACAGCCATCTGTCATATTTTATCCCTGTTTAGATTGAAAATGTTCCTGATTTATGCAGTGTTTGTATTTACAAACTAAACAACCAACAGGCTGCATGTGACAGAAGCTGGGGGACCCATGGATGTCAGCCCTTGGCAGGAGAGCCCCTGTTACAAGAGGCCATTTTTGTTCTTGGAGTTGTTAAATTCTGGTCTGTAATGCTTATCATGAAATAACTAATAAAAAACACAGTTACACTCTACTGTCCTTAGAACACACCACTTCTGAATAATAGATCATCCAAAGGATGTAAGTATTACCATTCATTACCAGAATGGTAATACTTCCTAAAAGATAGCTCAGGCATATCAGTAAATAGATATTTTTCCCTCTGATGACAAAGGCAAATGTCTGTTATTGTATATAACATATAGATGCTCTGCAGCCTTTGATGAGTCTTTAATTTGACACAAATGGAATTTTTAACTAAAATTACACAAGCATTTATTTTAGATTTAAAAATGCTATTTGATCTACTGTAAATTTTCCCAGTCAATTGTATGTCAGCACTTCAAAGATAATAATTGTTCCTTTTTCCTAGAGAGATATGTGTTTAATATAAGCAATAATTGCTTACTCAAATTATGACTAACAAACAAGTTGGTACTGCAAATAAATAACTTGGGAAAGATAAAAATAGCTCAGAAGTATCCTTACTGCGTTCCTATAAAATATGATGGCATCAGGAGAGCAGCAGAGGGAACAGCATATAAAAATGAAAATAATGTTTCAACAATTTATGGGGTTTTTTTGATAGCTTCCCTTCAAAATCAGATCGTGAAAAGACCACATTTTCTGAAAAGGGGGGATATAATGTTGAGAGATTGAGTAAAACAAATGCATCTTTAGTTTATGTTTCTGCAATAAAATATAGCACTGATAGTGCTAGGAAACAATCTGGTTTTTGAGTACAAGAACTGTGAAACCTTAGGGATACTGGTTCACCTTGTGTTCTACATTAAGAAGAAAATTGCAATCTTAGGGATAGTACTGTATCCTAAATTCCATCAAAACCCTGCTACCAGAGTTCATTGGTGTAGGCGTCATCATCATCACCATCATCCCTGACCATTCTTGCACCTGGGCTAATAAAAAGTGCTTCATCAGTAACTCACTAACTTGCACTTATTCTTCTGGTATCTAGTCCATAACCACAGCCATAATTCTGTTGCAATGTGGAGTTTTTTTTCTTCTACAAATAAAAATTCTAATGATTGCAGTACTTTATTCTGATCTTTCCCCCACCTCTCTTATTCATATCTTCCTTAGGTTTTTTGCTCTACTTTTAAGTGTCTTAGTCATTTCTACACCTCTGAAAGCGTTCTACACTCCCAGCTGCTCTGCCAAAAGCATCTCTAAGATCCACGCTAATTACATGGGTGGGTTTGGTGACCACAGCTTAAATTTCAAATGGCAATATGCAGATCTTGAATATTTTCTGTTCTATATCAGAACTGCATGATTTTGGAACACCTCAGTTGGAGCTTCAGTAGTGTATAGGATTTGTCTTTTAATAACTCAGTGTAGGAGAGCTGCAGTACCCCAACCGTCTGCTTTTTGCTGAACTCTCTGAAGCAGCCAATTTTGTCTTGCAGAACGTGGCTGCTTCAGAGTGTTCATGCTGAGTGCTGATTGCAAGTATTATCTTAAGAGAATCACTTCTCAATATTTAAGAACATGACTCTTCTTTCAAAGGCATGCTTTCGGGCTTTTATACCCCTGCTGGCTTCATCTCACCAGGAGCTACCTGTCAGACATCATCCTTCAGTTCCACAGCTGCCTTTGCTGCTGTGTTGTGTTTATCAAAAAAATTAGGAGGAAGAAGAGATCAACAAAAAAACCATCAACATGCAGCTTCTTAAGAAGCAAAGAAAGTAGCCTGGCAAGAAAAAGAACACCTGTGCTATAGTGCAACCAGGGTGTGAGAAGGGCCTGAAACCAAGACTCAGAGCCTTTGGGCAGCCTAATCTTCTTTACAGAGAGCTCCTGAAAATTGAATGCATGTAGGAGCCCTGCAAGAAAAAGTGTAGCCAGAATATTTCCACCAAGCATTTTTCCTTGCCTACCAACCTTTTGTGTTAGGAGGTATGACAGGAAAGTTCAGTAATGGGTGTGCTGGGCAGGCACTATATGAGGTCTTGGAGATCTGGGGGGTTTATGTGCTCACAATTTGAACTCACCTTACACTCCTGAGTACCTGCTGCTGTACCAAACTAAATCCTTCATAAGCCTGATCTTCTTTCTTCACCTGTGTTCCTTATAATACATTGTGAATCACCATAATCTCTGCTCTGTAACAATACCACAGAAGTGCTATTTCACTCAATCAATAAAATTGTAAACTATTATAAATTAAATAACTGTCAACTTCCAAAATATTTAGTTGTCTCTAGTTATGCTCCCATGTTCCCGACATTTCTTCTCATTAAAAACCACAAAGTAGTTTACATTACCTTTTATTTCTAAACTAACCCTTCTGTCTGTCAAGCACAGGCTATGGAAATGTTTAGGATCCTAAAATTGCAAGTGAACCTTAACACCAAATCCATGAATCCAATTAGCTGCATAAAAGAAGCAGACAAAATATTTCCATTGAAATACGGTTTGTGCAGAGAGGCAATATGTTTTCTTAGACCAATTGCTGTAGCTGCAAAATATTTCTACTAATTTTCAAATGTACTCCTCTTTGTGGCTGCCTGGTCAAGGTACTAAGAAAGATTTAATGCAGGAAATAAAAATATATATTTGAAAATTGAAAATACATTTAAATAAGGAGCAGAGAAATTTAAGTAAGTGTAAATAAGATGCATAGAAATGTTATTTAAAATACTGCTGCTGTTACTTCTGCCTTCTGTTTTATCCCAAGGTCTCTCTGGTTCTTAATTCATGTTAAAGATGGTCATATACAGCTCTCACACAGTAGCAGCAGCACAGTCTGCTCAAGGATCAAGAAATCATGCTCTGTATTGTAGTCTGATCTTTCATGGTTTATAAAAATCTTTTTAACTGAGCTATACTCAAGTGATTAATGCATTTATCCTTCCTTTCACAGTGGCTGCTGCTGTAAAATGTGGTTTGCCTGTCTCTCTTGTGCTATACATATTTGCTTTCTGATTGCCCTGAAGATTTCAGAATAAATCCAGTACTGCATGGCAAAATACTGCTTTACCCAACATGAAAAATCATTTTCTTTAGAGTCAATAGTTCACTTGTATATAGGTATCTGACATCCTGAAGGAGCAAAAAATGGAAATAAGCTATATTTGTGAGGTTTTCCATTGCTTTTCCCTTACCTTCTATTTGGCTGATAAATGTAGTGAAATATTGCATTGCATTGCTTTAGCTTGTAATTTAACAAAAGAGGTTTACCAATACTTTTGTTTGTTTTTATTGCCTGGCTTTTTTCTGGGAGTTCTAAATCTGCTTCTCATAATTTCTATATTGATTCAGCAAAAAGTATGGTTTTCTTCTGTTTTTTTCCTGCCAAAAGAATCCTCAATACCAATGCATTGACAGGAGCATCCATATTTCTTCACCCTTACAAGTGAGTGAAGGACAGAGTAACAATTGTTTATAGGATTCATTTTTCTTCCTGTGTTTTCAAGGTGTATAATTTTTTCAGCTAATTCAAGTAAGTTTTCTTCCCAAGATTATGTCTAAATGGACAGGAAAATTATGGGGAGATGAAAGTTGCTATGGTATATTTAATCCGTGACCAGAACTGAGTGGTAATAAAAAAAAATCCTTGAATTTGCAAGAAATTTATTATGAGAGCCACCTTCTCCCCCATGGCACAGTTACACCTCAGGCACAGTCATGCTCACGATCTGCACACAAGAAATAGAAGTGCCAGACTGGCAGGGAGGGATTCCTGTACTTCAGCAGCCATTTCGTGCCCAGTTGTAGGGAAATGTTATACAATATCGAACTGACAATTAAAAGTATTTCTTCCTTTCTATTTTAACTTATGAGCCTTCTCTCATTTTTTTTCTATATAGCTTAATAAAGAAATAAAAGGTAATCAGTTGAATTTAATGTTGACCTCCATTACTGGTATATACGTAAGTTCTTCTGTTACAATGTGTGATTTCTATCACTAAAGTCACAGATTGCTCTTAGTTAGAAAGATAAACAGCAAACTTTATGAGTGGAATAGGATGTAAAAGTGGGATTGGAGCAATGAAGAAAGCAGAAACTCTCAGGGGAGGAATGCAAAAAAGGCTCTGCCAAGTTGCATCCTGGATCTGAAGCCTCCCCTAAGGAAAGTGCTTAATCTGCTATCATCAGTACTAAATAGGCTTTCTTTAAAGGCACATTTCAGTTTCTGAGGGGAACTTATTCCTTAGATGCTTCTCTAGTCAGACAATCAAGCAGAGAGAAGGAACTTCACCTGTGGTTACATCTCTGCTAGTAAATTAAACAGGTTCAGGAAACAATTCTTGGCACAGGAACTGTTGAGTTGTTAGAAAAATCATGTTTTGGACTGGACAAACTCCCCCTATCCCAGTTCTCAAGCATGTTTTGGAAACTGGCATAAGTTTGTGCATATTCTCAACTGGAATTCTTCATGGGACTTTGCTATTTTGGGAGTTGAGAGAGTCCAGAGGCATAAATCAAGATAATGCTAAGCCATTTCTTCTTTATACCAGAGAGTTGTTCTACAAAAAATTAATTACATGTGCTTGCATTCATAGGGCTGGTTCTAAGTGATAAAATAAATGAGAAAAAGACCATCATCTCTTCTTAGTTCTAGAATTGGTGCAATAAGGGGACATAACCTCTTGAAGTCAGATCCTCAAGTAGTGGCCAAGTTTTGCTCAAATGTGGGAGAAGTCCTGATATTTCACAAAGCCAGGCTAGTGGATGGTCGACATAGAAATACTGATAAAAGGATGTTTTAAAGCCTTTCTTTTAAAGCCTATATTTAATAGGCAATTTTAAAGCCTATATTTTATCTTTCTTCAGTTTTAAAGACCAGAACTTAAGTGGTCAGAATTGTTTGTGTTATTTGTTACTCTGTGTCACAGCACTGACAATCTCAATGAGGATATCCAATGAGGTCCTGTTGTGAGTAAAATGGGACAACAAAGTTAAGGTTACTTCAGTGAAGATTATGGACTATGTGACAACTGTCTGGTTACTGAAATGCAGGATTCCTTGTCTAGCCTTAGGTTGTACATGAAGCAAAAACTACATTAGGAAAGATAGAAATCTAACATTCTTGTGTACTCTAGATTGGTGGGTTTTTTTTGTTTTGGTTTGGGGGTTTTTTGGGGGTTTTTTGCATAAAAAAAAAAAACTTTTGGATGAACCATTGAAGCAAGAAAAGTGTTTCCTTCTTAAAGGCTCTGGGACTTTGTAGTGAAGATTTCAAGATCGAGACAACCTGAACCTTTGTATAATAGATTTTTTACTGTGGAATTTCTGGAGGTTTTTTTCATGTTTGCATGCAGAGGAGTATTACTGTATGTGTAAGAGCACCTATAAAACCATGTTTTAAATTGTTTAAATTAATATATAAAGTAAATCCAACTTAATTTCTCATAAATGTACTTTGTGTAATCCTGTGAAGTATTATAAAGTGGAGTTAATGTGTTACCCTCTCAAAACAGTGTAGAAATTGTCTCAGTGTGTCTCTAGAGTAACAGATGGAATACTATCAAGTCACCTTATTATAAATGTAACAGTAGTGTGAAGCTCACACCTGCTACTTAATGTCAGTTATTAGCTAATAATTAACCTTTGTGGGAGCTGGAGTTGCCATCCCTGGTCAGGTGTTTTGTGTTTCTTGTTATTCATTTGGACACGCAGCTCCCCAACAGAATCCACAAGGACCACAAAAGAGGGAAGCAGCTGTAGGCTCAGTGTCAGTTTCAAAGCAGCCATACAGGGCTACTGGTTTTAATTATTTTCACATTATTCCTGAATTTGGTTAATCTAATACGGCCACATTCACTGCAGAAATTTGCTTCCATTGGGGACTGCTGTGGTGGATAGATTTTAGCCCAGGTAGTTTTGTTCCTGCCCCAGTCCTCCCCTCCCACCATGTGAACATGATTAAGGCAGTGCCTCAGGCTTCAGTAGTCAGCTGTTTAAAATTGGAGGAGATCTGCTGCCAATAAAAGGCTCCCTCACTGAATAGCTGCCCTGTAGCTCTGTTGGGAAAAGGTGATGGGTACGGGTGAGTAGTCCTACAATCCCGGTGTTTGTGTGTGCCAGGTTTGCTGTAGAGGTTGAGATCATAAGTAGGGAAGAAGATGTGTTTTCTGCAGCTTGAGGATTGAGAGGAGAACCTCAGCTGCCTGCACATGAAGTGCCTTATGTTGATCCTCGTTAGTAAAATCTTAGTATCTGGATTGACTTTTCTGGAGTGAGGTTGGCATTTGAAAGCTTAATTCTTCCTGAAAAGTCAGTTGAATATTAGCACTGAAGTGATTAAAAAATTCCCAAACCAGCATCTAAGAGTTTTGCTAGTCAGTGCTCATTTAGCAGCATTTCTATGTAACAGTCACTGTGCATATTCAAGTGTACAATAGTGGTAGCAGTAATCCTGTGTTTCCAACCATGGAAATAAAGGGCTATTGATAAAATTTAAAATGTTAAACTTAATTCAAGATGTTTAAGTTGTCTTTGCTATGCACTGTTAGAAATTCCTGGAGTTTGAGTTTTCCTAGGAAGCATTTTTAACTCTCTGAAATATGTTTTAGGTTTGGTGCACAAGCCTATTAATAGCCCTATTTTGAGATGTGGAAGCTGGAGATCTTCTGTGAGATGGGTATTTTTACTATTAAGTTATTTTGGTATTTTTGCTCTAATTGTGATAGTAACAGTATCTGCCAGAGTAGCTCTGTTTCTATCCTGGACAATAAACTGCTAAATTATGTAATTACAAATGAGTATATTTTCCTTGTTTGTTTTGTTTTATTATAATACATTATAATAAATTCCTCAATGGCCTCTTGTGTGTTCAGGTATATTTAAGTAACACTTTTCTATCCTTTAGAAAGTATGTGATCATGTAAACTAATAATAAATAAGTTATATTAATGATTTTTAAAACCACAAATATCAGTCTTGGGTGATATGTCATGAGGAAAGCAAAACAGAAGCTTAATGTGTAGTAGAAACTATTTTGTCATTCAGTTTGACAGGTATTTGTAGGTGAGTATATAAACTGCTAAAGAGGTAAGAACAGTCCATAGTTAATGACTGATGAATGCACAGTCTCTGTGGACTTGACCGATAGGGCCTCATTCTGAAATCAACAGAAAATTGAATTTTATTTTAGTTACATTGTTTGGTTTTTTGTTTCTTTCGGTTCTAGTGCTTACTTGAAATCTCATCACCACATCATGGTAAAGGCAAATATTTTTCTTGTTTTTTTAGCTCTGTAAATTTCAGTGTAACTCAAGTTAGGGAAGCACAGAGGAATAGGGTGTGGCCAGGTTCCATGACTAAAGCTGAACTACATTTTCCTGGCTTTTTAAAGCACACACCTGCACTTGCTTGCTAGGAATTATGCAGCAGGGACCAAGCCTCTATTTGTATTTCTGTTTTCAAAGAAATGAAGTACTAAATAACATCCATCTTCACCAAAACATGAAAAGGAGCTAGATGCTGCTAAAGTCTTAGTACCACAGGTGAGAAAGAATTGGGAAGGATGAAGGGATGCACAGGAATTGAAGAGAGTAAGTAACATTCTACATTATATGTTATTTTGAATTATTTGTGCTTAGAATAATAAAACAGAATGGTTGTAATAAATATGTTTTATACTCTTCTGCTTCCAAAATCAGTATAGCATAGATGCGAATAACAGAACGGTTGTAATAAATGTTTTATACTCTTCTGCTTCCAAAATCAGTATAGCATAGATGAAGGAAAATAAGAGACTTGAAAAATCTGTATTTCATATTTACTGTGCTTGGTTAGGGCCTTAATCTGGGCTAATTTGGCCTATTAATTTCAGTGGGGTTTCCACAGCTCCTGATGTGAAAGCAGAAAGAACTGTGGCTATACTGCATTTTTAAGGTAGAAAACAAATAAACTGAAGTCTGCTAGCCAAAAATCTATTTGAAGATGGAAACTGTTGACAAGTGCAAACATTAGACACTGCATCACATGGCACCTTATAATATAAATAGTGGTTTAAGGTTTACAACAGACTGCTTTCTGCTAACAGTTGGCTGAAAGATATGTCTGGTAGTTAATGGGAACCTCTTACAATAAAAAAAAAAAAGGAAAAAGTGGTAGTTTGCTTATAGGATCTGGCTCTTTTTGTGCTTAATGGCACCCACCTGCATCATGGTACCAAGGACAACACAGATGGTTCTGTGATTAGACTGAAATGAGAACTTTCATCAGCTGCAGAGAATTCAGCCTTAAGGACACAATTGTTATTATCCTACCCTTTGAATTCCAGCATGGCCTTGAACATAAGGAATGAATATTATTGAAGGGTTTGGATTATGTGACCCTGAGGTTCTTTGCATGGATGTTATTTCTACTAATACAATAAGTAGATTAGCTGTCAAATTCTGATTATTTTTTCCTTCCTTCTCTTGAACTGCACATTTTTCTAACAGGTCTTTTTGAGTATAATTTGGCAAAATATTTTTTTCCCCACAAAGTTCTCCAATGGCCTTATCCATGGTCGATATATTCTGTTCTTTGGCACTGGTAATGCTGGCAGTCCCCTGCAGAGGGTCTGCAGCTCTGAGATGGGCTGTGATGAACTCTGCTGTAAAGGTTATTGAATGACAGCAAGCTTAATTCATTGTAGTATTGTTGCAGCCTTATGGGGGCTCTCTGTCTTCCCACAGTGATTATTCCTTGGAAAGAAGATTCTTAGGCTACTGGTCCTCTGTCAGGACACTTCTGGCTTTTGCTGGCTATCCTAGGGCCCTCAGTCTTTGCCAGTGAATGAGTCATAAAAAGATAAGGCAGAACCTGATGTTCCTTGTCTTTCCATATAGACAGGAATGGTGTGACATGTTGTTTAAAAAACTGTCAGCAGCTGACACCACTTAGAACAAAAGTCCTGTCATTAACAGTACTGTTATGGAATTGGATACAGTACTGAGATGGAATTGGATTTAGCAATATTGAGACAGGTCTGTAAAAGATTCTTATTTCACTCTGAATCCAAATTAAGGGCTAAGCTGAAAATGGACACTTCTTGTGCTCTGAAGCATTCAGTGTAGTGACCCACATTTTGTAGTGCTTATTCGTTTTCTTACAGATGCTAACTCTTGAGGAATACTTTGTTTGCTTTTCAGATCAAGTGAAATTATTTGTATACAAAACCATGTCCCTCCTTGTCAATTTCTTCAGGAACAGATTTTCTGTCCATATTTCTTACGGTTTTGAAACTATTTGAGCAGATATGTCTTCAAATAAGTATGCAGGTTTAAAAGCAATTGAAGTCTGATTTTAATCATGGTTATTCCATTACTATGAACTTAGAAAAAGTATTTGCCCTCTATTGCAATTATAGCTAAGGTACATGGGTACTGTAAGAGTGTGATCCTTTCTTGGGGAAATACAAACCTGCTATGCCCCTGCTGGGAATGACATTCTAGCATCTCCAAATAAATACCTGTTACAGCCAATTATTTCAATTGGCTTTGGAGAATTCAGATACAGCAATAAAAGGATTATGCTAATTTTAAACATGATTGGTTGAAATCAATTTGATTTGATATAGTTTTTAACTGTAATTCCCTAAGAGTTGTTCTTGCTGTTTAATAGCGGCGTTTATAGATGCATATGTGGGCAAGAGAGAAATAAAATAGAGATTATATTAAAGCAACTACAGATCTGAAATTGTTCTTAAAATCATCGTTCTGGCAATGGCATCAAGAGGAGACAGATAAAATATATTTGTGAAATTTTGTGTAGGGTAAGGTATGAAGGTGCATTGCTGCTGAAGACCGAAGGTGATCACTTATTATTGTATACAAAGTGATTAAACTAAAAAGACTTGGGAAGAGGGGGAAAAATAGAAAAGGCACAAACCCTCTGATCGTAGGATGAGAAGCCAGTGATGTTTACAGAAGTTTCTTTCACTCGCCTGAATAAAAAGCAATAAAACTTCAGGAATAATTTTTAATGCAGTTTTCTTCTGAAAAAGACTTTCAGGCTTTGTGTAGCAGCTAATCTGTGTTTTTTTCCCCCCCTCCTGCATACTGCTTTTTGGAAAAAAAAAAAAAAAAACCCCACAAAAAATATGGTTGTCATCTTCTTTTACACTTAAGCCCAAACACAGATTCAGATTTCTGGGTTTGTTCTGTTTATGTAAATGCACGCATATAGGAATAGATTTTTAGGCATCATGTTCTGAAGCACCTGCCTTTGAAGGTTTCTGGCCTTCGGTGAACAGGGGCGAGGAAGCAATTTATCCTCTGCAGTTTTACGCAGACCTAGGTGTATTTTTAGGCTGTTTCCCAATGAGTAACACACTCGCAGCCGTCGGCTGGGTGGGGACTGGAACCTGCGGGCTGGCGATGAATGGACGGAGACAGACGCTCGCAGGAATCACGGGCTGCGGTGCGTGTGCCGCCGCTGCTGCTGCTGCTGCCCCCGGCGGCTCCGAGCCGCGCCGCTGGAGCCCGGCTCCCCGGGAATGCTGGGAATGTTGAGTCAGGGACTGGCAGCCCAGACAGCCGGGCTCGCAGCTGACTGAGGGAGACTCGCTGAGGGACGGAAAGACGAGGGATAGGGGCACGCGAGCCTCCCCCGGCTGCAGCAGGTTCCTTCTCTTCAGCCCCTGGCGGGTATTCCGCGGCTCCGGCTCTCCCTGCTGCCTCCCTCCTCCGCGCAAATGGGATGCCAGCTAAACGTGATGTTGTAAAATCCATGTGAGGACGAAAGGCAGATGCAATGATTTGAAAGGTGAGACGCTTAAACAAGAATATGGCTGGGATGCATGACTGTAAATTTGCTGTGATTAAGGAAATGCTGGGTATTGCTTTTTACAACTGTCTGGTAGCTGAATCTGGAGATGAATTTGCAGAATAGGCTTTTTATATTGCTTTGGAAATACATTGTAATAAACGGGACCAAGTGAACATCTTATTCTGGTAACAGAGTGCCTCTCCCTACAGAATCGTCAACCAGAAACCTCTCTTGCAATTTCTATTAAAAGCAGCCATAGGACACTATTTTTTGGTATGTTTTTTAATTTTTTATTTATTTATTTATTTTTTTGTACTTAGTGTTTAAAAATATTATTGTTGTTGTTAAAGTTTTCTAGAATAGAATTGATCAGTTTTGGAAATTCCGAGCTTTATACCTAAATAATGGATAATGTTTGCTGTTTTAAAAACCATGTCAAGAAAAAAGGTGAGAGATTTCTGTTCCCTTCTAGTGGCTGGCAAATGGAAACAGACGCTAACAGGGTATTATTTTTCAGTTATATAATTAATGAATACTTACTGGGGTCGCTCATTTATGATGCTGGGATTTATTTTTATTTTTTTTAAGAAAAGATCATTTTAGGCTGGACAAGTGATGGATGTGATGAAGTCCACGCCTGTGTTCACCAAGGATACATAGATCTTTTTCTGGGAGCACTACAGTAGTAATTTGATGGAGAAGGATATTTTTTTTTTTTTTATTAGTGTGTGATTGATTTCTAGGCGGCTACCTGCTAAGCCTTGTGATGGATGGATGGATGGGAATCTATTCCCTTAGCGGCGAATTGCTCTTCCCGTGGTGATGGACACGCCGGCCGACCACTGGCATTGGCAGATCGAGCTCGTTGCACAAGAGCGCGGCCAATAAGTGCAGCCAAGGGGAGGGCAAATCCTACTTGCCAGGGTTAGTTTTCTGGTCGGCTTTCTAAATCAGTGGTTTCACTTAGCTGTTGTCGTTCGGGATTTGTTTTTATTTCTATCCCTGTACCTCCAGCCCCACGTGCGTGTCCAGGGCGGCCGCCTCGAACGCGGCCCCTTCCCGGCAGCCGCGCCGGGCGCAGGCCCAGCTCCGGCTCCCCCTCCTCGGAGGGCGGGGAAGGGAGGGAGGTTCCTCTCCACCGAGTCGCTTCGCCCCTGGCACTTGGTTTCCCCGTTGCCAAGCCGAGGACGGAGCGGATCCCCCGTGTCAGCCCCGCCGCCCTGCCCTGAGGGGAGATGCTGGACATGCGCTCCCTCCCTTCCTCCCTCCCCCGGGAATCGCAGAGCTCCACAGCCTGGATGGGGGCGCGGGCAGAGCCCTCCTGCGGCCCTTGCCCAGCCCCGGTGCGGGGGGAACATCGGGCGCTGCCCTCCCAGCCTCCCTGCTCGGCAGCGGGGCTGAGGGAGCCCGGCCGCCTGCCCGGCCCGGCTCCGCGCAGCGGCGGTGTCAGGGCTGCCCGTCCCCACGGGGACCCCAAACCAGTCCCCGTGCCCGGGGAATCTCCTCGGGCTGTCCCCGTGTAAGGGCGGAGGATGGCGAACGCTCCCACAGCTCAGGTGAAGGAAACACCAGCCATAAGACCCCACCAGCAGCAAGGCAGGCGAAGCTCCCTCAGCCGCAGTCCCCTCACGGTCGCATGTGCTGGAGCAGTGCGTTCCCTGTTTGTTCCTTTCCAAAAGGGCCTTTTTTAAAAGGGTCTATTTCTGCACACGCAGATAGTGTAATGGTATATCAGGTTCCTTGAGGAATATGTTTCTGTGGGAAAAGCTTTCCTAGTTTCTTGATAGAAGAAACTTGCAGTCCAAGCCTTGGCTTTGTGGGTGACTGTGTTAAGGGCTGTGTGTGAAAGTGCCTCCACATCTCCTCAGTGCCTTAAAGGAAGCATTTTTACTGCTGTTATTTTTGTTTGAAAGCTGTGTGTAAAATGGCTTTCAAAGGCATCAAGGTGAGTTAGCATTTTCACTTTTCCTAGAGCCATCTGGGAGGAAGGAGAGGCTTTCTGTCCAGTGAGTGAAGGGAACATAATTTCTTCTTCCAAAGGCTCACTGAGATAAGGTCAGTCCCTGGGGTTCATGGCTGTCCAGCTCAGGTTGAAACTACACCTTTGAAATATGGACAAACCGCATCCTGTGTTTCATGAGCACACCCAGGGTGGGGTAGATCTTCCAGTTAAGAACTGAGAAATTTCTTGGTTAGTGTTTGGGTGCCTTGTTATACTCATTATCCTTGCTCTTGTAGTTTGCCAGCATTTGGAGGAGACCCATCTTACTGCCTCTTATCCTGTGGGTGGTTCTTCAACTCCTCTACTGCTAGTCAAATTCTGATGGATGGTAGTGTGAGATCCAGCATCCATGCCGATCCCTCCTGCTATTCCTTGCCTGCTCTGAAGGCTGTAGAAAGGTGTGGGCCTTATTCTTAGCAGCCAAATACCAAAAGAATACATTCAACCATTTTAGAATGTCAAATATATGTGATACTTAGAGGATTATCTATTCGTCATGTGTTTTTGTATAAGCATGCTCAAGGTGATATTTTTTTCTTTTGCTTTAGAAAGATGATTGTTACTGACCTTTGAAGGATGACTAAGAAAAAAGAGTGGGTTGTTCACCCCTCAAAGAGGGTGAGGTAACCAGCCTGTGTATCGCTTCTGAAGACCACATATGCTCCCCCACCTGTATCTCTTAGGGTGTTTATTATATTTTTATCTGCTATGATGCATTTGTTATCTGTTTAATTTAGTTTTTAATGCCTGGGAAATATATATGGAGGATCTTGGATCCACCTAGGAAGTATTACTGTGATGCTGATTTTTTTTTTAAATTATTATGTGACCCCCTCTCATCTGTGATATTTTATTTGTTTGGTTTAGGATTGTGTTAATGTATTTTTGTGATTAAATCTTAGTTTTTGAATGATCTCATGTGTACTTAGCAATGATGAGCTTATATTTTGCAACACTAACACTAGCTTATATTTTCTGTTATGTGCTGACAAAAGGGTAAGAGCTATTTGAATGTAGAATGACTTTGTCATTTCTTTTTCAGGGTCATAGTTGAAACTAAATTCTCAAAATGAACTGTGTATCTGAGTGATACTTTGGCATTAAGAAAATACAAAGGCATATCAGCAGAAACATCAGTTAAATGTTGTTCTGAAGTATTTTTGTTTTATTCCCTTTTTAAAGATGTAAAGTATTTTATAGAAAGAAACCTCTCTTAAAGTCTTTCTGAAATCAAGTGAAATAGACTTATGTTGATTTGTTAATGCTTTGTAAGATGCAGAAAAACCTCCAGCCTGTTTCTTGGAAAGCAGCACTTGACTACTTGTGGAGGTCCAAGGACTTTTCTAAGCGTGGGTATCCAATGTTTGTATGAGAAAATGTGGGTGTCTGATGAACTAGCATTGTGGAATTTAAATTTTGTTGTTGTTTTCTTGGCAGTTGATTTCAGGGATTTTTATGATTAATTTAGTGATGGTGGCTTTTAGATTCCCAGCTTTGGAGTCTCTTAAGTAGCCAGGTTTTGTTTTGGGGTAATGGCAGCAACTAGGAACCACATCTCCTTTCAGGGACAGTCTGTCAGGTGCTGAGCTCTGCCAAAAGGGAGAGGAGGAGCAAAGATGTTTTAGCACTTCTCTGGATAAGGCTCCATTACTGCTACACCATTTCTATTTACAGAACTTGGAATTCCTTCATGACTTTGCAATGGGCAGGTGAAGTGCTGTTCCTTTACTTTAAAATGAGAGGGAGATGTATAGAGTTGGAATTTCTGTGCTATTAGGAAAGCAGAAGAATGTGTCGAAGAATTTGAGGTGTATGTCAGTTTTGAGTTGTGATTGGATGTGTGGGAGTCTTTAACATTTTGGATGTTTAGCAAAGCTGGAGCTTTTCTGTGAAATGTTAAGATTAGGTTTTTTGAAAGGTGATACTTGCTTTCTAGATTATCTTAAAGACTTCATTCTAAGTCTTGCAGACTGGCATTCACTGGAAATGTTGCAGGCTAGTTACCATGGGGCTTCTTTAATGGTCAATGTACTTTTTATTTGATTAGAATACCCCACTTGCAGCAAGTACTCTGTTTTTTTTTTAATACTTCCCACTGTTTGTCCTGCTCATTATCCTATTCCTCTAACTGAAGTCACAGTGCAGATGTAGAATCTAGCAGCTAAATTCTACAAAAATTGAAAACTGAGAGATTTTCCAAGTGATTTAAGTCTAAACTCTCATTGTGTGAGAAACTGGGACATTGGATGGCATAAAAGGATTGATGGAAGTGGTGTGTGTATATATAAATGTATATTGTATATGTTTGTGTGGAAATGATGTGCTATAGTTTCAGGAAGTACTTGGAGCTGGGGTGGGAAGCCACTGGAGAAAGCATTGTCTATAGTAATTGCTTAGTTGGATATAATGTGCAATTTATTTTGAAGGAAGTGAAAAAAATGTAACAAATCTCTGCCATTTCTGAATTTTGCACAGAGCATTGGTAATGTGTGGGGCAGTTTCCCTCAAAGTGAACAACTCAGATCACTTGGGATGCTGACTAATGGGACATGATCTTCTCCATACATTGAAAGGTTTACAGAGAACATCTTGGTCCCCTCATTCCATTGCCTCATGGAGGTTTAATATGTCTGTACTTGTGGTTACACTGTTTGGTATGTTTGGATGGTTTCATTGCAGGACTTGCAGGCCATAGTACTTGAATTCTCAGAAACTGATTTTTCTTTGTCAAATATGAGTTGAGTCCTGTTAGAGATTTTGCTGCTGCCCCTTCAGTTTTCAGTGTTGTTATCTAAACACTTTTCACGGTCAGTAAAATTAATTTACTGGTAATCTGCTTAGATATATATTTCATTATCTCTTGGCACATGCAGTGTCTGAATTATTTAATTACTTTATAAAACAGCACAGCTCTGTGTCATTTCTGTGATGGTCAGGCTTTTGATTTAAACAGTTTTCTGAAGTGCATTATTTTCCTCAAAATATATTGCTGAAATACAGTTCTTACCACTTATGTTCTTTGGACAATTCAGGTTAGTGGACAGATATGACCTGGTAAATAAAGCACAGTTCTTTTTGTTTACCTATGTCCAATAATAGTGGAAGAAATCGGTACTCTCTCTCAGGGGCTTCTCTGGAAGACAGTTTGCTGTGTACAGCAAGTTTATTTTTGATGGCTGAGTCTTGGCAGTCAGGATGTACCTCAGCTTTCATTTATAGACCTCATTTGAAATCTGCTCAAGCCATTTGTTTTTCCTTAAGGAAACAGCTACAATAACATCTGTCATCAACTTCAAATGTTAAGTCAGATGCCTGTGAGGACTTATAAATTACACTTGTGAGCTGGTGTGATTGTGCTTAGCTGAGTGTGAGCCCAAAGGGGGCAGATTGGGCTGTGCTGTGAAATTACGAGCCAGCCACCAAGTGCTTGGGGAACTCTTCAACTCTTTTGATGAATAAATAAACAAAAAGGCAATTCCTGAAGTGCAATGTCTTCTAATGGTTCCAGGATGCTGATTCTATGATGAATTGAAAGCTAATCTGCTAAATCACTTGCACTGCTTACAGAGCCTGTAAGTTCCTTGGACAGCTTTGATCTGATGGGCTGAAGCACAGCCAGTTTTTCTTTGGCATGGTACTGAAACGTGCGTGCTCTTTTATCTGGGCAAAGACAACAGAGGAGGGATGTTCTACAGGTTTTTACATTGTGATGGTTTCAAAACATGCTGAATGCTTCTTGTTTTGCAGTTTGAGTAGGCATATTGCTGTTCTAGAAGTAAATAAATGTAAACTGCGGAATGGATATTTAGGCTTGCTAAATATCCCAGTATTTAAGTATTCTAAATAGGCTGCATAGGTAGTCTTAATAGCTGATCCTGTGACTATTTTGTTGCCGTTTTACAGAGAGTGGAAGCTTTGTAGCAAAAAAAGAAAAATACAGCTTTATCTTGCAAAATGTGTAAGCCCGTGTTTAGTAACATTCATGGAAGTAGCCTTATTGAATTAAATTGCAAGTACTCCGTTGTGTGGGAGTATCTCTGTCGGTTTCTAAACCATTAAGAGTTATAAATGCATCTTAAAATCAAAAGTGTGACATAATTGTAAATGACAGACTATTTTAAAGCATACTTAATGTGAAAATAGACAAACCTACAGGTCAAACTATGAACTCGGTCAATTTCCTTTTACACTATTCTCAGTTCTTAGGTTATTTTACTAAAAGGAAGGTAGTCTTTATATGCATGTCATATATGAATTGGTATAAATGCTGACAGTATAGCAATGATAGAAAAAGTTGGGTCTTTAAGGTTTTTCCTAGGAAACTTCTAGGTTTTCTTAAATCATGCTTATTTTTAAGCTCTACCTTCTCAAAGAATAATTCAGTCTATAGCTGTGTTTCTGTAAATTATTTAGTCATTCAAGTTAGGTAAATGCTGACAAAAGCAAAGCATAACTGTGCTAATAATTAGGTATAACTTTCAAGTAATCCTGAAGAATGTTTGGTACTTTTACATTTTATTATTTTTCTCCAAAGGAGACTATTTTAGTAAAAATTCAAGACATATGATTGTTGTTGCTGTTTTTCTTTAATAGTCATTAAATGAAAAGTACTGTTTGCCTGATTTATGAAGTGCCTTAGAATAATCCTCCACAAAATACTGGAGTTTGTAAATTCAGGCTTGCATTGATAAATGAGAATTCTTATTGAGAAGGGAATAAAAGGCAAGTGAATAACAATTGCAGGATGGAAGGCATGATGAATACACACTGGGATGCAGAATTCAGCATACAAGACACCTGCCTACCTGCGAGGACTGAAATGTTAGGTAATATTTCTCTGGAAAACCAAAAGCTTGCCAGGTTTTTAGAAATGTCTGTGTAGCCTGGGAAGGTCATTATGGTGTGGGGAAGATGAGAACCAGAAAACTGAGCCGGGACAAGCAGTGTTTTGGAATTTATGTGTTTCTATCCCTTGTTGCTTGTGATTCACACCAGCCACCCTCCCACCCGTCAATAAAAAATAGAATCCCAATGTTAGGAGCTGCAGAGAGCAGATGGGCAGCAAAACAATGACACAGTGAGTGTGGGACTGGGTGCTTCAGTCAGTTACAGCTGAGGTGCTTTACCCTGCACCTCTGGAACTCTTCATGCCACTGTTGGTGCTTGTGCTTTTTAGTTTAAACAAGGGGTAACCCTAAACATCCCTGCATTGAGGGTGGCTGTTAGATCACAAGGGACTGGATAGTGAGAAAGGCTCAGCACTAGCAGATAACTTTTACAGACTGTACGTGGTTGTGTTTGCCCAGATTTGGCTGCCCTATAGTTTTTTATAAGGATTACAGTGTGTTCTCTGGCATAACAATTAAAATTAGATGTGATGGTTCTGCCTTTGCTTGCCTGTAGAAGCGTTTTTTTAATGTTCCATTTTTAAGTCTTTAATATTTTACATAACATCAGAAAAGTAAAATGAGACAAATATGAAAATTCTCCCTTTTCTTAGGTATCTTAGAAACCCCAGGAAGACTTGTCACATGCAGGAGTGCAGGAAATAATTGTTTTAATGGAAGTGTTAGAGATAAAACATTAAGAATTGGAGTTTGAGCAACAAAGGGACCTAATTTAAAAGTTATAAAATAATGGAGGTGTCAACTGATGGAGTTTAAATATTACTTATATTATTTCAAGTCTACTTCTAACTATTATGTTTTAAAACAATTACAATGTCTCAAACATTGTAATAAAGAGTAAAATGCTTTGAAAGAAATGCACCTTTCTCGAACACTAGGCTTGTTTTAAACCCATGAAACTTTATAAAAGAGTTAAAAATGTATTGTTGACCCTTCACTTAAGTATATTTGAGAGTAATATAATTGAGAGTCCTGATAATGGTGTCAGAACTGCTTGCTTTTCAAGATTTTTAATACAGCATTTTGAGCAAATATTTCAATTGGTGGAGTTTTCTGATTGCATGACAAGTATTCATTGCTGTCACTGTACCTGACAGCTTTAGAATGCCTGACAACTTTATTTTCCATATATGTCATTAGATGCATATTAAGCAGCCACTCCTACTTTTGCCTTCGTATTTTCTTCTTTGTGAAAGGGAAAGGAGAGGCAGGCCTGATGTGAACTGCTCCTGTGAGGTGATAAATGCCAGTTCTTCCTTTTAGCGCTGATGGGAGTTCAGGGACACGAGCAGCTCGCAAGATGAAAACAGGCGTTGGAACTAACTTTATTTACAGCTACATATGTGTAATTTTTACAACAAGCTACAAGAGAGGGGCTAAATTAATGTCTGTTAACTAGTAAAAAGAAACGTAGCGTGCAGACTGTAGTAAAACTCAAATTTACATAAGAAATGCAGATTCAGGACACTGTAAGCAGCCTAAATGAAAATGTTGCTATTGAAGTTGGCATATACGCTTTGCTTTTCAAACTTGTAAGGAATAGTAGAGTAGCAGGAAGAAATGGATTATTTTCTTTTTTCGTTTAAAAAAAGGTGGGGAGAAGAAGTTACTTGGTCAGCCTGCTAAGTAGGAAAAGAGAGTACTTGGTCCTTTTAATAGAAACAGTGCTGGTCTTATACTAACACCATATAAACAGCATTGTATTTATGTTTTTTTTTTCCTTGACTTTATTAAAAGAAGGCGTGCCAGGCTGTCCACTTAGATTAATGAAGAAAGGAAGGTTACTCTACAACAGATTTGGGTTCTCTGTATCTAGTTTGTGTCAGCTTGCTGCCCTTTTTTTTCCTTTTACATCAGCACTGATAATAAATGTGAAGACAAGAGTATTCTCTGCTGTGCAAATGTATTGTGCTGCTATGAAAGCAGTAGAAAACCTAGGTAAAACAGAAGAAAGTGTTAGAAATATTTCTGACTCTTAGTCACTGTTTCTAATATAGATGTGCTCCTGGTCTTCCTGTGTATGGAGATGTTGTGTTTTAAATGAGAGTATTTAAAAGACGTTATCAAAATAAAGAAATCATTGTTTGCTAGGACATGTTTTTGTGGAACAGATTTTTTTCTGTCAATCTCCTTCCTCTTGTGGTGCCTCCAAGTGCAGTCCTGGCAGAGAAAATACAAGCACTGTTGTGTTCTACGTCACCTCTTTTTATTTTTTTTTTCTTCCCTATTTTGCTTCTTTTGGTTTATATGTGGGGAGTTGTATAGTACTAAACTGTTTTAGGCAGTTTGGAATCAGATTGATAATTTCTGCACTTAATTGTCAGCATATATTCTTGGGGAAGGTTAACTCTAAAGAAGAGGTTTCCTTAAAGCTTTTGGTACTTTTACAAATGTTTGAGCTCTTGGCTCAGTGTTAATATTGGCAAGTAGTTGTGCAAAGCTATTAAGTATTTGGCTGATACCCAAACTTCCTGCTGACTAGGTGATTCAGGCCACAGGAGGGGACACTAAAAGCCTAAATCATCCCTCAGCATGTAAGAGTGTGTAACCAGTAAAAATCAGAGCTTATGGGTTCTCTCTATACAGTATTTCAAGCAAACTCTGTAATTATGTTAAATGTAGAAGTAAGGATTTGGAAACTAAATTGAGTGAGATCTTCTAGCAGCATCTGTATTAGAATACTATGCTCCAAGTTTCTCAAAAACTAGAAGGATAAAGGACAAAGTGAGTTGTCAGACTTGAGCCATGTGAGTAATGTGAGCCCATGACGTTGCTGTGTGCAGAATGCAGCTGATCAGGTGGGGCAGGAGTGTGGAGAACGAGGCAAGCTGAAGTTTAACTGGTGTCGGGGGCACTTTGGCATGAATGGTATCAGGTCTGCTGGGGTTTGCAAGGCTGCTGAGAGCATGGTGCAAAGTGTCTAGTGCCTGTCCTCCTGCCCCCAGCTGAGAATGCATATGCTTAATTTTCTGGATTCTAAAAGGATCCACACAAAATATAGTTTTGATTTCAATGCAGAATAATAAATTCATTATTATAATGGCTAATTTTACATCATGTACATTAAAGGCATTTCTTTAAAATAAAAAGATGTTGAGTCAAGCAGGTGAGTAGCTGTTGTGGGGTTTTTTTTCCCCCTAGTACTAAGCTGTTTTGGATTTTGAAACTCAACTAGAGGAAGAGATGTGTAGTGGCTCTGCAGTCTGTCCCTACAAGATTGAGTGAAGCAGGGTGACTTTTTTTCTCAGAGAAGGCTTTAGGGGGATATGACCTTTTTGACTCCTTTGTCCTGGCTACTGCAACATCCACAGCTTTGGTAAAGAATTATTACTTGAGAGTATTAGTATTCCTTCCTCCCTTTGCAATTAAAATAGCAATATAAAATAAATTTACCTTTCAAAATAGAGGTGTCTACATCTCACCTGTCCACTCGTTCAACTGGGATGGCTCTGTCAGCTGGTTCTGTGGGAAGATGGAATTTCTCCTCTTTTTCTCCAGGCAGTAGATGATGATCTGTGTGGCAATTGTTGAGGTCTCAAAATAGAGCTGTCTATATCTCACCTGTCCACTCTAAGTTCAACTGGGATGGCTCTGTCAGCTGGTTCTGTGGGAAGGCAGAATTTCTCCTCTCTCTTTTTCTCCAGGCAGTAGATGATGATCTGTGTGGCAATTGTTGAGGTCCTCAGGGTGATATTGCTTCTTCATATCTCCAATTCCTGATGTGTTGAGACACACAGTAAATCTTCCTGAAGCTAGGAAGGCTCCACATAGAAGCTAGTAAAGAAAATGATGTAGGTGCTTTTTCTCCCCTCTTTCATAAAGCAATGGTGTATGGCTTCTACTGTGTCTGAGACTTCCCAGCCATAAAGGAAGGCTCCAGTTTTACCCTTAACAAGTACACATGTTGAAAAGGCATGTTTTTGCATGCTTGCCTTTTTCTGAGGTGTTTGCAGGAAAGTCAGTCTGTATAATTGAGGTTGTAGAAGGTAGCAAACTAAAAAATTCTTAGCATTTCTCTGTTTTCATTTGCAAAGTCAGAGTTTTCAGCTTTTGGTCTGTGAGCTGTCCTTAATAGCCTGCTAAAATAAGAAAATCAAGCATATCATCAGTGTGCTTGTGTTTACAACATAGAGGTCTCTGTTTTGATTAGAATACTTCTGGGGGAAAAAAAAAAAATTGAAAGTGCTGTGGAGGTAATCACACTGGTAGGTGGTGTTTTGCTTCGCTTTTCCTGTTGCTTTCAGAATTTTCCCAAGTTTATAGAAGTTACAATGTTGAATCAGCATTGGAACATTGTTTAAGAAGTTCAGTGAGAAGTTAGCCCTCCCTTTGGATAAGGAATGAGGACCCTTTTTTCAGCAGAGCTCAGTGGTAAGCGCTGGAGTGCTATGCAAGATAAGTGTTCTCTGATATGAGATAAGAACTTTGAAAACTTCACACAAGTTGAGAAAAAAGGGCCACAACTAATAAGCTCTAAAAGGCAAAACAAGTACTAAAAACATAAACAGAAGGCTAAGTAAGTTATTATGTAACTCTAAGCAAGAAATGTACTGATTTATCAGACTGAAAAGGAAAAACAGCACAGGCATGATATAAAATAAAATATTCTGTACTTCTGCTTCTGAGGATCAACAAATTTATACCCAACCCCACCACCTGGCTGTGTATCATATCTACTGTATTTAGAGATATTTTATTGTGTGCAGTTTAAATTGACACTGGCATTTCCTCCTAGCAGTATTGTTTTTTTTCACCAGACCAGATTGTAGGGTTTTTTATGGGGCTGTTTGTGTTTTGTTTTTGTTTTTTTTTTATTGGAGTGAGCAAGAGGGTGGGGTGAATTCTGTCAGTTCCGAAGGTTTGTTGCTTTTTCTCAGGATCTGCCAGGACCCAGTGGAAGGAAAGTGATCTTCAGCTCTGGTCTCATGGGAGGTTTGTTTGTGAAGGTGCTACAGAACTCTTTCAGGCAACTACAAAGATACAAGGATGGATTTCTCAGAGGGCTTGCTGAGTTACTTGGCCAGAGGATGGCTGGCACTTGAGAATGAGGATAAGCAGTTGCCTTGCCCCACTCACCATGATAAGAATTTTCTTTTTTTATTGGTTGATATGTTGAAGTTGAGACAGCAGAAAAGCTGCACAAGTTCTTGTGGTGGAACAAGCTGTGGGTCATCCCTTGAATGCTGCATGACAGCTGAGAAGAGGGGCAGATTTGGACAGTGATGTTAAAATGCCAAAACTTGGAAAAGCAAAGCAACAAGTTTCCTTTATATCTGTGTGCCTTGGGAGTGAATTCTGGAGGCTTTAAGAGGGTAGTTCTTTATGCCAATAAGAAATATTTTTCTTCATATAAATTTCATATTGTCAGTCATTTAAGTGACAAGGTAAGGTATGGTATTGGGCCCATGTTGTGTGTTCCAACTTATTTTAACAAGCTTTAGCTTGCAGTTTTCTAGCAAGAAAGAAATGGGGAATTTTATTTTGATTAAAATTAGTTTAAAAATGCGTTTTTAACTAATCATCCTAAATATAAAATGTATAGCAGATTTTATTTTTGTAGTCATTACTCTGGGAAGTTGGTTTTTCTGATGTATGGTGATTACTTGTAAGATTATTTTCCAAAATGAAAATTTAATTTTATAATCTTTTTTCAGGTCTGTCTTGGGTGGTAAACCTGATTTTGCCTACTGGAAGAATGCAGTGAAACTGCCAGTATTTCTAGCCGGAATTATTAATTTAATATTCAACTTTAGTGTTACTAGTTTCTTACTAAATAGTACCTCAAAGTAGAAGAAAAATGTATGGAAGTGCAAGAACAATCGGCAACTTGGAAGGAAGTCCCTCCAGGTCTCCCCGCCTGCCAAGGTCCCCTCGCCTGGGCCACAGGAGAACCAGCAGCGGGGGAGGAGGGGGCACAGGGAAGACGTTGTCCATGGAGAACATCCAGTCCCTTAACGCAGCCTATGCAACATCTGGACCAATGTACCTGAGTGACCACGAGGGTGTAGCTTCTACTACTTTCCCAAAGGGCACAATGACTCTTGGAAGGGCTACAAATCGAGCTGTGTATGGTGGCCGAGTCACAGCCATGGGGAGCAGCCCCAATATCGCTTCTGCTGGACTGTCACACACAGATGTCCTTTCTTACGCTGACCAGCACGGAGGGCTGACCACATCCTCACACCACCACCACCACCAGGTTCCTTCCATGCTGAGACAGGTTAGGGATAGCACCATGTTAGATCTGCAGGCTCAGCTTAAGGATCTACAGAGGGAGAATGACCTTCTCAGAAAAGAACTAGACATTAAGGACAGCAAGTTGGGGTCCTCTATGAACAGCATCAAAACTTTCTGGAGTCCTGAGCTAAAGAAAGAGAGAGTATTGAGGAAAGAAGAAGCAGCCAGAATGTCAGTTCTTAAAGAACAGATGAGAGTTTCCCATGAAGAAAATCAGGTAAGTAATTATGAAAGTTTCCTTGTATTGATTTACAACCAAGCACTTGATGTTTTGCTTTTGGTACTGTGTCCAGGGCTGGCACAAGTTTGATATTTGCCACAAGAATTTTAGGTCTTGGTATATCTGCTTCTGACTACTAAACTGCAGGAAAGCACACTAATAGGAATCCAAATGCAGATTATAAGTTCCTTCATGCAGCATCCCTTCATGCTTTAGATGGATAAAATAATTGTTGTTACCCTGTCTCTTATGTTTGAAAGTCTCTGGGGTTTTGTTTTGCAATTGCCTAAATGCTGTCTTGGCAACATTTTCTGAAGAGGTAAATGAGCCATTTTTGAAAAAGTGTAAATAAATATCCAGAGGCATATTTTGCTTAAGCTGTGCAGGGAGTTAACAGTTTCAAAGTTAAAAGAAGATAAATCCTCATATTCAGCTTTCTGTACTTCTGCATTACAAAATGAAGTTTTCAGTAACATTTCAGAGACCTGCTTTGTAGTAAATGAGTATCTTGTAAATATGTATTTCAAATACTTCTTTTCACATTGTAACATTATTTTCCTGAAGTTATAAAAAGAGTCAAATATTTTAGTCTGGATGGATAAATCTGTGAAGTCAAACATTGAGACTTTGCTATATCAAATATACAGCTACATATACAAAGCTATACGCAACAGCAGCACAGAATAGATAAAAAAATTATCCTTCCATTCTCTGCACACTTTTTGGCTTCTGGTCTAATTTTAAAGCTGCTCCTTTTTAGACCATCTGTTAACTTTCTCCAGACAAAAACACAGTCCTGTGTTTCTCTCACTTCCAGATTCCAAATCTAAACTTCTTTGCTGGCAGGCAGCAACAACTGAGATTTTTAATTTACTTTCAAGTTGTGATCAATTAGAGATTCTCAGCAAACTTTCCACCTTTAGGCATGTCATGAACCTGAATATCTACTGAGCTGGCAAGTCTGTTACCAGTTACTTCAGTGGGAAACTGGCTGGCTTGTCATCAGGAATTCAGTGAAATGAATTTATTACTTTCTTGTATAACTTTTGTATCCAGACTGATAATAGTAGTTGCTGATTATTTATTTATAGCAGATGCAGTAGGATGCTGCTAGAACCAATATTAACAAAAAGATGCGTGGTGGAGGTTCTGTTTTTCAAAAACTTTGCTGGTTAGATACTTTAATGGTGGTAGTTGGTGTCACCTTAGGAGGAGAATTGTTCTAATAGTCTGTCATGTATTTCTTATGGAAATGTCACATTAATATCTTATACTGACATTTGGAATTTGAATCTGGTATTTAGAGACTTTATCACACACCAATGACAATTCTGTTTTGGTTTTTCCCCCTAAAAGCTAGTTTTGCTTATCTTGAAGGAAAATAAACTAGTAACGCAGTTATGAGTTCATTCATGTTGTATCTTTTCCCCAAATTCTTATTTTCTTGTAACAGCAAACCTGACAAAAGCAATGTATTTTCCTCTATGTGTATTTTTAACATGAATCCTTCCTCTATAATACACAGAGATTGGGTAGCTCTATTCCATTGCTAAGTGTCCAAACATTCACAGAAGAGGCCAAGTATCCCCAGAGAGTGCTCCTTATGATCCAGCTGCTGTTTCTTTGTGCTTAATAACTCAGTGAACTTTACATTCAGCCAGTTACTTTTGGACCTGTTTAAAATGCCAGTGTCCACAGGCTCTTACAGCCTAACATATCTGTGAGGAACCACTGCTTTCATTTGGTTTTGCACTAGACTTTGGCTGCTTTTGCTAGGATTTCTTGCTCCTTGTACTGAAAGAAGCAATAAATAATTGATGTCTGGTGCCAGTCTCAGTGCCACTTAGGACTTTACAGTGCCATCATCACATCCCTCCCTCAGCTCTTTTCCAGACAGCAGCATTTTACCATGTGTGATAATTCCTTGTGAAACAGTAACATGATATTTTTCAGACCTGTTAAATGTTTGGGATTTCTTTTTTTTTTTTTTTTTTTGAGGCAAGGTGACCAAAACATCTTATGTTTTTGATAAGGTGTAAAATGAGTTGTGTTGATGTTGTAGTGTTTGCCCTTTTATTCTGTGTGTCTCTCACAGAAATTCCCAACAATTAGTTTATTCTTTCCAGTTTTGGATGCCTTTATTTTTGCTGCTACTGAGTACTAAGCTAATATCTTAATGGGAATATTTATCATAGCTGAAAAATCCCTCACCATTCATTCTAACCAGTTTAGATCCCAGCTTGTTATGCTTAAAGGTAGGATTATTTTTACTTGTGTGTCACTTTAATCTCCCTGAATTTCATCTGCCAGCCTCTGACTATTTGCTCAGTCTTATAAAATTCTTCTTTGCATTTGGCTTTTGTCTTCACTGTCTTGAATAACCAAACACCATGAGGAAAATCAGTCATCTTACTGATCACCCTGTTCTTTGGGCTACTCAGGAAGTGTCAGTCAGCACAAACCCCAGCCACAGGTTCCAGCAAAACTCCAGGGTCCTTCTGTTGGTTTTAGGAGTCAACCATGTGTTTCTGCTATTTCCTCTCTTGTAATTAAATATTTGTGTATAAAAGTACCCATGCTCTTATGTAATTGCTGCTTACTTTTCTTGTAAGCATTTGGAGAGGAGCCTTTCTGAAGGAATGGCTTTGGAAGCCCAAGCTGGCTGTGTCGGCTTGTTTGTCACACTTATTCAGGAGGCTATTGATTCTTTCAAACAATTAATTTAAATTAGAATAATCAAAAAGCTGTAATTTTAAAGAACAAAAAAGGTGATGTGCTCTATCACCTCTATCCTAAAAGTGGTCAGTCTGTCCTTGTGTCTCTCAGGTTTGTTGGCTTATAAAACTTTCTTAAAAGCTGAGTTGTTTCACTCTGAAACACTAAAAAGTGCTTTCACATTGGCTGCCCATGATGGAAGTGACCCTGTCTGGATTTCTGGGTCTCCTAGCAAAGTTTGGGAGCTCCCAGGAGACTGGAGAAGGGCAAATCTGCCTGCCAAAAATGAAGTGAAATGAGAGAATGAGTGAAATGTGTTTCATATTTTTATAGTGGTTTCTGAAAAAAATATTGCAAAACCCAAAGAATTATTTGGAAGCTGTATTTTTAAAAGTCATCAGCTATTTCTAAATATAAAGATGGAAAGTAAAAAAATACACTCACCCAATAAGGATTGATCAAAAATAATGTCAAAGACATCTGATTTGTCTTGGGTGACAGGAAAACACACCTTATGCATAATGGAAGAGTAGTAGCAACATATTGATGTTAAGAAACTTTGTCTCAAAAGATTTTCCTTTAGTGAGTTGGTGGGAAGCATATGACAGCAAATTGCTACTACATGGAGAAGTACTGGATTGGAAGCCTATGTCAAAGTGTAATTATCAATGATTCATGGTGAAATTGGAAAGGTTTCCAGTAGGATCTGGTAGGGATCTGTCATGTGCTTGAGGCTTTCATCAGTGTCCTAAAGGATGGATGTGTTATGCATCCAGATAATGGCAAGATTGGGAAGCCTTAAAAACATCCTGGAAAGTAGGATTGTAAAAGAAAATAAATTTGCCAAATAAATGAATTAGTTTGAAACAGTAGGATCTGTTTCAACAGGAAAATTGATGAAATTAAACCTTTTAGAAGCAGAAGGAGATCCATGAGGAAGTTTATGGACAGTAACTTGGACATTCCTGTTTTTCTTTTGAAAGTTGTTATATTTCTGAATGTGTATGCTTTCAGCACCTGTACTTTGATATCACAGCCCACATTTAGTTTGCTTTTTGGTCTTCATATTCTTTGTGATATTTTCTCACAGCCTAACTGGAACTGTTTTATATATGTGTTGGATACATAAGGGCAGGAAGTACTCTACATGTTTATAACTATTTAAAGTAGTTCTTCATCCTGGAATTATCCAGTGTCTCAAACAGAGGTTTTGCTTTTTCCCCCCTAGGTAGGTAGTTATTCTAATTTAGTTTGCTTTTTTGGTCTTCTTATTCTTTGTGATATTTTCTCAGAGTCTAACTGGAACTATTTTATATATGTGTTGGTATACATAGGGGCAGGAAGTACTCTACATGTTTATAACTATTTAAAGTAGTTCTTCATCCTGGAATCATCCATTTACAGTGTCTCAAACAGAGGTTTTGCTTTTTCCCCCCTAGGTAGGTAGTTATTCTCTCTAATCTGGCTTGATTAGAAGCTTCTAATTATGTGTAATGTACAGGAGAGTTAGTGTGGAAGGCTTCAGTGGAGAGCAGAAGGCCATGAGGTGGGAAGTGCTGGGAAGACACAAGACATTATTCAGCAATATTCATTTCTAAGGTTGTTGCCTGCCTGTCAAGAGGGAAAACTAATTTATTGGTTTGGATTAGCTGTTTCTAATACAATACATTAATGTTTATTGGTTGTTACACTGCTTTTATGACACTGCAGAAACTGAATCGCTTTGACTTTTAAAAAAGTCACATATTAAGCCCTGTTGCACAAAATAAGGCCCCTTTTACTTAGTTAGAAATGGCATCGTTTAATACTACATAATTAATACAAAATGGACACTGTGTGTCAAGAACAGTGGCTCTTTTCAGGCATGGCTTGGTTATACTGGAAATAAAGAGTGGTCATGATCCTTTTTTCCCCTTACAAAAAACCAGGTAATTTTAATTGACTTAATGCGTTCTTTGAAAACACATTACGGATTTTGATCTTTTGAAGTTTAGTTCCTATCCTGATACTGGAGGAATTTACTTCTGATTAATGAGATGGAGACAAGATAAAAAGGATAGTGAGCCGTTCCTCTGAGGCTTATAGTTCTGAAAAAAAAATTTTCTTGAAATAGTTTCTCCGAGCAACTTTTGTCCATCTGTAGCAATGCGAATAACTCAGATGCTGCAATTAGCAGAAAAGAGCTGATAAAATAATCAGTACAGAAGGGAATGTGTATTCATGAATTTAGACCTGTGAGTAGCTACTAATGTTATTTCACAATGTGCTCTTCATTTTCACGTTGATTCATGACAAGTATCTAAATAGAACAATAAGAGAAAACACACTAACAAATATTCTGAAATGGCATTTCTCTTCTCTGTACTAATTAAACTATGTTCATAATAAAATATTGATTAGGCTAAGGTGTACATTATTACAAAAATAATTTTTAGATATTTTGTTTATGCTCTTGGAAATTGTTGTAGGTTCATTGTAGTGCAATATGCAGGCAGTTGCCAGCCCTTGGGTATTTAGTGTGAGTCTGTAGATGGGTATTGCCTTCCTTAATGGGTCAAAGTGTGCACATGATTACTGGTTGGAAAGGACCTTTTATTGTTTGTTAATACCAGTTGTGGTCAGAGGAGGATTTTTTGGGGTATAAATATTTTTCAGCCCATCTCATTGTGTAAATGTCTGAAACAGCAAGGATTTTGAAGCTTATTGTGAATATTAATGAAGTACATGGTTATACAACTCAAAGCTAGGAATCTGAGGAATGGAAATGTGCTTGTGGTTTACTATGCTATCTGAGGTATATTTTCATATGAATAATCTTCAAAAAGAAATTGACTGTATTTTTACTAAATGAGTTTCTTAAAAAAAAAACCAACAAACTTCCAACATCAAATTTTAATATAGTACTTACAACCAGTGAAAGCTTCTTAAGGTGTTTTAGGATGATTCTATAAAGCCAGTAGGTTCAACGCACCCATTCATCTTGTTTTCTGTTTTTCACTGTACCGTTGTTTTCTGCTTTCTTCAGCTTTTAAAAAAATATTTGTCTTAAGCTGCATGCATACTTGTTGATTTTTAACTTTATTTTGCATGTTTCCACTGTTTTCTTCATTTAAATTCATGTACATTGGTGGCAATTTAGGTAAGTGCAAAATATTCTTCTTTACTTTGTTTGTTAAATGCGACAAAGTGCTTAGGCATTTCACCACATAGAATAGATCAAATGGTCATTATCTGAATAGCAAAATAGAATGAAATCAGTGGATTTTAAATTATACTCAAAATATGGGAAAAGGGAAAACAGCAGTACTCTTCTGCTGAGGAGGGATGGTGTGTAATGGGTGAGGAACAGTGAATAAGCTGTGCCACAAGGGTGTGTGTTGCCTTCTGCTGTTACTGATGAGGAGCAAAGGCTCCTGGCTCTGGTGGGGAGTAGAATTTGACATGGAGGGGGTCATGATACTACAGATAACCAAGGAAATTTTGATGGAGTAATAACCTGGAAGTGCCTGAGGGTGAATGAAGGAATTTAGTTACTTTCAACCTTTTGAGACCCTCTATCTCAAAAAGCTTGGTAAGTGTATAATTGCAATTATTCATTATTATTATGTGACTCTGTAACCTGAAGCTTTTTGGTGCTATTCTAGTTTAGATAGTAGTATTCATGTATACATTAAAAAGTAGAAACTAATAGTTTAAGCTGTATGAAAACTGTATCACATGTTAGTGGTAAATTGGAAAGGATACTAATAAGAAGTTTCACCCCTTTGGGCATTTTTGAGATATAAAGAGATCTGAGGAAAGTAGTTTTTGGTTTTGTTCTGTTGTCACCAGTATTTTAAAAAAGATAAGGACCATGATTTGTAGTCTTTAGAATGTACTGTGTGTAGCTGTCAACTGAAAGAGTGCTATTGTATTTAGAACAAAAGGGACTTTATTCATCATGTTGGAAACTAAAAGTTGACTGTTGCAAAATACCTACTAAATTCAGGATATAGGTCATTCTCAGTTATCCAGTGTCAAAGTGCTAGCATGAAATTTCATTTGCATCTTGAAGTCTTAGAATGAGTGTCAAATAAGGAGTATCAGTGAGTGTTCTTCATAAAAAAGAATAGACAAGACCAGCAACATTTTGCAAATGTGGATTGACTCTATAGCAGACTGACCATTGAAATGAAAGGTGGTTGGAACTTTGAACATAGTCACTTCTTTAACTGGTATTTGATGGTTCACCCAAAAACACTATGAAAGCTGCTGCTGTTTGTTGTGGATTTTTTGTCCTGTAATGGCCGTGATCGTCTGAAAACTGAAGTATCACATGAGGAGTTTTCTGAAAGGCTATGGGTTTATTATTTATTGTTGAAGATATTTCAGCTGAATTTAGTAATTTCATCCTGTTTGTTAAAATTTCGTCCTGTTTGTTAAACTTCCCTTGCAACACCAGATGGATACTGTGTTCTCTGTTCCCCAGTCTGATGCATTTTGTTCTGTTGTTCAGCTGTGATTGTTGTGTGGCTGTGTGGATAAAACCCTTGAACAGAAGCCAGGATTCTGTCAGGGTCTCAGAAAAGATCACTTCAGAAAAAATGTAGACCTAGCAGAATATTAGCTGGAATAAAACTTCCTTTAAGTTACCCTTTATGCTTGTAGCCCTGCTGGAAGGTGTTC
Source organism: Onychostruthus taczanowskii (assembly GCF_017590055.1). Taxonomy (NCBI): domain Eukaryota; kingdom Metazoa; phylum Chordata; class Aves; order Passeriformes; family Passeridae; genus Onychostruthus; species Onychostruthus taczanowskii. Next base: position 12,607,808 of record NW_024506993.1, read on the forward strand.
CTTCAGCACCTACTGCTAAACCACACCTGCTGCTTTTTACCCCTTCCTGTCTTAAATTAGGGAAGTCCAGCTTCAATTCTATCCTGGTAGGTACTTTATGCTGTCAGAATGACTTAAGGAAATTAGAAGAGAGGTAATTGTATATAAGCCATTTTGAATTTTGTTAGACTTGGGGAGTGTTGGATACATCACATTAATCATAAATGGGTTCATAATGCAGGAATTTGTTCGGAAAGCAAGTTTTACAGAACATAAATGGAGTCTCCTGGAGATGTTAATTAAGCCTTTAATCTCATCAATAATACAGTTTCTCACAGGTATAATAAATAATACATCAAACGTTATCCTTGATGAATTTCTTTTGCACTGATTGTCATGGAGCCAGTAGTTCATGGAGTATTTTTAAAAAATATATTTTTATTTCTCTGTTAGGTTCTCCAAACTGGCTTCTTTCCTTGAGGTCTTAGACTTAATATAAAGAAAATGCTGGAAATAATTTTCCAGAATTTTCCATCATCTAAAGTGGGGGAGAGAAAAGGAGTACTGAAAAAGTTATTTCTTTCTCATTTTATGTTTTTAGTCTTTATTAGTAAAATTTCAGATATTTTCCTTCCTTTTGGTCCTTTCATCTTGTATTTTCTGACAGTTGTCCCCAAATCATGTAACAGGTCATTGATAATGCCACATTCAATTACCTGCAGTACAGAACTCCTCCTCTGGGCTGTTTCTGAAACACAACCCTTTTGGCTGTGCTGCAAAGCATTATATTTATTTTATATATGTGTATAATTTAAAGATAAACTTGCATGACACTTGCTAACCTCCCTCTTTTCTCTTATATTCCTGAATTTATAGGATGCATTTCAGATTGTTGTCAGGGTGAGGGCAGTGTTGTGATGGTGACTTAGCCTGTTGGTCATTGATTCAATTTTCTTCTGAGTTTTTGCATGTCTGGGAGTTCTGCTCGGCTAATGTCACACAGGGTCAGATTTGGGCTGTTTGTCATTTGCTCAGTTGAAGGTGTCTGGCATTCCTGACTATGGAACTGTGTATTCCATGGTGCTAGCAAGTTACTTGTGAAACCTGTCAACAAGATAATATTTGTTACTTGAATTTTTTGCTGGAATATCTGTTAGCTGAGTTGGTAAAGAAACTAGAATTCAAGAACCCTTGGCATATTTTATAAAGGATAACTTTGGTTCAAGTTGGATTGCTTGTGGCAGGAGCAAATAAGTCTTTTGAATCTATTAATTTTAGAATATTTGGCCTGTGGGATGGGGAAAATATTTACTTTCTGAATTTCCTTAAGCATCTGTCACAGGATAGTTATTGCTCTTACTCTTGGTGTTGGAAGCTGACAAAAAAGCTAACAAAACACATGTTAAAAGAAAGCAGTAGATTTCATGTAAGTACTTTGTACCCTGAAGGAAAAGGAATAAATGATGGGTTTGCCAAAAGGAAAATTCTGAGGCAGATCAGAGTGAATATTTCAGTGTTAGAGATGCAGAGAATGCTAAGGTCTGGTAAGGTCTGTGTTCCAGTCTCATCTCTAATTGAAAGAGAGGGTGGGGTCTCATCACAGACATTGCTGTAGAATGAAAGCCAAGGTCAGCAGAACCTACAGGAAAAGCATAAACACACGTTGGGGTGCAGATTCAGAGGAGCAGCAAACCCTAAAACAAGGCCTGCTTTTTGAACTCAAGTTTCCATTTAATTGACTGCAGCATTAATTGTATACAGTACAAGTCTCACTGCAAAAGCCTGCATTTAAATTGAGAGAATCACAGTAAGAGGCAGGGATCTGTGCTTTGAAAATTAATCTTCTCTCTGTGTTTTGATTTAAACTGTAAATGGACACATAGCTTTTGCAATTTGTAGGTAGAAAGGCTGAAAGAATAGTCCTGTTAGTGTCAACTTTTGCTTGTGTGTGAGATTAACTTCCAAGTACCTGGTTACTGGTAAAGCATAATAATGGTCTTAACTAATTCAGCGAAGAAATGTCTGAATATTGTGGTATGATATTCCTTTGGATACTCTGGAAGGTGGAGATCAACTAGTGGGTTATATGTAACTCATGATAAACCAAAGCATAAATAAAATGTGTCAATCCCAAACTTGAAGAATCACTGTTTGCACTCAACATGTCTGTAATGACATGTCTGTCTGTTGTATTCATGTGTATATATAATTATGCACATGTGTATATTAAGAAATTTTACATAAATTGTGATAATCAGGCTGTTTTGCATTCAATGGTCACTAAATTTCTTACCTGAGTGACAGAAACTTAGCTGTATCTTGAGGAAAATCAAAATTTGCAATTACCCTTTATTTGGAAGCCAAAATTCTCTCCTCATCATTGTGAAAATGTACCTTCTTGTCAGCACATCTCTCTGGGCTATGGAGTACGTGCTACCTATTGAAAATTTACTGAGGTTTATTGTAAGTTTGATGTGAACATGAATACATTTAGGTACATATTATATTGTCTTATCTGTTTTAATGTATATTGTGAAAAATCCAAAATAAACCCACAACATTTAATATTTCTGATAACTAACACTGTAATGGAAATTACAATATACCACTGGAATGATGCTACAATACTCTGGAAATATCATGTTTTTCTTAAAAAAACTTGTTCTCAGAAGCACATTGGGCTGTATGCTGGTGTAAGTTTTGCTATCAAGAGTGATTTGGCATGTTTTTTCATCATTGGTTAACAACCACTGCTTCCTATGTCACCCTCTGGTAGATAAAATTTTAGTTTTATATTATTATTATTTCAGTTTATTTTTAGTGTATTTATTTTTCTACTTATAACATAACTTGTACATTCTTAGCTTGGTTGAAATAAGGGAATGAATGATCTGCATAATTGTGTATGAAGGATCTGGTCCTTTCCTTACACTTGAGAGATATTTTTGACTTCAGATTCTCTGGTGCAGTAAGGGAAGGAAGGAGAGAGCTAAGGAGTCGAAAACACAGAAGCTGCTGAAGAAAGCAAAACCAGGCATTCTTCATCCTGTTCAGGCAACTCATCCCCTGAAGAGGGAGAACTGTCAGATGGAGAATTTGAGCAATTAGATAAGGACACTGGTGATAGACTTTTCCACCTGAGTGCACTGCACTGTCCTGGCTGCAGGACTGCAGAATTAACAAGCAGTGCCAGTCAGGCAAACTCCTGGAAAGGAAAAATATGTAAGTAACATTTTAGAGCAGAGATTTTTTTTTTTTCTTAAAGACATATATAGATGTAACTATAAAACATGAATTGAAGGCACCAGTGGTCCTGTGTTAAATAGGGTGAGGTCATTATCCTGTTCAGGGCTTGTATAAAGCATTGCCTCACTGTGTAGGGAAGTGGTGCCTGGATGGCTAAACACAGAATCGAGTATTGGAGGAAAGATTATGCAGATGTACAAGAAAATGAAATTATCTTTAGGAAGATATTTTTCCTAGTTGTTTTATCTAGAGGGTCTCCTTTTTTTTTGTGTCACAGTGGTCTCAGAAGAAAATGGTAACTTGATCCATTTAGAAACTGTATTTGGAAACCAAATTTTGTCCCCAAGTTTTTCTAGGTATTCATTTCCCAACTGTGTCCAGTTGAATTGTTTCCAAGTATGTGAATTAGAATCTACTCTTTGATATTCCAAAAGCTTAATTTGATGATAACTTGGAGATAAAATATATTAAAAAATTAGTGGCATTAACTAATTGAAATATTAACATACATATTTTATGGCAAATTTTGTTACACAGTGTTGCATTATTAATATTTCAGGCATTTTAACAATCTTAATAAAAAGTCACCCAAAAAAGTGGAGTAGTTTGGATACAGGAAGACACCTTTGCCTCACACTAAATTGGTCCTAACCTGTACAATTATTTTGTGCAGGTGCCTTTCCCCCCACCTTTCTCCCCACCACTTGCAGAATCACTTTATTTCTGTGCCAACCAGCAATTGCTGACGTTCTTCTGCTGTTTTTCCTAAGTTAGTGTCACATTTGGGGTCCCTCAGGAGTTTCACACTTGCATTGCTGCTTCATGACCGTGTTGGATGCTGATGATATTGTGAGTGCAGTGAACAACACAATTTGCCATTGAGTTACTCTCTCTTTGGCAGGTCAGTGTGTTTTAGCTCTAATAGTGTGTTTGGTTTTTGCCCTGGACACTTTATTTTCAAGTGTTCATAAATATATTTTTTAAATTCTATCTTTATATAATCTGAAGGGTTGTGTTTTTTTTTTTTTTCAGTATCTTAATTAAGGTCAATCTTTTCTGACTACCGTGGAAATATATTGGTGTGGTGTTTTTGGTTGTTTTTCTTTTTCTTTTTTTTTTCCCCTTAATCCTGGTTTAATAGTGTCTACTACAAACTTCACCCTTCAAGACCTATTTTTGTCATACATTTTTTTTGGTAGAATTAAGTAATCTGTTTTTAGTAATAATCTTAACAGATGAGGAATTCCAAAATGTGCAAAACCAAACAGTTTTTACTGTAAAAACTATAGTATGAATGTGAATTTCCATTTGTTTTATTGATTACCTCATTTTTGCCAGATGGTAGAAAATTCAGGAAAACACATAATGAGGCTTGCTGCTGTTTTTGTTTTTAATTCAGCTTGCAAAAGGCTACTGACAGGATTGTGTGATTAAGAAGAGTGAGTCAATTTGTATAACCTCCTTATTTATACCATTTACACATCTTGCATGTTCTGTATTATCTCCCTTTCCTCTGTTGTGCTGTTCAGCTTTGACGATGCATTTTCTTTGACTCCTAAATTTAAAGTCTGCTGTCTTGAGGCAGTAATTCTCTAGGACAGTGTGGCTACTCACCTCCTTTTCCCAAATTCAAAAGTAACTTTGCTCTTCATTAGTGCTTTGCATGGTGTGATTATTACAAGCAGTGCTCCCTTCTGCTTCACTGCAGCAGGCATCACCCACATGTGAGAGGATAAAAAGCTTAGATGTGAGGAGACAGGAGAAAAGGCAATGTTCCCTGTTCCCCAGGGCTTGTCCTTCCCTTTTCCCATATTGCCCAGGAGTGAGGCCATGGAGGGAAGTGCTGCAGGACCAGCAGCTGAACTGAAACTCGCTGTCAGTTGGGAGCATGGATGTGGACATGTGAAAGAAGTGTATTTTATGATTGGCTTTTCGCAAGTATTAAAATGAATATTGTATGTGTTAAGTTAGAAAGTTATGCTGTATTAATTTTCTTAAGTATTAAATGAACTATTAAGTACTGTTTTAGATTATAACATAATGTTAAAATAGAAACTATGCTATGTAAGATATTTGGTTAAGAAAGGACTTGCACCTTAGATGCCACAGATAGATGCCACAGGACACCTAAATCTTTCAGAGAAAGGGAATTTATTGCTCCCTTATCAGCAGAAAACCACAACTTCTTCCCACCTCGCTCAGACAGGAGGAGGCATTAGGATTAAGAGGAAGAAGTTGACAGTGACCAGACAGAATCCTGTGTTTGAATGGAATTTATGCATCATGTATGAGATGTATGAATATGCAACAGGCGATGGTTTTTAAGGGTTAATCCTCTGTTAACTCGTGATGCCCAGAAAAAGGTACCTAGACGTCTGTATCTCTTTTATTGTCTCATATTGTCCTAATCTCAATTGTTCAAATTTTATTATTCTGATTATATTACTACTATTAAACTTTTAAATTTGAAAAAAACCCAAGTGATTGGCATTTTTCACAGGACACAAGGGAAGAGTTTGTAGATATTGCTAAACCTTTATAATGACCACTATAAAATAGGTTAATCCTGCTCTCTTCACAGTTCAGGGAAGAGGAACATTCTGATAGTCTGCAACAAGTTCTTCTGAGTCAATTTACTTTCTCTAATAAATGGATAAGGGAAAATAGATATTATCAGTTCATGCTGTTGTGAACTTGCCACTTAGACTGTGAATTTCTGGGAGTACGCAGATGATTTGAGTACTCAATCAGACATCAGTTTTTTGGATGAAAAAACTTAAATTGCAGTTCATAAGCTGCAGATGAAGGAAAAATTTTGGTGCAAATTCTGGAAAGAATAAGCCACTCTTAAAACCAATAAAAAAAGACCTCACCAACAGTCCAAAAGAGAACTGTTACATAAAATAACCATGGCTTGAAATGTTCTTTTTTTTTAAAGCACTAGGAAGTGCAATTGTAAAAAGACTCTAAACAGAATGATCAGATGAAATTTGGTATTACAAAATTATTGTAAAACTGTGAAACCTAATTTTTTAGCTTGGAAGCAAAAAAACCCAAACAAAACAGACAAAGAAGTAGTTTTTGGTTTTTTTTTTTTTTCAGATTGAGAAGTGATTCTGTCTTCAGGGGTGAGCTGCATTTCCTACAGCTATTATAGGAGACTAGGGAAGGTGGATATTCTCATGTCACCTGCAGAGGCAAGCAATGAACTTCAGATCAATACTTTTGCAACTGTTAGATATCCAAAACCAGTGCAGACCAATATACAATTGAAGAGAACTTCATCGTTTAGAATGGTTAACTTAACTAATAGGTTGTTTCATAAAGTCACTTGCTTTTGCTTATCTGTTAAATGTTAGACAGAAGTTGATTGGTTTTGGACCAGTGTGTCACAGCTCCTGCTACTCTGTAGGTAAAACATGGATAAATTATAAGTTCAGCTTGTTTCAGAGAGGAAATGTCCTATAATATGAAATATAAATGAAGCATTATTTCAAAGAAGATAGTAATATTTTTTGCATTTCAAGAAATTATGCTGAAATATCTTCTAGGAACACATGTAAAATGACTGAAAGAAGAAAGGTAGGAATTCAGGAGAACCCAGCAGTAGCTTTGACAATTTGCATTGTAATGCTCAACAAAGGTAGAAGCACTTTTCATAGTTTGCCAGGGTAGGGAACTGTACACACTTCTGCACTTCACCATTCCATTTACCAGGCTGCCAGATAAGAATATGAAGGAAAACAGAGCAAATGGTGATAAATGCTAGAAAGAATAAATATACATGTGCATGTTTGCTGTACTGGTATTTTTAAATTCTGCCTGTGCATAGCTACCCTGGTGAACTTTACATTTTAAATTGCTAATTCTTGTATATGAAGTAACTCTCCTGATCTATCTGTTGAGATGATACAGCTTTTTCTTTTAATGCCCTTCCATTTTCTGCTGTTTTTCTTGTGGATTCTTTTGCTTCAGCAGTTTACTCTTTTAATCTAACTATCTAGTATCTGAGTAATGAAATAAGTGAGTCCAAACACAGTCTCATGAATTTGGCAGAGCTATTCTATTTTCCTTCACAATTTCCTTTAAGCTGGGCAAAACCTGAATGACACAGCAAATCAAGAGGCCTTAGCAATGTTTCCTATTGAAAATGGAGTACAGTTCTTTGTGCAGAATCTTTAAAATAATTTAGCTGTGCTGTACTGAGTATTTAAGGACAAATACTTTAGAAGTGTCTGTATTTGAGAATTAAACTGTGGAGGTTTCATTTCAGAAACAAAAACCCCTGTACAGCAGCAAAAGGAGTTCATGCTTTGTCCTGTCTGGGCATCTGGAAATACTCACTGGATAAATACATTCTTTTGTTGGATTTAGCCTCTTGGATCTAGTGTAAAACTTGATGTACAGAAATCCTATTGGCAAAGGTTTCATAGCATCTAAGCATATGAATTTAATTCTTGCATTGCTTTTGAGTGTGGGTCTCTGCCATCAAATAACTTCATTTGCCTTCGTCAATCATGAAGAAGTATTTTTATACTTTAGTGACTGAGGCTTTGATTTTTCTGGTGTGAAATATCATAGCAGCTTTCCATCAGCTCAGACTGGTTCTCACTTTCTTAGTTGCATGGTTTCTTGCTGTGCTGCAAGAGATTTCATGATTAAATCTTACCAAAACTGAACCCAAATCTGACCTTTAAGACCACTGTAAGTTTTTCTAAATAAATATTCTCATTAATCTTTTGCTAATATTATCCTGTGTTGAAATTTATCTCTTTATAGTAATTGATTACTGAAATATAAACTGGGAGGTTTCATATCAGTAGGACATCAGAACAGTGATTATACCTAAAGGGATGCAGGAAATGCTTTCTTTTTAGTGTATAAGATTCCTTACTGTGAATTTAATTTACCTTTTTTTTTTTTCCCACTTGTAATTGATGATCAGGAATCTGCAGAGTAATATTCTAAGTTGAGACTAAATCTTTTCTCTGTTATGCTCTTGGTATACCTTGACTAACTTTTCAAATATGCCTGAGCATAAGTAGCTTTTCCCTTGATAATATAATTACTGTGAGTAAAAAAATGCACAAATATCTGGAATAGGTGCTGGCACCTAGCACGTTGTGTCTAACATTGGGGATGCCTTTTCACTGCCCTTGCAGCATCTCTGATTTTTCATGGTGAGCCCCTGTTTTGTAAGCTGCAATGTGAATATGTTTAAGAATGAGTGATATTATTTGCAATGAAGTGGACCAATGTAATAAGATATTTCTTCTGACACTTGTCAGAGTACCAGAGAAGTATGAAAGCACTTTACAGAAGTCTATTTATTGAAACACAGTTTTACATTGACTCTTAGATATCTGTAGTGTTCTTTGCTTCCATTAGCTGGTTGGCAGCCTTTGGCAATTCCAGCATCCTTCTTTGTGAGACTAAAAATATCTTGACATACAGAAGTACTTTCAAGACTGACTGCTTCCCCTGTACTGGGAAACTAGCAATCTCAGGGGCTTGGGTTTTTTTTTTTTTTGTTTTTGTTTGATTCCCCCCACCTAGTGTGGCATATCTCTTTTATTCCTTAATCTGTTATGAGATGGAAGAGCTTCTTTTATTGAAACTTCCAAGATTTTCAGATTTTGTGCAAGAATACGTAGTAGTATTTTTCAAAGTTGCATTTTTTTCCTGACAACTTTGAATTAACGAACTAAAGAAAAATCTTAAGACTTAAAAATTAGAAAACTTAGTATTTTCTGGCTGTTAATATAACAGAAAAGGATTAGGTAGGAGGCACTGCAGTTTGTGGGTGAAATTCTGGTTACAAGTGAGGGTGGCATCACATTCTCAGGACTAGAGCAGGGATAGCCCATGGAGGTGGGGGTCTTAAGGAAAGAAATTTGATCCTAAGTGCCCAGTTTGTTCCTACAGAGAGATGCCAAGAAAGAATTGTTACCTTGATTAATGCCAACCTCAGGTGTACTGGAGACACAGGCAAACTCTAGGCTTACCTCAGGGGAGTATTAATTAGCACCAGCACACCTACTGTTCTGTCTTGAGAACTTAATTGCTTTAGCCCAGATGAGAACAGTGATTCATAAAGCAGAATTCAATGACTGTATTAGAAAAGTGGTTGTGAATAAGACCATAAATTAATCCCTAGAGTAATTCCTTCTATAACATGAAATAGGGAATGTTTCTGCAAATTTAGTTTTATATCTCACATACTAATTAACTTTCTTTTTACACAATATTAATTCAGTTTGATTTATTTTTCAACGTGTACAAAACTGACTTCTTCCAACATATTAGAGTAATACTAGAATGTACATTTGAACATTTCATTAGGTGGAGAAAGAAGTGTGTATCTGATGGGTCAAATCCCTTGGTCTCAACTAGTTTCTCTCGGGTGAGGTCATGTCTGCCACTAAGAAATTTTATCACATTTGTTACGTCCCAGCTGCCAGCTCTGCTGTGCTGTGAGCACCTGGGTGCTTGGCTGGTGCCTCTGGTGGCTGAGACACTGTGGTGGCCAAGGCTGTGGTGGAGGGTGAGGGCTCAGAGCCGGCAGCTTCTGCCAGCCCTGAGCCCTGGAGCGGGTCCAGGCAGTGCAGCTCAGTGTCAGCTCTGTGTCTTCTCTGGAGGTGGCTTCACTGGGAGGGCTGGATTTTGTCTGCTTCCTTTTGACATCCTCTGGGTATTGTGGAGCCATGGCAAAAAGAAGGCAGTAGCTTACCAAGAAAATTGGCAGGATATGACCCATCTAGAATAAAAACAGTATTAAGTGATCATTTTATGGTTGCCTGAATTTAAAAATGTTCGTAACATGATTGCAGAAATGTTTACTTTGAAAAATTTAATTGAGAAATGAAAGCATTTCACTAGGTATGCTGTGCTGTATTTTAGCTGCATGCCTATAATTGAATTTACTCTGCCCTGAGATTGTTTATATCCTCCTTACTGCCCTGAAGTTGGTGGCATAAGTACATATATGGTTAGGGGATAACGTGTCTGTCAGCACTGAATGAATATATGGTGAGATATGAGGGCAATGGAATAAAAATATTGGTGGAACAATGAATACATGGTAATCAAAGTGAGAGTGAATTGAAGAATTGTAAATGTGTTATTTCATAGTTTGACTTTGGTAAATGTTGCTATTTGTACTTTAATTAAAAAAAACCCACCCAAATCTAATAGCAGACAGGAGGGTAACTTCTGAGTGCATCTGGAACAGGAACATGGTCTTGACATGAGGGAAGCAGGGATGTATGAGGACCCTGTTTGTTTCTTCCTTGAATTGGAGTGAATGTTACCCAAACAATGCCACTTTTGAGACAAGCAATGTATTTTCATATATCTTTTCTTGAGACAGAGAAGAATGTTCTTTTTAAAGTTAGTTTGTGCAAGCTTGTAGTTAATGCTTTGAAGGAAGGTTGTGAAAAATGCCTGGGGAAATTGGGAGCAGATCTCGCTAAATTTAGCTATTGAATTCATGCTGTGAAATTCTTTTAAGGTCTTGCAAAATCCCATTCTAAAGTAAAACAGAAGTTTTGAAAAAGTGATGTAATACACACTCAGTAGCCTTACACTGCTGTATCTTCAGCAGTGTGAAGTAACCAGGAGGAAGAAAGTTGGTAATTGATTGTATTTTGTATATTAGTAATGCCCTGTTTACTTGCTGTTGAAATACTGAGAAAGTATGACCTAGCTCTCTTTGTATGAGTGAAAAATAAAACTTTCTGAAATACTATCTGTAAACATCCAGTTTTTGAGTTTTCCTTTCTATAGCTTTCTTTAAATATTCTACTGTGCCCTTTCTACTGGAATCCTGAATCATCCTGTAGAAACAATTTCATAGGACTTTGTATTTTCTGATTAGATATTTATAAACACATATATCTTTATGTATAAAGGACTTTCCATACAGCTGGGAAGCATATTGATATTGTTATGTTGGTGTGTGGGAATATAATAATATTTCAGTTTAGTGTAGTGCTAATGGCATATCTGGAAAGCTTTTTTTGTCAACAGTCCAATTCATAAAATAATCTACTGACAGCCATATGTTCTATTGAAATATGAAATATGATAGATGATCTTATGTCAGTGTTACCAGTTGGATCAATGAATCTCTAAAAACCCTTTTCCTCCAGTAAATAATGCTGTATTTGCTCAACATGTGCCTGAAACACCTTTTTTCATGAGAATCATTTGCCTTTTTTTTTACTATACAGATGCTAACTTTTTATTAAGATGCAGTTGTTTTGGTGGTTATGTACAAAGAACAGGAAAGAAAAACAGTAAGAGGCCCTCAGGTTAGAGCTGGAATAATTTGTTAATTTATGGTATTTACAGCATACTGTAAAGTGTGTAATAAGAGGAGACTATTCAGACTCTTTAATGGTGAAGTGGCTGGAGAGTTAAAAGCTCCTTTAGCTTCTACTTCGCTGTTTATGACCTAATTCATAGATTCATCTTTCCCCGTGACAAAATTGAAATGGAACCTTTTCAAATTCTGGTGCCAATTTTCAGTGTGCCAAATCCAACTACCTCCAGTCCTTTGCTTTCCAGCAAAACTACCATCTGCTTCCCAAAGAAATGGGGAGGCTTGAAGTCCTGCAATTAAAGTTGGCATTTCAGCAATAGTGCTGTATTATTTTTATTGCGTGTTTGTTTATTTAACAAAGTGGCATTCAGGTTTGCCAATCAGTGTCCCATTGTGAAGCGTGACTTAAAGCCCATAGGAATAGACAGCTGCTAAGAAGTATTTAGATTTTCTTGGACAGACTGGAAGCAAATTTTTGACAAACTAAGATTTTTTTGGTTATATTTATTGTGGCATTTTTTATGCAATGCTGGCACCATCAATTTCCAATATCAGATTCACAAAAGATTGCTTCTTTTGGTTTCTCTCTATATTTTGCCCATATCTTCTCTTTTGAGACACAGGCTGTTCTGTATGTATGCAGGTGTAAAAAATTCTCTCCGTGATGCTGTACTCCAAGTTATCTTGACTATTTGCATATTTACTGCTCCCATCTCACCTCCCTTGTTGTGCTTTCATTGCCCCTTTCTGGGTTGAGATTTTCTAGAGATTACACATTCTTTGCTGCGAGGGTTATTATTTCTTAGAGAGCTTCAAGCTAGCAGTTCACCCTACAGATAATATCTGTTTTCATCCTCTGTTTCCCCCCTTGTGCCTTTTGCTGGCTCATGCCGTGTTCCTGGTTTCAGTTCCTCACCATTCTTTTCTCAGTGCTCTCTCCCAGCTCTTGTCCTGTTTTTTGCCTCACAGATGTTCCCACATGGCTGTTGTGCCTGAGGTTGCCTATTCACTTGGAGAATATGTCTTTGTACAGATTTGAGTGAGTATTAGGGTTTGCTTAAATGAGTTTTAACTATTGTTTCTGCTGGTACCATCTCCTTTCCATTGCCACCCCTTGCTCTGTGAATTACAGTGTAGGAGTGTTTGCAAAACCAAACTTCTGGAAGTGGAGGAATGTAAAGTGTTTGGTAATGACTCCTGGTTTCTCATGTTTTAGCTTTGGTTCTGCTATCTTTACATTCCACTGTGCATTTGTAGGAGGAGGGAAGTGGGGAGGAATATCATGTCCCTGGAGCGACAGCGGAGGTGGGCTGTGTTTCATATGCAGCTTAAAAATAATTATTATGAGCCAACAGAAGTGTGTGTAACTGAATGTTGAGAGAAACAGCACGACAGCAGAAAGACAAAATATGAAACAGATGTACCATATGTTCCTGTGCACTTGTTTTCTATAATAAAACCATGAGGCATGCAAGAAGAAGTGTATACTAAAAAAAAGTAAGTTTGATTTCTTTTTTCAAGGGTTGGAGAAAGCCCCAAATTTATATTTGGTTCATTCAGATGAACTACCTTTATCGTAGTGTTTACTGTTTATAATCACTGACCGTGGGGGTTTTTTTGCCCTTTTTTCTGTGTGCTTTTTTGGCAATTGGGAAGACATGAAATGGGCCTCAAATGCCCTCAAAAGCTGGTATGAATATTATTTTTGCAAGAGGGAGCAGACTTTGAGGTGCAGAATTTAGCAAATGTACATGTATCCTGCACTAATACTTTCCCTAGGTTTTCTTGGGGATATAATGGAGTTTAGAAGGCCTGTATGGCTTTTATGCACTGGAAGTGGATAGATGTGCTAAGATTTCCCTGTTATTTCTGGCAGCCTCCAATTATTTTACCATAGCAAAAGATAGAAAATTGTTGTGAATGCTACTTTTAAGGTTTACATGTAGGAATTACTTGAATTACAGAGTATATTTATTGGTAAAGTATTTTGTCACCTCCTACCTGCAATTAAAAAAAAATTAGAAAAAAATTAGTAGTTTAGTATTTATTGCCAGCTGATCCACTGGTGAGAAATGAAGGCACTATGGATTTCTGTGGAAATATGAGGTCTGAGTTTGTCTGAAAATGAGAATATTTGAAGTCTTCAGGACATTTTCTACCTATAAAAGCAAGGAAATGTCCACAGCTTTCCCTCTACAGCCCCAAAGATCCTAGAAAGCTCCACAGAAAAGAGAATTTAGTCTTGACTTATTCTATAGAGTTTAGCCCTTTGTGTATTAGAAACTGCAAATACATTCAATTGGCATATTAGAAACATGTTAAATAATGTCATCAGCATAATGATTTTTCTTGTTCTGCCTTAATTTTATGATCTGTGTCACAGTAATTTGTGAAGCACCCACATTACTTTTATGTATGAGTAAAATAACTTGTTCAATACATGCCTTCCAATTTCATATATGCAAGATACTGCACTTCTGTAATTTTTACTGAAATAATATTAAAAGAGCTTCATTTACTGTTCATATTGTAGCTGCATGTGAATATCTCAATGTGCAGAGTGATCTTGAAGTTCATTCAGTGTTTCACTTGATGAAGAGAACTTCCTTCTGCAATTAAATAGAAATAATCTGAAACATGTGCAAAGTACCTGTTAAAAAGGGCTAGTAGGATTGGTTCCACTGTAACTCTAGGAATTTCCTGTAGAACTAAGTTAAATTCTGTGAAATCTTGTGTTTGAATAAGGGCACAAAACCTTATTCACATGGGCAAAACTTGATACCCATCAATGGTGTGTGTTCTTTGTGGTGTTTTCAATACATTTTTCTGTATAAGTTGATTCTATGCTAAAAGCAATGATTCACCTTTAGATTTTTGAACATATGAAGTTTGCATTATAATATTATTGTAGGTTTCTGTAGTACTTTTTAGGTCAGAGATAATTTTATAGAAAGCAAGTAAAAGAGAGCTCATCTCTTTTGTTAAGAGCATTTACCAAAGAGTGGATTTAAAGGCTGTGCATTGAATAGACTAAAATGCCATTTTGTGATATGTATGTTTTAATGGGTAAAAATGAGGCTATTACAGAAAACCCCTTAGGAGTTATTCCCTTTGGAGTACCAAGAGGTCCTTAATTTGTTATCTAAGGAGGTCTGAATTTTGATGTACTTAAAAGATTTCCATTATATGTATTTTTTTAGACATGCACACTTTCCACTGTGTAGCTGCTGTGCTGACTGACACAATAAAATAGGAAATAAAAAATCCCAAGCTTTATAATAATAATTTAATTTCTTATATTGCATCTGGAACAGTTTTTGAGAACAGTTGAGACTTTTGCTTTGATTCTTGATTTATTTTTTCAGCTCTTGTGCTTTTTGATCTGTATTGGGAGACCAAATACTTTTGTAGCCAGGGATAAAACTTTGTGATGGCTTCTCTTGCTTGCTAGTTCCTGTTATCACCTAACAATGAGTTGGACCTATGCTTTCCCAGTTCATCTAAGGTTACTGGTATTTCAGTTGTTCCAGTTATTTAAATTGTTAATTGCTAGGTTAGCAATGGAGGCCCATCATCTAGGAAGGTTTTTGGGGTTTTTTTCCTTTTTTTTCCTTTTTTTTTTTTTTTTTTTGATTTGTAAGACATTCACTAAATCATTCAATTACAATATTTTCTGTAAAATACAGCACTCAGCTTGTGTTTGAACTGCGTTCATACTTCACCTCTCCCTGGAAGTTTAAAAGATTAATTACCTGTGGTAGATCTGCTTTGTATTCCAAACCCCTCCCTTAATAACAGCAGGGTGCTCACATCATAAATAATGACATCATCAATGACCAGTGACATCATCCAGGCAAATACATCAGTCTGTGTTCCAGACATTCTTTCATGCTGCTTCTCTCAACCAGGGAATCTGTCTCCAAATCAGGGGGAGAAGTGCCAGAAGGACACCTCCATCTGGAAGCATGCCCACAGTGAACCTAAATTAATTGGTGGCAAACCTAGAGCAGACACTCCTGTTCACAGGCAGGTTGTGGTAACTCACTGCACAAAAGCTCTTCAAACACTGAAGAATGTTGATCTCTCAACAGGAGCTGCTGCTATCCAATACAGGCATAATATCAAAACTGCCACATAGATTCATTACAGGATATTTTAGGAGACAATGCATTTTTGTTTAGTAAAGGCAACATTTTATTAGGGACAACACAAGTGTTGAGGTTTACCATCTGATCAGGACTAGTCTGACCTTTATAGACAAAACTTGTTTTAAGTGGATGTCATTTACTTTGGAAAGCACTCAAAATCCAAAGCACCATAAAGTACTAGAAATGGTCCATATAAGTTTGAATTGAGAAAATAAAATCAAGTTCAGAGGGATGAAGATTGTCAAAAAGGTTGTAAAGTTTAAAATCAAAAGTCTAAAAGTGCTTCCTTTTCCTGTAACTTAAGTAAGCACATTTTGATATTTCTTTTGGATGTCATGAAAATTTTGCTTTTACTGCTTCCCAGACTAAGAGCCAGGAAAACCATCAATATGCTGAGAAGTCTAATTAGCTAAAGCTATTACAAATACTTGCATTATTTCTGCTGAAATGAAATTTGAATTCTGGCTGGTGGAAGTATGCTACATTTGGGTATTATTTATAACTGACTACAGTGCATAGATTTATTTATTGAATGGTTTTATCAGATGCTTGCATTGAATCAGGCTGCAGGACAGAAAAATGTATCTGTACATCAGTAATAACAGCCTGCTGGTATTTTGTCTCATACAATTGATTTTAATACAATGAAAACTCTGCGCATACTTTCTTTTGTTGGCAGGTATGTAGTTATCAATCTTTTGCTGTTGGGATAACTTCCAGCACAGTTTCATTTTGAAGAGAAGATGGAGTATAGAAGAATATACAAATGAAGTTGCACAATAAGGCTGAGTAGAGATGCTTGATTATTAGGATTTATTCTGAAATTCTCATTTAGACTTAGCACATTTAGCTGAAGAGAGGTCTTACACCAGGTCCTTGGGTCTTGTCAGGTTACCCAAGTAAAAAATTATTGAACTCTTTGCTCTGAACTTGCAAAGACTCTAGCATTTTCATTCTAGAAATTATTAGGGAAAGAGGTGATAAAAGATTATACAGAAGAAAATAATAATGTAAGTCTATTTGATTACAAAGGCAATTAAATGTTTAATTTCCTTTGTTTTCTGAAGTGCCTGGAGCCATTTTCTCTTCTATTTAGAGATAGCTAAAAATAAATGATCCAGCTGGCTGAAAGCTTTTCACTTGGCAGGTAAACAGTATTACTCTCCAAGGAGGTCAGGATATTTTGCATTTCATCATTCCTGGAATTTGTTTTTTATGGTCCAGCTTGATTAAGCCTCCTGTGGCACTGGAAGAAAAGGAAGCACACCTCTTAAAACAAGAAAATTGCTACTGACTAATTGAAGTTTAGGACAATACAAATGTAATTTATATTTGCTCCCTTTCTAATACTATTTTTACTAAACGCAATGCAGGGTAATCACAGAACAGTTACTTAGAAATATACATTGTTTATTTGATTATTTAATTGGCAATTATCTTTCTTGTGGTTTAAGCCCAGGTGGTGCCTGAGCCCCACACACACACTCCCCTGGGAGAGTATTGGAAGGGTGAAAGTGAGATACAAATAAAAAGAAATAAAGAGGAGAAATACCTAAAGAAGTAAAGCAGTTTAAATTTGGATAGCAAAGCATTGCAAGCTAGATGGGCCCCTCCAAACAGTTGTGCTTGAAGGTTATTTTTCCTTCTCTTTGAGACTGAAGAGAACCAGCAGAGCCCTGCAGTGATTACAGCATCTCCTGTTACCCTTTCCAGGGCAAATTTTTGACCAGTGGATTATGTGGGTATCCCCCTCCATTTCTGTCTGAGAAATACCTGAGGAGCAGCAAGTTCTCCCCATCCAAGCACAAGGAATCAGCACAGATTACTGTGTAACATGTTGGCAGCTTCTGCAATCTGGTGAACTGAGAGATGAAAAGGAATAGGGCTAATCCCAATACATGTTTACATTTTACTGCAACTAACAAGCTTTTTATATATAAATATGCGTACAAGTCAGAAATGTGGTGTTTGGAATGGACAGCCTTTATCTTTTAGAGTAATCAATAATTACAAAAAGTGCTTGAGATATTTTAGATTGTGGTTTGTCGATAAATATTTATGATGAACAGAGGAAAATGGGATGGTTATTCACATTACCATATTCAGGTACTTGATTGTTATTGAATATGGATAACACTCAGGATTTCTACAGGCTCTGTGTATCAAAGGAAAAAAAAATCCTCTAATCCTCTCTAAAAAGTATAATATGTTTTACTAAGGTTTTTGGCAGTAGAAATGGCAGAGTGCTATTTTAAGGTACACTTTTCTATAGAAGCTTTTTTGCTTCAAGTTCCAGAGTACAAGTGGCCTAGGCTTCTTTCTCTTAATAGATAAAATTCAATATCTAGGACTGAACTTGTGTTTCCAATACAACTGAGAATATTAAAGAGAGGGTCAAAGTAACAAATGACTCATGGAGCTGATCAAGGTTGTTTCAGTAAAAGACAGCTGGGAGAGGTAACAAAAACCCCAGTGAGTACTTTTGACATGGGTTGAACAGACTGAATGTACTGGGTTTTTTATTAGAAGTGATAGCGAGTGGTTCATTATTCAACTGATTTTTGAATTAGGAGTAAAGTTATATTAAATAAAAAGTATGAAATAGGCCTTTGAGCTAAGGCTGTCTGATTCACTGTTGCAAACATCAGTAAGGTCAGTATGTCCTGTTTGTGAGCACAATTGCAGTTTTAATGCTACAGTCTTTCTTTTCATCTTTGGGTTTTCTTTTTTAATAAGGTAAGCGATAATACAGAGGAATTGAAGCAGGAAGAGAAGGGAAAAAGTTGTAGAATTCATATCCTGTGTTGTCTGAGATAATGGGTTAAGACTTGACAAAAGGTGTGTTCCATTGACCACCTGTTTGCTTCTCTCATCATCTAACATCTCTGTATGAGATACAAAAAATGATCATAGGAATTAAAAAACCCTGTAATGCAGTTTTTACTGCTACCATTCTGGCAAGTGTTCTTGTTAGGGATAAAAGGTAGTGTAATGCCTTTGAAGTTCCATTTTATTCTCATTTCTAGGATTTCTAATCTCTTTTGTGAACTCCATGATCACACTTTTTGATGTCTAGTTCTCTTCTCCTCAGTGTCTTTGAACGCAGTCTGGCTGTTATGCTTTTTGTACCTCTGCCTCATTGGTGACAGTTCTACACCACTGAGTGTGGCATCATTCCTTGGAGAAAAGGCCTTAATTATTTTCTTCTTGTGTAGAAATAATTTTTAATAAATGTGCCTGGGGTGGCTTCCTGTTGTTGTTAGCAACTATATCTTCCCACTGTAGAGTAAATTTGAAGTAAGCAAATTATCCTGTGATCATCAATCCACTCATTTCACCAGCAAGTTGATCTACAGGCTGCAAGTAAGAATGTCTGCTCTGGAGCATTAAAGAAGAGTGTTGTGTTTAATGCTAATTTCTCTGTGCATCTCTAACAAAATGTCTCTTGATTGGAGTGATGCTAATGTTTAATTAACAGACTCTTCTGTCTGACATGTTTTGAATGTAAGGTTATACAGAAGCTTGGCTTCTTGGGCTATTAGATTTGACTGTAAAGATGTTAGATAATACTTACAGAATAAAATCTGATTTCTCCCCTTTTCAGTTGAAAAAATTAATTCAGTTTTCTTCATAAGTGTAATTACATTTAATAGCTTAAAATGCAGGCTTCTAAATGAATTTATAATAGCTGCTCTAAGTTCTCATTTGTGGTGGATTGTATCCTCTGTAAGAACTTCCTTTGCATGGGGCTTTCTCATTTGCTGAGTAGCATACAGGTTTGATCTAGAGAATTCTGGGACAGGTTTTACACCTGAAGGAGCATCTTGCAGTACTGTTTACCTCAGAGGTAATCTAAGTGCGTTTGCTTCTTTATAGATTGAGTGAGAAAGCAAACTGGAAATTATGGGAGCATGTGAAGTAGTAGTGAGCAATTCCCCTGCAACTAATCCTTTACTGCTACAAATGATCTCATCTGTACAGCATTAGAGTGTTGCAGAGCAGGATCTCTTCCAATTCTTAGTGCTTAGATGGCCCTGAATTAGAGAACAGTAATTTAATATGTTATTACCTTTGGAAGCAGTGCACTTTGGAATATCATCAATATTACTTTTTCTGTGCAATTAGTGTGTATAAAACTGTTCAAAAAAGTGGAATATGCTGTATCTGTTACTATGAATGTGGTGTGAAAAGAACACCTTGTAGAGTGATGATTCCCTTGTTTGTTAGGGGAAGAATCTCAGATGGAGGGGTTGGAATCAGCTCTTCGGGATTTGATGCAAGAATCCTAAGGACTGGTGACAGCAATAGCTCGGTGGAGAGAAGGCATTAGAAGAGTAGTTTGAGATGTGGGAAAACAAAGTAACAATTACGAAGATCATATTGCTTGTCACACTCATCCTTCAGTGGTAGTGCTCTCATTGCCATACAGGCTCTCAGGTTTGGAGGGGCAGCATTTGTATTTTCCAACAGCTTTGCTCTTAAGGAGCAACAAATAGTGGCCAGAGCAAGAATGCAATGATGCTTTGTTTCCCTTAGTCCTTATATACAAATGTTAATCCCATGACCTTTACACTGAAATTCATTTACCTTTGATTATCTAATTTTAAAATATTGTCTTCAGTTTACCATATTATTATTTAAGTAACTTGTGCTGTAAAAAAAGTGTGCTTTTTGCTAGTACTCTCCTAAAATTCTAGGATGGAATTTGAATGGTGTCCACCAATAGAATTATTTATCTTACAATAATTAGGAGAGGTAAGAACATTAATGAAGTGCAGTGTACTGACCCTAGGTAGTCTGCCTTCTGAGAGATTAAGTGCAGCAATGTGTGATTATGAGCTTGCTGGTTAATCTTAAGTTTTTCCTGAAAGTCAGGATACAGATGATAACCAGTGTGGTGAAACAGAACTGAGGAAACACTGAAATGCTTTCCTTGAGAAACACCTCTAGGAACAGCTGCCTCACTAAATGATTGTCAGTGCTCTTTGAGCACCTGTACAGCAGAAACAGCAAAACTTGTGAATCTTTGTGAACCACAAAAAGTAGGCATAGTAAAGGATTGTGGAGTTTTCCAAGTCAAATATAAGATGCACCTGAGCATGAATTGAAAAGTAGAAAGATATATTATTATATAGCTTTTTACACAGAAAGGAACCCATATGTTTTATTAAATTATTGACAGAAACTGACATTAGCTGAGCAGGATGCATGGAGTGTTTTAGATGAGAACAGGAGTATTGATTGTATACTCTCACTTCCTTTTATACAGAATAGAACAAATCCTCTCTGGTCATACAGTGCAAAAACTGGGGATTAAGGCAGGATATGTTGAAAGGGATATTCAATCTGATCACAAATCTGTACTTAAATTGCAATGAGTTTACATTATATAGCCAACAGATGTGTAAGCATGTGACGTGCAGAAAAAAAAAAAAAAAACAAAAAACCAAAAACCCTGGCAGTTACAACTAAATAAACATTTTGTACTTCAAGGTGGCTCTAAAATCCATTACCCGCCCCTGGATCTTATGGTGTCTTATCCCTAATGTGGGGTGATGGAGAGAAAATTGATAGTAGTGGTGTACTTGTGGAAGTTAGCATTATTTTTTTTTGTGTGAGTGTAATGCTTGGGGCACAGAGCAGATAATCAAATTGCTTTATTTGCTCTTACCTTCATAATTGGTTTCTTTTGTGTTTGGTTGAACAGTAGTTGCAGAGGTTTAATAGATCCTTTCTTTCTTAATACCTGTAAAAACTGAATATTCTTGCAGCATGCTTACTTAAAGCAGTGTGAAAAATGAGGAAAAAACCAATAGACTGTTGGAGGAAAAGCAGATAGTGCTAACAATTTAAAATTCAGCACTGTGGAATGCATTTAGCCTGAAATGACCCCAGTACCTGTTTTTTTTTTAATTGAAGTTGACAACAAAGGGGCCCCTTGAAGGTTTCTGGACACTTAGGGAGTTTGAAGACCACTAAACATTAGCCCAGCATATGGGTACACTACTATTTCAGTAATTAAGGTTATGCAATGCACTTGGGGTGAAAAGACTGCACCCACATTCAAGGAAAGGGTGAGGGATAACAAGATCAAGTACTTTAAAATGGAATACTGACTGCATATGTGTACAAGGTTGTATCTGACTGTTGGTGCTTGCAGTGCCCAGAGGGCTTGGAGTCAGCCCTGCCTGACCTGTGGGGTGTCACCAGGGCAGGGAAATCAGAACTACATCAGAAACATTGGTTCTGAACTTGGAAAAAAGAGCCAAGAGTTGAACAAAGAGTTCAACTTAATTTCTTGCTAAGTGCTGACAAAATATTTTATGTATAAATATATATATTTATACACATATGTGGTATATGTGTTTGTGTCCCCTCCCCCC